>NC_140068.1:25036054-25649232 GCF_964194135.1 Talpa europaea | reverse complement strand
CACAATCCCTAATCTTCTACACCTTTCCCCTTTCTTTAATCTCTTTAATCTCCTTACAATCAATTACGTGTGTCAATAAAAGGGCCAGGATCTTGCTCTGCAGCAGCATCCTGCATTGTGCAGCCTGCTCCATGACTCCCATTTGTCAGTGTGGTGTTTTCCCAATGCAACAAGGAACTGTTGGAACGAGCATATTCTCAACTCCCACTGAAGTCTCTTTCAGACAGACAAAATGTAAAGGTGGTATCAGTTGTCTGCAGATTGGGATTGATTAGATGGTGCTGTAAGATCTTTGTCATCTTTGCAGTTAGGTGTGACTTTATTTCTTTTTTCTTATGATAATTGTGATTTGTGTCAGTCATCAAGCATTTGCAAAATGTGTTTAGATCAAATAAAAACCATTCTGAATCATTTTATACCCAAACAACCAATTAATTCATTAATTCAATAGAATCTCATTGATATGTCCTATGTGTGTGTGTCAAACCTTGTTTTAGGCATTTAGGATACAGACATGATTCCTGCCCTTGTAAAATGGAGGAGACTAGTAAGCCAGTACACATATAAATACCTGTTTTCTTGTAGTTTAACAAATTTTAAATGAAGGCTTTTGTGTCTTGGTTCCATTATTTCTTCTATGAACATAAGTGGATATAAATGAAAACAGGATCATATGTGTTTTCTGGCCTATTTATTTGTATACTACTAGGGAGTACACAAATATTTATATTTGTATACTACTAGGGAGATACATAAGACAATGGAATCCAGAGGCTGAAAGATATGCCGAGCAAAGAAGAGAATATGAGAGAGTCAGGTTCTAATATCAACATGTGTAGGATAAAGAACTAGAGATTTACACAGCCTATTTCACAAGGTGACAGAAAATTCAAGGATGCAGTGGTAGGTTAGACGGTGCAGTTTCACACCACATCACTAGATGGCACTGGCCCTGCTTCTTAAGATTGGCTCTTTAGAAGCTTGCGGGTCAGTGGCCTTAGGACAGCCTTCTCTAAAAGATTAAAATATGTGAACAAAATTACATTTTACTAGTATTATGTATATAAGATTTTTAGTAATGATAATACTAAATAATCACTAATGTGACACACATATGTCACACATAAATAAATGTAAGTCCAAATGTGGGAAGTTCTCCAAATATTTACTTGCTGAGAGTATTTACTGTTAAGAGATCAAAGACGTTAGGAAACCACTGGTGCAAAATGAGCAAGTTCCCATACATCTGACAGGCATGACCTATGAATTATAGGAGGGTCTGGTCCCCAGAATACCTGAATAACCCACATTAATACCTGTTCTGAAATTACGAGCTTTGTTCAATTAACAGCTAGCATTGAGATTTAAAATGAACAGTAGTCTGAGTGTTCAACACCTAACTCCCCACCTAGCTTGTTCTAGGAACTTGGAGAAATTAATATCTCCAGGCTCCATTTTCTTTAGCTGTAACTATAGATTAGCCTGGTTTTATTCTCTTCCATTAGCATACAAAGTAAATTAACTTACATCAAAGGAAATGTGGACTGCAGCCCTAACCACAGCAACTAAGGAGTTTAATCTGATTACATGCTGACTTTGTTTCGAAAGCTTAACAAACAACTCTCAGGTTACCTGTTTTCTAAGTAAAAGTATGTTGTCTTTACTAATAATATTTTATATTCAGAAACTAGATTAGATTTCCTTTTCAATATTATAGTAAATTTCATTCTTTAATGTAAATCTGTTTTTTCATAATCATGATCTTTATTTTGCTTAAAATATGTTAGATTTTACCAATTTGGGGAAACCCAGCTGTTTGATACTACAGAAGATTTGTGAAATTGCCCTATTAAAAATATGAATAGTAGTTTTTTTGTTTTATGATTGGAAACTGACAAATACATGCCAGACACATTTTTTAAGAGTTAAAGATAACAGATACAGTACACATTATCAGGATTTTCACTGAAGAAGGGAGGTAGACAACAGTTACAGTCAGCTTTAGCAACCGCTGCACTAGACCCTAGTACAAGGTTCAAGCAAGTGAAAAGAATGATTACATTCCCCAAGTGCCTATGTCAGAAAGCTTCCTGTTAGGTATGATTCCTTCTCTGAGTTTTGAAAACTCAGGCTGAATTAAGGTAAATACTGCCCCAAACAGCAGGTCTGTCTTATGTATTTGTGCAATCTGTGCATTGTACAGCGGCACTGAGCAGAGAAGATAAGCGGAACAGAAATCTAACCCAGCCCTGAAGGGGACTGTGTCTGCAGGAGGAAAGGAACCACCTTTCTTTGCTGGAAGGTACTAATAGGCTTGCCAAACCTTGAGGTTTGACAGGCTCTGTCTTCTTGGAGCTGCTTTCTCCAAATGCTCTGCCCAGGAAAGAGGAGAAATAATCAGGGGTCTAGAAAGATGAAGTAGATGACAGTTCATGTAGTTCTGTAATACTGGGGCACTGGGTGAATGAAGTTGCCTGCTGCAGGAAGCACCTTCTCTTCATGACTGAGGAGTGTGACTCTGGCCATGAAGAAAATAAGAGACAATCCGTAGACACAATGTGACTGGCGGTCAATGCAGTGGGATTTGCATTTCAGGGTGTTCACTCCAGCTGCCATAAGGAGGCAGATGGTCAAAGTGAGTTGCAGGGAAACCAGTTAGAAAGATGTGTGACTCATTCTTTAGCATTATGAAAGTCCCAAGGAAGGCTGTGGAGCTATGGAGGATGGTAAGATTACGTAGGTAGCACATTATCAGGAGAGTATGTATGGTGAACTTAGAACTCAGATTTTCCAGGATTGTACCAGCTCATCATATCTGCCCCTCATTTGTACTTATTAAAACATGTGTTTCCATTTCCAACAGTTATAGTGTTAAATATGATTAGGGGTGTGTGTGGGAGGAGGGGGGGCGTGGGAAGATTCTGAAGCTCCAATTGAGAATAACCAATTAGGAAATTTGTTCAGGTTAGAGATAAAGAGGATCTAGCTTAGAATGGTGGCAGTAACAGAGAAAAGTAAGGGAAAGTGGAAAGAAAAAGAGGGAGCCTGACAGCTGATTGGACCAGGAAAGAAGTCTTACTTATCCCCCAACTGTGTCGTTACTCAACTGTGATAGAGAAATCCATGCTTGACTCCATATTATTAATTACACATGGAGAAGATAAAAGTGAATTAGTTTTCAAAAGATTTCATATAGTATTTGGAAGTTGAGCTAAATTATGATAGATAAGATCAACTCATCTTTTCCAAACACAAGTTTCCATTTTCTATATGTAATTTTCAGAGCCAAGAAAGTGGTTGGAAAACATAAACTTGAACAGTTAGAAGAGCAAATTTCTAAAATTTTCACTTGGGAAACAATAGAAAATAGGACTTTTTCAAATAATACTTTTTGTCTTTTGCTTCCAAATAACTTTGCTTCAATATTTACTAAACTTCTCTAATTCAGTTGGGCTAGGATTTGAAAACATTTTTTTAAAACTAGATTTTTTTCTGAGAAAGAAAAGTAAAAGATAAGTTAAAAAAAAATACCAATGATTTAATTCAAAAAGCCTTTCATTCTTTAATTAATGACTACTTTAGCCTCCCACTCAGACTTTAGGACTTAATTATCTTTAATCAAGTTGTTCTAGTAATCTTGGGAAGCCAAATATCTATGCAATGAGGATAGAAATATTTTAAACAACTTTTGCCTTATGCCAACAATTTTGTTGGCATTAACTAAGTCAGTTAATTGACTGACTCCTTATGTAAGTGAATTTAAACCCCCTTACAAAATACTTCCTCCAATTTCCCCATTCCATATAGTATTTAGTCTCTCCTTTTTTTCCTCTGTTGGGAAGACTGAAGTGTGAGCTGTTCACTGAGTTTTTATTTTGCAATTTATTTTCATTTAGGCTGAGTGAGAGTCAATTATGAATTTTTTAAAAGTTGGCTGTTTAAGACAACAAATTAAAGTCCTGCTCTCAGTTGGACCTACAATGTAAAAGCAAATGAAAACATTGTGTGAGTATTTGTCCTGGGGAGTAGGGAAGCAAATGAGAGAAATCTTTTAAGGTCAATGTTTGAAAACAGAAAGTTTTTTTTTGTTTTTTCCCCTGTTAGAGACCCAATTTAAATCTTGGCTGCTTAGAAAACAATCTAAATGTATTTATTGTTAATTCAAAGATAAAGATACTAGGAAAAAAAGTAGGCAGAATACAAGGTAATTAAATTTGGATAGTTCATTCGAGTTGAAGAGCACTAACCTGGGTAAGAAAGCACCAAAAATGAAATATAAATGCCGAATTCACAGAATATATAACTTCTCCTTACCAAGCATTATAGTTGACTTTCTGTGAGTATTATTTATTCATATTTTTATACTATTTAATCTAAAATGCTTAAAGTAATATATTAGTCAAAGTTTTTAAATTAAATTTATCAATCAGGTAGTGTTTAAGAAAACTATATATGTTTAAGCGGTATAGTTTCACACCTCTTCAAATTCATATTATCACAACACAACAGACCCACCACAAATGCACCAATAATCTCTTCTCATAGTCCAATGGGGTCCCTTCCCCCATTGCTCTGTAGCCTTTTCCCCTCCCTTTCTGGTTGCCTCAGTTCTACTTAAATTGATTCTTTTTTTTTTTTTAAAGATTTATTTATTTATTTATTTATTTATGCAAGCACTGGGTACAGTCAGAAGCGCGGGAGGGTGAGAGAATTCACCAGAGCCAGAGCAGGGAGCAGAACAGGCAGAAGGACCGAAGTTCGCTGCTGAGGGGAGCAGCGGGCGGCAGGAGAGGTCTGCGCGCCATGTGGGACCCTCGCCCCGGGGGCTGGGGATTGAGCAGGTGCTGCAGAGGCTGCGGGCATCTTCCCAACCCAGCACTAAACCACTGCGCCACCAGGGAGGCCCTTAAATTAATTCTTAATCGTGCAGCCATGAATGTGTAAAGGGACAGATAAGCTTGAAGACAAATTCCTTTTTCATTCAAATTCCTTTTTCAAATTTATGCCTTTGTTATTATCCTTTTGTTAATATCTAAGATTTAAAGGCTTTTAAATTCTATTTATAAATCCTGGAGTTCTCTTTCCTTCTCTCTTACCATTCTGTTTGTTCCTCCGTGGTTATGCACATACATTAAAATGAAAATGACTACATGCTGTTGTTCACAGAAAAATCTACTTATATATAGGTAGAAGCTAAATAAAAGTCTATTAAAGATCAGTTTGCAATATGGTCTCATGTCGATATATTTGTCACAATATAATGTTATTTCTTTATAGGTCTAAAGGAAATACATTCTGTGGAGGAGGCAACCATGGTTATGACAATGAGTTTAAGAGCATGGAGGTAACATTGCTTTAAAAAAATATTTACTTGATAACTATTTCATATTTAATTTGAAAAAATACTTATCAATAAATATATATTGAACATTATTTTTATAATTGTTTGATATTTAACTTGATGAATATTTATCAATGTATATGTATTGAGCATCCACTCTTACAGGCACTACTCAGGAGTCCTGAATGTATCTGAATGAACAGATAAAGGTCCCTGTCTTCATGAAGTTTTCATTCTAATGCAGGGATATTGACGACTGACATTTTTAAAGGAATATATTATCTGGCATGTTAGAGGATAAGTACTATAGGAACTCAAGAAAAAGTAAAGCTTAATAGGTAGAAATTGGGGTGTTTTTGGAGTGCCATGGGGGAGCATTGCACAACTTTGAATAAGATGGAGAGTGTAAGATTTATTGAGATGACATTGAACAGAAGACTAGAAGAAGACGAAAGAATTAAACTTTCAAATATTCAAGGAACAAGTATCCCAAGCAGAAGAAACAACCAGTGCAAAGGCCCAAAAGTGGGAATATGCTTGATGTGTTGGGGCCAAGAGAACCTTCATACACTGTTGGGAAGATGTTAGACTCTGGCCGCAGCTGATTAGAAGGGAAAGTAGAGTTCACACGTTAAATTTGAAATATTTACCAGACATACAGAGATGTTATGTAGGTAATTAAAGAATTTACCTCAGAGATAAGCTGAGTTTTAGGTACATAAATTATTTAGAAAGTTTATGATGAGATAACTTCCTTAGGGACAAAGTGTAGGTAGAGATAAAGATTGAGTAGTAAGCCCTAAATCTTTCTTTTTTTTTTAAAGATTTATTTATTTTTATACAAGAACCGGGGTATATGCAGATGCGCAGGAGGGTGAGAGGATTCACCAGAGCAGAGCAGGGAGCAGAATAGCCAGACTGAAGAAATACACTGCTGAGGGGAGCAGCAGGCGAGACAGGAGAGGTCTGCCGCACCATGTGGGGTTCTCCCTGGCCGGCCAGGAATCAAATTAGCACTGCGGAGGCTGCGGACAGCTTCACAGTGCTGCACTCAACCGCCTGCGCCACCAGGGAGGCCCCCCCCCTTTTTTTAAGGTTTATTTATGTATACAAGGACTGGGGTACAGGCTAGAGGTTGGGGAGGAAAAGAAAAGATTCACCAGAGACAGCGGGGAGCAGAACAGGCAGATTGACTGAAATACTCTGCTAAGGGGAGCAGTAGGCAAGACAGGAGAGGTCTACTGCACCATGTGGGTCAGCTCCCTGAATGGGGATTGAACTCATCCGCAGGTGGCTGCGGATAGCTTCATAGCACTGCATCTTAACCCCTTGCTCCATCAGGGAGGCCCCCAAGCCCTAAATATTTCTATTTGAATTTCTGAGAGAAAAAGAGTTACTAGTAAAAAGATCTAGAAGTAGAGTTAGTGAAGAAAGGAAACCAGATGTGTGTGGGAGCTCAGGGAAGAAATTATTTGTAAAATTCCATGAGTAAAATTGTTCGGTATTCCCCCATAGGTGAAGTTTCATAATTCTCGCAACCTGATTACCTTATTTCATTTGTTAATATACCCACCTGCGCCCTCTACACATCCCAAATAGACCACACCCCCCACATATCCCATTCCAAATAGGAAAAAAAGATGTGTTAGACTTGTTATTGATATTCTAGCTTTTAACATTGTCATGGTGAGTTATATCTCTTTGTAAATACTTGAAAAATCTCTGGAGACAGGGTGCTTCTCTATTATAGGGTGCTATTTGATTACTGTGTTAAAGCCTATAACTCTAATACTTTGACTATCTTGAAATATATATATTTCAAGATAGTCAAAGTATTAGAAAAAAATATATATATATATATACTGTTACCATATATATATCTGTTACCAGAAAAGAATTGTTTATCGCTGTTTGACACTTCTAGTATTTACAATCTAAAATGTTTAGGTCTCAGATGCTGTGGAAGCAGGAGATGTAGGAAAAAAAAAAAAACTCATAAGGGTTATATTTCATTAGGATTGGTACAAATATCAGGTGGAAATGGTTAAAAATCAATTTCAAATCTAAAAAGAAATCCTTACAGAGGTCTAAGACAAATCAAAGAGCTGTGACAGAAGGAAAATTGTGTTTTTTCCAGCATCAGTTTTTGAGTTCAGAAAGCATCTAAGAATAGTCTTAAATAGTAATAGTGTGACTGTTGCCTCTTAGGCTATCTTTGTGGCACATGGACCCAGTTTTAAAGAGAAGACTGAAGTCGAGCCATTTGAAAATATTGAAGTATATAACCTAATGTGTGGTAAGTACTTCTGTGTAAAGTGAATCCCAGAGGTGGATATTCTGCACTAAGAAGACAGAAAATAGAAAAGATAAGGAATAATTATTTATTAGTGAGGAATATTCAGGTATGAGAGTGAATTCTTTTTGTTTTTCTAGTAATGATAAACATTAGATCTCAGGAAATTTGCTTTTCTGTTTATTATTATATGGTAAGACAATTTAATAAAACTTAGGTAAATAAAATTGTACTTCTAATATTTCAAAGCAGGAAAATACAACTAATACCTCAAGTATTTTCTTATCATTACAGGGAAAAAGCATCTGGCATAAAAAGATGGTAACAAAGTCCTATTTTGATAAGCATTTAGTAAGTTTGGTATTAAAAAACCTTAAAAAAATTAGAGTTTTAGGGACTCTAATATACTTTTCTGCCTGCATGCTTGCCTCAGACCATCATATTTACAAATCATTTATGTAGGTGAGGCAATGAGTAAGTTGCAGTTCATCTTTAGTTTTAGGAATTCAGACATACATACTCACAATTCTCTTAATCTTGCCCACTGGCTTTTATTAATTGAATGTGGTTTAGAGACTAAAAATTATCCAATTAAAAAATGGTGTATAGTCTTAACAATTTAAATTCTTTGCTCCCAAGGCTGAGCTTGTCACCTTGGGACAAAGGTGACAATATATAGAAGCTACCAGTTAGGATCCAGTTCTAGGAGAGATGTATTTAATGAAACTTAGCAGGAGCCACTTAAAAGTCTATCTTTGTAAAACACTTGTATGTTTTCTTTTTATTAAAAAATTGGAAAATGTTCTCTCTGTATTAAGCAAATTCACTAATGCTTTTTTTCTAGAGGAACAGACACAGTTCATGGAACTGTTTTATTCTCTAGACTCGTGATGGAAACTCTTAGGAGAAAGTCAGTGAACTGAATGCAGCCCATTACTGCACTACAAAAGAATTTATTAAGGATGTGATCAGTAGGCATTTATTTCTTCCCATCTCCTCATAGATATCAATGCTTTATCCTGAACTTATTTTTTTAAAACAGATCTTCTACACATTCGGCCAGCACCAAACAATGGTACCCATGGTAGTTTGAACCATCTTCTGAAGGAACCTTTTTATAAACCAATCCATCCAGAAGAAGTGTCAAAGTCTTCTACTTGTGACTTTACTACTTCAGTGCCCACAGATGATCTAGGATGTAAATGCCCTGAATTATCAAATGTAAGTGTTATCAGAATGTGAAGGGGCCAACTAGTCTAGAACCAGGTTTGTGTTCTAGCTTAGCTATTACTAAGTAATTGTATGTATTGCCCTGAAACCATGTTTAGAAATCAGAGGTACAGTGTAAGATTAAATATGTGAATATGCTTTGTAAACTGCAAAGTACTATTTGGAAATAATTAATTCCATTGTGAGCAAACTAACCAAAACAGTAGAATGTTGGAGTTCTCTTTGATTTCCTGTCATGAACTATTCCCCTTACAGCTATGAAGCAGATTGTCATGCTTGGTTATTTAGAGCAGAATGAGCTGGGAGCAAGCAGGAGACACGGGGGTGGGGTGTAGGCATTGTGGAGTCTGCTCAGCAAGAAGCCAAGTGCCCAAAGTGGGAGGTGTTCCTTTGGGTAGTAGTGAAGACTCCCCAACAGGCAGTTCTGGGAAGCTGGCTGGCATACAGCACTGGGAAGGTTTTTTTAGTGAATCAGACCAAAGCTGAGTTCAGGAGCAGGATGTTAGATCCCAGAAGACTATCAACAAGATGAGATTCTAGGGAGAAGAAAGGCCTCACCAAAGGCAAGGAGATTAAAAATATTAAAATAGGAGTTAAAATACAATTGAATACATGCAATCACTTAGTAAATGCAATGATCAAGCTAACCTGTAAGAACTCGAGCACATGAGTGAACTGGGATTTCAGAATAGAATTGGAGGCCAGTTGTCAGGAGTGTACGAGCTGAAACTGTAACACATTTGATGCCACATCCAATGTGTGGTTGGAGAGGTAAACGAATACCTCACTTGTTTCAGGTAAGAACTGTTTTCTTATGGGCAGGGATCAGAGAAGATGGCATTCTCTAATTCTAAAAGTAACATCATGCTACGTCCCCCCTACCCACCCCGGCCCCAAATGAATAACCAACCAAAAGAGACTTTAAGGGACAAAGTCCAATCAAATTTCTCAACAAAAATAAAATCCACAGAACAGCAGAAGATCAGAGTAAACCTAGTTTCCTATCTACTGTTGCAGATAACCTCAAGAAAACCACCATTTAAAATAATAGTAATGAAGATTACAAAGTGGGTATTTTAGTTTTCATTTTAGTGATAAAGAGGGCTGAGAGATACTAGATAACTTCCTCGAAGTCACAAAAAGTTGATTTGTCTGTTTGCAAACTCCCAAGTTCTCTGTAAAAAATGCCCTTGCTAAAGTGTGTCCCAGCATCAGCACCTGCATTACCTGTGAGCGGTGAGAGATCCAGAATCTCTCGTCCCACTGAACCCAGGTTTATTAACTTAGAATCTGCATTTTAACAACACTCTCAAGTGAGTTGTATGCATGTTAAAGCTTGAGAAGCACTGGGAAGTTGTTCTAATTGATCAATAGTAGCTGATTCCAGCTGCAGTCAGAATGCTCTGCCCCATTATCACACATGCCTTTGCCAACGCCCACAGAGAACAGAGTATTCCAGGGAGTAGTAGTACCTGTGTGTTTCTAAGTGGCAGAACTGGAGTTTAAACTAAAGTTAGTCTGGCTTTTTTGCTCAGGAGTAAAGTAGCTATGTAATTTCTGCAGAAATCATCTTGATCACCTTTTAAAACGTGTTATTACTTTGACTTACTTTCTCCCATCCTCTCCCATTTTATCTTTCAGGAAACTGTTCTATCATCTGTGAATGAAAGACTAAATCTCAAACCAGAAGAAAGTAAGTCATAGAAAGCATGTGAGTTTTTTATTAGACCTAACAAAACACAATTGGCTTTGGTAGGATTCTCCAAATTAAGCTCAAAAGGCCTTTTGAATATAAAAGCATATAAAAGCAATATGTTATTGCTAATATGCAGGGGTCAAAACAACAATAACCAGATCTAGTAACAGCAATAGCTAGCATGGGGTGGTTAATAACTATTCCAAGAATGCAACAAATTCCTTGAAATGATTGTGCCTCATCTACAGTCTGCTGTTCCCTTTCTTGAATTTGAACCAACCAAACTGCCTGGGGTTTAGTTCTATGTTTACTTCTTCTAGTACCAGGATGCACAGGGCAGGTACACTACTCACTTGGGCAGACAGATAAAGAAAGTCCTGGAGTCCTCTGTGGATTTTACAGGCTTTAATGCTCTCTCAGGGAACCAAGTACACAGGCACACCAGGAGGTTGACAAACAAGGAGGCAGGCACAGGCCAGGTGTGTTGAGGAGGGGGTTGGATGAGCTAGGAGGCAGGCAGGCAACTGAGCCTCCCAGCCCCCCACAAATCTTTACTCTCTTTGTCAGGGCTCTCTTGTCTCGCCGCTTCTGTAGTCACTCATCTTCTCCTAGCCATCCTCCCACAGCCATCTTTACATCCCTGACCTCTAGGTTCAGGTGTGCACACTTGCACATGTACACACCCATGCCCCATGTGTACAGTCAGACATGCGTGTCCTGTATCCATGCTCCCAAGTGCCTTCCATATTAACACCATCAAGGCTGGAGGTGATAGCCACAGAAGCTAGTGGTACAAAAAGACTCATTAAAACACCCTACAGGGCCTCCCCGGTGGCGCAGCGGTTGAGCGCTGGGTTGCAAAGCTGCCCACAGCCTCTGCAGCGCCAGTTCAATCCCCGGCTGCTCCCTGGCCACCAGAGGAGGGTCCCACATGGCGCGCAGACCTCTCCTGCCGCGCCCGCTGCTCCCCTCAGCAGTGTACTTCGCTCCTTCTGCCTGCTCTGCTCCCCACTCTGGCTCTGGTGAATTCTCTCACCCTCCTGCGCTTCTGACTGTACCCAGTACTTGTATAAATAAATAAATAAATCTTAAAAAAAATTAACAGATTGCTACTTTAAAAAAATAAATAAATAAAAATAAAACACCCTGCACTTTATCTTTGCTGTGTAACCTGGGCCAAATTACTTAACCTCTCTGTGTTTCAGTCTCTTCATTAATAATAATGGCAAACACTTATATGTAGTTGTAAATATTAATTAATTAATCCATGGTGAGAATTTAGAAAAGTGGCCTATAGAGATATTATTGCTCATTAAATTTTAAATATTGTTGCATTAGTTAGTTCTTTTTAGTTCTGTCTCACCATTTATAAAATGGAGACACCTGTTTTACACAGGTGAAGATTGTGTTAACATGTATGTATACTTAGATGTGAAGATTGTGTTAACATGTATGTAGAAGATGTGAAGATTGTGTTAACATGTATGTATACTTAGACTAGTGCCTGGCTCATAGTAAGAGTTCAGTAAATGTGTGTTGATTGTTTTAATAATTCTTATAATCTGCTGAGAGTTATTCTATGGCATGAATACTGGGCAGGGTTTTTAACCATTAATAATCAGTGGATTTTTAGATTACAAAGACAGAGAAGTAAAATTAAATAAGTACCCCAGGATGTACTTCTAATTAAACCCTAATAGTTTTCCTATGACAAATATTAAAGTAGGTCATCTTTGCTATAAAGCAAGCACTTTGGATTTCAATATTTTATCTCTTCAAATATGTCCTGTGAGATTTGAACTGCCTGGCTAAACAGTTAGTTTTATAATCTGTAGAATAGAAATGGAATAATGACACCTTCCTCAGGGTAGGTGTACATGTGACAATTAAAGCTGGTTAAATATGTAAAATATTTATAAGAGTAGGCAGCTCTCCTGCCCACCTGTGACTGTGCAGGTGCTTCTTTTTTCTTTCTCCTTTCCCTAATAAACCTGTCCTTTTAAAATGTAAATATGTATGTGTGTGTGTGTGCGTGTGTGTGTGTATTTAGAGAGAGAGAGAGAGAGAGAGAACCCAGCAAATGATAAATCATCAGAGATTGGAAGACATTATGCATGGAAAAATTAGCTAATTTCACAAATATTTTTATTATAGAATCAGCAACAGAGAAACTAAACTTGCCGTTTGGGAGGCCCAGAGTTATGCAGGAAAACAAAGGACACTGTCTCCTTTATCACAGGGACTATATCAGTGGATTTGGGAAAACTATCATGATGCCTTTGTGGAGCTCTTATACCATCCCTAACCCTCTGGTAAGTTCCATTGATCCACTTGGGCTGGAAAAAAATGTGTATTTCACTAATACTCTGAAAGTTGAATTTTGTTTGCAATAGAGTCCCAAAGACAGCCTACTAAACTGTCAGTGTCCCAGGTATTACTTGAAAGTACTTTTAGGTGTCGTGTGGGTACCAAAAGAAAATACATTATTTTGCCTGGGGAACTTAAGAAGTGTTTACAGGTCAATTGACTAATAGGTAAGTCAGGTAAGGAAAAGATTTCAAGGTATTCAATAGGAAGCACAGAGGCCAGTGTGCTATTCACTTGATATTTCCCAAGTAGAAGATATTTCCTACCTAGAAGGTGGTGGTAACTTGTAAAAGTCTTTGTATTTATTTGATTACTGAATAATGACTTTACTATCTGTTGTGCACTGTCATAGGCACAGGAACACAATGTGAATTGGTAGAAATCCTTTCCTGAAGGATCTAGCACTCTAAAAAGTAATGTTGGGCTTAAAAGTACAGGTATGCTGCCACAGACCTCTCCCAGACTGGGGTTGAGAAGCCAGTCATTTAAATCCTTGTCCCTCTTCACTACCTGGCAAACTCCTTTTCAATAAATGGCACTGAGCAAGGTGGCTACCATGAGAAAGAAAATATTAGATTTCTACTTCATACCATATAGAAAATTAAATTGCTGGCAGATTTACAGAACTAAATGTGAACTGCAAATCCATATTTCCCTTTGTGTTTATCTTTATGACCTATAGGATAGAGAAAGATTTCTTATTCTTTTGGAATAAAATTTTATTGACTTACCACTGATTTATAATACTGTACCAACTTCGTAGTACAACTTCATACAATAGGTGTGTATGCCTCACTGCAGCCACCACCAAAATCCTAATGACATTCACATTCTCAAGTTGACCCCCTAATCATTCCCCTCACCCCATCCCCTTCCCTCTGATAACTAATATTTTATAGTTAAGAGTTATTTTTGTAGTATTTTGTTAGTTCATTTGCTTTGGTTATTTTATTTCCACATATGAGAAAAACTATCTGATAGTTGTTTTTCACTTTCTGATATTTTACATAGCAAAACTACCTCAAGTTCCATCTATATTGATGCAAAAGGCAGGATTTCATCTTTTTTAATGACTGAGTAGTATCCCACTGAGTATAAAAAAAAAACAGCATGTCTTTTTTTTTTAATGCAGGTATCCCCCAATGGGTATTTAGATTGCTTTCATGCTCATGAATAATGCTGTTATTAACATAGTGGGGAGGGGGCATATTCCTTGGATAAATATCTGGGAGTGTCATTGCTGGATCATATGGTATTTCTATTCTTAGTTTTTTAAGGAATCTCCATTCCATTTAGAGAAGGATTTCTTAGGACTCCAAAACAACTGTAAAATATGCAGAGGAGATAGATTTTGCTGATGTTATGGATGGGACAATATATTTGCATTGCATGTAAGAAACAATGACTATTCAGATAAATAATTAGGAAATAGAATAATACATTTCTACCAATAAACAAGTGAATAACAAACTGTAACTTAAAATGAGCAAGGCATATGAGCCAAGCAATTGAACCTCATTAGCAACCAGGGAAATATAAATTAAATAAAAGTCAAAGTCTGCCAAAAATCAGTCTAAACACTCCTTTGGGCCAGGAATGGTTTTATTTAACATATTCTCAGCACATCAAAAATAAGCTGCCCAATAAATTCTTATTGAGTGAATTAATCTCAGTTATTATTTATAAAGATTTAAAGACAAAGCAGAACTTTCAATCAGAGGGGTATATCAACCATCACAGGGGGTAAATCAGCTTTTTTCCCTTTATTCTGGCGAGAAAAATCTTACTATTTTAGATTCAAAAATTGATGACAAACCCAAACCTACTACTATGGTTGGTAAGTGTACAGAGATGCCACATCTTTTTATGGAAAAGGAAGTGATCCTGTTTATTTACTCTTCTAATTCCAATTCAAGATTTTAGGAGAAAGACAAGGCATATTTTCCCTGCTGCTAATTAAAGCTTTGTTCAGAAAGCCAGCTCTGTTGCTGACAAAGGTTTAATTGTGGTCAGTGGAAGGAGAGCAATAATGCTGTTTCCCAGCCTGGGCAAACACTTGGCAATGACCTGAGTTCCAATGTGTGGTAAATGGCAACATCTCTTTATTAATGTGCACAACCGTTGTTTGTGATTTTCTTCAACATACTGTGAAATATACTATGAAAACAGTAATCTGAAGTCATTTATCCCTTACAACAGTTTCTTTTTCATTTTCGAGAAGGGCAATATATTCAAGACCAGTCTTACTATTCATTTCTCTGTTTCTGAAAAGTTCAGGTACTCCTAGGGGTTATGTGAAAATTTCTGTGGTTTTAGTACTTTTCCCTGCTATCTCACATTCCAGAATTTATATGAGCTTTAGCGGAAGTCAAAGACAGAGAGATTTGAAGTGGTCTCTGGCTAAGAAGAAGTTTAGTACAATTCTTTTTTGTTATTGTTTTAAAACTAGCTTCTTTGTTACCAAAAGTTCCTGTCCTTTCACTGATCCCACAGAAGTACTTGTGTATTTCTCCCTCCTTGTGACAGGATGGAATTCTAGCAATTTTCTGCTTTCTAATTCAGAAATTACTCTGTTAGTATGTTGTGGTTCAAGAAAATTACATACAAGGATGTTTTGAGATTCACATAAAAATGTTGTATCAGTTCTGTTTGAAAAATCAGACTTTAAATAAGCACTTTTTGGAGCATGGACCCAATTGGCATGTGCCTTTAAGTTTTATGGAGCTTTTGTTTTTCTGTGGTTTTGGTGGGTTTTCTAATTTTTGTTGTTATTATCTCAGAAGAGTTCTGGGGAAGTAGTTGTGATTTCAAGTCATGTCCTACAACAACTGCTTCAAAACCATTAAGGTTGATCACTGTCGGGCCTACTCAGTAGGAAGATGAGAGCTGTTAGCTCTGTAGCTAGGTGAAAAGTTGAAAATAAGAGCAAGACTAATGATTTAAAATATATTTCAGAAATTTATTGTGCAATAGGGCATATTCTGAGAAGAAATGTAGTCAGCTTTGGAAAATACCATACATGTACTTATCTCCCATATCCTTAAGTTCTTACAAAGCCTTTTAGTTTCTAAAGCTTGTTATCTCTGATACTATAAAAGCTGATTCACTCTTGTTTGTCTTTAAAAAATAGGGGTATCATTGTGTGCTGCAACCATTTTTTTTTTAATGATGAGGAATGATTTACTTTGTAGGAAAAAAGACACATGACCAGAATAATTTTAAAATATATAATTATTATTCTTACCATACAGCAGCATAATAATTATCCAATTCAAATAAATACACTTTGGTTTTTACATTTAGCCTACAGGTCAAATGAGTTTATAAGTTCAATAAAAAGAATTTTTCTGTCAGTTCTATTTTGTACCCATGCTAGACAAGAAAGGAAAACATCTCACTTTCCTGTCTGCACTCATCATCTACTTCTTTTGAAGAATTTTGAGAGTTAGGGAGTTCAGAATTTATCTCAGTGTCTGAGTTCTATTTATTGTTTTCCTGACTTTCTATCCCTTGGCTTAAAAAACTTTAAGGAAGTCTTATGGCAGGAATGAGTGTGTGTGTGTGTGTGTGTGTGTGTGTGTGTTTTGGAGATGCTGAGGTCGGGGTTTACTGTTTTCTCACAAGAGCTCAAGACTCAGAAATGTGAGCTTACCTCTCCTGCATCCTTCTAGAGGGCTGACTATTGCAAAATCCCCCATTTATAAAAGAGGCCCCTTCCTGTCTCTTCCTAGTATTGCTGTCCTTATGTTGAACGCAGGCAGTTACTTTTACTTACATTATGGAGAATGTTTCTAAGGCTTACATGTATGTCCTGTAGAACTTACTAAACATGAAGTTTTAGAGTATTCAATACCACAACCTGTGGGGTAAGAAATACCAACTTAAAACTTTCTGGATGTCATGGGGTTGACTTAGTCAGCAAAGGATAGCTTGACTCTTCCATTTTACATCTTTATGTCCCCTTTATGCCAAATGAAGAAAAATTGTCATTCAGAGATGTTTACTATGATATATATATTTGAAAGAATATAATCAAATGTTTTTAGCTTTTCAGTGTCTGCCACCAGGGGAATAAAATAGACATTGAGAGTAAATCTATGGTCTCTAACACAAATGTCACCTTTTTTGTGGTTTTTCTTCTGTTTTGGTGGATTCTATCACTCAGGAACATCCTCAAAAGAGGAAGTAGGGAAGAGGACATTTTTTAATGTATCTCAAAATGTTTTTTATTCTACACTAATTGATGGTTTAGCTTTAGAATTTTAGATAAATTATGTCTTTAAGATTAATAAGACATTAGACTTCCTAGACTGGTCCACTAGTATTTTTATATGTTCTCTACTTTTCTTCTAGCTCTTGTCTTTAATTCCACTTTTTGAGAGATATAGGCAACTTCATCTTCTAGATCTTATTGGATATTTTAGTATTAGTATTTAAATTCTAAGATCTCTTTCTGTTACCTTTTCCATTATTTTTTTTAGTGCTTTCTGCTCTTTCCCTGGGGATGCCATATATGGTCCTATCTCTCTGACAGTAAGTTTTCTTTTGCTATCTCCATTTTCTTTTTTTTTTTTTTTCTTGAGTCTTCCCCCACTTTTTCCAAATATCTCGTGGCCCTTGGCTGTCAGCCCACATTTTAAGAGTAAGTCACTAAACTATGTTCCTGGAACTTGCTAGTTGAGAGACTTAGTATAGGTTGATCACAATGAGAACCAGCCATTTTATTGGGGATTCCCACTAGAAATATCTAATTATTCTTTTTCTTGGTTTGTTTAAACAAACAACAAAAAGAACTTCTAATCTGACTCAGCATATAAGGGTACATGTGGGAAATGAGATTGAGGAATCTTACCATTCATTATATAGATTTTTATTTGCTCTCATTGTTTTCATCTCAGCACACCTGCTCTCTGGGGTGCCTTGTGTCCTGTAGTCTGCTTGTCCCTCTGATTCAGCCTCTTCAGTGACTGGGCATTATGCTTGGCTTCTTTTTCACAGTCTCAGTCTATCCTATTCCTTTTAGTTCTACACACATTCCCTGTCTTATGAGACTCCAAGTTCTACCCTTCTGAGGTTTCACAACAGGAATTAACTTCTTTGTGCTCTCCCCAACGATGGACCTGATCTGAGTCAGGTCACAACAGTAAACAATGTTTATCTGATTTCCAGTTTCTGGAAATGTCTTTTCATCCTTTGTGTCTTTTCATCATTGTTGTCTTTATAATAAGATTTCAGAAGGGAGCAAAGATAGATGTTTTCAGTCAGATGAGAAGTTTCTTCAACATCTGTACAGTGTTTTCCACCTGGAGCATTGCAGAACATTTGGGGGTACATTCTCTGCTTGACATTCCTCAGACTTCCCTTGTCTTCTGCTCCTGCCCATTATATACCTCATCACAGTGCTCTCTTGCCTAAGAGTATGGCACACAGTATACATTGCCTTATCCTTTATGAATTGAGCTTATGCATTTTACTTATTTATTTTTCCTTCAGCTTTATTGAGGTAAGTTTAAGGTGTCCAACATGATGATTTGATATACATGCATACACACACACACACAGCAAAACTATTACCACATGCATTTTAGGTACAACAACTGATTTTTGTTTTATTGTAATGCAGTGAATAAAATAAGGATATCCTATTTTAATCATTTTTATAAATTTTAGAAATGTTTGTTAAGAATGTATACATTCCTACTATGAGTGAGACCATCCGGTATTTTTCTTTTTCTTTCTGGCTTATTTCGCTGAGCATGATCCCTTCCAGCGCCATCCATGTTGCTGCAAATTGCATGTGTTTATCTTTTTTGAATGCTGAGTAATATAGCAGGAAACTAGAAAACTTAAATAAGGGACCAGGAAAATGAATAACTATAAGAAAGTGAAAATCAAAATCAACAAACAACTATGAACCAGAGACACATTATGGGGGGTGGGGTGCGGGGAGGGGAGGGATTGGGGTCAAAATAAGGGGGTTGCAATTGTATGGGGAATATAATTTATGTAAAAAAAGAATGTATACATTATGAGAAGTCATGGGCATATAAATGAAAATCTCTGAAAAAAAGTAGAAACATGTTTACTTACTAAGGCTAATCAAACTAGGATCAGGCAATACTGTATTGCTTTAAATGTGTGGGTTAGGATGCTGCTAGTGAATAATTATTGTATTAGTCTTTTTTTTAAGATTTATTTGTTTATGCATGTAAGAGCTGGGATGTAGGCCAGAGGTGCAGGAGTGGGAGAGGATTCACCAGAGACAGAGTGGGGAGCAAAGTAGGCAGATCCCCTGAAATACACTGCTGATGGGAGCAGCAGGTGAGACAGGAAAGGTCTGCTGTGCCACACCATGTGGGTCAGCTCCCTGGTCGGGGATGAAACTCCTGCAGTCCCTGCGGATTGTTTCATAGTGCTGAGACTAAACCCCTTGCGCCACCAAGGACGGCCCTAATGTATATGTCTTTAAATAGAATTACAAAGAAAATTGTAAAAAATATATATATTCCCATGTTAAATGATAAATGAAGCATACCTACAAATTTATTTAAATGCTCAAATAAATAATTTTAGACAGCTATACTTTCTTTTAATTAGTCTTAGGTTGATTAGAAGTCCTTACCCAACTATACATAGTTCATATCTGTACTTTAAAAATGAATTGTTTATATTTTATTCTGTTTTTATTGGCAAGTGCGATATATATCAGTCACATAAAAGTTAAATCCTGAAAAGGATCCTGGTTTTTAGTAGTTGCTCCCATTATTTCTTTGCTCTCAGTTTAGGTTTTGTTCTGCAAAATATTCCTTGCCAAGGTGTATTTGATTTACCTTCCTGGTGTCCCTAACCAGAAGGGAAGCACAGAAGAAAACATTGCTGAAGACATCAATTTCCATTGCTTGCGTAGACCTGATTCACTAAGAAAATAGGAAAAGGTTAAATGAAAAACATTCGAGGGAAGTTACAAACCATATATGGCTACGAGTGAGCCACAAATGTGGGCGTAATTTTTTTTTTCTCTTTCCTCTCTTTCAGCAGGGAAACACATTGCTTCTTCTCAATGTCTCAGACTGTCTGCGGGCTGATGTCAGGGTTGCTCCTTCTGAGAGCCAAAAGTGTTCCTTCTACTTACCAGACTTGAATATCACCCACGGCTTCCTCTACCCACTTGGTTAGTATGGCTTTTTTTTAGAGCAGCAGCTTAGGAAGCCATCATCAACTGGATGTGGGCATGTGCCTTAAACATATGCTCCTCTCTGAAACTATCTGCTTGGGCTAAACTTGCTACCCAGGAGGCTTGCAGTGGTTGTGGGCTGGCCAGATGTGACAGCTATAATAAAGAATAATACATTTTGCAGTGGGAACCACATATCAGCTCACATCTGGGCCAGATGTGAAGGGAGTTTGGCAAGTTTAAATTTAATTTTAAAACTGAAGATTCCTTATAGAGGGAGTCAAAAAATCATTTTGTTTTTCCCTTGTTACCACCCAAGGCCTGCATCAAGCCTGCATTTGTACCTGCAAAAAGAAATCAGGCTGTAATTCAGGCCTCTCACTCATACTGATATCCAACAATTTAAATCCAGGCATTAAGCAGTCAAATGAACTGTAAGATTTTTAAGAAAAAAATTTTTCATGGGACCATGCAAAAGCCACTGTAATTTTTCTCAAACTCCAATCTCTTTCCTGTTTAGTAGGAAATACCATTTTCATGAAATTACCCATGAGATTTTCAACAATTTCAACTTCTGGGAATGTGTTTATTCTTGATATTTGGCTTCATTTTTTCCTGGAAACTGTGACCAAAGAGGCCAATTGGGAGATTTATAATTTAGAGCTGCTGAAATTATAGTTGGGGAAAAAGTTTTAATGAAAGCAAGTAGCACATCAATTTAAAAGTTCCAACAGAATTAGGAAAAATAAACTGATATATTTTAATAAAACACCTAATCAAAATTAGAAATACCAAGCATAAACCTTATGATAAACCATAAATAATTGTAACATCTTAACTAATAAAATTCTTTTAATCGGCATATAAGATTGTTCCCGTTTGGCCATAAGTTACTGGTTGACACATAAATGTTTGCCTTGACAAGGAAATGAAGTTAATAACTAAACAACTAGGCACATGGAGTTGTTAGAAATTCCATTGTAAGCTAATTATTATTTTTCTCTGAAAAGGATGCAATGTTTGCTTGCTCTCCCAATTTTCATGACATAGTTTTATAAAGTAGAAAAAACTTAGGCTATCAGATGACCAGGAACAGTATGTGAAACATTCAGGACAAAACCAGCAAAAACTGGTTTGCCCTTCCTCTTGGTGTCACCTGTTGGTCTTTGATGCAAGTGTTAGGTAAGATACCAAACGGTAATTTAGAAATAAAAATGATCATGTCAACATTTACCAGTTACAGCTTTTTGGTTTTTACCATTCTTGCCCCATTATGAAAAAAGTTTTTATTGAAGTAACACATTGCTTTATAACCTTATAGAAGTTTATAAATCAGCATCTGTCTGTACTACATACAGTTCTAATTCTGTCCTTTGATGTATAGTTGACCCTAATTCCCAGATTGATCCTCCCTCCATCCCTTCTAGTAGCCACTTAATTGGTCTTATAGTCTGAAAGTTTATTTTTGTTTTATTTAATTCATTGGGTTTATGTATTCTATATACTGCATTTGAATTAATTCATAAGGTTTGTCTTTGTCTGACTCATTTTACTAACCATAATACCTTCTAGGTCTTATCCATGTTGTTACAAGTGGCAGGAGTTTATCTTTTTATATAGCAGAGAAATATTCCATAGTGTATACATACCACATATTCTTTTCTTTTTTTTTTTTTTTTTACTGTTTTCTTTCTAGAATCTTTTAAAAATATTTCTTCTTATTTTGAGGTATTTGGTTTACAACACTGCATATGAATTAGAAGAAGAGGTTCACACCTTCTTAGATGTATGTTACCACACCACCCCCACCATCAAAGTACCCGTAGTCCTTAACTCCAGGCCACAGGGACCCTCCTCCCTGAGCCCCCACCCCTACCCTTCTTTCCATTGTAGTAGCCTCAATTCTACAATCCTATTTCTAGGGTTTGTTTTAGTTTAGTTTTGTCAGTTCCATTGTTTTATCTCTCTATATCCCACATGAGTAAAATCATCCAATATTTGTCTTTCTCCTGACTTACTTCACTTTGCATAATCTCCTCCAGGTCCATCCATGCTGTTGCAAATGGCAGAAGTTCATCTTTTTTATCGTTAGCTAGTATTCCATTGTGTGTATGTGTGTGTGTATAGATACATACATATATCTATATCTATATATAGATAGATATACATATATCTATATATACCACATGTTTTTAAGCTACTGCTCTGGTGAAGATTGTTTCTACAACTTGGCTATGTAAATAGTGCTGCAATGAACATAGGAGTGCATATATCCTTTTGAATGCAAGAATGTTCTTGCATTCTTTGGGTAGCTACTTAGAAGTGGATCTGGATTATATGGTAGACATATTTTTAATATTTTGAGAAACTTACATATTGTTTTCCATACAGGCTGGAATACATAGCAATAGTACATGAGGTGCCCATTTTCTACACCCTCACCAGCATTTGTTGTTGCTGGATTATTTTTTATGTGTGCGTGTGTGTGTGTATATATATATGCCATTCTCACATGTGTGAGGTGTTATCTCGCTGTGGTTTTGATTTGCATTTCCCTGATGGTAAGTGATTTTGAAATTTTTTTCATGTATTTCTTGCCATATTTAATCTTCTTTGGGGAAGTGCCTTTAGCTCTTCTGCCCATTTTTTAATTGGGTTCTTTGTTTTCTTTTTGTTGAATTATGTGAACTCTTTGTAGAGTTCAAGTAATAGCCCCTTTTCAGATTTTTTTTTAAAGGTTTATTTATTTATGCATACTAGAACTGGTGTACAGGCCAGAGATGCAGTAGGTGAAAGGAGTCACCAGAGATGGAGTGGGAAACAGAACAGGTGGATTGACTGAAACACACTGCTGAGTGGAGCAGTGGGCGCAAGAGACAGTAGAGGTCTGATGTACTATGTGGGTTAGCTTCCTGACGGGCCAGGGATCAAATGCATGCTGCAGAGGCTGTGGATAGCTTCACAGTGCTGTGCTTAACCCCTTGCACCACCAGGGATGCCCCCTTTTCAGATTTATCATGTGCAAATATTTTCTCCCATTCAGTAAGGTATCTTTTTGGTTTAATTATAGTTTCTTACACTGTACAGAAATTTTTAAACTGCAGTAGAAGTTTTTGAATATGAAATAGAAATGTATTCTCTTACAGTTATGGTGGCCATACTTTCTAAGTCATCGTGTTGCTAAGGCATTCTCTCCTTCAAGAGGAGAGAATGTAGGGAGAATCCCTCCTTACTGCTTGCAGTTTGTGAGGGCTCATATCTTGACTTATAGCGGCATTACTCCCATCTCTGCCTCATCTTCATAAGGCCTTCTCTCTTCCTCGTCTTACAGGACTGCAGACCTTGAATTTACAGTCAAGGCTAAATCCAGTATAATTTTGTCTCAAGACCCTTACCTTAATTATATTTGCAAAAACCTTATTTTCCTCTCACATTTACAATTATAGGGGTGTTAGCACTTGACCATACCTCTTTGTGGCTCACCACTGAATCCATTTTAGGTACCAAATGAATAAAATAGCCTGTAGTATTGATGACCTTTATGGGATCATATTTAATATCTCTGTTTTATAGTTAATAAATTTATTGTATTATATAATATTAATAGTCCTATTATGTAGTATGTAACATTTTCTCTGATAGCTGGATTTAATGAAACTCATTTGTTTTGCAGCAAACAATAGAACTCCTGATAATAAATATGATACTTTAATTACAAGTAATTTGGTCCCTATGTATAAAGAATTTAAGAGTAAGTATATATTTATCTTATTAATTTAAAAATACCTGAGTCACTGAAGTTATAAATGAAATAAATCTTGTATTGCATTTTGTTCCTAATCTTATGAATCATTTGTTCTGATGTTTTAAATATAAGAACAGGAATGATTTATGACAGTTTCTTTGTAACTTGAGATGAATTATTTCTAGAATTTTCATAATTTTTTTAATACTAATTTAAGAGCCATTCATAGAACTAAATTTTACTGACACTCTCATAAGTAAATGAAAAGTACTTCTCCCTACAGTTATAATTAAGGTAGTTTGTGTGTTCTGATCACTTTTTAGTATTTACTGTCCCAAAAGTAAATGAACCTCATCCCTGGGGAAGAATTTGGAGACATATTTAACTATAATTTCAAGAATGTAGTTCAAGACATGAACAAAATTCTATTACCAATGCTTTTTTTTAATGTTTCATGGATTATTTTGTAGAAGTTTCCAATCACAACTGACAATTATTGAAGCAGAATTTGATGCTGTTTAATATTTCCATGTTCAATAGAGGGAGATATTTTTAACATCTTTTTTTTTTTTTTTTTAAGAAATATGGGATTACCTTCACAGTGATCTTCTTGTAAAACATGCCAAGGAAAAAAATGGAGTAAATGTGATTAGTGGGCCAGTATTTGATTATAATTCTAATGGTCATTTTGATTCTCCAGATGAAATTAAAGGGTAAGTAATCTGAAACCAAAGGGTCTTTTTGATTTTGAAAGGATAGAACATCATGGGTGAAACTTCAATATTTTAACTAAAACCAGGTATTCTAAATATCATATAGTACATTTACATAGTGATACTACATATATTTTCAAATATTGAAGTATTTAACAAAAAATTGTATATGGCCAGAATTAAATCAATGGATGAAGGAAAATATCCAGGAAAAAAGAAACCATCAAGAAAAGTGTATTAGGGCCTTCCCGGTGGCACAGCGGTTGAGCACTGGGTTGCGAAGCTGCCCGCGGCCTCTGCAACGCCGGTTCCATCCCTGGCTGCTCCCCGGCCACTGGAGGAGGGTCCCACATGGCGCGCAGACCTCTCCTGCCGCCCGCTGCTCCCCTCAGCAGTGTACTTCGTCCTTCTGCCTGCTCTGCTCCCCACTCTGGCTCTGGTGATTTCTCTCACCCTCCCGCGCTTTTGACTGTACCCAGTGCTTGTATAAATAAATAAATAAAAATAAAAATCTTTAAAAAAAAACAGGCAAAAAAATCTCATAAAAAAAAAAAGAAAAGTGTATTAATGGAACATTACTAAATTAATGGTCAAAGGAAAACTGTGATTTGTAGAGGTTAAGAAGATAGGGGAGGCTCTATGAACTATCAGTAAGTATAGAACAATCTAGCAATGGATTTAAAAATCAAGGTGATAATTAATAATGTTGTCCAATGGTGGAATATTCATAAAAGTATCTCCCAGTAAAAGATATGAGTTTTATGTGGAAAAATGATGTTACTAACCTGTACATCTTTGTAACTTAGACCTGGTCTTAGTATTTGCTAAATGTTACCTTTGTGGCCCACAGTAAGGGAGAGTTTCACCTGTTATTTCTGTTATCAAAATGTGTGATGGGTCAAATCAAACAATTATAGAGATTGTCTAAACCTAGATTATATAAAGCAATAATTTCTCCACTATCTGGTAAGGTAACATTTATGACTACTAAATGTGCAGCCTTTTAAATTTTGTTTTCTTCATCCTTATTTCAGTGTTTATTGATTCTTTTATTATTTAATGATTCTAGCAAACTCTGAGAGCAATTTACTACATGCTAGGTACATTTCTAAGCACTTAAATACTTTTAATCCACAAAACATCTTATTAGATTCCACTTGACCTTATATAGAAGTGAGAAAACTGAGGCACAAAAGGTTTGAATATCTTGCCTATTTCACAACTAATATGTGATAAAGCCGGAATAAAACCTTAGTCTAACTCTGAGCCCATGCAGAAATTTTAAGTCTCGGTGGGGTATTACTACTTATCCCAGTTTATGTTACTTTTAGTGGACTCATACTAATAGTTAATTTACCTTTAATTTGCACTTAAAACTTTTACAAACATTTTCATGTTTGTTATCTGAAACTGAAGAACTCTTGTATCCATTGTATGGATTTACCCCCATGTTTGTGATGTGAAGTTGGTAGCAGAAAACTATAGCCATATTAAAGTTGAGGAAACTTAGTTAATTATAGAGGATTAGCACACGTATCAAAAAACTTGTGGTAGTGCACACCTAGAGCCTATATTTGTAATCCTCACTCATTTCTCTGATCCTATACTATTAGAAATCAACAAAACTAGGAAACACAGGAGGTAGAATAGAATGTTTTGCTTTCCTTTGTATTCTAATAGTTTCTCATAGAATTTAAATAATGAAGGCATGGTTTTCTATAAATGTCTGCTCTAAATCATCAAAGCAAAACTATGCAATACAACTTGTACTTTCTATTCATTTAACTTATTTGACTATATTTTAGCATTGGCATTTCTTTTAAAAAATGTTAAGATATTTATAATTTTTAGAAATGAAAGTATAATAACATCAAATCTTTTCATTTATGTTTTAGATATGTATCAAACACCAGTGTTCCCATCCCAACACACTATTTTGTGGTTCTGACTAGTTGCAAAGATAAGATCCACACCCCTGACAAGTGCACTGGCCCCTTGGATGTCCTTCCATATATCATCCCTCACCGACACACCAACGTGGAGAGCTGTCCTGTGAGTATGCTCAGGGAAAGTCCCTAGGAACTGAGAAAGTGGTTAGCCAGAGTTCATCTGAGTTTTTGTAGAAATGAAATGACCCTGACTACTATGTATATTTTTTAGGCGTTTCATGACCTAATTTATGAGGTTTTTTTTTTCCAATATTGATCTCTATATTATTGCTATCAATTTGAAAATATATATATACCTATGTGAGAACATGTTTATAAATAAATATTTCATGTATTTTATATATATACACATTATTCACTCATTAATAAGGGAAGGAATGGTATCTTACTAATTTTATTTTAATCTGGACACAAACCTTAAATGTTTTGCACCAAAGTTGACACTGAATTAGTGTTTTGTAAACTGATACATAAATATAAAAATTCCATCAACTTGAAACAAGTAATTTTAAGAAGTGGCTTAACATCATTTATTAAGTCACTACAAAAAATGTTTTGCATCAGTGCCTGTTCTGCTCTCCACTCTCTCTGGTGAATCCTCTTACCCCCGCGCCTCTGGCTTGTATGTATAAATAAATCTTTAAAAAGAATTTTTTTTTGAATCAGGCAAATTCTATGTTAATAGCTATTTCAGAATGTTGTTTATAGGAAAAAAATGTATTCTGCTAGTTGGGCTGAAGTCATTAAACAAATATATTGAGAATCAATATAAGTGTGCAGTATTGTGATAGAAACTTATCAGAATGCACCAAAGAGGAATGCAATGTCTCTGAACTCAAGGAATTCATATACAACTTTGATATATAAATGAGATAGAGACACGTAACTGGGTCAATCAGTAATACAATAGTTATTTTTAAAGTTAAAAGTAATACACACCACAAAGCCAGGATTAATTGCCAAATACTATTATTTAGGATTTAGTCTTTCAAATTCAAAATACTTTTGGCTGCAAAGATCAATAAAGGTTTCATTAAATGGGACAGGAGCAGGGCTAGGCCCTGAAGGATGGGCAGAATCGGAACAGATGGAGAAGATTAGTAAGGCGTGAGTGAGAACTGGTGAGGATTTGGTAGCCAATTGGATGCTAGAGTCAAAGGAAAAGAGACATTTAAAGATGAATCAGAGATTTTAACTGTAGGTAATTAGGAAAAAGAGAGACGCTAGGATTGAAAACTATTTTGGCAGCTAGATAAGATAATTAAGTATAGGCACGTTAAGTTTGTGGAAATAGTTGTTCATATGGAAAGTCTTATAGTCTATTAGGATTGGAAATTAAAGCTTAAATTCTAGACAAGATTGGGATCCATCTATTTTCTTTTACTTCTTCAACACTTAACTGCGTTCATCACACTGTGCTATTGGAGGTACAGAGGCATAAATTTATGTATTTTATAGATATACATAAATTCTATTTAAAGGGATGCATATGCTAGCATTTAGAAAATGCTCTAAGAAAATAGAGTAAGAAAGAGATGAGTGACATGAGGAGAAATGCTTCCTGGTAGGGTACGGGCATTCCAGTTGAGTCTTTAAGATAGGATTTGAACTTGAGTATTTTAATGTTTTTTCAGTGACTAAAGTTTGAAGGCAAAGTTTAGAGGTTGAACACTGGGTCACTCACAGTCCTAGAGTGAGGAAGAGTTTCCAAACAGGAAGCAATCAGAAGGTGTTGTCTAGTTCAATTTCTTCCTGTTTTTCTTGTCATAATTTTATTTAGTTGAGACAAAGAATGTCCTCCTTTTTCACTTCCTCTTCCAATGGAAGAGTTCCTGGTACAGTGTTATACTCTTTACCACCAAATCAGGATTAAATATTTCTTTATCACAGAAGGTCTGGCTAGCCATTATAGACTGATTAAAATAGGTTTTTAAAAAGAAAGTATTTGCTTTTCCTGTTCTAGGCCCTTATTGCTTTCTATCCAGGGTGTAAGGTCAGGACAGGACACAGTACAGGTTTTATGATCCCATGCAGACTGGGTAAAGGAGGAGTCAGAGTCCTCAGTGGTTTTTTGCTGGTCTTTTATTGGGGTTCACCAGGCATATGGCAGGCAGGGGTGCAGGCCTCCCAGCCCCCAGCAAGTCTTCACTCTATCTGGGCTCTCTGGCGTTCGTTCTGCTGCTTCTTGGCTTCTGCTTCGGCTTCTCCTGCTGCTGCTGGCGTCCCCGGGACGCCGACCTTAAAAAAGCACAGTCTTAGCTCAGCTGAATCCCATCTACCTAGGCCCACACCCTATTCCAGGTGCCCGCCATCAGGCATGCATTCAGGACAAGGATCCATCATCTATCCTGATGGCGGAAGGGCAGAAAAGCCTGATATTTTCTTTACCCTACACAGGGCTTTAGAAAATTAATCATAAATTTCATTGTTGCCTGATTTCTTTTTTTTTTTTTAAGATTTATTTATTTTTTTATACAAGCACTGGGTACAGTCAGAAGCGTGGGAGGGTGAGAGAATTCACCGAGCCGGAGCCGGGAGCAGAGCAGGCAGAAAGATCGAAGCACACTGCTGAGGGGAGCAGCGGGCGGCAGGAGAGGTCTGAGAGCCATGTGGGACCCTCCTCCAGTGGCCGGGGAGCAGCCGGTGATCGAACCAGCGCTGCAGAGGCTGTTGGCAGCTTTGCAACCCAGTGCTCAATCGCTGCGCCACCGGGGAGGCCCTGTTGCCTGCTTTCGTAATGCATTTGCTCTTGGTGGTCTTCAGATTGAAAGACTAGTGGAATATCAAGGCAGATATATGAGATGTAGTCTAGCACAGAACCAGAATTCTGAGTTTGTTGGACATCTTGGGTTCAATTATTGACCTCATCTCTTTGGGTAAATAAACTAATGTCACTTTCTTCAATTGTATGAAAAGAATTCACCTCCTTTCATGAAGTTGCTGTGACGATTAACCAAGATATTTTATTTATTTTTAATAGGTTTTTTAATATTTATTTATTTATGCGTACAGGGCAGAGGTGGTGGGGGTGAGAGCATTCACCAGAGACAGAGTGGGGAGCAGAACAGGTGGATTGACTGAAATACACTGCTGAGGGGAGCAGTAGGCAAGACAGGAGAGGTCTGCTGCACCCGTGTGTGTCACCTCCCTGGCCGGGGATTGAACTCCTGCTACAGTAGCTGCAGATTGCTTCATAGTGCTTACACGTAACCCCTTGTGCCACCACGGAGGACCGTAAACAAGATTTTTTTATATAAAAACTTAAAAATTTCCAATAAATAGTAAGCAAATGGTAGCCATTAAAAAAGAATCACATCTCATGATGGAGTTACATTATAAAGTCAACACACAGTGAAATTGTATACAGGCAAAATATCCTATAATCAAACTACTCAGGAAAGTACCATATATAACAAAAACTGTTCCTTAATAACTATCCAAATCAGTCAACATTTTCACTACTATTTGAACTAGTAACTGTGCTTTAAGCACCCAATGAAATAGTTGGCATGCTTTAGGATTACATGGTATAAAAATCTCTATACTTTTAAATATTGTAATCACTAAGTGTGGGAGGTACTCCCACTATAAGGAGCCTGAGGGAACTGATATTTGTTGTAGAAATAATAGATTCACAGTTCTTCCTCTTGCTTGGTCTAGGAACTCTATTCATATTTCTTTATATTCTTCCTTTTCTTGCTCCTCTCCTTTTTCTCCTTTCAACTTTGTATCATTAAACCCAATCAGATAAATAAGGATGTTATCTTAAGTCCAAGTGACTATTCTTATTGTAAATTATTCAGCAGATTTTGGAAAATACAGGTATTTCCCGTGTGGATGAGATATTAAGATTGTAAACACAGATTTGGTACTAAATCATGGAAGTGTGAGGTAAAAGTGCCAAAGGGAAAAAAGTGGAGAGATGGGATCCAAATATCAAACTGATAGAAATGTCTGCATTTCCAGCATAGAAAAAACTAGTTAGTTGGAGATATAGAAAGAATTGTCGAACAAGTGAAAAGTTAGAAGGCAAAGGAAGAACTTTCAGAGGCTTGGGGTAGTCAACTAAGCTTCTGAAAAAATCCACTCAAGTCATTTTTGACAAAGTAGTTTCATTAGTGTAGTAGCAGCATTTAAGGAGCAAGACTAAGGAAGTAATTATGCGAGAATCATTGGGGGGGAAAGTGATTATGAGTTGAAAATGATATTGCTTCAAAAAAAAACCTCACAAACTGTGTTGTATTTTGGGGCTACACAATACTTCTATTCATATAACAGGTCATATATATTACATGTATAATCAAAAGCATGTATTGTAATATAGGCTATAAAAACTGTATATAAAAGGCTACTCTTCTGTTGGGATATACTAGTACAGCTGGCAAAGTTGTCTATAGGTAGTTTCTTTTCAGATGGGTTGGTGCTGGTGAACTACCTGATATTAAATAGCTTGAGTCTCACCCCTGCCTAAATATGATTAAGTTTGTACTTTAGATAATTAATTAAAATTTTAAAGCAGGGAAAATAGTCAGGTGTTCACTGAACATTTACTTGGATGTGTATCAAATAATCTATGAGAGAACAGAGTAATAAAAGCCAACTGAGAGAAAACTTAAAAAAAATGATTGAATTAAGTTCCCAGTGGAAATAGGAGCTCAAATTTATACATTGCATATTTATTAAAAAAGAAAAAAACAACAAAAACCTCCTATTGTGAGTCTCACACAGAGAAATGCCTTAGTGGTTAGAAACAAAAAATAATTTCCTTTTACACTTCCTCTTGCTCAAATAGTAGCTGCCTATTTTAAGGCTCTATATTTAAAAAACACTGTGCTGAAGTCAAGTGAGAATTATTCAAAGATATTGAATTAAGCCAACTATTATACTTTCTTTTAAAAAATTTTAACTGAAAATTAACAATGTCATACAAATACCAGAAAATTAATAAATAAGGAATTTCATAGAAATCTATGGCTTTAAGTTATTCAACTAACTTTTATAGAGTAAAAAAACAATTTAAAGTTATATGGTCAAAAAATACTTGAAAAGATACTCAACAATAATAATACTTAGTGTAATTAGATTTAAACATGGATAAAATATTATGTCACACATTGGTTTGGCAAGGAAAAGGCAAGGATATGGGGAAATGGAATTATCCTCCATAGCCAATGGAACTGTTAATTGCTATTAACACTTTGAGGAATGCTAGTTTTCACATCAGGTAAAGTTATAAAGTTGCATGTAGTCTGTGATTCTATGATCCAGCAATTCCATCTATATATCCTAGAGACTCATGTTCTTCAACACAGGAGACATGTGCCAACCTATCCATTACAGTGTTACTTATAATGCAAAAAATCATCAATATAATGGTGTAAAAGGTAAACCATGCCACATATTAGTGAGAAAATACCACAACTATGGCTAATAGCAAGTAAAATCACTACATCTAGATAGAGCACCATGGATAGATTACAGACATGATGAGTGAAAAAGTAATTATAGATTACTGTTTATGTCATTTACATAACTGAAAACTAAAACAAATGCTATATATTGTATATTGATGTGCAGTAAAAGTTCAAAAATATAGGCAGAATTTATACTGATTTATAATAGTGATTATATCTGAGTAGATGAAGGGGACTTAAATGTCACTTGTAATATTTTATTTCTTTAAAAATATGTATCTGCAAGTAAATAGAAAAATAGCTAAACTTTATGACTTTGTAATGGTCTGTGTTTATTGTAGAATATTTGTTTTTTTTTTCTTTTTTCTTTATAGATTTATTTACGCATATAAGAGCTAGGGTACAGGCCAGAGATGTTGAGGGGGGAGAGGATTCACCAGAGACAGAGTGGGGAACAGAATAGGCAGATGGACCAAAATATACTGCCGAGGGGAGCAGCGGGCAAGACAGAAGAGGTCTGTCCCCTGGCGGGCCGGGGATTGAACTCGTGCTGCAGAGGCCTTGGATTGCTTCATAGTGTCGTGCTCAATCCCTTGTGCCACCAGGGAGACCTGCTTTTTCTTTTAATAATAAAATTTAGCTATATCAGATTAAGATTTAAGGCAATAAAATCATAGGAAAGGACAACTTTTGAATAATAAAAGATCTTTTTTCCTGTTAATGAAAAATCATGCTCTATGGAAAATAGTCACTTGTTTCTCTTTTTCAGGAAGGTAAACCTGAAGCCCTTTGGATTGAAGAAAGAATGGAAGCACATGTCGCCCGTGTCCGTGATGTGGAACTTCTTACTGGACTTGACTTTTATCAGGAAAGATTAGAGCCTGTCTCTGAAATTTTGCAGCTAAAGACTTATTTACCCACATTTGAAACCGTCATTTAACTTATATATAAAATAATTTTGGCAAAATGCAAAGTATTTCTTTTGTTAAAAAATCGTTTTCTGTTTTTCATTAACTCCTCTAAAAACCTTGTTGCATATTTTCATTTTTCCCATCTCTCTTTTTCATTTCTATGAACATGTATTATTTTCACATTACCTTTATTTTTTACACAGAGATCACATTATGTCATACATTCTATATTTACTATCTCACATATAATCTTTGGCTATATCATTCTGCCTATCATTAAAAAGAAGGGACAATAAGGGCCTCCCCTGATGGCATAGCGGTTGAGTGCTGGGCTGCGAAGATGCCCGCAGCCTCTACAGCGCCAGTTCGATTCCGGGCCGCAGGGCAGGCGAGGGTCCCACATGGCCGCAGACCTCTCCTGCCGCCCGCTGCTCCCCTCAGGAGTGTGCTTCATCACTCTGCCCGCTCTGCTCTCTGCTCTAGCTCTGGTGAATTCTCTCACCCTCCCGCGCTTCTGACTGTATCCAGTGCTTGTGTAAATAAATAAATCTTAAAAAAAAAAAAAGAAGGGACAATAAGAGGTATATACCACTTTCAAATTTAATTGATTTTGTCAAAAAACTTTTCATATCTGGCAATTAGATATTTATTAAAACAATAAATTATTGAATTTATTAATTTTATTATTAGGTGAACAAACAAATGATAAGAAAATGAAACAGCCTTCTTGTTTATATGCAGAAATCTTTAGTAGTCTGGATAGAAGATCACTCCAGCCACAACATTCCCTTAAGCCAAAGCCTAATCTAGAGCAAGTCCCACTGTTCTTCAATTTTATGAAGGTTTAGAGAGGTGGGGAAGTTTCAGAATAAAAGTTTGAAGCTAGAGAGTTTGGTTCATAAGATTTAAGGAAAGAAGTCGTCTCCATAACATCAAAGAACAAGGTGCAGCAAACATGCTCACATAGAAGCCGCAGCAAGTTATCCAGAGGGATTAGCTAAGATAGTCGATAAAGATGGGTACAATAAACCACAGATTTTCAGTGCAGACCAGTCTTATTTTGAGATTCCATCTAGGACTTTCATAATTAAAGAGGAGAGATCATGGCCTTGATTCAAAGTTTCCAAAGACAAGCTGACTTTCTTGCTAAGGGCTAATGTAGCTGGTGACATGAAGTTGATACCAATGTTTATTTGCCCTTTTGAAAACCCTATGGACTTTAAAAACTACACCAAATCTTCTCCATGTTCTTTAAATGGAATAACAAAGCCTGGATGTTTACAGCATCCAGGCAGCACATCTGTTTACAACTTGGTTCACCAATTATTATAAGCCACAGTTGAAAATTACCACTCAGAAAAAGATATTTCTTTCAAAATATCACTGCTCATTGACAATGCACCGGGTCACAAATGAACTCCATTGAGGATGTACACAGAGATTAATGTCATTTTCATGTCTGCTAACAGAACATTCATTCTGCAGCCAATGGATCAAGGGGTAATTTTGACTCAAGTTAAATGTTTTTAACAAATACATTTCACGAGAACACAGCTGTTAGTGATTTCTGTGATGTAAAGGTTAAAGTAAACTGAAAGGATTTACCTTGGTATAGATCATTAAGAGTATTGGTAATTTGTGGGAGGAATTAAAATCAGCATTCACAAGAGCTTGGAAAAAGTTGTTTCCATTCCTTATGGATGACTTCGAGATAGTGACTACAGATGTGGTCACTATCATTTCTAAGAAGACTTAGAAATGGAGGCTGAAGATAGAACTGATTGTTGTATGCTTATGAAAAAACTCGAAGGAATGAGGACTTGCATCTCACGGGTGAACAGAGAGTGGTTTCCTGAGGTGGAATCTACTCCTGCTACAAACAGTGAGTGAAAGGACAACAAAGGTTTTAGAATATTACACGGTGTAGTTGATAAAGTAGCAGTAGAGTTTGAAAGGATGACTCCAACTTTGAAAACACTAGGTAAAATGCTTCTCAAAGGCATCACAGCCACAGAGAACTCTTTCATGAAAGGGAAAGTCAATGTAGCAAACTTCACTGTTGCTTTATTTATTTATTTATTTATTAAGATTTATTTATACAGCACTGGGTTAAGAGGATTCACCAGAGCCAGAGTGGGGAACAAAACAGGCAGACTGACAAAGTACACTGCTGAGGAGCACAGCAGGCGAGACAGGAGAGGTCTGTGCGCCATGTGGGACCCTTGCTGGAGGCAGGGGATCAAACCGGCACTGTAGAGGCTGCCGGCAGCTTCGCAGCCCAGCCCTCAACCGCTGTGCCCCTGGGGAGGACCTGTTGCTTTATTTTTGAAAATTGACACAGACACCCTAATCTTCAACAATCACTATCCTGATTGTCACAGACATCAACATTGAGGCAAGACCTTTTGGCAAAAAGATGAAAACCCGCTGAAAGTTCAGTTGATGGCTAGCATTTTTTAGAAAGGAAGTACTTTTTAATTAATGTATTGTAGGGTAAATGATTATCAGGCTTTTCTGCCCTCGCACCATTACTATTGGCCTGCCTGATGGTGGGTACCTGCATTTGTTACATTGTTATAAGTTGTATTGTTTACTTCTGTGGGCCTCAGCAGCAGTATTGAGATGTTTATTCACCAAGCAGAGAGAGGCAGGAGAAAGAACTGCCAGAGAACCCAGAGTGAAGACTTGCCAGGGGCTTGGAGGCCTATAGGCCTCCTGTCCCCCCTGCCATCCCCTGCCTGTCATGTACCTAGTTGCTGCACTACATGTAAAAGCTCAATAAAAGTCTGAGAAAGCCATCAAGGGCTCCAGGACTCCTTTACCGGATGGTCTGCTTGAATCATAAAGAACTAGCTCTGTCCTGTCTGCTGCTACAGGTACGTACATTTTTTTTTTTTTTAATTATTTACTGTGGGCCTCCCTGGTGGCACAGGAGGTTGAGCGCAGAGCTGTGAAGCTGTCCGCAGCCTCTGCAGTGCCGGTTGGATCCCCATCCGCTGCGGAGCAGCCCACATGGTGCAGCAGACCTCTTCTGTTTCATCCTTTGCTCCCCTCAGCAGTGTATTTCGGTCATTCTGCCTGTTCTGTTCCCCGCTCTGTCTCTGGTGAATCCTTTCACTCTCCCGCTCATCTGGCCTGTTCCCCGTTACTGTATAAATAAAATAAATCTTTAAAAAAAATTATTTTTGTGTGGAAGAATGGGGGTGTAGACCAGAGGTGCTGGGGAAAGGGGTGGTAAGAGGATTCACCAGAGACAGAGTGGGGAGCAGAACAGGCAGATGTACTGAAATACACAGCTAAGGGGAGCAGTGGGCAAGACAGGAGAGGTCTACTGAGCCATGTGGGTAGCTCCCTGGTCTAGGATCCAACTCAGGCTGCAGAGGGCCATAGGCCATGTGGTGGTTGTCTGAACCTTAACCCCTAGGCCACCAGGGAGGCCCCAAGGTAGGTACATTTTAATAAAATTTGTATACTTAACAGACCACAGTGTAGTATAAACATAACTTTTATATGTGCGGGAAACCAAAAAATTTGTGTCATTTGCCCTACTGCAATACTCACTTTATTGTGGTAATCTGGAATGCAACCCATACTATCTCTGATGTATGACTGTAAACAAAGAAAAATTTTAGTCCGAGAAAATTAAAGTTACTTTTTTTTTGCAGAGATTGTAATGTTACAGGGTTTTTTTTTTTTTTGGTATATTTATTATCCCATTAAAAATGAATATGTATGTGTAAAATCAACTGAGGAAGTATACCAGTGACTTCATAGCTCATCCAATTACAGGGAATTTGCAAAATACTACTTTTTAATTTTCAGTAAGTATCCTATTTTTACAATAAAATTTTTATTTTATACTAAAAACCTAAATATTTACTAATAAATTTCATTTCATTTAAAATATTCTTTAGAAAGAATTTTAAAAATATGGAATGTTGCTAGAATATTATAAAGAACTCTCATAAAAACTGCATCCAGATTCACCAGTTGTTAATATTCTTGCTTCATATACTTGTACATATCTTTATTCTTCACCTTGAACTTTCTGAGAATATGTTGTAGTCATCATGCCTATTTATCCTCCAATAATTCATGGTGTTTTTCTTAAGATCAAAGACATTAACTCTCATAGCTAAAGCCAAGTACTTTAAAACTGATTCAAAAATAGTGCTTTATTTACAGATTAATTCAATTTTTTCGCACATTTTCAGTAGTCTTTAAAAATACTTCTCTAAGATTCAAAGCAGAATCATTCATTGCATTGTTTCCTTTTCTCTTTAGTCTTGTGTCTATTCATTAGTTCTTCAGCCTTTCTCAAATAATGCTGACACTGATGAAGAGTCCAGGTCTTTAATTTTGTAGACTATTCCTAAATTTGATTTTGTCTGACAATTCATTATGACAGATCCATGGTTTACATTTTGGGCAGGAATGTTACCTCAGTGATAGTGTCCTTAGTGCGTTGTGATGGGGAGCAAAAGATGTTCATGATTTGATGCCAAATGTGATTACTTGGTTGGGAAGCTTTCACCAGACTTCTCTCGTTGAAGACAGAATTTTCCCTTTTGTAATTTAAAAGGTACTTGTGGGGTAATTCTTGAAACTCTGCTGACACTGAAATATGTGACTAACTAAATTTTTGACAAGTGTTTTCATTATAAATTGAAATTTAATAAAACAGAATTTCTTGCTTTTAAATAGAGGGACAACATATTACTGCTATTTTTAGTTATATGTATTTTGGTAGACACATATAAGTGAATATTTTTTGTGAAGTCCTATGTTACTGAATCAAATATTACAATTCTTTGTTTGTAGAAACAGAATGTTTTATCCAAATGAGGTCATCTAAGGTCTTGGAAGTAGACTTGGAAAGAAGGGAAATTCTAAATGTTGACTTATTTTCCAGATTTAGTTAAAATTCTGGAAACTTATTTTCTCAATGCATTTGTTTCTTTTTTTTTTTTTCTTTTCTGTTTTTTTCATTCCTTTTTTTTTTAAACCTTTCAGACTTCTCAGTACCCTAATTAGAATTAATGTAGCTCAGGGTCTGTTCTTCTAGAAAGTGTCAGAAACAAATGAGCTTTCTGGGCAAGTAGAGTAGATGGGTGAAAATGAATGGGATAAGAGGTGCACCTGTTGATGTGCCAAAGATTCACTGCTAGCCAGTAAGTTAGCTGGAATTTAGTATAATGGTGTCCATCAGTGTTTGAATTTCAAAATAAGTAAATGGAATTTCTAAGAGTCTGTATTTATGCTTATAGATCAGACTGATCTTGATGCTCAAAATCCCATCTGGTTTTGGTACTTGTGTTTATTCCAAATTGCATTTGGGTTCTTTGAAACCCTCTTGCCCTGGGGACATCTCTTTCCTTCCTCCACTTCCATCCTCCCCACCCTTGCATCACCACTACCCACCACCACTCCTTGTCATCTGTTTACTTTGGGAGGGCTGGGCCTGGGAATGGAAACAGGACATAGACCGAAACCGTTTTCAAAAACACAAACAAGGCTGTTGGGAGAAACGACTTCCTTTTTACACAGCACCCTTGGCAGACCACAATCACTCCCTCAATCAGTGGACTCACGCTTGAACAAACTTCCAGACAGGAACAAACCTCAGTCTTCCAGTGACAGAGAATTTGTACAATTCTGACTTGTCCTAAACTCACAAAGTAAACACAGTGGATAACAACTAGTAAAATATGATTCAGAGTTAAATTGAGTCTCTTATCCTAAGATATTATGTTTTTCAATCTTCAATCTCAAATGAAAGATTCATAATTCTAGAAGACTGGAGAGCCCAACTATTCTATCTCTTAAGGCCTGCCCCACTGAGAACCATGTTCTGTATCTCTAAAGGATGAGCAAACATCTTAGCCAATTTTTAGTATTCCTTTAATAATTAATTCCTTTAATAATCCCTATAAGAAATTTTCCTAATGGTTAGCATAGCTTCTTTTCTATTTAATGTATTATTTATAAACTTATTTTTTTAATTATTGGTTTCTTAAGGAATCATCTCTTATTTGAGTATAATAAGGTAGAAGTGAATTGATAAGTTTTAAATATTGATTTCTTAAGGAATCATCTCTTATTTGAGTATAAAAGGTAGAACTGAATTGATAAGTTTCAATTCCTAAGTTATAGAAGTTAGGGTTTAAATCCTGCTTGTTCGCTGTGTAAACTGGAGTGGTTGCTTATACTCTACAGTTTACTTTTCTCATGTATAAATGGGGGATAATTTAATACCTACCTCATCAAGTTGCAGGGATTCAATTAGTTACTAGGTATAGAATTGTACAGCAGAGACCCTAACTTGGTAGACTGACCACACATAGAGTAAATACCCTTCTTGGAATTTACCAGGCAATTGCTTCAGCCTCGGTTGGGTTTAGGCACAGTCTTGGTGACTCAAACTTGTGGATTGTGTCAGGTTGTTCTTTCCCCTGTGATTTGGAGGTTTGACTTCCATATTTCCTGCCCACTCGAGTTAGTCACATTAATAGCATCCTCCATCATGGTTTGTGGTTGCCCTGTTCTTTAAATTTGGCCTGCCTTATTACAATCCCTATTCATTGGTTAGGTCAAAGAATATTTTTATAAGTTATGGCCACATTAGCAATTTAAGGGGGGAAAAAAAAGAAACCATGGCATGGTTAACCTTATTACTCAGGGATATTGAGAAAACCGGAAATGGATTGACCACAGTGGCTCAGATAGAATGTAGATTCATAAACTCCCTCCAATTAGTCTGGATCTCATCTCAGAGAATGATTTTTTACTGCAGAGATTCCATCAACTATCATTTTGAATTCTGGCTTTAGTCTCCATAGCATTTAAGCAAAATTTTCCACAAATTAAGGACATTTAGAATTAAAACCATGATTATTTCAACACTTAATATCTTCTCTTTCTCTCCCCTTGAATCTGGAATCAGCTATCTTCTCCTAGTCATTCAGCAATGTTCTGTCTATTCAAAAATCTCACTAAATTTATCTGTTCAAGTAATGTTTATTGAGCTCCTACTATACTCCAGGCACAATTCCAGGGGAGACTGGAGAATCAGTGAACAAGTTCAACAAAGTTCCCTTCTCTTGAGTAGCTTATGTTCTAGCAAGGATGTCAAACAATAAGTGACAGATACAACAAATAAGAACATTAAATTATATATGTCAGAACGCAGAAAGTGCTTTGAAAAAATTTAAAGCAAGGTTAAAAAAAAGAATAGGGAAATTAATTGTAGGGATGTGGGGGGTAGGTAGCTAAAAATATTAAATAGGATAATCAGATTATGCCTTTTTGAAAAGGAGAGATCTGAGCAAAGACTTGAAGGAGATGACTTACATTTTACCAGGCAAATGTGGAGGATGCTATCAACACCAATCTATCTACATAATCTTTTTAGATCTGTTTCTCTAATCGGTTGTTTCTCTAACAACCTTGTCTAATAAACCAGGGACCGAAAGATGTATATGTGTGGGAAACACTAAGCACTGTTATGTCCTTTGGAAATAGATATAATGCACATTAATAAACCAAAGTCTCCAAGTATATTTTTTGGCCTGAAATATTTTTGTAATTAAAAGCACACACATACACACACACATGCACACACACACAAGGAATTAGAAATCTGTATATAGTTCCTGTGCTGTAAGAATACATTTTTGACAATGTGGAGGAATGGAGACAATTTCTATAAACTATACTACATGGAAGGACCTGCCATATGTCCAGGAAAAGCCCTGGGAAGAGGAAATGAAACACGGTGGTTAAAAGACCAGATTCTATTTCCACATTGTGTAAACTCTATATGGCTCATTTTCAATGGTAAAATGGGATATCTTAATATGTGTTGTAAAGGTTAAGATAATACTTGCTTGATACACACTTAGAAAAGTGAGAATTACCATTGTTATTAATTGTTCCAAGGATATGAGCTTATAACTCCCTATATGAAAGAAATTAGACTAGTATTAAAATGAGATTAAAGAGAAATAATGCATTTTGTTGAGTGCCGGTTCAAGCCCCGCCGCCCACGGAGATACCCACATGGTGCGGCAGACCTCTCCTGTCTCATCCGCTGCTCCCCTCAGCAGTGTATTTCAGTCAGTCTGCCTGTTCTGTTCCCTGCTCTGTCTCTGGTGGGTCCTCTTACCCTCCCGCACATCTGGCCTGTACCCCGGTTCTTATATGAATAAATAAATCTTAAAAAAAAAGAAAATATGAAACCACCCTCAAATTTTAAAATATAATTCTTTGAACCACTGTGGATATTACTATTGTTGATAAGAGTCTTAGCAAAGGCCTGACTAATGGATTTCTATTTTGTTCCTTGACTTTAGAATGTCTGTTGAGGATATTGCTCTTAAAAGTAATTGCTGTATACATTGTATCAAAACTATTATTTAGATGCTGGTGTGCAATTTGAGGGTAGGAATCTAGTCTTATTAATCTTTCTACCAGTAACTAGCAGTGTGTGTGATTGAGATGTGCTCAATTATTTCTAAGTAAACTTATCTGAGCCATTTAAACATGTGTTAGAAAACTAAGAGCTTTGGTTACATTAAGGTATACATACAGAGATTTTATTTTTTTATTAATTTTAAAAATTTTTTTTACATCATTGTTCATTTTAAACAATATTTGCTTCCTCCCACCCCTCAGGTGTAGTCCCCATAGAGTTTCCTTCCCCAAAGCACCCGTGCACCATCACCTCAGTCCCCTGTGCTCCTCCCTCCTTCCCTCTGATCCCTCTCCCTCTTCGTCCCCTGCAGTTACATACAGAGACCATCTATTTACATGAGTAAAACCAAATCCTATATTTTAGTCTTTCTTCTTTTCTTTAGCTGCCCAAGAATACTGTAGCATACCTGTTATTTACAGTAATAGTAGCAAACTAAAAAAAATTGATCCCATGACTAAGTATTGATGCGTTAGAACTCAAATGTGCACAAGAGCACCCAGATGCGAGTTGGCAGGAGGAAAGTTAATCAAAAATCTAGCTTAGAATGACCTTATAATTTAAGCAAGTATTTTGGATAGTGTTTCGACACTCTAGGATAAATATGTTCAGTTCTCATATAGCTTTTCCTCTCTTGGATAGCTTTTCCTCTCTTTTACAGTTGAAAGAAGAAAAAGTGGTTGTTGTGACTTGAGTTGCTGGGGGGAAGAGACCCCTGGCTTCCTGCTGTCTGCAAGTGTGTGCTGATTGACTTCTTTTGGACTCAGAGGCAAGTTCTCCTTTGTCATGTCGTGGATTTGCCCCGTCGGTCTCTAATGTTGAAATCTACCCATCAGAAATAAACCCAAGTTCCATCCATTTGGTTTAGGAATCTTAATTTCTGAGTTGCCACATCTTCCCCCTATTCAGCTGGTACCAACATCTAGTCCTATCTCAAACTGTGGGATTTCTTCTCCCACAAAAGCTGACCCTGAACTCAAGATTTATGCCACAGGGAAACTTACAGCTGCTCAGGAAAGCTGACTTCAGGGGCTCCATTTGCCTGCCCCACCATGCACCGCGTGGCTGTGATTGTGTCCTGCTTTGGTTCAGGACAGCTTTCTTCCCAAGTTTGAAATTCGAGTCCACCTCCTTTATGCCCCATAACAGATTTCCTCAGGAGCCTAACACATTTCTGACTGTAGTCTAGAGATGGGACTACTAATCTATATTTAAATACTTCTGTTGCTCTTTCTTTCTTCTCCTTTGTGCAGTTTAATGAGTTTTAAAAAGGGCAGTTTTTTTCTCTTTCTGGACCTTCCCCAGTTAAAACTCTTGTGTTTTTGCAGTCGGGTAAGTCCCTGGGTGTGTAGAAGGAGGGGATCAAGCAATTCTGATTGTCATTTCTTCAAATGACAGTCTGTGGTGGGAGGTTGGTATCTTTATGCAAAGTCCTATTTTTGAATATCAGAGCAGGAATCCTTCTTTGAGTATTTGATAAAAGAATGCCAAATGAAATAAAAAAAGAACATTAATATCCCCATTTCACTTTTATTCATGTTTGGGTGAGTCAAAATAAAGAACTTTTACCCAAAATATGTGAAAGAAAAAAAATCATGTTAACGCTTAAAAATATTTTTTTTGAGGATGAAAATGTTTCTTAATGAATTGTATCATAAAAATGGTTATTAGTTTCTTTACAATGATAGAATTTTGGAAAATAAAAGATACTGAAAGTGCAAATTTTGCTGAAGTAAAATTCAATATTATTTATTAATGTGTATCTGTAGGAGGACTTTAAAGTCCTTTCTGGTTTTGTTTTTGAAATAATTAGGGACTCAAAGGAAGTAGAAAAAATAATACAGATTTCCATATATCCTTCACCCAGCAATTCCCAGTGTCTCATATGACTCTAAAGTAAAATATCAAAACTTGGAAATGTCATTGTACAATACTTTTACCCAGTCTATTGACCTCATTTATTTAGTTTTCCTCCAACAATTTAATTTTTCCACCCAATCTTGAGAGTAGGTACAAATGCAGCAGTGATGATCAGAGAAATGTGGAGTGCTGTCCCTAGTCCAGCATTACCCCAACATACCCCTCAAGTGTATGGGACAGGGTGACACCAACTGAGTGTGAAGGTCCTGCTCTGAAATATTTTTCTCCTGGGGTCTTAACTATTCCCATCATAGGCAGGTGTTTCTCTTTCCTTTTTCTCTTTTCCTTAATAAACTTGCCATGTGCTGATAAAAATAAAAAATAAGAAAACTCCTCCCATCATAAATTTGCTAGTCATTCTAATTCTTGTGCATCGTTTGAATGCATATTGCCCTAAGAGATGAACTCATTCAATTCTTGATTTTTTTTCCCCCTGAAATCTGAAGAGATGGTAGTTGGCTGAGAGCTGTGGTTAGAGCTTAGAGGGTAAAACACTGCAATGGGGAAAAGATCAGCTAAAGGGGATCCAGACCGAATGTGCTCTCATCTTCTGCAGATTTGCTGAGGGAAAGCTGGATCCATCAGTTCTGTCTTTGACAACAATGGAGTTTGTCTGCCTCAGACAGGGTGAGTGGCTGAGATTTTAAAAGCAGTGGCTCATGAAGTGGCCAAATACAAATTTCTAAAATAGTAACTGTGTTTTAATTTAGAATAGCCTAGGTAATATATATAAGCATAAATACTGAAACTTCCCAAACAGCAAGGATGAGAGCGGAAAATAACCCATTTATGCTTCAAAATGCAATGCGGGGCAAAACAGCACACAGCACCATAAGACTAGAAGTCAGCGTCTGGGGTTTTAGCAGCACCAACGAGCAGGACAAAAGTTTCCATCTAACTTCAATAACCAAGTAGAGTCAGAGTGACTCAAGACATGTCTGGAGTTTAGACTTTATTTGATGGAAAGTTTGCAGCCTGGGTTTTCCTCTTTTCTCACTCTGACTTTACAAGCCAGAGCCCACATACTTGGAAACAGTAACTGGGCAGTTACTAAATGGTTGCTGAGTGATGGCGTAAATAGTTGGAAAAAAGCTTCAATTTGGATTCATGACAGCTACCAAGGTAAGTCTTCTTACTCTCATGTTATAGACAGTTTTATATACTAACAGGACACATGACTGTTGAGGGAAATAGACCTGTAGTCTGTCCAACTACAATTCATCTTCATCAGTCAATTGTGTAGGTGAAAGTGCAGAGCAAACTTGAAGTTTTTTTTAAAAAATTTTCTTGAAAAATGCTTGCACTTTGAAGCTCCATGTGGTCTCAGAATTCACTGCAACTTGCTTTTTTAGAGGCCTCCCAGAAGAAGGCTGTCAAGAGCCTTAGTCCCTTCTCCAGAAGCTCCAGGAGCCCAACACATTCTTATCAGAAACAAAGCTCAGGGCAAGGACAGGTGGAGAGCAGCATGGGGAGAATTCCTTGTCACTTAGGTGTTGTGTATTTATGCATATGTATTTATGGATATAGGAACATCATATCGTGTATTTATCCATCTGGTGAAAATATTCTTCTAACACCAAAATTTCACTCTCTCCCCACAGTCACCTGTTTTGCTGAGTGAATATTTTAATAAACTGTTTGACACAAAGGAGTAATAAACTGTTTGAGACCCAAGGGCCAGACCTAACTAAGATATGCTTTTCGTGGTGGTGGTGATGGCTATCGTTTGTGGAGGGCATTACTGGAGACTGGCCTGCATTTTTTTTTTTAACTGAGGAATTTAAGTTGAAAGACAAATTTTAATGGTAGCACAAGAGAGGATTTTTTGATTGGCAGAAGAGAAAAGGGAGTATGGAGGAAGAGAGTAAAGACTAGCTTGTATTAAGCTTTTTCTGGATGGTATGTGATGTAAATTCTCTTCCTCATTTTCTCTAGAAATCTTCAGTAAAATTGATATTACTTGCCAATGCCTTGTGGTGCTGGCTCTGTTTTAAACAGGTGATGTGGCAAAAGCTGAGTTTGACTGCAGAGTGGGCACAGGGAGAGGACAGAAATCACCATGGAACTTCAGGCATAGCTAGGTTCTCAGAACTGCAGGCTGTGGTTCATCTCTTAGAAATGAAAAGGCTGTTAGGCTTGCCAGGCTACTGATGCTTAATTCTTTCCCTCCAAATTTAGAATGTTGAAACAAAAAGATGACCACTTTCCTTTATGAAAAAGTATTTTCTTTCATATATGCTTTGTGAATGTATTTGTATATCACACAGCAAAAATTTCAAACCATGTTAAACTCCTCATGGAGCAATTTGGCCCATTTTGCAAATTGGAATTTTAAATTCCCAGGTACAAAGAGAGAGGAACTAAATAACAGCCACATTTAATTTTTATTTTAAAAATGAAAAATCACTTTAATTTTGCTAGTTATATACCTATATTTACTATAAATAAATACAAATAAGCAAGAGGAATGACATTTATAATACTACCAAGCAGAGAAAATCACTGCTAATATATAGGTGCCTGTCTTTTTAGTACTGTTTATATAAGATCCTATTCTGTATCTTATCACCTGTCTCCCATATCCATGTACTGTGCTAAAGGTATTGTATACAATATTTCATCAAACCTCTCTTTACATTAAGAGGTAAATACAATCTTATCCATGTAGTAACACTTGGCATTTCAAAGGGGTAGTCATGGATCTCTTTGGCAGTTTAACAGTCTTCATATTTATTTATATTGAGGGCATACTATCTAGGTAAGCTTTGTTGTCACTTACGTTGTATGCTCACTATATCTCTATCTGTCCAGACACTGGCTTAGGTTGAAGAATTCTATGAGGAGATTTCAGAAATTAAAAAAAAAAAAATTACGGACCAAAGTCAAGCATCTTTACCTACTGAAGAAAGAATTCAGGAGTATCCACCTTGAGCAGAGCTTTTTGTTGATTGGAATATAAGAAAACATGTCCTCAGCTTCCCCATTTTCAAATATGGAGTTGTTAGGATAGCCAGAGAAAGAGCTGAGCCAACACTTAAGATGACTGTGATTGAACATTGCATATTTTTAATGTATTTGTTAAAAGAGCTAGCTTTGTCCTCATTAATCCAATTTTTGATGTATGATTAAAAATTGAATATAGACAACAACATGATGAAGTGAAAAAATGTGATGCAGAAGTATATACTATAGGCAGTATAGAATACTTTTCAGCTCTAACAAGCTGTGCCTATTTCATTAAATTCACTTTCCTTATTCGGGAAATGTGAAAACTCTTCTAAATGAAATTGTTAAATGCAAAAGCTATGAAATATGAGTCACCTGCAGACTTCCAAGAAACCAATGCTCCTGGGTTTCCTTACACATAGTGATTCACTTTTCCAGGATGTTCAACAGATGTCTTAGAAGGTGGGTGGCAGAAAAGAGAAACTAAAACCAAGAACAAGAATTAAAAAATAGAATGTGTCTATTTAACACATAGGTGTTTCGCACCTGAACACACATTCCTGGTGTTTTCACCCGTTTTTGGAAACTACTTTGTTTTTTCTTTTTCTACTCTATGATCTGTGGTAATTTAGTTTGAGACTGAAGTTATCAGGAGCCTTTGGGATTATTGCTTCTTTTTATGTAGCTGAATTTTTCATGTGCCTGGAGATTTACCTTTAAGAAACCGTATTTAAAACCATGTAACCATACTGAAAAAAGACTTTTAAAATAAATCCAGTCTTTCCTGCCCCTTTAACTAGGTTATTCTAAAGATAACCAAGTATACCAAGTATACTCTGCACTTTGATCAGCCTCCTTTTTTATATTCTGTGTTCTTTCCCACTCCCCTCTCTCTGCCCCTCAGATCTACCACATTCTCTCCCTTGGTTTTGGGTAGTTGGTATCATTTCTCTCTCTCTGCTGTTATCTTCCTTCTTAGGCCATACCTGCCTGTCACTTTTTCTTTTTTTAAGATTGATTTATTTATGCATTCAAGAGCTGGGGTATAGGCCAGAGGTACAAGGATGGGAATGAGAGGATTCACCAGAGACAGCGTGGGGAACAGAACAGGCAGATCTACTGAGGGGAGCAGCAGGCGAGACAGAAGAGGTCTGCTGCACCATGTGGTTCAGCTCCCTGGCCAGGGATCGAACTGTGCTGCAGTAGCTGCTGGTAGGTTCATAGTGCTGAGACTTAATACCTTGTGCCACCAGGGAGACCCTGCCTGTCACGTTTTTTAACTTGTGTAATAGAGACTGTGTTATGGGCTCAACTGTGTTTACCTAAAATTCATATGCTAAAGTCCTAACCTTCAATACTTCAGAATGTAATTCTATTTGGAAATAGGGACTTTTCAAATGTAATAAAGTCAAGATGGGATCATTAGGGTGCCCTTCCTTCAATATGATTGGTGTCCTTATATGAAAATAGAATTTAGACACAGACACTGGCAGGAAATCATATGAAGACAGCTATGTGAAGACCAAGGAGAGAGACCTAGAAAAGATCCTTCCTTCCCAGTCTTCAGAAGGGACCAACCCTTCCAGCCTTATCCAGGGCTTCTAGTCTCTAGGACTGTGAGAAAATAAATTTCTGTGTAGCACTCTGTCATGACAGCCCTAGCAATCTCATACAGGTTGAGTTGGAAATCATCTAACCCAATTGATTAACACCATGACAACTATCGATATTCTATGAGAGAATGCAAGAATGTATCTCCAATGAATATTTCTTATGAATTCTATGATAAGAATAAGGCCACTGTGAATCCTAGTCATTTTAAGCTCAGATGCATAAGATGTCTTAGGTTGCATAAAGCAATAAATTATTCAATCAATAAATGTTTAGTGTGGGCCTCCCTAGAGGCACAGGGGTTAAAGACACAGTGCTATTAAGCTGTCGCCAGCCACTGCAACATGAGTTTGATCCCCTGCCAGCCAGGGAGTTAACCCACATGGCACAGCAGACCTCTCCTGTCTTTTCTGCTCCTCCCCTCAGGAGTATTGCTGTAAATCTGCCTGTTCTGTTTCCCACTCTGTCTCTGGTGAAACTGTCACTCCCCACACCTCTGGCCTACACCCCAGCTCTTGTATGCATAAATAAATAAATAAATCCTTAAAAATACATAAACAAATGTTTAGTGAGTGTTTTATATATTAGACATGACAAATTAGGTGTTCATACAGCCTTCAGGGAGCATATTGTCTCATAGAGGAAGACATACATCTAAGAAACTAGTGACATTAGTAGTGCATTCATGTTGGTGAGGGAAACAGGAAAAAGTCATTTATTTTACCTGGAATCTCTTTATAAAGATGGTGTTTTTTGAGCACACAGACAGGAAAAAAGAGCATTATTCTGGGGGCATATATTGACTGAAATGTGTTCCCAAAATTCATGTTGAAGCCTAACCCCCCTATTGTGACAGTATTTGGAAATAGCAACTTTGGGAAACAATTGGTTTTAAATGAAATCAAGAGGGTGGGGCCCTCACAACAGGATTAATGCATTGTCAGATTGTTTTCTCACTCTCTGTTCCATCTGTGTAAGGATCCAATAAAAAAGCAACCATCTATAAACCAGAAAGAGAATTCTCACCTGACACTGACCATGCTGGCATCTTGATTTTGGAGATCTAACCTCCAGAACTATGAGAAAATAAATTTCAAGTCTTTAAGACACTCAGTCTAGGGCAATTTGTTTTGGCAGCCTGACCTAAGACAGAGCATAAGCAAATATTCAAAAGGAACTCTTGGCCATTTGTTCATTCATTCAGTCAATTTTTCACTTGTTCTGTAAATATTTACTGGACACCAACTTTATGTTTGGAACTGTATTAAACCTTGGAAGTATAATGAGGAAAGTTTATACTTTCATATAACTTACATTTGAATGAAGAGAGAGCTAATAAAGCAATAGATTATTAATTAGCAGTAGAGCTAATAAAGATAGATAATTAGCAATAGAGATAATTAATTAACAATAGAGCTAATAAAGCAACAAGATAATTTCAGATTGTGAAAGTGCTACCAAGTAAAGAAGTAAGAGTAAAAGGAGACATAAGCAATGGTTACTATAGATAGAATGCCAGAGAAGATTTCTTGGAAGAGGTGATATTTAGCTGAGTTTTGAAAAAATGAGAATCAGGTAACCGTACAAAGATCTGAGGGAGTTATCTGGGTTGACAACCTACAATTTCCAAGGCAGAATAAGCTTTGTGTGTTCCAAGATGAAGGAGTCCAGAGTGGCTGGAATACAATGAAGGGAACATTGTGTGAGAAAAATTAGAGAGACCTAGAGTAATCAGTTCACGAAGCTTTATACACTATGCTAAAGAGCTGGAACTTTATCTGGTGGACAGTGGATAACCTTTGGTGATATTTACTAGGGGAATACCAAGGTCAACATTTTTGCTCACTTTGATGAATATTGAAGATGTGATTTTAAGATTACCAGATAAATTACAGGTTACTCATGCAGTATTTGAGAGAGACTTATATTTAGAAAAAAAAAAATACTATTTGTCCAAACCCTCATTGGAAAGCACAAGAACAGAGCAGAGGTACATACTGTGATTTCCCAGAGAGATGACAAAGGCCTGAAAAGGTTGGAAAGTGGAGGATTGGGCAGAAGGAAAGGTAGGTAACCTGACTGGATATGCTATTTGATTACACTGGTGGGATACAGGAAGTAGAGGTAGAGGAAAGGAAGGAGTCGGTAGTGGACAACCTTGCTTGTCCTGTAGCAATACAAGAAAAAGAGCAGATCAGATGAGTTTGGGGCATCAGATGAGTTTGGTTTTGTAAATGCTGAATTTAAGGTGCCAATGTCCTACTCAGGTAAAAACATTTAGGAGGTAATTGGATATACAGATGTGGGAGTCAAGAAAATTCTGGTTAAAAAATTCAGGATTTCTGATTTGTGAGTCACTGGCACATAGGTGTTTGTGGTTCTAGCTATGAAAATGATTATGGGGAAGTATGCATTAGAGTGAGGAGGGGTCAGGCAGACCTTATGATAAAATACCATAAAGTATGTGTTTGTGAGTCTAAATAATTGTGTATTTTATTTCCTATGTCTCTTTACATATTACTACACCCCCACACACTTCTGTTGGGTTTTAATGCCTGTTGCTGGTTGTGGAGGTCAGGAGCTATGAGGGAGTGGGGAAGTGGTTAGAAGACATGTGTTCATGTCCTATCTCTGCTGTTTATCTAACTCAGTGAGCACAAGCAAGTCACTTAGATTTTCTAAATCCCAGTACCTCCCAAACTGGTGATTTGGGAGATTAAACAAGAAGAAATATGTCACAGGGTTTTGGAAATTATATGGCCTTAAATTAGCTATTGAAAAAAAGAATTGAATCTGTTTAGGCAAAGGAATAGTTAAATTAATAAATAGCTAATGAAACCAGGGCTAAATCTGGTACAGGGAACATGTTGTTACTGAAAGCTATTTTAGGTAATCAAATAGGCTTTTTGTATGCAGAGTTGGGTTTTCATTGTTTTTACTGTGGCAATACTAGTTAAATGGTACTTCTTACATGATTGGAAAATTGAGAGTTTACTATTGGAGACAATCCTACTTGGATCAGGGACATTTCTTGGTGGGCAAAACTGCTTAATGGTTAGACTCTTAGACCTTGTGGACACTGTGGACTTAGAACCAACTCCAACAAATCACTTAACCTGTATGTAAAAATGAAAAGTGGTATCTGCTTTATTATAAAGTTGCTATGAGAGTGAAATGAGTTGAGGTTTATAAAGCACTTAAAGGGTCTGGCACATAAAAAGTGCTGTGTTGTATTAGATGAATACATAAGTTTTGTGTCTGCTGCAGATGAGCTTTTATACCAGTGACTAACAATTTTCTTAACAACACTGCATTCTGGGGCCTCCCTGGTGACACAGGGTTGGGTTAAAAACATAGTGCTTATCAAGCTATCCGTAGGCCACTGCAGCACGAGTTCCATCCTTCGCCAGGGTGCTAACCCACATGGCGTAGCAGACCTCTCTTGTCTCACCCGCTGCTCCCCTCAGCAGTGTATTTCAATAGATCTGCCTGTTCTGCTCCCCACTCTGTCTCTGGTGCATCCTCTCACCCTCCTGCACTGCTGGCCTACACCCCAGCTCTGTATATATAAATAAATGTATCTTTAAAAAAACAACAACAACACTGCATTCTGTAGCAATACCTTCTCAGATGGCCCCTGGCACTCTCCACTGTCCTGGGATAATAATCTAACTTTGCTGTCCTCGCATTTTACAAGTTTGGGATGGGGGCAAAAAAGTGGCAATCATTATCATTTACATTATGTCTGGCAAAGCTGTGACACTTCCTTTCTCCTTATTTTGGAATTGTTGATTTGCTCTGCTTTTTGACAAAGCTGTATGGTACTTCCAAATATTGCTAGTGAAACTGCTTGAAACTGCTGTTGGCTATCATATTTCTGGAATACAGTATATCAGAAAACTTAATGAATGTTTGAGCTTTGGAAATTTATTTTGAGGTAATTGGCAAATGCTCAAAAAAATATGAATGATTCTGAGTATGGCTCCTTAAAGTAACAGTGCAAAGTAGGAAACAACCTACATGCTTGACAATATTGAACTGATGAATAAATGCTGGTGTGCCACTGTGTTGTAATCTCTAAGGGAAAAAAATAAGAGAAATCTTTATTTTCCCATAAAAAAAATCTTCATTATATATGAAGCAACCAGCAAGTTACAAAAACCGTGTAAAAATGATCCCTTTTTTTTTTTTTTAAAGATGTAGCATGAACGTTTAAAGTTTGGAGGAAGTACTAGAAAATTATTGGTGGTAGTGGTATTTTGAGTGGTTTTAATTTACTATTTTCTTTTAAATATATTTTCTAATTTTCTTCAATAATCAAGACTTGAATACATGAAGAAAAAAAGGAGAAAATATTTGAAAGAGATTTTTCACACAGTTTGGTTAGTTTTTGTAATCATTTGTGGAAACATTTCCATGCTTTCCAAGAGGGCTGCAGGGGAGGAAAATCTTCTCTCCTAGTTTCTGTGGTTGGCCTAAGAATTAAACTGCTAAAAGGCAGAATAATAGAGGAGAGAAGCATACAAATCTTATTTATATTTTTATGTGTACAGGAAGCCTCAGAAAGAGAATACCCATGAGAAGAAGCCAGTAGGCACCAGGCCTTTTCCATCTTCTTTAACCAAGAATGCTAAATTGTGGGAATGTGATGGACAAAGGGTGTGGGATAGGAACAGTAAATTGTGAGGCAATGACTTGAAAATATCCGAAGGAACCTAATAGAAAATAAGGGTTATTTTATTCTGGTGTAAGGAGCAGGACTGGACATGGTGCAGGTTTTCTGATCCAGCAGACCTGGTAAAGGAGGAGTCAGAGTCCTCAGTGGTTTTTGTAGGTCTTTTATTGGGATTTACCCGGTACACAGCAGGCAAGCGTGCTGGGGGGCTGGGAGGCTGGCAGGCCTCCCAGCCCCCCAGCAAATCCTCACTCTGTCTGGGCTTTCCGGTGATCTCTTTAAGATTTATTTATTTATACAAGCACTGGGTATAGTCAGAAGTGCGGGGGTGGGGGGGGTGGGAGAATTCACCTAGAGCCAGAGCAGGGAGCAGAGCAGGCAGAAGGACCGAGGTACACTGCTGAGGGAGCAGTGGGCGGCAGGAGAGGTCTGCGCGCCATGCGGGACCCTTACCCGGTGGCCGGGGAGCAGCCGGGGATAGAACCAGCGCTGCATAGGCTGCGGGCAGCTTCGCAACCCAGTGCTCAACCGCTGCACCACTGGGGAGGCCCAGCTTCTGCTTCTTTGCTTCTCTTTCGGCTTCTCTTTTGGCTTCTGCTGGCGTCCCTGTGTCGCCGCCCTTAAAAGCCCAGTCTCAGCCCAGGTGAATCCCATCTCCCTATGCCCACACCCTACTCCAGGTGTCCGCCATCAGGCATGCATTCAGGACCACAAGGATCCATCATCTATCCTGATGGCAGGAGGGCAGAAAAGCCTGACATTTTTCCTTATCCTACATCTGGTCATCAGAATGCTCTTTTCTTCCTGGTGCAGAGTGCTTTTCTCATAGGTAATTTTTTTTTTTTTTTTGGCTTTTACATATTTTTTTTTAATTTTATATATTTTTTACATCATATTTCATTTTTGCACAAGGTATGCATTTTCCTCTTGGTCATAGTCCCCATACAGTGTCCACCTCCCTTGTTTTGATCCTACTCCCTCCTCCCCTCTCCCCGCCCCAGTGTGTCTCTGGTTGTAGGGTAAGGAAAATGTCAGGCTTTTCTGCCCTTCTGCCATCAGGATAGATGATGGATCCTTGTCCTGAATGCATGCCTGATGGCGGGCACCTGGAATAGGGTGTGGGCATAGGTAGATGGGATTCAGCTGAGCTAAGACTGTGCTTTTAAGGGCGGCGTCACGGGGGGAACGCCAGAAGCAGCAGCAGCAGCACCAGTGGAAGCAGAAGCCAAAGCCGAAAGAGAAGCCGAGAAGCAGCAGAACGAACGCTAGAAAGCCCAGATAGAGTGAAGACTTGCTGGGGGCTGGGAGGCCTGCCAGCCTCCCAGCCCCCCAGCCAGCACCCCTGCCTGCCATATGCCTGGTGAACCCCAAATAAAAGACCTGCAAAAACCACTGAGGACTCTGACTCCTCCTTTACCCGGTCTGCATGGGATCAGAAAACCTGCACTGTGCCTGTTCCTGCCCTTACACTGGTTTATAGTTGCTTGTTGATCTTGATTTTTACTTTATTATAATTTACAATAGCTAAGCCATGGAACCAACCCAAATGTCCAAAAATAGATGACTGGATCAAAAAGATGTGGTGGTGTAAAGGGCAGGACTGGCCACAGTGCAGGTTTTCTGATCCCATGCAGACCGGGTAAAGGAGGAGTCAGAGTCCTCAGTGGCTTTTTTGCAGGTCTTTTATTGGGGTTCACCAGGCATATGGCAGGCAGGGGTGCTGGCTGGGGGGCTGGGAGGCTGGCAGGCCTGCCAGCCTCCCAGCCCCCAGCAAGTCTTCACTCTGTCTGGACTCTCTGGCGTTTGTTCTGCTGCTTCTCAGCTTCTGCTTAGGCTTCTCCTGCTGCTTCTACTGCTGTTGCTGCTGCTGCTGGCGTCCCCGTGACGCCGCCCTTAAAAGCACAGTCTTAGCTCAGCTGAATCCCATCTACCTATGCCCACACCCTATTCCAGGTGCCCGCCATCAGGCATACATTCAGGACAAGGATCCATCATCTATCCTGATGGCGGAAGGGCAGAAAAGCCTGATATTTTCTTTACCCTACAGGTGTGTATACACAATGGAATATTACTCAGCATTCAAAAAAGATAAACTCATGCAATTTGCGGCAACATGGATGGAGCTAGAAGGAATCATGCTCAGCGAAATAAGCCAGGAAAAAAAAAAATACCAGATGGTCGCACTCAGCAGGAATTTAGAAAACCTAAATAAGGGACCAGGTAAAAGACTAATTTTCTCATAGGTAATTTTCTGACCTGTTTTTAGGTAGAAGGGGAAGGTCAGTGGCCCTTCACCATCTGTTGACTCCTCCAGCAGATTTTTTTTTTTAATTTATTTTATACAAGAACTGGGGTACAGGTCAGAAGCATGGGAGGGTGAGAGAATTCATCAGAGCCAGAGCAGAGAGCAGAACAGGCAGACGGACCGAAGACACTGCTGAGGGGAGCAGCGGGCGGCAGGAGAGGTCTGCTGCGCCACGTGGAGTTCTCCCTGGCCGGTGGGGAATCGAATGGGCGCTGCAGAGGCTGCCAACAGCTTCACAGCGTGGCACTCAACCGCTGTGCCACCAGGGAGCCCCTCCTCCAGCATCTTAAGCCCAAACTAATCAAAGCCGCATAATTGGCAGCAGCATGTTCTTCAGGGAGTGCTGATTATAGTAGGAACCGCCTGTTTTCCAGATTCTTCTGGGGCAGCTCACAAGCTTGTGGGTTAAGTAAAGGCTGGTGGTGTAAACAGAGTGCTTGAGAAGCAGCACAATGGATGTTTGCTTCTTCCCTTCTTCCTCCCACCCTCTTTGCATTTATTTGCAATGGAAAAGAGGATATTGATTCCACAAGGTCAAAAGTCCTTTACTATCTAAGGTCCCCCAGAGGCCGAAAAGGAGAGCATAATTCTTATCTCGGCCTAGTAATCAACACTAGGTGAGCTCTCTACCACAAAGACTCCCTTTGCTACAATAATTATCTTGATTGAAAGAATATCTTTGAGTTACTCCCAACAGACAAATCTTGTTTAGGATAAAAGTTTGAAACTTTTGGCTAACAACTGCTAGGGGTGCTGCCAATAGTCTTCCTAAGGTCATTCTCAGACTTTTGGGGCAGATTTTCAAAGCCCAGAAATCTGAATATGTAAAAATGAAAAAGACCAGAGAAACACTGGACTATTTTCTCCGAGCTTGAGGGCCAACCTGGAGCTCTGCTTTCAGGCTGAGGCTGCGGTCATGGCTGTGGAGAAGTCAGCCAGAATAACTGGGCTTACTATTACTCTTGTCACAAATCTCTTTTTGTTTATAGGGGCCAGAGATTCTAGGTTGCACTAACTCATCTTCTACCTGAGATTTTCCCTTTCATTAGAATATTGTGATTAAATTCAGGCTCCCAGGGACTCATTCTTGGTAGAAGGAACTTGGCTGAGAGAGAGAAACATTTTAGTGGAAAAGTAAAGACCTTGGGTTCTGGACTTGAGTCACTATGTACCAGTCAATTGTTTAAGCAGTATTTCTAAGACTTAGCTTTTGCCTTTGTAAAACAGGGGGAAAATGGGAAAAATAGAGGTCACTGTGAGGATTAAATTCACTGGTGTCCTTAAATGTCCGACATATAATAAGTATTTAATAAAAGTCAACATGAACAAAGAACAGCTTCGGGGAAGCTAAGGGTTGCCCTGGTTTTGGTTGAGAGTCTGTGGAAAGACAGATTGAATACAGTCCATGACCAGACTCCACCGCATGGGGAGTGTCATCCCCCAGCCTGCCCCCGCTGCCACCCAAGCAGCCATCTAGGCAGTTACTTCTTCAGTAAAAGCACTTCTTTTTATTCCCAAACCCAAAACATAGTGTTTAAAACAGCACTACTGTTTCATGAAGGTGATGTTTTGGAAACTTGTTTTCTTGAGTCGTTTTTAAATTTGTGTCTATAAAGTTTGTGCCTTTTACTGAGCAGCTTCAGATGTGTGCAGTCTACTGAGCACATTACCAGGGAAAAGAACACTGCTCCTTGTGCTGTCTGTGTTCCTGTAAAGGGAACACCAGAAATCTCAGGATATTTAGGTTATTTGAAAATAGTAGGAAAAAGCAAACGATGAAATACTAAAAATAAGAAAGGCATTGAATCTACTTAAACTGATCACTGCAGCTGGCAGCAGCTCATTAAAAGTCAGTTTCAAAAAGTGATAGCTTTCAAAGAAGCTTTTCATACATTTTCTGAGGTCGCCCTGAAAGGATTCCTTTCTTCATGAGCATTGCTGTTTAGGAGGGCCAAAATGAAATGAATTTGAAGGTAAACTAACATGAATTTGAAGGTTAGCATGGCCCTTAAAAGAATAGAAGACTTATTCAGAAATGTTTATTGAACTGGAGAAATCCAACTGACTTTCCCATCCAGGCATATCAAGTTTTCCCAATTTCAAAGTGTATCACATGTTTTAAAGTCCTCAAGTCCCATTGGGGCAGCAAATTCGCTCACGTTCTGTGTCAGTGTACTTTTCTGTGGGATTGGGCTCAGAGTGACATTTTGGGCTGCCCTCCCTGTGCCCTCTCAGATTACAAAATCACTTGTCATTGGAGGGGTTTCTCTACCTTCCCCTCTCAGGTAAACATTTGTTTCTATGTTACGTTTCTTGTCTTTTTCTCCTCTGAAGTTTCACTGACCTTAACTGCTTGTCACTCCTACAAACAATGAGCATCAGTTTTTATAAGGCAGTATATCAGAGCAGTATATAAGGCAGTATATTATAAGGCAGTATATCAGGCAGTATATCACAGTATATCAGAGCCTGATATACTGCCTATTATAAGGCAGTATATCAGGAAGATGAGACTGTCCATCCAGGAATGATGTCTCTCAATAGAGTTTGGGTCTTTCAGTGTTCTGCTGTGACATGTGGATGTGCATCAGCAAACAGGCACTTTAAAGATGAAAGTAAGGATTAAATTAGGAGTGCTAGTCAGAGCTGGTCCATCAGTGCTTCACCTTTCCCTCCAGCTCTACCCAACCCTGCAGCACCCTCTCTCTAATGCAGGCAGCTAGGCTGTGTCTCCTGCATCTTTTTTTCTCTTAGGGTAACCACCTGTTTTTTTTCTTTTCTTTATTGTCCTTCCTCATGTGGCAGAATCTGTGTACCCCCTCAGTGTCTTGGTATTATCCCTACCTGAACAACAACTGCAGTTGCATGGAACTGAACTCATTTCAGGTGAGTGACCTTTGCAGGAAGCAGTGTCCTTGTGGCCCTTTTGAATGTGATTTACTTCACATATCAGGCCAAAGACACCTTCCTGATTCACTCAAGGTGCTACTGATCTATATCAAGTCAGCAGAGTCTCCTCCAAGTTTACCATTCAGTGGTCAAGGACCTATTATTCAAACAGTTGGGAACACACCTACTTGATTAGTATCCCATGAAAGACTTTGTCAAGTGTTTTTTGAAGACCTAGCTACACCCTGATATAGCATTGCTTTTATTTACCTACTGGCTACCAAAAAAAGAACAGGGTGTTATTTTCCATGAAGGTGGGCATTTTTTCATCTAGAAGACGTTTATTACCCAGGGCCTCCCTCGTGGCGCAAGGGGTTAAGACGCAACCTATGAAGCTATCTGCAGCCACTGCAACACGAGTTCGATCCCCTGCCAGGGAGCTACTCACATGGCGCAGCAGACCTCTCCTGACTCGCCCACTGCTCCCCTCAGCAGTGTATTTCACTCAGTCAGCCTGTTCTGTTCCCCACTTTGTCTCTGGTGAATTCTCTCACCACCCATACCTCTGGCCTGTACCCCAGCTCTTATATGCATAAATAAATAAATCATTAAATAAATAAATAAATAAAATAAAAGACATTTACCCAGTGTAGGGCAGGCAAGCACTCAGTGAGTCACTTTTGAAAGGATGTCTGGATTTGTATTTCGTGAATCATGTTAGCTTTTTCTCTCAGACTCGTCTTAACATAAATGTTTTAAAGTCAAGCTAAGCGTGTGCTATTTACTTGAGGCAATTGTAACGCTCACAGCCCGACAGTCATCTTCTGCCCCTCAGCAAATACAACTCTGTTCACTTCTCAGATATAATTGGCAGTAGCTCAGAAATATCAAAAACATTTTCTTTGGGTGCCCACCACTTAGATTTGGGAGGATGAACTGGTTTAGAAGAGCATCCATTTCTCTCTCACAATGCAAATATTTTAGGGCCTACCTGGTGGTACAAGGGGTTAAGCACAGCACTGTGAAGCTGTCTGCAGCCTCTGCTGCACGAGTGCAATCCCTGGCTGGCCAGGGAGCTACCCACATGGCACAGCAGGCCTCTCCTGTCTCACCCACTGCTCCCCTCAACAGTGTATTTCAGTCAATCTGCCTGTTCTGTTCCCCACTTTGTCTCTCATGAATCGTCTCACCTCCCCACATCTCTGGCATGTACCCCAGTTCTTGTATGGATAAATAAATAAATCTTAAAAAAACAAATAAAACAATGCACATATTTTTGCTTCCATCACCTAACACTGATGTTTGTTCTGCTATTCTTAATCTGAAGTTCATTCTTCCTGAAAGAAAAAAATGAGAAGCAAAATAGAATACTCTTTGCCATAATGAGTCTGTCTTTCCTAGTCTTCTAACTTTGAGTGTTATTAATGAGACTATTCTGTTGCCTTTAGTTGTTGATGACTTAAGAAATCCTGGTATTAGACAATTATGGTGTCTTTTAGCTCCTATTACCTTCCAGCAACTAACTGAACTACTAAAGTTCTTGGAGAGAAAATTGGAGAATTGATGCTGTTGATAGACTTTAATAGCTTGAGGGGTGTCTAGGCTACCAAAGTGAGCAGGCATCAAGCTATATTTATGATTTATAGAACATTGTTTGAAAAATTAGAGTATTATAATTTTTGCTATTTCATATAAAATCTGTGATAACAGTAATAACTACACCTATAAAACCTATATTACACTGGTTACTTTACATGCAATTTTTAAGTGACATTATTGTTTACACTTTTACAATTGGAGAAACTAAAACCTCAGAATATGGAGTGATCCACCCAAGGTCACCCAACAGGACAGTTCAGAGCCAGTGTTTGTATTCAGGTCTGCCTCAGCAAAGCCTGCATTCTACTACTTTACCCTGCTTACCAACATCCATTCCTATATTTGAAAAATATGTACTGAGTGCCTACTATATGTCAAGCACTGTTCTAAGTGTTTAGGATACATCAGCAAATAATAATAAAACTTCCTGCTTTGATGAATTTTAGATTCCAGTGGGAGAGAACAATTAAAGAAACAATGTAATTTTCTATAAAATTATACACATATTAACAAGCTAATAGACAAAAGAAGTAATATAATTTTATGTGAAATTATATTTTTGTTAGCAGGTGCTAAGTGTTCTGAAGAGGAAATGTGCCTGGTCAGTCCAAGGTCAATAGGGAGACAGAATGGTGGAGGTGAAGGTAACAGGGGCAGAAAAGCAGGAGGTGAGGTCAGAGGGCTGTGAATTCAATGGGTACCTAGAGGGCAATGTAACATTTTGAACAAAGACAGGGCACCCTCTGACTTAGCTTTTAACAGTTGCTACATCTGAGAATAGACTGTTGAGAATAGACTGTTAACAGGGAAAATACAGAACATAGGTCGCTTAGAAGTATTGCAGATATTCAGGCAAGATTAAATAGTGTTTGTGTTCTGGTAATCCAGACCTTTGTAGGATCAGTAGAAAAAAAGAGAAATGGTCAGATTCTTCAGGTTTTTTTAAAGATTTATTTATGCATACAAGAGATAGAGTGTAGACCAGAGGTGTGGGGTGTGAGAGGATTCACCTGAGACAGAGTGGGGAGCAGAACAGGCAGATTGACTGAAATAAACTGCTAAGGGGAGCAGTGGGCAAGACAGGCGAGAGGTCTGATGCGCCATGTGGGTAGCTCCCTGGTTAGGATTGAACTCGTGCTGCAGTGGCTGCTACCAGCTTCCTAATTCTGAGACTTAACCCCTTGCGCCACCAGGGAGGCCCGCTGCATGTTTTTTTTTTTTTTTTTTTAAGATTTATTTGTACAAGAACTGGGGCACAGTCAGAGGTTTGGGAGGGTGAGAGAATTCACCAGAGACAGCGGGGAGCAGAACAGGCAGACTGACTGAAATACACTCCTCTGCAGGTATTTTGAAGGTAGAACTACAGATCAGAGTTGCAGGGCAGTCCTAATGGTGGGAGGGCAGAAAAGCCTGAAAAACCATTTACCCTACAGTTGTATAAAAGGATTGAAAGAGAAAGAAGTCAAGGTTTTTATCCTAAGCAACTGAAAGGATGTTGACATCAACTAACGCAAAAGAGACTGATATAGGGAAAAGATGGGATCTTGTTTTGACATATTGAAATTTATGTGCTGATCAGACTTCTAGATACAGTGTTGCATAAACAGTTAGATACTTCCGAAACAAGTTCTACGTATCCTAATATAATTTATTGATAAAATCTATTTATCTTATAAGTGGTTTGAGTTAATGGTAAGTCCTGTATATCTTTTCTAGATTGTTTATTTGCATAAACATAACAGTCCCTGACTTGCTGCGGTTTGAATTTAGTGAATTTTTTCAACTTTACTGTGATGCAAAAGTCATATATATTCAGTAGAACCTGCTTTTCAGTAAAGTATTCAATAACTTACATGAGAAAATCAGCACTTCATTATAAAATAAGCTTTGTGCATCTGTAGGTTAATATAAATGGGCTAGGCATGTTTAAGATAGGTAAGACTAAGCTCCGATATTCTGGTGTGTTAAATGCATTTTTGACTTATGATATTTTCAATTTACTATGAGTTTTTCAGAATTTAACCCTGTGATAAGCTAAGGAATATCTATAGTGAGATTCATTGTTATGATTATTTTAATTATCATCTTCATTAGGTTCTAAACTCCTTGAGGGCAGGCATCACCTTTGTTGCTGCTTGATTTCATCATTGTATTTTCATGCTAGCTATCATTCTTGACAGATGGTGGGGTTTAAGGCACATATCAATCACTCAATAAACATTTGTTAAATAAATCAGTATTTGTTAAAATCTTTTTTTTTAAGATTTTAGTTATTTATTTGTTTGTTTATTTATTTATTTATACAAGCACTGGGTACAGTCAGAAGCGCGAGAGGGTGAGAGAATTCACCAGAGCCAGAGGGGGGAGCAGAGCAGGCAGAAGGACTGAAGTACACTACTGAGGGGAGCAGTGGGCGGCAGGAGAGGTCTGTGAGCCATGTAGGACCCTCCTCTGGTGGCCGGAGAGCAGCCGGGGATCGAACCGGCACTGCAGAGGCTGTGGGCAGCTTCGCAACCCAGCGCTCAACCGCTGCGCCACCGGGGAGGCCAAAAAAATCTTTTTTTTTTTTTTTTAAGATTTATTTATTTATACAAGCACTGGGTACAGTCAGAAGCACGGTAGGTGAGAGGTGAGAGAATTCACCAGAGCCAGAGCGGGGAACAGAACAGGCAGACCAATGAAATACACTGCTGAGGGGAGCAGTGGGCGGCAGGAGAGGTCTGCGCACCATGTGGGACCCTCACCCTGCCGCCGGGATCGAACCAGCGCTGCAGAGGCTGTGGGCAGCTTTGCAGCCCAGTGCTTAACTGCTGCGCCACCAGGGAGGCCCATCATATTTTAATTTAAGGAGGAATGTTGATCTGAAAATATTTAGATATAAGAAAATTTTTTTTGCATTTTCAAATTTCATTACTGTGCTGCTTTACCAGAAATATCCACCAACTTTAATTCAGGATGAAACACAATACTATTTTACCAGAAATTATACAACAAGGAAAAAAATTAACCAAATTTATGAAAAAATGCAAGTAAGTTAACTTTTTTAGAATGCTACATGCTTGCAAAGAGAGACTCACTGGATGTAAATGTTATGGATTTAAGTGGATTTTAATGAAGTGGGAGAGCAGGAAATGGTGCAGGGAAAGTGGGTGGAGGATCTTGAACAAAAACCATGGGAAGTTTGGATTTTGAGACAGTGGCACTTCACGTTCCTGAGTGGCCTGACCACAAGGAAATAAGCGGCGTGTCCTTGGATTCATCAGTTTATCCAAGAGGGAGCTTTTTGAAGTAGCAGGACCACTTCTCCCGTCCTCTGTGGTTGAGGAAAGGAAAGGGCACAGCCTTCGTCTTCATCCTATTTATTTCATTTCTTGGAGACCTTCTTTCTTAATTCCTCATCCTGAGATTAGAAAGAGAAAGCTAAAGTCACAGAGGATAGTTCTGCAGGGGCCCCACAGGACTAAGGGTTTTAACCTATTTCCATGATTTTTCCAAAGAAGAAAATTCCAAACTCCTTGATTGAAACTGGATTCAGATATGGAAAAAGTGAGATAATGCATCTGTATCTATTTTTACTAGGTTTTTGGGCCAATTGGCAGTCTGTAAAATTTGAAAAAGTCAAGATTTCCTATAATTTTCCTGACCTACATCCAGCTCCTAAAGGGAGTATATTCCTCCTTTATCAGAGACATAGGTCAGAGAATAAACTAGATTGAAAATGACAGGATAGATCTGATGATCACAATCTGCTCTTGCTTCTTCAGGTCTGAATATATGTCACAGTTCTTTCTGCATACCCCTTTCTGTAGAGTAAGTGAGAATGTGTGCCTTTGGCAGCTATCTGTTTTTCCTCTCTCTAATTGCTGCATTTTGTTAATCTCTATTTGCTGCATTTGCTGAATGTTTCCTGTACTTGGATTCAGTCTGTGTAATCTTAGACTTTTATATACACATGTATTTTAGTCTTACATTAGTTTAATTTATTTTTAATGTCTGTTACTACTCTTTTTGAAAAAATCTAATTTTTAAAATCGAGGTCACATTGGTTATAACATTGTGTAAGTTTCAGGTATACAGTTTTACACTTTGACACTGTACATCCTTTATTGTGATCACTAGCAAAAGTCAAGTTTCCTATCTTGCTTTTCCTTAAAAGGTTTCATTAAAAAATTATAATGACTTCTGGATAGTATGAAACATAATATAGTTTAAAATATTTCCAAAAATAATCAGTCTTAACTCTCAACGTATTGTTTTTCTTGAGAAACACATGTTTTCAGTGCCCTGAAGAATGATGAAATGATCTAGGCACATTGGGCATATATAGGCCAATTATATGCTCCTTGGGAATCACAACCTCCTGTCCGGTGCTCTTGTCTTAGTATTCATAGTGACATTGCTGAAAAATGCCATTGTTTCTGATTGGGAATCCTCCTGTATACTTCCTCTGCCATGGAATTAATTGACTAAAAAGTCAGCAACAAACAAATCCCCACAAATTTTCATATCTGGAGCAATTGAGAGCGCACATGATTCCTGATTAAAATGTATAAAGTAACTTCCACTGAGGGAACCAAGACATACATAATGATCTTGCATTAAATTGCCAGAGGTACCAAACAGAGGACAGGCATGCAGGTGTATAATAAAGCCTCTTCTCTCTCTCAGTTATAAATAAAATCCAGGTGGAACCACTCTGGATGGACCTCCCACAGCATACTGGGGGTTTGTGGAATGAAGATGATCAGGTTGTTTCTTACCGCCAAGGCCCAACCTCTCTACCTTTCACTTCATCTGTTCTGTCTTCTCTCACTAACCCTGCTCCAGCCACATTGGCCTCAGTGTTATGCTCTGGCTGGTTCCCTCCTCCTGCCATAGTCTTCCCCTGGCCACCCTCCCTTCTGCTGCCGGTCTTGACTTAAATGTCACCTTCTCAGTGAAGTCTGAGAAGGTGATCTAGTCACTATAAATAAAATCACCACCACCTCTCCCTAATACTCATCCTTCTCCCCACTTTATTTTTCTTCATAGAACTTAACCACTTGCTACAAAGCTATGTATCTTATTTATTTATTTTCCTTGCTGTCAGCATATCCCACTAACCTGGAAGTGCCAAGGGGTTGTGTTTCTTTTGGTCACTGCTACATTCCCTGAGTCGGCATGTACTAGGCACCCAATCTTCATGTATCTGATACGTGCTGGATGCCCATAAGAAATGGGTATAAAAGTCTTGAGGATGTTTACCATGGTGGCTTTGGAGACTAAAGTAATTAGAAAGGGATCAAAGTAGGAAGATTGAGGGACTGAGAGGATCTGATGACTTTGATGAGGTTAAATCAATTTCTAAGCTGCAACCTCTAAACTGGAAGTGGATTAAGTCTCTGGTTATAGCTTCTGGGCAATCATGTCACTATACTAAATAAGAGCACAGTTTTCTGAAAATAGAATCCTGGAAAGGACAACCCAGGAACCCTAGTGCCAGTAAGATCAAGGGCCTTATAGGTTGTTAGAATGTGGAGGTGACAGCCTTGGGGGGGTTGGGGGGGTGTCAGGGAACTGCAAAGACACAAGGCTTCAACAGAAACCAGCACGACCTGAATAGCATTTCAACTGAACATCATTCCTACTGAGGGCTTATGTGTTCTTAGAGCTTTTCCCATGTGTTTTCTGTAAATGCTTATGCAGCTGCTCATTATGGGTCTTTCATCTCCTATTGACCAAAAGATATTTCATCTCCTTCCACATGCTTCATCAGATAGGGAGTCCTGGGTTATATTACTCACTACTTTCTGTTTCTTATGTTCATTCAGACAATCTGTACTATCTCAAAGGGGGAATGCCAGCAGGGGTAGGTGCAAGAAAACCACGTTGGGAAATCAATAGGCAAACCCATTTCAGAGTCTACTGTGCCTTTCATGTGTACCCTCTGGTGTCACAGTCATTTTATTTTATTTCTTTTAAGATTTACTGTATTTATTTATGCATACAAGAGCTGGGATGCAGGCCAGAGGTGCAAGAGCGGAGGGTGACAGGATTCACCAGAGACAGAGTGAGGAGCAGAACAGGCAGATTGAAATACACTACTGAGGGAGCAGTGGCCAAAATAGGAGGGTCTGCTGTGGCATGTGATCAAACTTGTGCTGCAGTGGTTGCTGATAGCTTCATAGTGCTGAGACTTAACTCCTTGCGACTAATCCCTTGAGACTTACCACCAGGGAGGCCCTGTCATGGCCATTTTAGAAGTTCAGTATCCTCAGCTTCTCTCTCTTCCTTCAACTCTCCGATTGTTAGAAACTTTCCTTCATTAAGATATAAATGCTAGGTAAAATATATTCTATTGTCCCTCTCAGGCATATTTGCATTTTTATAAGCACATAAAACATTAGGCCAATCAGAGGCATGCCTGATATAGTAATCACGTAACTTCAGCATCTCCTGGTTTGGTTTTTTTTTAAAAGATTTATTTATTTATGCATATAAGAACTGGTACAGGCCACAGGTGTGGGGGATGAGAGGATTCACTAGAGACAGAGTGGGAAACAGAACAGGCAGATGGACCAAAATACACTGCTGAGGGGAGCAGCGGGTGAGACAGGAGAGGTCTGTCTCGCCATGTGGGTAGCTCCCTGGTGGGAGATCAAACTTGTGCTGCAGTGACTGCAGACAGCTTCATAGGTTGCGTCTTAACCACTTGTGCCACCAGGAAGGCCCTCTACTGGTTGATGGTGGGATGCTGGCCCCTGGAAGCTTTAGTTTCTGACCTCGGAGTCAGTGAAGTGGGTGAAATGAGAGACAAAATGCAGCTGGCCTTCCCGACTCCTTCAGATCTGTGTTTCCTAAGGCAGGGGATCTATTCCCAGATGCATGTACAATAGGTACTCCACTTTTTGTTAGAGAATGTGGAGACCATAAATACTTTGACTCCTTAGGAATCACCATTGGCCAAGAAGAAATATGAATCTTTGGTAAATCCTACCTAGAGATAGCTAGTCCAGTCCCATTGGTTCCTCTGTGTTGTAAACTGAATTCCACCTTTATTTCTCCATAAGAAAGGATTAGCATCGGAGCATTGGGCCTCCCCTGGTGGCGCAGTGGTTAAGCGCTGGGCTGCGAAGCTGCCTGCAGCCTCTGCAGCGCCAGTTCAATCCCGGCCACCAGCGAGGGTCCCACATGGCGCGACAGACCTCTCCTGCCGCCCGCTGCTCCCCTCGGCGGTGTGTTTCGTCAGTCTGTCTGTTCTGCTCCCTGCTCTGGCTCTGGTGAATTCTCTCACCCTCCCGCGCTTCTGACTGTACCCAGTGCTTGTATAAATAAATAAATAAATCTTTAAAAAAAGGAATATTAAAAAAAGAAAGGATTAGCATCACCTCATTTATATGAAGATTTCCTGATACTTCCAACAATGTGATTTTAAATTTTTGTTATGGGTGTTCTGAGCACTACTAGTACTTTCTCACTAGCAAAGCTGTATTCCAGAAATAAGAAACTAAAAAGCAATTAATCATGAAAAACATACTTTCTGGTTGTAGTAATGAAGTCTGGTTTCAGTGTGTTTTTGTCTGGTTACTTAGCAAAAGATTTAAGTAAATCCGTACAGATAAATGTGTACCAGGTTTCCCTTCCCCCTCTTCCCTTGTTCTCTCCCAAGAGATTGGGGTGGAAGAGAATTGCTCAGTCTATATTGGTAACCCTCTTTGTATCCAAACTCTCATCCTGAGCTCTATCAGCTCCCTCCCCAGCCACATAACTTGAGCTTCCTGTGTTCAGTGAGCCCTGGGCATGGGTTTTAGAATATTCAGGAAGGCCAGCAGGGTGGGGGCAAATGCGAGGTCTGTGTACCTAGAGGCTGGATCTCTCTCTTTTGCTCTGGGAAGCTGGTAGTCTCATTGACACTCACTCTTCACATGGATCTTGACCCCGGCATGAAATAAAGCAAATCTCACAAGCACAGACAGGAAGAAAAACTCTTCATACTGGGTGTTTCAATGTTTCAAAAATCCATGTTCCTCTTTGAAGACAAATGAGCAATAAATGATTTCAAAATTTAAAATAAGCACTTTCTTTGGTTAGCCAAATATGAAGCTGTATCATACTATTGACGTGTTTTGTTTTGAAAACGCACATGCCTCCCTGTGAGTCTAGTACACTTTATAGAAGATCTTTGGTCTGAAGTGTGGATCATCCCAGCAGAGGTCCTGGTCACCCTGGGCATTGAGAGTAGGGGCAAAGGGTGGAGAACCTTTGAAATTGCTAGGCTCCTCGCTCTGCAGAGGGTTCACCATTATAAACTGGTGTTTTGGTTCTACTAAGAGTGTATGGCATGCCAGCCTAAGGAATGATTTTAGCAATTATCCTGGTGATTTTATTAAGGGGAACAACCAACTGGAATAATTCAATTTGATAAGCATGTTTTCTTTCAGTTCTCATTTGCCTGCTACTTATAGAATAAAGCAGATGATTCCAAATTTAAAATGTGTCCACAGATTGATTCTAACACTGATGGAAAATGTACAAACATTGGATGTTTTGTAAGTCAAGTGATTATTTTACATGGGCTTAATTATTTGATATGGGCTTAATTACTTCCCATTGTAAGCTGGCTTCTACGCAGGAGAATCATTTCTTTTTTTTTTTAAATAATAAATTTTATTTTTATATTCCCCATACAATTGGAGAATCATTTCAAAGTGTTACTTCTTTAAAAGGATGATACCTTTAAAGATCTTTCTACTCTTAGCCAAAGAGTAATTTAAAAATCAGCAAACTCTTTAGTTATTCAAGGTAGTAATAGTAATAACAATATTTATACCTTTTGTTTTATTATGTCTATCAAAATAATAAATTATCTTTGGAAATAAAGAAATGGAAATTTTGGGTTAAGAGAGAAGATCAAGGAACATTTAGAATCCTTCTTTATAGGAGGATATTTGAATGTTGCTTATTCTGGAAAGTTGAGTCACCTAGGAACAAGAGACTCAGAGTTAGAATAGAACAGGATGGAGTCAAAAATAAGTGATAATTAAACAACAAACAAATCTCATATGATTTTTTTTTTTTAAGAAAGAAGGTCATTGCAGTTGGAGTGGAGTGAGAGGACAGATCTGTTTATCTCAGCACAGATCTTATAGTAAAGTACACTGACTTTTATTTTTTTAAATGAAGATATTACTTTAAAACAAATGGTCATTTTCTTACCTAAAGTTCAGTATATTTAGAAATTTGCTTTGGAGCCTATGACATGTCTATAAATTACACAATTATCACCTCAGGTGGAATGTCCTAAGAAAAGCCAGCTTATTCTCTGTGGTTATGATTTGTACATTTTTTTTTTTCAATGTAAAAAGTTGCTTTTCAAATAGTTGTGGTATGAGATTAGAAATGAGCATTAATTTAAAAGGTGTGTTTATGAATTTCACAGGAATTTTAGAATAAACAAACCATCAACCTAGAGTGATAGCTTCACCCTTTAGGAATAAATAGTTTGTCTTTAGTTTGCAACTATCCTATAGTAACTACAACAGGAATATTATCAACAATACTAGGGGTCTCTTAAAATTTACAAATGGCCATAATCTCAGTATTTCAAACAGTTATTTTTTTAGATTAACAGAGCAGATAGCATTACTATCCCATTTTTAAAAAATATTTATTTATTTATGCATACAAGAACTGGGGTACAGGCCAGAGGTGTGGGGGGGGTGAGAAATTCACCAGAGACAGAGTGGGGAACAGGACAGGCAGAGATGTGGGTCACCTCCCTGGCTGGGGCTCTGATAGCTTTCATAGTGCTATGTCTTCATCTCTTGTGCCACCAGGGAGGCCCTATCCCCATTTTTTTTTTTCTTTTAAAGATTTATTTATTTATTTATGCAAGCACTGGGTACAGTCAGAAGCGCGGGAGGGTGAGAGAATTCACCAGCGCCAGAGCGGGGAGCAGAGCAGGCAGAAGGACCGAAGTACACTGCTGAGGGGAGCAGCGGGTGGCAGGAGAGGTCTGCGCGCCATGTGTGGCGCTCGCCCGGTGGCCGGGAATGGAACCGGCGCTGCAGAGGCTGCGGGCAGCCTTGCAGCCCAGAGCTCAACCGCTGCGGCACCAGGGGAGGCCAACCCCATTTTTTAAAAGTGGAAGTCAGACCAGGAGGAAGACTTGGCTAGGGTCATCTTCCTATTAGGTAGAGAAACCTAGGATTTTAACAAACGTATAATGATTCACAAACGTATAATGATTCCCAAACGTTCTCACCACAAAATTATATTTTTAAAATTACCTTTATTTATAAACAGTTGCAGATGCCCCCTCCCCCAAATAATTACGTTTGTGTGCAGCCCAAATAGACATCAGGCACAACCTAACCATGGGCTTCCCTTCCTTCCTGCCACAACCACCCCTTCTCTTCACCCACTCTCTAAACAAAAATCTCCTAATAAAATAATTGCAACCAAAGGAGGAAATTGTATGAGTAAATATGTTAAGGAAGCAGATTTTCCAAGAATACTGGAGTCTGAGCAACTACTATTTTTTAATTGATCTGGTGACAATGCCAGGATTCCCCATAAACAGGTGGCACATAAGAACTTGGGATGTCTTCAGCAGTCACAGAAATGATAGAATTAAAAATAATATGAAATACTGAAGCAGTAATATAAACACACTGACTCGCAGTGACTTTTCCAAATAGTTGCTTCGAAATATCCAAAAGAAAATAACCAACAACATAAGAATCACACCCTTCCTAGAGATGACAGGAGAATTATGTGGCAACTTTTAATATGATGTATCACGTGGAGTCTGTATTCTGCTTTGGGCCCATGCTGCCGTCTCTGAAGAATTTATCTTGCTATCCTTTAAAAGCTACCTGTTTTGGGAGCCTCCCTGGTGGCGCAGGGGTTAAAGACAGTGCTATCAAGCTGTAGCAGGTTAAAGACAGTGCTTGATAGCACTATCAAGCTGTAGCCAGCCACCACAGCACCAGCACCAGTTGGATCCCTGGCCCGCCAGGGAGCAACCCATATGGCCAGCAGACCTCTCCTGTCTCGCCTGCTGCTCCCCTCAGCAGTATGTTTCAGTAGATCTGCCTGTTCTGCTCCCCAATCTCTCTGGTGAATCCTCTTACTCCCTCCCCTGCACCTCTGGCTTACACCCTGTTCTTGTATGCATAAATAAATAAATCTTTAAAATAAAAACTACCTGTTTTTTCCTAAAAAAAAAAAAATAGGACTTCAAACCTGAAGAATGGATCCAGTCTTCCTTATAAACCCTGGAATATAATATCTATGAACATAATATAAGATTTAATCCTACAGAAACTCCTCTTGATACAGGATTTAACACAGGTAGGGTCCACTGAAGATGATGCTAAAACATTGCTGGACTGGCTTTGGAAATTTTGGGGATATGGTGACTCACTTTCACATAAGTGGAAATTCCAGAACTCATGGCAAATGATTGACCAGAGGAGTAAAAGTCTCCTAGAAGTGGGCATGTTAGACCTATGTAAGGCCAGGTAGTCCCCTGGCTGGCTATGTTCTTTAGGAAAGCTAGGAAGAATGGAGTTTACCAGATGTAGAAGGAATACTCTGGTGAGGGAGCATCATGTTGTAGAGCTCAGTGAGTTTCTTTTCTAGAGGCCAGGATGGAGGATAGGAGCGACATTGCATAACAGCAGAATGAAAGCCCCTGGCATAATGGAAGCTAAGTGATATAATTGTCATAATAACAGGGCATGATAGCTGGACAGACAATAAGGTATTGTTCAATCTACATTACAAAAGAAATCAAGGATGGATAATTAAGAGGGTGAGGGCAGAAAACTCAATAACAGTCACAATCCCTTAGTTTTCAGAAGTAAGCAAATTATGAGACCTATAACACTCTGACTCCAGGAGAAACTGGGTCCTTTTGAGGATGGGCCACTGTAACACCACAAACAATAGATACTTTAATGATTCTTTCCAGTTCTTTCTCACAGGGATGTATAGCCTTTTAGTCAGGTACTAGACTCGGGAGAAAGGGATACACCCAGACATTTGGAGAAATGTTGAATCTAAGGTCTGATGGGGGATTGATAGTCAAAAATTTGAAACCTCATCCCTGGCTTCCCTAGTAAAGTAGAGTTGTAAGTTGGTGAAGCAATGGAGTCCTAGCTCACCTGGGATCATGGACTAATAAAGCATTGTTCAGTCCCTGAACTGGAAGGGAAATAATGCTAATTGTCAGAATATCAGTTGGAATCCTTGATCTGAGCAGTAAGAACAGTCACACAGTAGGCAGGTCAAGTAGAAGCCTCTTAAACTCTCTGCTCTGGTTACAGCAATAAACCTACAACAATTTCCCATGCTAAGGGAAATAGAAGAAATTTATGCCACCCTGAAAGATCTAAAGGATACCGCATTGTGGTCTCTTTTATGTCCACATTTAAATGTATGGCCTCTACATAAACCAGATACATCCTAGCAAATGAAGGTGGACTATTACAAACAAATATGTCATAACCTCAATTACCGCATTGTTTATACAGGATGTGAACAGTAGTGGTTTCTACAGGTGGTTTGAAGAGAGTTGATAAAGGACAGAACCACTGTAATTGAAAACGAAGAAATAAAGAGATTAGAGATGTCTTCAAATGCAGTTGAATAATGTTAGGATACAGCTGAAGGTGAAGTCTATGAATTAAATGGTAACCCCTATTTTCTGACTGTTTAATGCTCAGAGTCAACATATTGGCTCTAAACTGCTATATTCAGTTCTGAACTATTGTAACCAGGTATCATAATCTGACAGTTTAAAACAATAGGAAATTTATTTTCTCCCGGTTCTGGGAGGCTAGAAGCCCAAAATCAAGCTACCAGACAGGTCATATTCTCTCTCTCTCTGAAAATTCTGGAGGAGGATCCTTCCTGCTTATTCCTGGATTCTGGTGGCTTCTGGTAATCATTGGCATCCATTGGTTTGTAGTTACATAATCCCAACCTCCCTTTGTATACATTGGTCTTTCCCTTGTGTCATTGCCGCGGACCAGCGCAGCGGTAGACTGGCAAGGCCGTCCCAGGGATGTGAAACTCGTGCAGGATGGTCAAGGATTCAGCGCATAAATGACAGACAGACACACTTCAAGAGTGAAGATCTGAATGTAATTTGCTCAAAATCATCATACACTTTTATACCTTTTCTAACAATAGATGATTTCATACAATTTAATTCTTTCTCAGCATAAAATACTTTGTAAGGCATAAGACATCTACTTTGTTATTCATGTTCATGTGATCGCTGTTCCATGACATGGCACAGTAAACAATCTCCAGGTCCTGAATCTACACAATCACTTTTGCTTACACAGAACAGCATTCTTTAAGCTAGCTTTCCTTGATTTGTTTCCCAAGACCACAATTATCAGAAAGCATTGATGTTTAACTATTGCTACCTTTTACTTTTAGTGATCACGAGCAATCTATTCTCTACGTAAGCATTTTGATATTTATGGTGTTGTCTCATGTGAAAAGTATTATGCTTATTTTAAAACTACTATTGCCACACTCTATTTTCTTTATCATGCATTTCTTGAAACTGATTGCACACATATAAAGAAAAAGCAAAGTAGGTGAAAGAGTAGTATAATTATAGACAGGTTGCTACGTTGCTACTTATTCTGAAACAATGACTATCTGGTTAATGACTAAACTGCTTTGTAGGTAATTCCATCAGGCTTGTTTGTAGGTGACACTCTTAGCAGCCTTGTTTTCCATCAAAGGAAGGGTTATTTACTGCGGGCTTGTTGCCTAAATTAGACTTATAGGCATGTAGGCCTTGTTTGATCTGAACGCCAAAGTTTATCATGATGAAGCCCCTCGGGGACTGCGCCTGTCTTAGGTCGTCAGGAGTCACAGACATGAGGCTGGCCAGTGCCTTCTTTAGTCTGCCCCCATCTTACCCGTCATTGACTGTCCAGTCCAGCGCACAGGGGAAGGGGGTCTTTTTCACTTGGATGTGTCTGAGTGAAAGCCTCCTTCTTTCCAGTAAGTTCACTGGCGTTCAGCGGCAGAGGCTGCCACAGTTCCCCCTTTATTTTTAAGTTTAAGCTGCATGGCGTGCATGTCACGTTTTATTGCAAAAATCATCTTCACCAAAAGGCGAGAAATAATGGGAAGACAGGCACAAAGAACAAGAACCATTAGAGCAAGAATGCCAAAAGAAATCAGAAAGTGAAGCCAGTGTGACGGAGTGAGAGACTGCAGGGACTCAGCAAACGATTGAGCAAAGGAAGAAATCGAAGGTTCAGAGAGATGAGAATGACTGATAACAGAAATCTCAGATTGCAAAGTGGAAATGTCATGAGAAAGATCATTGTCCTGCCAAATGCCTAATAAATGATTTTTGGTAAGATTCCAATTAAGGGAAGAATTGTAGACCTTAGGGGTCACACAGATAAAACGAAATTGAACATGGCAACAGGTTGACATCTGTCTCTTAATAAGTTGAACTTCCTCACCAAGAGCCAAGACCGTTTCTTCCAAGGCGTTTAATTTTTGTTCTATTTTCTGATCCATATCCTGTTGAGTGGCTAAAGCCAGAGACACATTTCTAGTCAGATCATTAACATGATGGGCAGTATGAACTTCCTGAACCAGAGCTACTGAAGAAACAGTAAGAGAAGTTACAATTGCAATTAAAGCTAAAATACCTAGAAAAAGCTCAGCAACAAAACGTTTAGGATGAATTAAGGCATTGACTTCCTGAATAATTTGCAAAGCAGAATTGTCAAACCAAGGGGTATCTTGTAAATCAACAGGTAACATAACATAAGAAGGTCTTTTCAACATAACCATAGTAGAAAAATTATGAACAATATCAGGAGTCAGGCAATTAGACAACACACATTGAGAACAGGTGACAGAATAGGAATTTCCATGATGGGAAATGTTCATTGTGTTGGCAGATCCAAAAAGCAATGCATAGGGGTATCCAACACAGGCACGAAGATTGTCTTTCCATACGGCGTAGATATTGGGGGATTGCTCTGTTAAATTTTACAGGACAAATTAAATTTCATTCGCCTCAGCATCCATTATTAAAATTTGCGGAGAAATGGAACTTATCTTTCCAAAAATTATTAGTTCTGAACCTGTACCCAATGCAAAGGTTATTTTCACTGATGGCTGTTCATCTAGAGTCTCTGCAGTTTACAGTCCTGGAGATGAACCTTTACAAAAAGTCACTGAAAAGTTTCTGCTCAGCAGGCAGCAATAATTGCAGTCATTATGGCACTTGAGCATTTTACTCAGCCTTTAAATTTGTATTCTGATTCTAAGTATGTGGTCTCTTTATTTCCTGCACTAGAGATTGCATTATTGTCAGGTTCGTCTCACATTCTTCCACTACTGCAACAATTACAAATGTTAGTTCTAAATAGATCTGCAAAACTGTACATAGGACATATCCGAGGGCACTCTAATTTGCCCGGCCCTCTAGCACTAGGTAATCAAACCCGCGAGGGTTAAAGCCACAAGTTCTTTGGCAAATGGATGTTACTCACATCCCATCTTTTGGAAAGTTGTCTTTTGTCCACGTTACAGTGGATACCTTTTCTCATGCAATTTATGCAACTGCCCGTACAGGGGAGGCAGTGAAAGATGTTATTCAACATTTAACAGCTTGTTTTGCTGTATTAGGAAAACCTTTAAAAATAAAAACTGGCAATGCACCAGCATATACTTCTAAGGCTTTTCAGGCTTTCTGTGCTCAATGGCAAATTACTCATGTGACTGTCATTCCTTATAACCCACAAGGGCAAGCTATTATTGAAAGAGCACATCAAACGCTGAAAGTTCAGCTTCAACGCTTGCATGCAGTCACTCATTTTTATTCTGTACATCACCTTCTACAACATGACTTATTTGTTTTAAATCATTTAAATTCTGATGATAAGGGCATTACTCCCATGATTAGACATTGGGGGCCTTTGGAACTGTCTGCTTTCCCTTACGTGATTTGGAAAGATTTGTTAACTGGTTCCTGAAAAGGGCCAGATGCCTTAATTGCTTCGGGTCGGGGATATGCTTGCGTCTTTCCTCAGGATGCCGAGGTTCCGATCTGGATACCAGACCGACTCATCCGGCACCACTCCAACTCGCCGCAGCCGCTGCTGCCGCCTGCGGAGACCAACACCGTACTCACGACACCCTAATCAGTATCCGATTGTGCCGCCACCTTCTCCCTCATCAGATTCTCCAGCCAATGATTCTCCTGCTGCATCTGTTCTTATTGAAGCATTAATGTGTTGGCGCGAGGTACAAGATTTTGTTCATGCTGCTGCAGCTCATGTGCAAGCACAAGGTCAACCACTGACACCAGCTACTGTTTTCTTGGCTCTTATTGCTTTGCTTGCTGCATAATCAGCTCCTGCAACAGCAGAATTTTATTGGGCCTATATTCCAGAGCCTCCCTTACTACATCCCGTAGGCTGGGGAGAGCAATCAGTTATTAAGGTCTATGTTAACAACACTGTCATCATTGGAGGTCTAGCTGATTTTCACTCTAAACAAGTTCTCTCCCAACCATTCACTTATACTGGCCTTTCTGATGATGCACCACTCTGTGTTTCCCTGAAAAGTCCTCTTACGCGTGGATGTCTTCCTTTAAATTATAGAACTTTGCTTACTGATGCACCAAATCATCATCCTAAATCTAACCCCTTGGCTAAACGCCTTGTGTGGGAAATGCAGCTTACAACTCTTGGACACATTGAGTACAATGAAACTTTTGTTTCACCCCCATTCCCTATGCCTTTTCCTAATCGTCTCCAAAAGTATTTTGATCATGATCAATTTTGGAACTCTTTTGTTCATTATCCAGTATGGTTGGAAGGATGTGGGTTCCCCCGTCCTGCTGTATTTTCTCCTTTTGATGTTAGTGATAAAATATATGATTTTTCTTTTAGTACTCCTAATCGTACCAACAATTCTGACATTGATAATGATCCTCGGTTTCATGGCTATCAAGCTCCCCCTTTTGGACCTGTTCGTAGAATGTTCACTCCTGGCTGGGTGCCATTTATATATGTTACTCAAACTATGTCAAACAAGACTACTTTGCAGCCTGAACTTTTTCGTCTTTTTGCTGCTGTGAATACTATTAAGCTTTTTAGCACCAGACAAAATTTCCTCATAATCTGAATTATCAGAAAAATCCTTATCATTTAAAAGAGTACAGTGAACATAATCTGCTCCTATCATTGGTGCTGACGGGACTTTTCCCGTGGCATAATTTTTTGAAGGAGAGGCAAACGGTGCTGCCTCATGCTCACTATGTGAGTCACTAATATTTTCTTCTCTCCATAAGTCTGCCTCAGTTCTATCCACTAATAGCTCTCGAATTTGGACCCAGAGGGAAAAGGCCTGAGGGGGGACCTGCGTGGGTCCCTGCTGATCATAAAATTTTCTAATTTCCTTGCCCACTTTTTTCCAGTTGTCAAGAGATAAGCTCCCTTCCTCTGGAAACCAAGGACTAACCTTTAAAATGAACTCATATAATTACACAAGTGATTTTTTACTTACCTTCATTCCTCTTCCTTCGAGCATATGACCCAGAATGGAGAGAAAGAGGTCTCTATTCTTAGTTTGTAATTGTCCCATGTTTATATAGACGGGGTCACGCACTGGCGCTGGCCGGCTCGCGTCCCTCTCGGGAACTTTGGGACGTCTTAGCTAAGGTCTGTCCGTGTAAGCCCCGGACCAGGCTGTTCCAAAGAACAGATGACCGTTATGCCGTACGACGCCCCGCGAGTGACCGGTTGCAGCTCAGTCAGACTCCGTAGCCAAGGCCGTGGAGCCAACAATTACAAGCACTCACACATATACACTCACAAATTGAATCTATGTGGGATTTCCTGGCCTTCTCGGACTGATGATCCTTTATCAGCGAGCCCGCGGCGCTCCAGCGAGGATCCTGTCCTTGACTTGAAAGGAGTTAAAAATAAAGAGAGAGAGACAGCTTATCCTGCACAGTTTTTTCTTCACTTACCTTCTTTCAGGGACACTTATTTTTCTTTTAAATTGACCTGGACTCGAACCCTGCATTGGGCGCCACCTGCCGAGGACCAGCGCAGTGGTAGACTGGCAAGGCCGTCCCAGGGATGTGAAACTCGTGCAGGATGGTCAAGGATTCGGCGCATAAATGACAGACAGACACACTTCAAGAGTGAAGATCTGAATGTAATTTGCTCAGAATCATCATACACTTTTATACCTTTTCTAACAATAGATGATTTCATACAATTTAATTCTTTCTCAGCATAAAATACTTTGTAAGGCATAAGACATCTACTTTGTTATTCATGTTCATGTGATCGCTGTTCCATGACATGGCACAGTAAACAATCTCCAAGTCCTGAATCTACACAATTACTTTTGCTTACACAGAACAGCATTCTTTAAGTTAGCTTTCCTTGATTTGTTTCCCAAGACCACAATTACCAGAAAGCATTGATATTTAACTATTGCTACCTTTTACTTTTAGTGATCATGAGCAATCTATTCTCTACGTAAGCATTTTGATTTTTATGGTGTTGTCTCATGTGAAAAGTATTATGCTTATTTTAAAACTACTATTGCCACACTCTATTTTCTTTATCATGCATTTCTTGAAACTGATTGCACACATATAAAGAAAAAGCAAAGTAGGTGAAAGAGTAGTATAATTATAGACAGGTTGCTACGTTGCTACTTATTCTGAAACAATGACTATCTGGTTAATGACTAAACTGCTTTGTAGGTAATTCCATCAGGCTTGTTTGTAGGTGACACTCTTAGCAGCCTTGTTTTCCATCAAAGGAGGGGTTATTTACTGCGGGCTTGTTGCCTAAATTAGACTTATAGGCATGTAGGCCTTGTTTGATCTGAACGCCAAAGTTTATCATGATGAAGCCCGACTGCGCCTGTCTTAGGTCGTCAGGAGTCACAGACATGAGGCTGGCAGTGCCTTCTTTAGTCTGTCCCCATCTTACCCGTCATTGACTGTCCAGTCCAGCGCACAGGAGAAGGGGGTCTTCGTCACTCGGATGTGTCTGAGTGAAAGCCTCCTTCTTTCCAGTAAGTTCACTGGTGTTCAGCGGCAGAGGCTGCCGCATGTCATCACATTGTTTCTGACTCAGTGTATGTGAGTAGGAAAAACCTACCTTAGTCCTCTTATATTTCTCCTTTCCTCTTTTGTTACTATTATGTTGGCAACACACACAGATGTGTGTGTTTTCCCCACACACTAAGCATTTCTGCCATACCAGCAGGGTGTCCTACAATTCAACGCAGTTCTGACACTGTCAGACTAGATAAAACTAACATCAGCTCTCCAGGGTGAGGGCTCAGCCCCATAAGTCTTCCCCTTTACCCCACTTCAGAGACCAATTGCAAGTCCAGGTTGCTACCTGTGCTTCTCATCTATCAGCTATAAATCACAGGCTCTCAGGACCCCCTCTTCAATTAATTTACTAAAACAGCTCATAGAATTTTATAAAATGGTTTACTTACTGTTTGCTAACATAATAAAAGAGTGTGATAACAGAGATGATCCCAGATAGAAAGGAAGCACAGGACAAGGTATATGAAAATGTGTGCTACTTTCCCAGGACCTCTGTGTGTTCACCAACCTGGAAACTCTTTGAACAACATACTTCTGGGATTTCTATGGAGGCTTCATTGCATAAGCAAGGTCAATCATTTTGGTTGACAGACTCAGCTGAGGTCTCAGCTAACAGCCAATATCAATCATGAGTGAGAGAATCTTCAGATAATTCCTACCCCCAGATAGCCAGACACCCCAGCCCTTTGGACTTTCCAGCTGAGGTTCCACCATCACAGGGTATAGACAAGTCTTTACTGTGGTGACACTCATGATTCTCAACTCATAGAACCTGTGAGAACAATATAATAATTTTTTTAATGATGCTATTAAATTGGGAGTGGGTTATTATGCAGCAAGGGTAACTGGAGCAGGTAGGAAAAAGTATAGTATTCTGTAAACAGTTTTGGGAAAGAAATAGACAGCCACTTGAAAAATAATACCCAGGGGCCTCCCCGGTGGCGCAGCGGTTGAGTGCTGGGTTGCGAGGCTGCCCGCAGCCTCTGCAGCACTGGTTCGATCCCCGGCTGCTCTCCGGCCACCAGAGGAGGGTCCCACATGGCGCGCAGCCCTCTCCTGCCGCCCGCTGCTCCCCTCAGCAGTGTACTTCGGTCCTTCTGCTTGTTCTGCTCCTGCTCTGGCTCTGGTGAATTCTCTCACCCTCCCGCGCTTCTGACTCTACCTAGTGCTTGTATAAATAAAAATAAATAAATCTTAAAAAAAAAAAAAGAAAAAGAAAACCCATATGTCATACCCAAATAAATTACAGATTGGTCAAAAACTGAAATATAATAACTTAAAGAAGTTACTGAGATAATGTTGGAGAATTAAACAAATATTAGAAAGATTTTTTTAAGTATGATGTAAAACCTGGAAATCATAAAGTAAAAGATCAACAAATATGACTATACAATTATAACTATATATTGTTTATATAGGCAAGAGTCATAAATAATGTCAAAATATCTTGACTATGAGTCAATAAGAAAAAGGCCAATAGTCTATTAGAAAAGGGAACCAAAAAATAGTCATCACAGAAAAAAGAAATACAAATTCTTATGTAAAGAATGTCCTCTTATATAAATTATTCCCTTCTTATGCAACAGGTTGAAATAAAATAAAACAAAATACAACACAAATTAAAAGCATGGACCCTGGAATCTAAAGCCTGCTTGTCTAACTAGTTGTCCTGCCTTAGGCAAATTTGTTAATCTCTGTGTCCTCAATTTCCTCATCTATAGAATGGTGGTGCTGATGATAATAATAGGGTTTTGTGAGAATTAAGAGGCTTTAAGTATATAAGGCATTTAGAACTGTACCCAGTGTTGGCATGGGAACAGAAACTCTCCTGCATTGCTTATGGGAGAATAAATTTATTATTCTCTGTAGAGGGCCATTTGCCAACCTCTTTAAAGATAGAAAAAATAAGTGACAATCTAGCATTCCCATGTGTAAATATATTTCCTACAGATGTAGTCACACTTGGAAATAGAGTATAAGCAAATGTTCTCGTCCGTAACATGGTTTGCAGTAGCAATGTTAGAAACAGCCAATATCCCACCTCATCCACAGGGATTTAGTTTGTTTGAAATGTGGTTTCTTGGTACAATGGAGTATTGTGAAACTATTGAAAACTTTTTAGTCTCCTCGTGGGAATAAAATTAATAAGCAGAGATGATGAGACCCATCTCACCCACTGGGGTAGTAGCAGCGTGGACAAAGGCCTAACTCTGTGGCCTAACTCTGTCTGTTTTGAAAATGCAACATAATTTCTCAAAATACAATTTTGATCCATTTTTGACTTAGAAGGTTCAAATATCTCTTTTCTGAAGGAAGTGTGAAAATAACCAAAATGAATTATTACCCTATATTTTTTTCAGCTCACCAAGCACTCATTCTTATGGAATGTTTATAAATTCAATTTCATAGGATGGAATTGCAAAGGCACAAGACATTCAATTTCCTGTTACAACTACCATAGGGCACGTGTTACTTACAGAATTAAGTTAAATCAAAACAAAAAATGTCTTTACTAATTTCTTAACATCATTTTGTGACTTGCTTTGTTTGCATATTTCCTTTCAGATATATAACTATCTCATTTACTGTGACTTTCCTTGTTTTCAAAATACATATTTGAATATATTTTCATGTGTATACTTTACCTAATTTACTGCTTCTCTTTCTTTATTGTTTAATAGTGAGTCTACCTGGATCACATTTCAGGGATATGTTACATAATCACTTTGAAGTATTTTTTTTTTAACATGTGACTTCTCTCTAGATTTTGCTCTCTAGATCCCAAAACTATTTCTCACAATGTTGGGGACCTTGAATTGTTTTCATGTATGAAATGGAACCCATAAAATGGTGGATTAAGAAGAAATGTGTGAATACCACCAGGTTATGACTCATAGCTAATCTATCTCATTTCTTTCTACATACAGACCTTATACATCCAACAAAGGCCATGTTTTGAAATCAGATCTGTAGTCTGATTTCTATTTTCTCTAGTTAAGTCCTACTTATCTGTCAAACCTTGATTCAAGCGTTACATCCTTAAGGAATTCTCTACCACTTGTTGACTCACATTCTCCAGTGATATATTTCAGCCTCGTACTTTTTCACATAAGTGTTTATTACAATTTTTAAATTACAGTCCTCATCATTTATGTGATTAATCTATATCTCCTTTTACTAGACTCAAACTCCTAAAGGAGATTGATGTTCTTTTATATCCTGAGGCTAGGGTAATGCTTGGTTCATGGTAAGGATTCAATGAACATAGGGTCCCTCCATTACTGTTTCTGTTGAGATACATTATGATCTTTCAGCTATGCCTGATACAAAATTATCAAGTCACAGAAAACCACACATTCCAGGCCAGAGAAAACTTTACTCACAGCAGAGTCAATAAATGCCCTAGGTTATGTCTTCTATGGCCACATATGGTGTAAATCCCATGATAAATTGTCATTAGTTTTGCACACATCAATTCTATTTGAAGAGATTAATATGAGGGGAAAAATTCTTTATAACCATCCTAATATTTACAATTTCTTTACTCTTTATACATTTAAGTAGATTTAAATTTTGATTTGGTATCATTTTCCTTCTGTCTAAATAACTTCATTTAATAATTATTGTAGTGAAATTTGACTGGGGATATTGCCTCAGCTTAGTTTATTTGAATGTGTTTTTATTTTGCCCTTATTTTTTTAAAAAATATATATATATAGAAATTATATGTCTGTCTGGTTGCTGATGTTTTGTTTATTATCTTTTATTCATTTTTCTCTGTGAGTCTGTTTTGTATTGTTTCTATTGCTGTGTCTTGAATTTCACCACACTTTTTATTTCCTGTTTCTAATTTATTCTTAAAACCACCCAATGTGTTTTTCTTTCTTTGCCAAAGTTGTAGTAGTGTTTAATATTTAACTGCACAACGTAACAAGGTCCAAGATGTGAAGATACCATGTTCAAGAAACTGCAAGGGAGGGGAAATCACTCTATAATGCACACTTTATAATATAAAATCTGTCAACACATGGGAGTTCATTACAAATAGCTGTTTAGTGTTCTCTTGACTTGTAAAAATGGTGTTGCAGATTTTGGTGTAAATTGCAACCTTTGCCTCTTCTGTGTGGCAGGTATCTTATTTTCCCCTTCTGAATCTTCCACCCCCTACCTGTGTCATTAGATCTTCATTGTCTTCCTCCAGGTTGTCAATATGACTACTCATAACATCCATTCTTCCAATGATCTGGTCAGATGTGGTCTGAAATTTACTCTGCATCTGCTGCAGAAGAGTTTGCGCCACTGTGAGCTCCTGCATAGTCTTGGGGTCCACCTCGCCCATCTCCCCAGTTCCTGGCTTGGCAGTGATGACTAAGACTAAGGCCATTGTCTACACATTTGTTTGTCTGCTTAGGTGCCCCTGGCCCCAATGTGTTTTTCTTTTCAGATAGTCTTTTTCATCTCTCGAACTTGTATTTTGGTCTTTTTCACATCTTTTACTTCTCTCTGCATCATGCTTATGTTTCCCTCTAATTTCTTTAATGTATGGAGACTGTAATGCTTATATTATTCACCATTTAAAATATGTGTTTCTATTTTTGCTAAGTTGCTACTTAAAAGAATTGAGTTGTCATTCATTAACGAGTTCTTATCATCCCTGTAATTTTGGGTGATTTCAGTTGGTGAGTTTTCTCCTAATAAAATGTCATATTTTTCAGTTTCTTTGTCTGGTAAGTTCTGGATGTTTGACACAGTGAGTTTTATGTTGCCTATTGATGGATTTTGTCGTATTCCTTTAACTTGTGTTGGATCTTGTGGCATGTAGTAGTTAGGTTGATCTTTTTTAAAGCTCACTTTTAAACTTTTATAGGCTAGCTCCAGAGCAGCATTTAACTGTTTTTTTTTTTTTAAATTCCATTTCCAAAGTGATAATCTTCTGAGGTATCTACATTGTTCTGTATTTTCTAAGGTTTTTTTTCTTCTGACCAGTAGAAACAAACTACTCCCATGTCTCAAGGGCATCTTACTACAAATGATGATGTCTCAAGGGCATCTTACTACAAATTTTCAGAGCAACCTCTAATTCCATTTTCTTTCTTTTTCCTTCCTCTCCAATTCCATCCTATCTGTAATTTTCTGTATAGGTTATGACTGTTTTGGCTTCTCTGAAAACCAATCTCTAACGCTTGCATTCTGACACCGCAGGGTTTGTTTGTTTCATTCTTCCCTGATCTGTGCTCCCAAAATTGCCTTTAGGCTATAAATGATGCAAATATAAAGCTTTATTTCCCTTATACAAAGGATAATAGTCCCTAGTAACTTGTTATTCAATATGAAACAATTGATTCATATGTTTGTCTAATTTAATAACATTGATATTTCATTGTTTCTTTGATTGGCAAATTCCACTCTTATTATTGAAGACTTGACTTTGAATCTTTCTTTTTGGCCACATGCATTTCATTATCAGCTAAGTGTTTTGTTTTGTTTTTACTGCTCTTTGCATATTTCCCCATGTTATATATATAGTTTTTCTTTTTTTAAAGAACTGGGTTGTTTGTCATGCTTTCAAAATCTAAGTTTTTTATTTATTTATTTATTTATTTATTAGAAGATTTATTTATTTATTTATACAAGCACTGGGTGTAGTCAGAAGCAGGGAGGGTGAAAGAATTCGCAAGAGCCAGAGCGGAGAGCACAACAGGCAGGCTGACGAAATACACTGCTGAGGGGAGCAGTGTGTGGAGGAGGAGTCTGTGTACCATGTGGGACCCTTGCCTGGTGGTGGGGGATCGAACTGGCACTGCAGAGGCTGCGGGCAGCTTTGCAACCCAGCGTTCAACCGCTGTGCCACCGTGGAGGCCCCAAAATTTAAGTTTTTTAAACTGTGATTAACCTTAAAAGATTATAAATATATTTGCATATTAAGAAACAATACTTTCTTAATATTCACCGTTCTTTCAACAATTATTTGCTTGACTAAGCCAAGAGCTATGAGGTAATTTTGGATAATCATTTATATTTTCTTCATATGTAATTATAGGTTTTCTTTTTGTGTATATGTTTACATTTCTATCTTTTAGATGTTTATTTTGAAATAAGATTTGAGACACTCCCTTTTTATTTTTTTTTTTCCAATATTTTGGCTTTGGATCACTTAAGATTTAGAGAGATACAGAGCTTCTTCCAGGCCCCCAACTCCATATTATGAGAATTAACAAATCTGTCTTATATGGAGGCAGACTTTAACATTTGATGCATGGAATACTGTCCCCAACACAGTGAGGAGGACCACATTCTTTTTCTTTGGAACCCAGACTTGCGACATTCCTCCACATCTCCCCAAATTTCAGACTATCCTGTAACTATGGCATATTTATAGCAGTGTTGTCTCAGGTGGGAGAGAAGAAAGACCATATGCTTGCCTAAATCTTGGTCTTCTGTGTTCCATAACCCTACCTAATGAGCTTTGATGACAACATCAATAGTGAATTTAAAAGTGTCAGGATTTTTCATATACACATGAATATGAATGTGATGTAAATGGGTAATACTTTTTGAAAGGAATGAATGAGTTTTTCCTTTTGTTTTCCTGAGTGATCTGATCCTTATGAGCTAGAATTATCGACCTACTTCAGAATAGGGTGAGGAAGACAAGATAGGTAACTTTGCTTTATTATATCAAACATACAAAAGTAAAGGAACTGTTATATTGTTAACTTTCATCTACAATAGTAAAATTTTAACACCATTGATTGTCTAGGTGCTGTTAACACCAGGTGTTGTTAAGAGAGAATATAATTTCCAGATTCCTAAATTCTCACATATTAATACCGAAAGTTGAAAATAAGTGAACTATGGGAATATAGAACTCAAGAGATGATGTCAGGAAGTTGCTGCTATGCCGGAATGAGAGAAAGTTGACTCTTCAGTTTTGTGAAGTGTGAAAAGGAAAAGAGAGAGCCTTAAGGGAAGCCGTCAGCCACCTTTTGGATGACTTGACCTCTGATGTGCTGAAATCCTAGATTATGGGTTGGTAGGTGGATTGAACAGAAAATCCAAAGTGAGATCTTTTTTTTTTTTTTTTTAAAGATTTATTTATTATGCAAGCACTGGGCACAGTCAGAAGCGTGGGAGGGTGAGAGAATTCACCAGAGCCAGAGCAGGCAGAAGGACCGAAGCACACTGCTGAGGGGAGCAGCGGGCGGCAGGAGAGGTCTGCGCACCATGCGGGACCCTCCTCTGGTGGCCGGGGAGCAGGTGGGGATCGAACCAGCGCTGCAGAGGCTGCGGGCAGCTTCGCAACCCAGCGCTCAACCGCTGCGCCACCAGGGAGGCCCCAAAGTGAGATCCTTTTAACCTACTTCTTGATTTAGGTCTCATGAAGGAAATGTCAGCAGAACATTCCTCTCATCAATACAAACGGCTTCCTTCTGAATAGAAAGCCAGCTGTTGAGTGTGGTGAGACAGAACCTTGAGGAGCACTCAGAAGCTTTTGTTGATTGTTATAGGGCGAGAACAATCCAGAATTTCCCACATGCCCTTGAGGGATGAGGAAGGTACCTACGTTGTGGAAGGAACATTTGGGGAGGATTTCTGCCTCATCATCTTTGTTTCCTTTGGCTGACCCAATAATAAATTGAAATGAGAGAGATTAGTAAGAGAAAAGACAAATTTAATTATTATTAAAGATTTATTTTTGCATACGAGAACTGGGGTGTAGGCCAGAGGTACGTACGGGGTGGTGAGAGAATTTGCTAGAGAGAGTGGGGAACAGAACAGGCAGATTGACTGAAATACACTGCTGAGGGGAGCAGCAGGTGAGACAGGAGAGATCTATTGCACCATGTGGGTTGGCTCCCTGGTTGGGATCGAACTCATGGTGCAGTGGCTGAAGATCACTTCATAGTGCTGAGACTTAACCACTTGTGCCACCAGGGAGGCCATGAGAAAAGACAAATTTAATTTTGTGTGTAGAGTTTCATAAGATAAGGAATCTAGTGAATGACCAAAACAGTATATAGCTCTTAGACAAAGAAGCAATATATCTGTAGAGAACGCACAGGACAAAGAAATTCTTGAAAGTTTCAGTTTGTCCAACTAAGTCAGTGAGCAAAGCAGAACTTGTTTACATAGTTTTTCATACCTATCTCTGAGATAAGGGTGTCTCCCCATTTCTGTGCAGGGAGGTTACCTTTCATGTAGAAGTATTTCCTGCTTTCAGGGACACAGAAAAGAGAAAATTTCTATTTTAAATTGAAAGGAAGGTTTAGGATGGCATTTTCTTCTTGGCTGTTTCTTTAATTGGAAATAATCAGTGTACTACTGTGGCACATTTTGGTACAGCCTGATGCAGACAGTTGAAAGCCAGTGGAGTTAAACTGTGGGGCTTTATAGTTAAAGGTAAAGTCACCCTAACTCAGAGTAAGATATAAAGAACTTAGATCGTGGTTGGATGGACTCTGTGGCTATATTTAGAAGTATATGCAACCTTATTCTAAACTAAGGTAGAGTTTAACCAAATACAAAGGATTCCTGAGCCTTGATGGAGCTAAGAAAATGAATTAGAAATTTACCAATAACACTTGAGGAAACCCAAGTGAAAGGTGCACAGGGACCTTATCAGACACGGATAAGTAAAGATCCAATGAACAATACCAAGAGAAGCAAACCAAAGCAAAGTCTCTTTTTACATTGCAGCAAGAACTCTGTCGAACGCCTGCCAACAAACATCTTGCAGAGTAGATGCATGGGAACAAACAGGAATAATGGGCACAATTACCTTCAAACACTGAGTTAACCCAAATACACAAAAAGGGATCAAAGTAAAATAATGATTTTTTTAGTAGTGTTCATTGTCCTAGATGAAAATACAATGGACACGTTGCAATGCTTAGAAGGCTCCATTGGTAAGTCAGGAACTGAACAAACTGATGTAGACAGTTATTGCTTTTGCCATCCAGCATCTAATTCCCATTCTTTTGGAATAATACAGCAATTGTACGTTGGGGAACCAGCCCTTTAGTCACACCTTACTCATCTCAACATGTATTTGGCTCTTCAGATAGTACCAGTCACTGAGTTACTGTAAAGAGCTAGAAAGGGATTGAGACACTGTGATTTAGTCTTTATAGAATGGATATTGGCACAAACAGGGAATATTTAACCTGGAGTTAAAATGGAGACTGAGTGAGAATTCCATCCAATCCTTTGCACACAGTCCTTGCACACTCCTAGGATAGAATTTGCAAATTGATAGCCTGTATGTAGGTCAGTGACCCCTACAGATGCATGTATTGTTGCCCCCCCCATGGTGTTTTAAAAAATATTGACTCAGTTGACAATATTTTAAAGTGAAACTAAATATCCATGTTGTTAGCATTTTTTAAAAATCTGGTATGGATTTTCAGCTATGTCACTATAAAGGGATTTGTGAGTCCTTTCAACAAAATCCTGGTTGTAAAAATGTACAGAATTCTCACTAAAGATCATTTCAGGGTTCAAAGTTACACTGAAAACAAGCAAGATAAGAAGCAAGACCTCCCCTTTTGTAGATGCATGTCCAATGGCAGCTCTCAAACTTTCCCAGACATTATAACTCATAAATTACACACAGTTATGTAGAATTTAAATGGTTTAATTCTCTCTCTTAACCGTGCCAATTGATTGATTTAAAGGTGGAAAGGACAGATTTAACTTTTCATGTAATGTTGGGGAAATATAAAATATCTTGTTGGCATGTATAGAAAGTACAATTTTATGACATTATTTGCAACACCATTTTATTTTATTCTTTAAACTTTTATGTAAACTTTTCTTGAAGTATGATAAATATGCAGAAAAATGCACAAACAATAAGGGCATAGTGATGAATTTTTATGAAGTACATATACATGATTGTTTAGACTCCAGAGATAGATAGATAGACAGAGCCTCCTCCAGAGGAAACCAAATTTTCATCTGATTATTTTATCTGTTTTTGTACTTTATATGAGGTAACACCATTTTGTAAATGATGAAGCCAAAACTCAGAGAATACTTGTAATCTGTACAAGGTCACATAATGATCCAAGATTCTTCCTCTAGAGAGCATATTTTTGTGCTCAGCAAAGGGAAAGGAAAATCAGAATGTCACAAAAATTTTAAAAATAAATTAATGCCATGGAAACTGTTTTTCCCTAAATCTTATGAAGATTAAAGTTCCTGAGATACTTAAAATTTTTGAGACAGGATGGAGGTCTTTGGTATTTTGCTAGAGAACCGGGAAAGCTGAAGAAGCTCTGAAGCAGCTGCTAACATAATTACTTTTCAACATATTTTATTTTTTAAAAGTTGAGAAGTGTTCTCAACTTCGGAAGCCATAGTTCAAGCACAGACAAAGTGGTTTTGTCTGGAGTTTTGGCCTTATGTCTGTCAAAAGTATCTAAACATAGACAGAAATGTTTCATTTACATACTGTAAAACTTAAGGAATCTTACAAGAACGTAAACTATCATGTGTATTGCTGCACCAAGATTAGAGTCCTTAATCATTAAAGCGGAGTGGGTTAGGATCCAGCAGGAAACATTCACTGTCTACTTTTGCATCAGTTGGAGAAGATGTGTAGCAGTACTATGTCTCATGACTTTATTACCTTTTGGAATGCGAAGCTGTCCCTCAGATTAGTTAGAACACAAACAAGATGGGGATAAGACGTCATTGCAGGCATTGCAGTGTCTAGAGGTAAGTAAGATAAGTGGCATACTTGACTCATTTTTATTCCTTTGATTTTTGAATTTTCACTGGATTCTTAAATTTATTCATAAAAGTCTCAACTGGCACAGGCAAGGCAAGAACATAAGGCAGAAGCTGCATCCTGGTGGTCTGTAGATTTGTACATTTTGTTTGGCCTTTAAAGTGTTTTAAAAAATTGTTTCACTGAATTTTGTAGACAACATTTTGCAATCTGGAGAATTCACACAAACATCTAAATTTCCTGTTTGTCTTGAAAAATCTATCTGACCACAAGAGGCAAAGAATTCTGGCACCAACTGCTGTCCCCTTCCACAGGTCCCAGAGTTACCTACAGGGGCTACCTCGTTCTGCCCTGGCTCCTGTCAGCATCTATCTTTGAGTTTGTGATCCTGTAGATGGTGTGCAGACTTGTACCCTGGGTGAAGTCTTTAACAAGGTTTGTGTCCTTGGGATGCAGTTACACACTCAACACCATTTGTTTTGTCTGCCACGAAGAATCTGTGGAATGACTCCATGGAGTTGCTTTTTTAGAACTTTTGCCACTTATTTGACAGTCTGTGGAGCAAATCTTTGTCCTTGATCTGATTTTTGGAAACAGTCAAAGGAAAATTTGGAGCCAGGTTTGGGCTAAAAAAATTATGTGTCACTATGAAATAGTGAAAACCTGTTTCTCTTGGGTGGTTTGTGAGCTGACTCAAAGGTAATTAAAAACTGAATGTTGTTTGATGAATGACCTTTACTTCTCCAAGATGCCAGAGAGTCTTTCCACTAAACTCCCCTATGTATGACTCTATTGTACATATATGACTGGAGTTTTACATTTTTGTTTACTGCTTTTGTTAGGGGGAAAAGGATGTCCTAAAGCTAATTCCATACAGGCTTTGTGGACTCCACCCCCACCCCAGGCCAAAGCCAAAGACACTGGGAACTCCAAATCCCATCACCACCAAAGGGAAGGTGGCTGGGACCTGAGGGTGGGGTTAAGCAGCCAGGTTGGCATAAAGCCAGACACGTGGGCTTTGGAGGGGTCCCCCATTTTGACTCTCCGCCAGCTCCCAGTGTCCGGCCAGCTTGGAGAGTGCTTTTTGGGTTTCCAGGTCGTCGGATCAGGTAGGACGCATTAAAGACTTTATTTCCCTATTTTCTCCCTGAGTTGTACATTTTCCTTATTTCCTTTTCCCTTGTAAATAAACCTTTTATTAACCTTTTGTGTGTGCCTGTAGTGGAGTATTAATAAGTCCCTTGTAAGCGCGCGGGTGAGGACCCACAGCCAGGCAACCCGTTCAATATCGGGGCTGCCCTATAACACTTTCACCACCTTCACCATATAAAGTCACTTGGGAAAGATTTTTTTAAATTTATTTTTGATACGCATGTCTAGATGGAGCCCAAAACATGGGAGATTCATAACTGAATGAAAGAACTATCAGTATAAATGGAAAGCATCCCAAGTTGACCTGTTTAAAGGGGACAGCACTTGACATCTGTTAAATGTTTGTATATATTTGTGTAATCATCATCAAAATGAAATTAAACGTATACTTTTTCTTGGTCAGTGAAGTCGGTGGGTACTGAAAAGGAGTTGAAAGTTATTGAGTTCTCCTCAACAGGCAGAGCTCTCTTCACCTTACAGTTGTGGTTTTTCTAACTGATGAGAAAGGAAGTGTAAAGTTGCATAACCGCAATTGAATTAAAAAAACCCACTAAGAATTATAGCCTACGGTGCATATCCCACAGTCCGTAAAGAATCAAAGTATTTTCTGTTGCATTCAAAGTTTTTATTTTTTAAATTTTTAATTTTTTACATCATTGTTCATTTTGTTAAGATTTATTTATGCATACAAGAACTGGGGTACAGGCCACAGGTGGTGGGGGAGATGATTCACCAGAGACCGAGTGGGAGCAGAACAGGCAGACTGAGTGAACTACACTGCTGAGGGGAGCAGCAGACGAGACAGGAGAGGTCTGCCGCACCATGTGGGTAGCTCCCTGGCCGCAGATCAAACTTGTCCTGCAGTGGCTGTGGACAGCTTCATAGAATGTGTCTTAACCCCTTGCGCCACGAGGAAGGCCCACATCATTGCTCATTTTTAAACAATCGTTCGAATTTTTGATATTACTAACCTAGTTATCAATGTCAGCCTTTGAACAGGAAAATATGGACACTGAAGCTTTCCTAGAACAAATCTAAAGGAACTAATAAGTAAATATATTAAAACAAGAGCAGCGCCACAAACATAGAAACTATACAAAAGCGTAGAAAGCTAAATGTCCCATATATGCATGTATGTTGGTGAAAGCAGATATTTTAAGGGTGGCGAGTCCTCTTTCACAGCTGCATAGGTGGTGGGCGGCAGGGCTTTGAGGGAATTCTTGTTTCTAAGAGGAGAAAAAGAAGGAAACCTTCCCACATGGTCGATCCTAGATCCTATTTGCTCCTCTGTCCAGAAGCGGATTCCACTCTCCCGCTTTGAGAAGCTGCAATAGCCTCGCTGCATCCTTCTCCTCTCCCTCTATTTTGGGGCCCCATGATCTCATGCCCTGTGCAGACCGCACTGCAATTCCAGCGCAGCCCGCGCCGAGAGGCGACGCAGGGCGATTCCTGCAAGAGTTTGGATGGTGCCCGGGGGCGGGGAGGGTTAGGCTCGGGGTGAAGTTAAAGACACGCCCACGTGAAGGACCCAAAATAACCGACACGCTGAGTGCCCGAAATCAGACAGGAAGCCAAATAATCCGGGGCGTAGAATTGCTTTTCCCTCATTTGCAGCGCTGGGCGGCGGGCGCGCAGCCAGGGGTCTGGCGGGGGTGTTGGGGGGGCGGGCACGACGGCGGGGCGGGGCGGGGCGGCCGGAGCCTATTAAAGGCGCGGCGGGGCGGCGGGGCCTGAGCGCCCGGGGCCACCATGGAGCGCGATGGCTGCGCGGGGGGCGGGAGTCGTGGCGGCGAGGGCGGGAGCGGCCCGCGGGAGGGCCCGGCGGGGAACGGGCGCGACCCTCCCCGCGGCCCGGCAGCCGACGCGTCCGGGGAGTCGCAGGCGGCCGCGTCCCTGCTGGCCCCCATGGACCTGGGGGAGGAGCCGCTGGAGAAGGCGGCGCGCGCCCGCACGGCCAAGGACCCCAACACCTATAAAGTGCTCTCGCTGGTAGGTGCGCGCCCCGCCCGGCGCCCCGGGGGGCAGGGAGGGCGGCGCAGCCGGTGCGCCCCGAGCGCGGTCAGCACCCCCGACCCGGAGAGGGACAGCGCCAGTGCCGGCGGCCCCGAGCTCCCGAGCTCCTCCTGCACACTCCTCTGCAGGCTTCTGTCCTTGCGCATCACCCCCTGTGTGTTTTGTCTTTACCCCAGGGGGATGGTTCACTTGCAGTGCTGATGCCTGTGAGCCTTTTGCTGAAGTCGGGATTTTTAAATCGTGATCTTTAGAAACACCACCTCTACCTTCTAAAAAGTGTAGAGTGTTGGAGGGTAAAATACCAGCCCGCAAGTTGTTGGTCTTGGAAAGGTTTTACCTCTTTGCCCTGGCTCTGGGTGCGGTATCAATGACTTCCCTTGTTCACTGATTCCACTTGCCAGGATTCAACGGATTGTTTTATTAGGAACTTTCTAAATGACTTTTTCGTTTGTCTAGCTTTGTTTGGTAGTTTTCTTGCAGGTGTTCAGCTATTTCATCATTATTCATAGTATGTGAGGAAGTGTTTGATTTTTTGTCCTTTCTTTTAAGCACATGTTATATGGTTTTAGTTGCCAGCAGAAGTACTAGTTATTCCTCTGCTGTTTTGTTAGGACAGTTGCAGGACGCATTGTCAACTTTATGAAATGTTTCATTCTTGGTCTATGGTGCAAGTGCTGGACTGAGAGGTAGAAAGCCTGGGGTTTTGGTTCATGGTCTTTATTAATTGCAGCTCTTTCCAAACTCCAGTTTCTTTTGTGTTAAAAAGAGAATTAAACTCCATTGCAAAACACATAAGATTATTGTAAGCATCAAATGGAATAATGGGTGTGGCAAAGTAAATTTTTCAATTTAAATGAAGTTGTAGTTGCTATTATGGTGGTATATAGAAGTAACAGATTTCTATGCATAGAATACCGTCAAAATGTACATTATCATCACTTGCATACTATGATTTTTGTGCTGTGCAGAGAATGCCTTTTCTGATTTTTGAAATCTCTGTTTTCTTTCCTAAGCGGTTGGTTCCATTTTCACTGTGTTTTGAATATCATGACGATGTTACAGCACTTTGAGGAACCAGCATTCCTAGAATGAGATGGTGTCACATACTTAGTACTTGAAAATAAGCCTAAGGTTTAAACCACATACTATGGTTTGCATCCTGGATATATTCCTGAATCTTATGTCGCAGTTTGAGTGTAGAATCACATGATATTGATGAGACTTTCATTTTAGTTCATTGAGTCACTTTTTTTGTTGTTGTTGGTGGTGGGAGACCTTAGTTTTTACAAATGGTCACTTAAAATTATTTAGTATTGGTACTTTCAGGTGGTTAGCACACAATGCCTTCGGTCGTGAAAAGCTGCTGATTTTCCAATTGCTAAATTCAATATTTAAATATTACCTACTTATTTACTTACAGATCCAGAATAGTTATCAGAAAAGACTACCTTTGGATTATGCATTTCAGTTCTTGACACAATTAGCTGGGTAAATAGCATTCCTTTAAGCTGATGAAGCAACTCGGTGTTTGACATGGAAGTGTGTCAGGACTAACCTCCAAAAGCATTGTGATCATGAATATTTTTTTATTTCATTAGGTAGTACCTTTTGCTGTAATCTATTTCTAATTTGGTATAATTGGAAAGCACTCTTACCTCATGTCTTATCATCTACTGTGGAACATTAATATACACCGAAACACATTGCTTTATTTTTGAGGACTGGATTGAAAGTGAAATCCTTTACCCACTGATCTTTCCCCGCCCTACTTTAATACCACCTTTTCACCCTTCCATCCCCAATCCTGCCCCATCCCCCAACCCTTCCTCACATTATGCATTTCCAAAAGGAAATGTTTCCAAAGGGGACTTGACAATTATCCAACAGCACTGGAACGTGCCTTCTAGAAAGAGGGTACAATTAGGAATTCCTTTTTTTAGGTTAAAATCACACTTTTAATAAAGTTGAAGAAAGAGCTTGAGTAATTATTGTATATGGGGTTGATTCTTAGGTGTATAGTTTTTATCTAGCATGATAAAAACAAGAGTTGCCTTGCAGAGAATTAATTATTTAGTGGGTACAGGACTTGTACTTTTTCTGAAAATATTTCAGATGAGCTGAAATGATACAGGTATGTGAGAGTGGACATAGTTGGGAAGGTTCTGCCTTCCTCTTCTTCTTTCCAACATGGTTTGATCCCTGGGGAAGACCAGCAGACTCTGCTCTGGGAGCGTTTGGCCCTGGGCCCTAGAAATGCTCAGGCCTAGAAACTGAGCCAGACTACATGAAGAGGGCAAACACAAGTATTATTCTCTGTATGCTTCAGTAAATATGTTAAATACTGGATGCCCTTCCTTGGCCCCAAATTAAGATTTGAGCTGAAATGTAAACTTCCACTGAGGTTGGACTTGAAGATTCATTTGAAATGACCTTGTCCCCTGACATCATTTTAAAGTGGTAATTTTCAGCCACCTTGCAGTACACTTGTCCATTCCCCAGTGAGCTCTCCTGCAGCATTATGGTGTGTTTGTGACCTGCTGTTCTTAGGAATATGTATACCAGTGTACTCAAAGCACACATAGCAAAAGCTGATTTTTGTGTGGGTGGCAGTGATTAAAGATCACTCTTACCTTTTTGTGAAAGAAATCTTTGTCTTGCACGGGGTTGGCATTGTTTAACAGAAATTTGGGTGTGAAAGTTATTAATTCTGTTAGCTTCTCTCTCCTTCCTTTTGCAATGCATTATCTCTAGAATTCACCGCAGAGATTAGTCAGGATAGTTCTCTGTTCTTAATCAAACTGAACTAACATTGCTTTTTGGTTTCTGAAATTTAATTAACCTTTCCAGTCACAGTTCAGCATTTACTTTGAGATGTCCAGAGCACCTTTGGGGCCAAGGAAGTTTCCTGTTCGCCCCTTATGGTAATTGTTTTACATGCTCTAATAAAATATGGCAAGGTTTTCTGGGAATTCACTAAGACTGTTGTGTTTACTATTAGGCCTAAAATAGTGCCTGACTGTTCTGGTTAAATGAATGAATGCACTGCATTTTTATTTAGATTAAGTGATAACTATGACTAGGGCAGCACAAGATATAAAAAACCACAGACCCATATGATCAGTGGATAGTTATAAATCCAAATACAGATGCACTGTTAGAGGTAACACTTGGGTCTAGATTCAGTGGCAATATCTAAACTGGGATATGATTTTATTGGGTCACTGAAGTGGAAGGGGCAGTAGATGAGCTATCAACGAAAGTTCACAACTATGACTTGTGTATCAAGAAGAGGCAGTGATGTGATGACTTGCTTTCAGAATCAGGATCAGTCCAGTATGACCATTTGGCATGTACTAGGAAGGAAGGACATCCTGTGGGTACAGGAGAATCCCCTTACTTATACTGAGGCCTCTTCTGTTTTGGTGACTTTGCAGTCACATACCAAATTCAGTTGTCACGGCTCTTGAAGGGAACTGTCTTCTCTAGCATTGCTTTCCATCCCTTTCTTCTGCCTTCACTCATATTCTGGTGTTTTTCTTTCTTTACCATTTATATCTCAACTATTTCCACTCCTTACAGTCTTTCTCTTGGATGCACAGCTCCCCTTTCAATACCTTCCTGTCCCCTCTAATGTTCCACTTACTCAGATAACTCTGCTTTTGCCATCTCCTCTTCCTTTCATATCCTAATTTTGACTCTCAAGAGAATCCCTAGTGACCGTGTTGAGAGGCCTCATGTGTTCTGTATGATAAAAAACTGAGGCGTGGAGCCTCCCTGGTTGCACTGTGCTTAAGTCTCAGCACTATGAAGCTATCTGCAGCCACTGAAGCACAAGTTCAATCCCCTGCCAGGTAGTTAACCCACATAGCGCAGCAGACCTCTCCTGTTTCACCCACTGCTCCCCTCAACAGTATATTTCAGTGGATCTGCCTGTTCTGCTCCCCACTTTGTCTCTGGTGAATCCTCTCACCCTCTGCTCCTGTACCTCTGGCCTACACCCCAGCTCTTATATGCATAAATAAATAAAATAAATTAAAAAGAACCCTGAGGCCATTAACCTTTTGAGAATATTTATAGAAATACTTATCAACTTCTCATTTTCCAGCAAACTTTTCCCCTCAGGTATCAATATTAATGGTAAATGCAAATAGTTTTTATAGTCAGTTTTATTTTTGAGTTTGATGAGTTTCATTGCAAAATATATAACTTTAGCAAATATATTTCATCTATATTATGGACTTCAGGGGTAAATCAGAGAACTTAGCCATGATTCATAGCTTGTTTTTTCTTTTTAGCTACGAGAAAGGCATTTCAAGTTCTAAACAGCCTAGGAACAAATAAGCCTTCAGTACATAACTTGTAATTAGAGATGTGCCTTTCATTAAAATAAACATACTTCTATCTACCATGAAATATTCCCTAAACAACAAAAAATAAACAAGAAAACTTTTAGCAAATGAACTCAAGGTAGAACATAGATTACTCTTCCAAGCCTATGTCCTATGCAACAAGATGTTCAGAATTCTGACCCAATGTGAAAAACCTTTGGCATTGGAGAAGAGCTAAGTTTGGATTTACCAAGGAAAAAAAGGGGAAAGATATGTTTAAGAAGGTTTTTCAAAAGAGTCACAGTGATGTTTAACTAAATGTTAACTAGAACATGGTATTTACTGAGTATTTTAGTTGTGTGCAGTTTAATTACAAGAATTAAGGTAGCATCTGCAATCTTTTTCATTATTTTTTCCTCTCACTTTTAGATAAGATTTGGTGGAAATATAGGTGGTAGAACATAAATAGCACTTTGCAGTTTTAGGAAGCTTTTTCCATATTTATATACTTATTAAGTATTTATTACACACTAAATATTGTTACAACTAGTTTAAATGAACCAACATATTATAATCTTCACATGTAGTTATAAGAAATAATACAAAAAGATCTATATCTCCTTCACCCATTTTCCCCAATTGGTGACAGTTCTAACTCTAGCACAATAGCATACCTATCAAACCTTATTCCTTTTTTTCCCATTAAGTTTATTTTCATACATTTTTAAGTTTTGGACAGTATTTAATTTCCCCCATTAGGTGTAGTTCCCGTAGTTCTCCCACCACCATAGTCCTATATATTCTTAATTGATTCTCAACAACTCAGATGTAGGACAGTGTGGTGATAGTGAATCTTAATCTACAGATAGGGAAACTGAGGCACATAGGGTCCCAGTCAGGTTTCTCAAGCATTAATGTGCATGGGAACCACATGGAATAATTAAATGCATAGATTCTTGGGCTTAATCCCAGTGATTATTACTTAGACTATTTGGAATTTTTATGATTTCAACATCTGTGTCCTCACCAAATTCTTATATTGAAGCCCCAACCCTCATGGGGTTTGGTAATTAGATTTTGGAGAGATATTGGGAGCAGAACTCTCATGATGGGATCAGTGGCTTTATAAAAAGAGGATGAGAGCGCTCACTGAAGGCCATGTGAGGTCTTAGCAAGAAAGTGGTTATCTGCAAGCCAGGAAAGAGCCTTCACCAGGAACTAAATTGACCAGCATCTTGAGCTCAGACTTTCCAGTCTCCAGAACTGCGGGAAAATCAGTTTCTGTTGTTCAGGCCTCCCAGTTTGTGGTGTTGTGTAATAGTGGTCCAAAGCAGACTAGGTTAGAAATGAGTCTAAGTCTGGGCCTCCCTGGTGGCGCAAGGAGTTAAGTACCACACTCTGAAGCTGTCCGCAGTCTCTGCAGCATGAGTTTGATTCCCTGGCCTGCCAGGGAGCAACCCACATGACGCAGCAGACCTCTCCTGTCTCGCCCACTGCTCCCCTCAGCAGTGTATTTCACACAGTCTGCCTTTTCTGTTCCCCACTCTGTCTCTGATAAATCCTGTCACCCCCCACCCCCACCTCTGGCCTGCACCCCAGCTCTTGTATGCATAAATAAGTAAATCTTTAAAACAAAAAAAAAGAAATGAATCTAAGGAACTTGTTTTTTTTTTTTTTTTAAACAAGAACCTCAAGTTTTTTCAGCTATGTTTGGTATATTTACTCCACTTCTAGAAACAACAGGTTATTTTATAGGCAAAAGTCACACCTTTAGTAGGTAGTAGACTATGATAACTAAAAGTACTTTTAACTAGAATTTTTATTCTGGATTAATGGTTAATACCGACTTATTCATATGCCATTGCTTTTTTTTTTTTTTTAAGATTTATTTATTTATTTAAGCACTGGGTACAGTCAGAAGCGCAGGAGGGTGAGAGAATTCACCAGAGCCAGAGCGGAGAGCAGAACAGGTAGACTGACGAAGTACACTGCTGAGGGGAGCAGCGGCGGCAGGAGAGGACTGCGCGCTATGTGGGACCCTCACCTGGCAGCCAGGGATCGAACCGGTGCTGCAGAGACTGCAGGCAGCTTCGCAATCCAGCGCTCAACTGGTGTACCACCAGGGAGGCCCTGCCATTTTTATTGTGTAAAGTCAGTAGTTACACGTTATTATGAGCTTCCAGTGGATACAAACCTTTGGGAAAGTGACTTTCTTCTTAATTTGAGTTTCTGAGTTTTTTTTTTTTTTGAAGATTTATTTATTTATGCATACAAGGACTGGGTTGTAAGCCAGAAGTGCAGGGGGTGAGAAGATTCACCAGAGACAGAGTGGGGAGCAGAACAGGCAGATTGACTGAAATACAATGCTGAGGGGAACAGCGGGCGAGACAGGAAAGGTCTGCTGCAGCATGTGGGTAGCTCCCAGGAATGGAACTCATGCTGCAGTGGCTGCAGATAGCTTGATAGCACTGTCTTTAACCCCTGCACCACCAGGGATGCCCTTAATTTGCATTTCTTAATACAGTTTGTTTCTTAATACGGTTTAAAATGTGGGAAAAACAGAGAGTCATAACGAAAAGTTATGAGTGGGGAAAAAAAGTTATGAGCGGGAAAAACAGTCATAACTTAAAGTCATTTTGGAGATGTCAGTTTTTGCAAGAATATCTCACGGGAATTAATCATTACTCACCATGCCTTATGTCTTTACACAGATTTATGTGGCAAATATTCTATCACAGGTATGATTTGACATGTTCAATGATTATTCTGTCTTGGGTTTCAAGAGAATTTTCCTGAAAAGTGCTTGTTCCTGAAGCTGGTTTCTTTCCCTTGGTGTTAGCAAGCATCTGGAGCTTATAGTCTCTCCTGGAGAGAAGAAATTGAAAAGAAACTAAAGTAATTTTTTATGATGCTATTGTGAAATAGAATAAATAGAACTATCATTATGAGATTTTTTTCCAAGTAGAGTTTCATAATGCTCCAGAGTAAGATTATGTACCAATTTGTGATAGAGTCTGATTTGGATGTGTTTATAAGCCAAAGATAATATAAAGGCAGAACAATGTTTCAATCAAAATGTTTCAGGGAGCATTTCTCCAAGTGTAGTCTGTGGATTCTGGGGAGATTCCTAAGAACCTTTGAGAAGGAGCATGAATTTCGAACATGAATTTGGACATTATTTGTTCTTTTCATTGTACTGACATTTTACACTTATGGTTATGACATGACAACAATTGGAAGAACTGGGCCTCCCTGGTGGCACAGGGGTTAAAGACAAGGCTATCAAACTATTATCAGCCACTACAGCAAAAGTTCGATCCCCAGCTGGCCAGGAAGCAATCCACATGGTGCAGCAGACCTCTCCTGTCTCACTTGCTGCTCCCCTCAGCAGTGTATTTCAGTATATCTTCCTGTTCTGCTCCCCACTCTTTCTGGTGAATCCTCTCACCACATCCCCCCCCCCCACCTCTGGCTTATACTCCAGTTCTTGTATGCATAAATAAATAATAAATCTTAAAAAAAAATTGGAAGAACTACATAAATCAGTGAATCAATATTTTCCAAAGGGCCAATTTATAGGTCATTTATAAAATTATGCATAGGTATAGATTCCATTTAGACTGTAGAACAGATTAACTGATTTTACTGTAGCAGTAGAAGAAGTTTAATAATATTGTTTCATGTTTCATGTTACATTTTTTCTTTAAGAAATAACCACTTATAAAAATTTGGTGTAGTTTAAAGAATGTCCACAAAGACTTCTTAAGATCTTCAGCAATTTTTAAGAGCATAATGAATTAGGAGGTTAAAAGTTTTTATTTTATTTTATTTTTTTAAAAGATATATTTATACCTACAAGAGCTGGGGTACAGGCCAGAGGTGTGGGGGATGAGAGGATTCACCAGAGACAGAGTGGGGAACAGAACAGGCAAATTGACTAAAGTACACTGCTGAGGGGAGCAGCGGGTAAAATGAAAAATGCAAAATGAAAAATGATGTAAAAATATATAAAATAAAAAAATTGTAAAGTTAAAAAAAATTTAAAAAAGAAATATATAGTCAGCTAGTTACAGCAATTACGTCTTTATTTACATAAGGTTCTTTATAGATTTCAAAATACTTCTCCATCTACTTCCATGTTTGATCCAAACTACAACTGTGCTATTATTTTTATGATAGGGAAGAAACAAATATGGCTCAGAGACATTTGGGGGGGCTTTTCAAGATCATGAAATTAGTCATTTCCTTAATCTCACTACTATTGTGTGATGAATAAATTTGAAGTCAGATAGGATTGGATTTAAATCATGCTTCTGTTTTAGCTGTTTGGATATAGGCAAATAACTTAAATTTCCTTAAGAACAGCTTTTATTACCATAAAATAGAGATGATAAAACCATATTAGATGTTGTTGTAAGAATTAAGTTGGGAAATGTATGCACGTGGCACTTAGTGTATCTGAAATAAGTGGTTGCTCTTTTTATTATTGATAAACTCAAGTGTGACTGAATTTTTAAGTTTTTCTTACTCAGAAAGCACTTCACATCCTTGCTACCCAGAGTGTGTGTGCAGACTAGCCGAGCAGTGTCACCTCTTTGGAACTGGTATGAATTTCAGAAACCTAGGCCTCATCCTTGGCCTACTGCACCAGAATATGCATCCACAGATCCCCAGCCATGTTCTCTTTACATTAAAGTTGGGGAGGCAACACTCCATAGGCCAATGAGGTGGTGTGGAAGGTACATAAAAGTTCTTTACTTGAGAGTTCCAATCAGCCCTTGTTCTGCCACTGACTTCATACCTGGTGCTATGATTCAAAACAAAATCGAAAACTAAACTGAATGTTCCTAATGACTTATACTATGTTGGTATTGGGTTGGAATGATGCTGCTGTTGGTTGCATTTGGCCCCCTTCCATCTTTGGCTCTCAGTGGTGAATTAATTAAAGTCACCTCATAACTCTTGCCATGTGTGTAGGATACCCATATGCAGCCCCTTATTCCAGTCATATGCAATTTCCATCTCTCAGGAGCCTACCTGTACTCTTTTGTTTCTTATACTTTAATTGCCTTTGCTTACACTGCCCTAGCTTGTCCTTTAATTGGTCTCTATTGCTCTCAGCTGTGCCAATCTTTGCCTTGTTGTGATCTGATAACATTCAATGTTCTTTCCAAGCCAACCATCCACCTATCAGAATACTATGTATATTTCACTTACATCGATCATCAATAGAACTCCAATTCAAAGTTTCCACTGCACTACTTCTCAACCGTCAACAGTATACATGACACAAAACCAAACAAAGGAATCTTATGCCAGGGCTTTTTCAGGTGGTGTTGAATCAGGTTGAATGTCTTTGGCTCAGAGTTTATTCCATAATACTTCATCATCCAAACACATGGCTTCCTGTAAAGCACCACCCTGCATCATTTTGATTAGAATCTTCCAGAGACTAGGAAACAGGTGAATGAAGTGTATTTGGGTAGAAAGGGAATGGATTAGGAACATTTTGAATAGATTGTGTTCTTGTTCTTTTCTAATTTTTGGATTAATCAGGGAAATAATTATAGAACAACTCTACTTGTACACTTTATTTAAATACCTTACTGATAGCTTGAAGGAAGTGTGAAGTTAGTTGGCATATAAAGGTATTCATGCATTCATACATTTGTCATCTCTTGGAACATTGAAAGAAAAAGAAAAGACTGATTTTTCTGAGATACTTCAGGCTCTATTCTTAAGAGACAGGGATCATGGTCTAAACTTTGAGTCATGTGAATAATTTGTCATGATGTTTGAATAGTTGCTTTACTTTTCTCTGTAGTTAGTTTCTTCAAATAAATAATAATGAGTGATTTGTATTAAATAAATTCTTAGGTCTAAAATCTTTGTATAGAGAGCTTACAAATTTCCTTCTTGTTATAAAAAGTACTATACTCTGCAGGAAGTTCAAAAATGTAAAATATATATAAAAATAAGGATTGTTTATTACTTTATCTGCTATTAATAGTTTGAATTCCCCCCTTTTGTATCACTTCTTTTGAAAGGAAAATGAGATCTTACTACATAATTGCATATACTGCGTATTTCTTATTTTCATTTATAGTCCATTATGAGATTTTATCACTACTAACAACTTTTGATGCACTTTCCATGAATAGAATTTGAAGACTTTTTGTAACCTTAGTTGATTGGCTAATTCTTGATAGCATTTCTACTAGTTTTGGTAACCTATTTAGTTACCAACAACTGAAGTTTTAGAACATGTTTTCCATTTTATTTATTCTTCAGCTCCCTCTTCATTGCTTGTGTCTCTTTTTTGTGTGTGTATGTTACTTGCTTATTAGTTTTCCTCAGATAATGGCTTCCCTACATTATATTTCTGTTCAGGATTTCTCAGAGACTGTCATAACATATGTGGGAAGATGTGTACTCCTAAGCCCAGTCTTGTCTTTAACCTTATTCTCATTGCTCAAGCAACACTGTCACCTTTTGAGGGTTTAGCATGAACAGTTTTGTCCATTCATTGCAATTCTGAAGGTATATGAGATATATTTGTAGTTATCTCTTAGTCAAAAATTGTCAAGTACTTAGAGTCAACCCTTGTGCAAAGTAAGTGCTCTATAAGTATTTGCTGAATGCATACATACCTTTACTGAGTCTGCTATTTGTTAGATTCCGTGTATATACTATACCTCCATTAATTGGCATAGTTGTATGAGATAGGAGGGAGTGTGCCTAATGGCTGGCGAGTAACCTATACATACCTCCTTAGGCCTCTATTTTCTATGTTATAGGGGACATGCATGATATATGTATTATGTATGACTTGAATTTAGGAGTTCAAAGGGCTCAGATATTTTTTAGTCAGCTTCTGCTCTTATGAAACTTTAGCAATTCAGAGAATCAGAAAGGGTCTTAAGATTTTGCTTAGTTTGAATGAAGCTATCATGTTCCCAGACTTAGACTATACTACAAGGTTGTAATAATCAAAATGGTGTGGTATTGGAATAAAAATAGACACATAGACCAGTGGAATAAATTTGAGAGCCCAGAAATAAGTCCACATTTACATGGACAATTAAGGAGCCAAGAGTATACATTAGAGGAAAGAAAGCCTCTTCAAAAAATGGTGTTGGAAAGATGAACTGCTACATGCAGAAAAGTGAAACTAGACCATTCTCTCACAACCATATATAAAAATCAACCCAAGACTTGGATGTGACACTGGAAACTGTAAAATACATAGGTAAAAAACAGGCAAAACAATGACATTGGCCTTAGGGATGTCTTTCAAGACTCAGCTCCAATGATGAGAGAAACAAAAGCAAAAATAAATGGGATTACTTTAAACTAAATCCTCTGCACAGTGAAAGCAACCATAATGATAAAGAAAGGACACCCTACTGAATGAGAGAAAATATATGCACACCATACATCCAATAAGGGACTGATTTTTCAAGATCTGCAGAGAACTCATACATCTCAACAAAAAGAAAACAAAGAACTCAATCAAATAATGGACAGAAGATGCTAAATAGACACTTCTCCAAAGAAGACAGGTGACTAGCAGAAACATGAAAACAAAAAATGTTCAGTGTTACTTGTCATCAGGCAAATGCACATCAAAATCGCAATGAGATACCAATTCACACTTGTGAGAATGGTCCATATCAAAAAAAAAAAAAAAAAGAAAAGAAAAGAAAGAAATGAAAAGGATAAAAAGGAAGCAAGAACAAATGCTGGTAAGGGTGTAGAGAAAAATGAAAAATGAACCCCTTTACACTTTGCTGTGAATTTTCACTGGTCCAGCCTATGGAAAACAATATAGAGATTACTCAAAATATTAAAATAACCCTTTGCACTCCGCTGTCCCCTCTCAGGGGACATTGGTAGCCAATGTCCAGAATGGTTCGGAGTGCAAAGGGTTAAAATAAATAAAAGCAACCAGTCATAACAGGGCAAAGTACATGCTGAAACCAGAAGTCAGGCCTTAGTTCTCTTTTATTTACTTCTCTCTCTCTCTTTTTTTTTTAAAGATTCATTTATCCATTTTATTTATTTGTTTGTTTGTTTATTTATTTATTTATACAAGCAGGGAGGGTGAGAGAATTCACCAGAGCCAGGGCTGGAATGCAGAGCAGGCAGAAGGACCAAGGTACACTGCTGAGGGGAGCAGCGGGCCGCAGGAGAGGTCTGTGCGCCATGTGGGACCCTCGCCAGCGGCCGGGGATCTGTGCTGCAGAGGCTGTGAGCAGCGTGGCAGCCCAGCGCTCAACTGCTGCGCCACTGGGGCGACCCTTTACTTCTCTTTTATGGAGTTGATTTCTCTTTTATTTACTTATTAAAAGACAGCCATTACATGTTATTTCACGGAATGGCATTTCAGTTTGGAAAGATGGAAAAGTTGTGGCTGGAAGTTGTTAGTAGTGGTTGCACAACTTTGAGTATATCTGATGGCACTCAACTGTACACTGAAAGATTATTGAAATGATAAATTTATCATTATGTTATGCTTATTTTATCATAATAAGAAAATGTCACTGTTCTGTCCAAAGAGAATGCAATATGTTGTAATAATTAAAAAACAGAATGAAACAGAACCTCTTCTCTGTCACAGATAGTCCAGCCCTGCTGAAAGACACCCTCTGTTACTGTCAGCCTGGACTTGTCTTGGTCCGCAAACACTTCATATAGATGATTTCTGTTCTCTACCCCAAGAGTGATTTTTTTTTTTAAGATTTATTTATTTATACAAGCACTGGGTACAGTCAGAAGCGCGGGAGGGTGAGAGAATTCACCAGAGCCAGAGCTGGGAGCAGAACAGGCAGAAGGACTGAAGTACACTGCTGAGGGGAGCAGCGGGCGGCAGGAGAGGTCTGTGAGCCACATGGGATCCTGGCCTGGTGGCCGGGGATCGAACCAGTGCTGCAGAGGCTGCAGGCAGCTTCTCAGCCCAGTGCTCAACCGCTGCACCGCCAGGGGAGGCCCAAGAGTGAACTTTTCATCTCCATGTTCTTACCCAGCAGCAAGTACCCTTGGGATTCAACTCAGTTTACCTTCCCACATGGAACATTCCTTGATACTTTTTGGCTTCTTCAGGGACATGGCAGCAGCACCCTGGGGTGGCAGGGAGATGGTCCATCTCAGCGTGGCCAGCATGTACTGTGTGGCCAGCTGAGCACTGTGTGACTGGTGATGGGTGGCTGGGAACGTGAACAGGCACCTGGTTCAGGCAGAGCCTTGCACACCTTCTTAGGGATTTTTTCTTTTAACTTAAGAGCAATTGGAGATCACTGAAGTCTTTTTCTGTTTGTTTTTGTTTCTATTGTTCTTAGAAACAGAATCTGTTTCATGATTTGAAAAGGTCATTTTGGCTTTAGTTGGAAGGAACAAATTAAAGAGAACAGGGTGGGTGTAGAAAAAGTAGTTTTTTTTTCACTTGGTTACTTCATACCTTTGTCTTTTCTTCTGGATTTTAAGTTCCACATGTGGCTATCTAGGTTAAATTAAAAAAAATAATTAAAGTTAAATAAAATAAAAAAATTCAGTTTCTCCATCACAGTAGCCACTTTTCAAATGCTCAGTGTTGACACCTTAGTCACTGCTGTTTGGGCAGCCCAGACATAAGAAACATTTTATCCTCTTAGAAGCTTTTATTGCATAGTGATCAAAGTTTGTGACATTGTAGGATTTTTTTTTTTTTTTTGCTTTTATAGTTCTTCCAACAAGTAATAATGAAAATGTACATATAATAAATGCCCTTAATTTAAGAAACACTTGCTAGGAGAACAAAAGGAACTGATTAAAAGGGTTAAACTGTGAATGTCCTTACAAATAAAATTTTAAAACTACTTATCCAATGAATGGGCATAATTAAGTTGACTGACGCCTAAGAATGCACATGAAAAGAGGACACATTTCTAAACTTCTGTTTCCTTCCCCATTATTTACCCATGTGTGCATGACCTATTTTTAAGTTCTCTTTCCTTTGCCACTGGAATTTTACTTGAATATCACTGGATCTTCACAGAATGGTCATTTATTGACTCCTTGTTCTCCCATTTCCTTTACTCAGGAAGAATTAGTAAGTCCTTTGTATAGCTGTCTTTTTGTTGTTTATTTCCACTGAACCCATTTTTCAAAAATAAGTAAAAGGTGCCACAGTAATTGTGTTTCAAAATTGTTTTAGGAAAAATAAAAACCACAAACATAAATCACATACACTTAACTAAGCATAATGTTCTTTCCACCTTTTGCGTTTCATCTCTGACCCATCACCTGCTAGGCAAGGTGCCTGTTCAGGCAAGGAAAACAATGTCTTTTGGATAAAACCCATATGCTTTTACCTTTTAGTCCCTCTGTTTGTCCTCTGCCCAAAGGCGTCATAAATAAAACACTTTTCCACCTTTCTCTTCTTACGAATTTAGCTAACCTTAAAATAAAAAAAATAATTTCATGTTATTATTTAATGAGTCATACCTTGATCATGGAGTCAAAGAAACAAACTGTTTTCAGGATTATTTTGGTAGTGCTTTTTTTTTTCCATTCTTGAAATCCAACTGAAGCAAGAGCTAATGAAAATTTTTCGCATCTAGAGATTTGAGAAATAAAAACAGTTGAACCTTCAAAATGAAAAGTTCTTTCATTTTATTAAGTGTAGCTAAAACTATGCTTTCTTGGGATGTGCGCAAGTACGTCCACGTATGTGCGTGCATGCATGCATGCGTGCGTGTGTGTGTGTGTGTGTGTGTGTGTGTATCAGCTGTCCAATCATTTGCTGTACTGACCAAGATCCAACCAGAAAACAAAGGCCTTCCCTGGTAATCTAACCAAGAGAATTTAGTATAGGAAACAAGTTGCAACAATGTTAGAAGAACTAAAATCCAGACAAAATGGTGGTGACAAGGCAACACAGACCTGAGCAGAGGAAGCTGCTTTGACTTGGAGATAGGAAGGCAAAGATGATAAAAGCCAAGTTGCGAACTAGGATTCCCCTAGAAGAAATGTGACCCTAGAGCGATGCGCCCATTGCCAGGGTCCTGCCTGAGGTCAGGAGCAGAGGGGAATACCTTCAGACCACTCTTCTTCCCACCCTCCTACCTTCTCTCATTATTTGCTATTGACTTATCCTGGCCTGACACCTGAGTCAGGGAACTTGGGTCATACAGGTAGTCAAAGGTCATTTCTCTGAGAGGGTGCAGAAGAAAGACAGTGGCAGAGTGTGGGTTTCTGGGGGACATAGTCTGAGTTGAGACTCACACGCCGGAGACTTTGTTAGAGTGTGCTCTGGAGAAGGGCACCCAGGGAAGGGGAGAAAGGGAAGAAGACTCTAGGGACGGTGAAGCTGAGCAGCAGTGCGGTCTCAGTGGCGGCCTGAGCCCACTCGGTGGGTTTTCTTACTGCCAGGACGTGGGATATGTCAAGAGGGAGAAGCTTCCCTGGGAAGGGGTGTGACCTTGGGCAAGGTGCTGTCTTCAGTTAAGGCGGTCCTTGTAGGCAGCTCTTGTGTCCCTTTGACAAGCCCCCATTATTGTGTGTGTGTTTGTGTGTTTACAAGCACATACATGTGTGTTTAGCACTAACTTGTTTTCTGGTACCACAAGATGTTTCAGGCTTTCAGGCTCATCTTGTCCTATTTCCTGCCACCCCCCCCCCCCAATTTACTGATACTCTGGATGATATAAAACTGGTGTATATAATCAAAATTCCACTTCTCTAACTACAAGTTAGAATGGATTTATATAAACTTTGTGCTCACTCTTTGCATTTGCAAAAGAAAGGATACACATATCACATCACTCATATCCCTCCATCATCACGGAGTAGTGTTCAGGCATTTCCCTTTTTCTAATGAAATGATGAAAAGAACCTGGCCATTACCTCTGAGTGAAGCTGACCAGTTGGGCATTTTCAGCAGAGTCATCTGATTCCTGTCGTTGATCACTTTACCCTGGGGAAGATTTAGGCATATAACCTAAAAGAGAAAAGCAAGCAAGTTCCCTTGTGTGGTCAGGGAGCCATATTGGTTAGTGCTACTGACTTGATGAATTAATCTCTAGTCAGCATCTATCAGCAGTTCCATAGACTTGAAAACCTCTCACTATTTTTGATGGATCAGGAATCCAGGAGTAACTTGGCTGGGCAGTGTGGTTCAGAGTCTCATACTGTTCCCATTATGTTGAGTGGACTTGCAACCCTTTAAAATGAAGCTTTGAAGAGCTGGCTAGTATCACTCTCTTTCCCATTTCATGTATTTTCAGACCCTCGTGCAGTTTCTGAAAGACCATGTAATTTTTACGAATGGGGTAGCTTGGGTTTACTCACAGTGATTGCCTCCGAGTACTGCTTACATGGTGCCAAAGTCTTTAAGAGAAAGCCTCCCAAAGATGATCAACATAAGTTTAGAATACGTGGGAAGTATTTTATTTGTTTTTTTTTGAAGATTTATTTATTTATGCATACAAGAGCTGGAGTACAGGCCAGAGGTGCGGGGGGTGAGAAGATTCACCAGAGAAAGAGTGGGGAACAGAACAGGCAGATTGACCACAGTACACTGATGAGGGGAGCAGTGGGCGAGACAGGTAAGGTCTGTTGCACCATGTGGGTTGTTCCCTGGCTGGCTGGGAATCGAACTCTTGCTGCAATGGCTGTGGATAGCTTCATAGGCTACGTCTTAACCCTTGCGCCACCTGGGACGCCCTTATTTTTTTTAGTTTTATCATAATATATTAAGTTCATTCAGTTGTTGATGAACCGAAATTCAGTTTATTGGCACATTTTGCTATTACAAACAATGCTACAGTAAATAAATATCTCTGCATATCCTTATATGAAATTTTCTGTCAGTTAACTTAGAATTGCTGTTGTGGAGAATATGCACAGTTTAAATTTAGATGTATTCATTTAAATGACATTTAGATAGGAACTTCCATAAATACAGGTATGAAAATACCAGTTTCTCCTCACATTCTTGTAAATATTTGCAATTTTCAATTGTTTGAACATTTGTCAATTTCATTGGATAAAAAAATGGGCTCTTTGATTTATAGTTATTTGATTTATAGTTCTTTGATTTTTAGTAAAGGTAATATCCAATTTTCATGAACTGCTTTTATTTCTTTATATAGCTAGTTTACTTTTGATATTTTAAAGTAGGGGATATCTTGATTATTATATACTCATTATCAGTCATGAACTTTAACCTTTGTCATAAATTGAAAATGTTTTACCCTAGTTGTCCTACCCTAATTTTGCCTCTGATAGATTTCTTTCCCTCCCTCTCTCCCTCCCTCCCTCTCTCCCTCTATCGCTTTATAGAAGTTCCTGATTTTTATGGATTCAAATGTATCAAATCGTCTATTATAATTTCTGGATTTTGTACAGTGTGTAAAGGTGCTCATCAACCTACAGTTATAAAAATACCTGCTTATGTATTTTTCTAATATTGCGTCTTTAAACATTTACTTCTCCATCATCTTACTGTGTTACAAGAAAAAGATAGAAATCCAATTTACCAAATACTTTCCTGAAGATCTGTGTTCTCAGTGGAGTACTTTTCAGTAGATTGCTTTTCTTAAGAAGTTGAAATAAATCAGAAGATTATATAAAGAATGACCACAAACAAGTATTTTGTTATACTCAGTCTATTAAGGACAGAAGTCAGTTGAATAAGTCATCAGACTCACAGTTGTCAATTTTAGTGGATAAAAAATGGACTCTGTATAGGGTTGCTATATAGTACTCTTGTGATCACTTGTGGACATTACACACTTGCGTGTGTAAACAGAAGCTCTAGTGACAGAGACTGTATCTGAGGAGTCACCCTGCAGCCTTAGAGAGATTCTTGTTTGTATTGAGGTGTTTTCTATTACTGACCATTTTGATTAGGTGCTTGTGTCTCCAGATTCAGCTAGAATATATAAGGTAAGGGAATTAAAGCTTGCTACTTTAGCCTGAGTCTTTACTGAAACTATTGGTGCTACCAAATGGATTTCTTATTCTTTTTTTTTGAAAATTTTTTTTAAGATTTATTTATTTATGCATACAAGAGCTAGCTAGGGTACAGGCCAGAGGTGCGGGGGGTGAGAGGATTCACCAGAGACTGAGTAGGGAACAGAATAGGCAGATTGACCAAAGTACGCAGCGAAGACAGGAGAGGTCTGCTACGCGGTGTGGGTTGCTCCCTGGCTGGCTGGGCTTCAGATTGCTTTATAGTGCAGTGCTGAACCCCTTGTGCCACCAGGGAGACCCCGATTTCTTATTCTTGAACTTCAGAGAGAAATGGCCTGTGAAAGCACTTGCAGAAATGGTCTGCAAGATCTTGGAGAAACAGTTTGCTCACTCAGGCAAATAATACAAGTAGCAGATATTCTTTCCTTTGAAAACACTTGGTGCTTTTCGGAACAAAAATAAATGAACATAATTGGAGAGGAATAACACTATCCTAAAAATTCTTTTCTATAGAGGCCTTGCAGGGTCCCAGGACAGATTTCTTTCATTTTTTTTTTCCCTTCTGACTTTATTTCTCCTTTGTTCTTTAAAAAAAGATAAGGGAAAAAGAACATAACGATCTCAAAGAAGCATGTGGTGTTCAATGTTAGTGGTGTTCAATGTTAGTATGGTTCTTTTTATTCAAAATTATAATTCACTTTGGTAAAGTCTATTAAACTCAGCCTGCTGCTGATCTTCCCCACTGACTAAAATATGAGAACTATTTGCCATTTTAAAAAGTGCACCAGATTCATGGCACTAGTTCTGATATAAATTAGAAGCAAGTACTGATTGAATGATGGCATAAATCCAGCAATTCTGTTACTCGTTGCATTGATGGCAGATTCTTGGTAAGTCGACCAAACTATCTGTGATATGTCTTGTGGGCTCCTATCTTAACAACTCTCATTATTTTATTTTATTTTTTTTTGTGGGTGCCTATCTTAACAACTCACATTTTAATGTTTATATTTTCCCTTTTATGTTTGTGGGAAGTGCTTCCCTGAGCACTTTCCTGATACTCTTTTCATCCACAGAAGAGGGATTCCTCTGAGGGAAAGTGCAGTGACTCAGGTTCAACTTGCTTGTAATAGACATCCTGGAAGTCTTCAGCAGCTGGGTGTGAGCAGGTATTGATACCTTCTGCCTTGCACTGTGGGTATTGCAGAGCCCAACTCACCACAGTGCTTCTGTCTGTCATGTCACAGCCTTCTGTTTGGTCCTTCTTGTTCTTACAGTCAATGATTTGATAATAAATGGCCTTGTTACCTGAAACCCTGTAATTTTTGTTACAAAAAGATATCTTTTTTTTTAATTATTTTATTTTATTTTATTTTATTTTTTTGCATGTTTTTATTTATTTATTTGTTTGTTTGTTTTGTTTATACATGCACTGGGTACAGTCAGAAGCGCGGGAGGGTGAGAGAATTCACCAGAGCCAGAGCGGGGAGCAGAGCAGGCAGAAGGACCGAAGTACACTGCTGAGGGGAGCAGCGGGTGGCAGGAGAGGTCTGCGAGCCATGTGGGACCCTCCCCCAGTGGCCGGGGAGCAGCCAGGGATTGAACCGGCGCCGCAGAGGCCGCGGGCAGCTTTGCAACCCAGCGCTCAACCGCTGCGCCACCGGGGAGGCCCCCCCCAAAAAAGATATCTTTTTGAAAACTGTCACAAATCAAAAATAGAGATAAGATTTTAAAGTCATTAACCCATAAGAACTTGTATATACTTTTATACCTTATATATGTATTATATTTTAAATATAATACATTAGAACAATCTGTCAAGGACATAGCTATTATGTAATTATGGTGCATTTCCCATACGTAAGATACACACACAAGTTTATCTTACTTTATACCTTAAGCTGAGACAGTGGTTCAGACTTAAAGTTTCCCCAATGTTCTTGACAGAAACAAATGTAAATGCTTTCTGGAAGAAGATATATTCATTTTTTGCATTAAAGAATTCTGATATTTTTAACATTAATGAACAGAACACAGTTAAAAAACAACCAGACACACAAATATGAAGAAAGGGTATTTTTTTTTTTTTGGTGGAATTAACATGAGCAAAAACTAGTAGGAATAGTACATAGCAGAAGTAGGCAAGCGATGACCTGTATGATAGCGTCATCAGACAGATTATAAACTGCTTGATGATTCTTAAAGAAAATATGGAAGTGTTAATGGTGAATTGGAAGAAGGACAATTTCTTATGATCCTTTTGTGCTGTATACTTGATTATGTTTTCTGAACTATCTTCAACTCACTAGTTCTGTCTTCTACTATGTCTCTGCTGCTAAGCCTAATCTCTGAATTAATTTTATTCATTTTATTAGGTTCTTTAAAAAACTTTCTAGGCTACTTCTTATCATTTACTGTTTTCTGCTAATATTGTTAATCTTTTCTTATTTCTTAATTTGGATACTGTTTGAAGAGATGACAGTTTTCTAGAAATAATGAAGGACATCAGTCCCCACATTCAAGTAATTTAGCAAATCTTATGCAAAATAAGTAAAAGAAATCTACCTATGTGTGTGTGTGTGTGTGTGTGTGTGTGTATAAGGGGTGGGCAGAGAACAGAAAAACATTGTAGAACATAAAGATAAAAATAAAAAAAATTAAAAGTATTGTAAATTAAAGATTCCCTTCAAAAGTGAGACAGTCTGATAGAAAAATTCTCAACAGCAGTGATTAAAGCATCAGTGTAAGGCATATTCATTGTGCTGAATGAAAATAATTGCTAAAATGGAATGTAAACCCAAAAGAAACATATTTCAAGAATGATAAAATAATGTATAGACTATAAACTACTGAGCAAATCTGCCATCAGGAAAATTCTAAATAATACTGTTTATGTACAAGAAACTGATTTCAGGTGATTATCAAGGTACGAAGGAAAAGTGCATTAAAAATAAAGTTGTAAAAGTTTGGGTAAATATAAATGAACTTATATCAATGATGTCTTAGGGATTTAAAAGTTAGAATACAATTAATATTGAAAGAAAGTCTAAAAAGCTATAACCTAAGTATCCATATCATCAATTTAGTGAAAAACCTTAAAAAATTAAACCTGTAATATGGAAGGAAATTAAAAAGAATTATATAAGAAATGAAAAAAAGAACACAAAAACATGCTGCTGACAAGGAAAAGATAACAGGTTTTATTATAAACTACACTGTACCTATGAATTTTAAAATTAGATGAAATTAAAAAAAATCCAAGAAAAAATATAATTGATCAAGCCTGATCCAAGAAAAATTTAAAAATCTAAATAATTATATAAACCTTGAAGAGATTGAACCAGAAATCAATAAAACTTTTTATGCAGATCTTTTTACATCTACCCACCAGTGCATTGTAGTAAATCTCCAAGGAAAAACTAACTCCAGTCTTACACATCTTTACTGCTTTTTCTGTGAAGTTAGGATAGTCTTTCACTTTAAGAAATTTTCATCACTGATATTTTGGAATCTTTAATGATGCAAATAAGCCTTCTTTGATTTTTTAAATTACGGATAATGACTTTCTGTTTCAAGATTTGCATATATCTTCTTGAATCTCATTGAGGATGTAAATTAGATGTAGATTTGTTTTTAGCATTTTTTTCTCTTCCCTCCCTTTTTTTTCCTTTGTGCCTATTTTAGACCTTTTCTTTCTGTTGATCTGGTATGGTAGGCTGACCTCAAATGACTAAGGAATCATGATTGTTCATTTATATTTAACAATGAAGGATTAAGGAGGAGGCTTATATCCTACTGTGCTGAAAATTCCTAAAATGCCAGAATGAGAAAAACTTTATTCTGGTTACTAATACAGTATCTCTTTTATACTGATTCTAAAAGTACATGGGTTCATAGTGAGAACTTGAGAAAATAAAGATTAAATACTAAGAAGATAACAAAAATCACTTGTAAGTCCATCAGCCAGAGACAAAAATCTATGATATATATGAGTAATATAAAATTAGGACTGTATTGTCCATTCTGTAATATAGTTTGCAGTTTGTACTCAGCAATGTTATTAAATATCCTACTAAATAATCACTGTTCATGACTACATAATATTCAATCATTTAAAGATCCATATTTTTAGTCATTTCTATGTTATTGGACATTAAGAGCTGTTACATAGCTATAACTAAAATTTCTATTACCGTCCTTCCCTGAAAAATAATATCTTGCTGTTCTTTTCTTTGTTACAGTTCTTTGTACAGATTTTCTTTATCACTGTATTGTGTTCAACTACTGTTTAAAACAGATTATTGCAGAATTTACCACTCTATCAACAGAGAGAAATGTTAATATGTATATTTACAGCATTTCTTTTATGAGCAAATAAAAAAGAATGTCTTGTAGTTAGGATAAACATTGATAAGGTTATACTGTTACTCTGGAAGAATCTTCAGGACTGAGTGGATTTTCCTAACAGGGGCCGTCATTTGTTGAGCACCTGTGTGTCCCAGTCACCATCTAGACACATCATGTGCAGCCTACCCAAGGCTCATACCACCTTTGTGAAGTGGTTATTATCACCACTTTAGGTGTAAAGCCATGAGGTTTTGACAGCTGGTGATTGTATAGAAGTCAACTAGAATGTAAGCTTTCTGAGAGCACTGAAGTTAGCTTGCTCACTGTTGTATCCCCTGGTGCTTAATCAGTCTTGAGGTGTAGAGGGTCTCAAAAAGCATTTGTTGAGTGCTGAAAGATGAATTGATGGAGTTGGGATTTGAACCCCAGTCATTTTGAACTTGAAGCTCTTTCTACTAGGCAGTTTTGTGTTTCACTGAGAGAGTGAGTGTGAAGTTTGCCTCTAAGAGATGTGCTTGTTCAGTACTTACTGTATCTCCTTCTCATTTTCTTGTATCGGTATATAAATTGCTTCACATGAAATGTCTCTGCCATTTGGGAGAATCATCAATTAAATCACATGTAACTAAAATAAAGCTAAATGTATAAAGGCCAAGTAAAAATTAGAACTTTTTCTTTAAAATATGTATTAAGTCTACTCAAGCAGTTATTCTAACTTCTATTTTGAACTTTAAAATTTTTGGAAGTTTTTGAGGAATGTTATTTTATCTTTGAGCCTTCCTTTGACTCTCCTATGGGAGTTCTTGACCATGGACTTACTGCATTAGGATTTAATCCTTGTCCTCTAAGAGAAATCCCCTGAAGACTCACAGCTGTGCACTGATATGTGTTCTCACAGAGTTGTTTTTAGAAAACATGCAGCTTTGTTCAAAGGTCAGAGGCTGATGGCAATGTGGTTAACTGATTATCTTCACAATGGACATTTATATTCCATTTGAACAGCAAATCCAAAAAAATAATGCATATTTATTGTGGGCATCCTTTGAGTAAAGCAGACACAAAGTCACTTTAACAAACTGACTTTCTCAACTTAGATGAGGAAGGATGGGAGGTTTATGGATTCCCGCAAAATTATGTTTAATTAAATCACAACGTACGGATTTTGAACTCAAGAATTACTTGTTGAATGTCTGCTATATTCTAAGCACCATGCTTGATGTAAAAAATACAGAGATGAGTAAGTCAGACCTTTTTGGAAATCCCAGTCTAATCAGAGACAGACAAATAAACAAATCTTTATCGTAGGGGTGGGCAAAGAGCTCAAGGAGCACTGAGCATCTCCTGAGAGAAGAGAGGCGGGTAAGTCTAAGCCTTCATTTCACCCCTGAACTCACACTTGGACCACAGCCATCGTTAAAATTGCCAAAGGATCTCTCTAGAATTTTCAGTCTAGTTATGTCACTTCCATGGACCTCAACAGCTCCCCAGTGACTGACCCTAAAGCTGGAACCCCCTTTGAGTATTTCCTGTACCCCTCTTTTGCCCAATTTCTTTACAGTCAAACTGCCTGAGTTCAAATCTTGCCCATGCTGCTTATTAACTTTGTGATCCTGGAAAAGTTACTAACCTCTCTGCATCAGTTTCATTAAACTGGATTAATCACAATAATCTATCTCCTAATATTATTGTGAGGATTAAATGATCTGATGTATAACACTTAGGTAAGTGCCCAGTGCATTGAAGCACTGTGTAGACGTGATGGCTGTTACTGTGTCCTCATTGTTTTCTGTTTCCTGGACTATTAGTTTTTTTTAATTTCTTCGCTTTGCATAAAAGCACCATTTCATATATTGTCACTATGTAGTTTAAGTATTCAGTTTGTTTGTCATTGTTTTTAGTCTTTTTTCATCAACAAATTCTAGAATTGCCATTGCCCTGAATACATTGCAAACTCTGAGATTAAAGTTTCACCAAACCTTTTTTTAAATTTTGTTTTTATATGTCTCCACAGAATCTCAGTATAGTGAATACTGCAGACACTCAGATATTTGTTTATTGATTGAGGAAGAAATCCACTCTTCTCCAAATCTGTGAAACCTTTAATAGCCGGTCTCTCTTCTCTCCTCTGTGTTGTTAGCATGTTAGCATTCATTTTAATGTCCACCCCCTAACCTTGGCCTCTCTTTCAGGGAAGGAATTGCTTTTGTTTGTATTTCTGACCTTTCTTATGCACAGTTAAACACATGCATTTGATGAATGTTTGATAAAGACTAATGCACATTAGAAAAATGCACATTATAAAAATACCTTTTACCAAGGAAGAGTTATTAAAAAAAAAAAGCATGCCTTTTCTGAAGCTTAACAAGAGAGTAAAAAACTGCCATATAATTATGTATGTTTTAAACCAATGGTTACCATCTAAGTGCTTGCTTACCACCACATTGTTCCATGGCTTTCTTCAAGATAAGGCTTACTTGTGAGAGAATTGCTCACGAGTTCTGTATTATATTTAGTAAGAATAGTAAAGTTATTTGTAAAACATTTTCATGACTGAATTTCTTAGAGTTGTGAGGAAATACATATTTTTAAGTCAATAAATTTCAAAATATGAATAAAGTTCTCATAGTGATTTTCATTAAAAATGAAAGATTAACTCTAATTATGAGTAAAAGTGCGAGGACTTTCAGACCTTCTTACATCTAGCAATTACCTTAAACCAGTTTCAGATTTATACTTACAGTTTCATTTCCTTTCCAAACTCTCCCACTTCTGAAAACTCAGACTCTGAAATTCCTTTCAGAGTTGGTAATTTCTGCTCCCTACCCCCCCTTGTTCCTATTCCCTCACCCTCCTCATCTTGTCTTCCTCTCCCAGTTCTCAGTTCAAATACCCATGTATGTCCACCTGGTCCTCACCGGTTGAGTCCTTGCAGCCACGCCAGGGCTCTCTTGTTACTTTTGTGCTGTTTTCTTTGCCTTCACATCTCCCCACACGATGTCACCATTTTATCCCTTCCCTCACTTCCCCTCCTGGAATTCCAGTCACTTGGTTACACCTTAGCTCAGGATCTCAGATTGAGCTGAGCTCCCAGAGCTTGACTCTCTTTGCTAGTCCTTTTTTAACTCAGCCCTCACTGATTTTACTGCCATCCCTCACAAGGAGTTTCCTGAGCCCCCCATTAATTCAGAGCCCCACAGTGAATTCTCCTGTGATTTAAGAGCTTCATCATCAGCTGCTGCCAGTTGCCTATGGCCACACCTCAGGTCTTTGTTTTTGTTTTCTGTATCTTCCTTTCAGCCCTGTTCTGACACACTTGTCTCTGAGGATAGCCTCTCCATTTTATAGATTAAACATGCCTTACTAAATCAGTTTCTTAAAATGAATGCTGTTTCTGCTTTTTAAATAGTTTTGAAATAAACACCCTTAGCCAACTATATTGCCCACTTATGAGAGGACAGGCCATTCTAGTTTTGTGTGACTCTAACATGAATAATTCCAGTCAGCACAGTTCAATTAAATCACAAAAGCTACCCAACAACATGGTTCATTTTCCGTTATCAAGGTTTATTCACTGAGTAATTTCATGAAGTATAAGCCTTGCCCCTGGCTTTTCAGTTGACAAAACAATATGTAAATAACAGATGTGTTTTGTGCTCAGTGACCAACTAAGTCTGTGGTGATTGGTCACCGTTGTTGTCTTGTTCAGTTTCAAGCACAGAAAGCAAAGCTTCCAGTAATGTTGCTTCTTTGTCTCCCAATGGTACACTTACATGCCATTTTATAGAAGTGGATAATTGGAAGAGAAAATGGACTGATAAAGATGAAAATACAGTGATAATGCTGCAAGGGAGATTCAAATCAAATGTCGATAAGGTATAGAAGAAATCGCTAACTGTAGAAATATTAACAGAGCTGCTGTTCAATAGACTCTAGGTACTCAGCCTTAGGAATTTAGTGACAGAGCATTTCTTCACATGAATGAGGAGCACAGTTGTGATGATAAGCATAAAGGCGTCCTAGAGGAAGTGCTGTTGGCACAAAAACTCACATTAAAGAAACTGTTGGAGATATTTCATGATATTGAAACTACAAAGGTTAAAATATTGGGAATTGATCTAAATTTAGGAAGGTCATAGTTAACTGAGGCATAGACAAGATTCTCACGCTGTATTGTAAATTATATGAGAACATAATAAAGCATTGTTCAGACTACTCTTGATAAGTTTCTCACAAATAAAACTTCAGTTATCCATCTTTTAAATTATAGTAAACTAAATACAGATTGGTTGCATTAAGTTTTAGTTTCCCCATGTTTATAATTGATGGTGAAAGTTTTTAATATTTCTGATAAATATTTTTAAATTATCCTTCCCTATATGGTTTCAGTTTATACCACAACCAAAGGTCTAGGCAATCTGTTTGTACTCTTCTGATATTTCCTTTGCTTTTGTCTATTTTTCTGATGGGTCCCTATTTTAATGGACTTTTATACACTTAGTTCTTGCTTTCCTAAAGAAAGTCTGACTTTGATCCTGTTACATTTTAGACCCACTCTATTCTTAACTTTCCTTTCCTTTCCCCTTATTTTCTTTTGAAATAAGTTTTACCTGCTCTCTCTCTCTCTCTTTTTAAATATTTATTTACTTATACATACAAGTGCTGTTGCACAGGCCAGAGGTAGGAGGGTGAGAGTATTCACCAGAGACAGAGTGGGAAGCAGAACAGGCAGATCTACTGATATACACTGCGGAGGGGAGCAGTGGGTAAGACAGGAGAGGTCTGATGCACCATGTGGGTAGCTCCCTGGAGGGCATCAAACTCATGATGCAATGGGTGTGGATAGCTTCATAGTGCTGAGACTTAAACACTTGCACCACCAGGGAGGCCCTAAACCTGCTGTCTTATCCTCAGTTCTTGAGTAGTGACTTTAGGACAAAGGTCATTATGTGTTTTTTTTTTTATGTTTTTTTTTTATTTTATTATTATTTTATTTGTTTGTTTGTTTTTTTTTTTTGTTTATATATGCACTGGGTACAGTCAGAAGCGCGGGAGGGTGAGAGAATTCACCAGAGCCAGAGCGGGGAGCAGAGCAGGTAGAAGGACCAAAGTACACTGCTGAGGGGAGCAGCAGGCGGCAGGAGAGGTCTGCGCACCATGTGGGACCCGCCTCCGGTGGCCGGGGAGCAGCTCGGGATCGAACTGGCGCCGCAGAGGCCGCGGGCAGCTTCGCAACCCAGCGCTCAACCGCTGCGCCACTGGGGAGGCCCCGGTCATTATGTGTTTTTATCTGACTATCCAATACCTAGCCTGGAGACTTAAAGTCTTTACATATAGTTGGTACTCGGTGCATTTTTTGTTGTTGTCGAATTGCCCTGTAAACTGTCCTTTTAGAGAGCTGTCAAGAAACCTCTCTTTTACAGCATACTGAGGATTTCTTTTTGTGAGTTATGATGCACCTTTTTATTTTAAATCACAAACAAACATTCTATTATTGTTTTAGGAATTATATGCTATATCCAGTTGTTTAAAATGTCTCTAAAAGAATAGAGATGAAGGAAGTGGTAAACTAGAACTGGAAAGTTCTTTAGACATCTGTGTCATCCAGACTTTTAATTTTATAGGTAAATAATCTGATGTTTAGAAAGTTTACATTACCTGCCCCAAGCTACACAACCAGTTTTTCATTACATTTGAGCCCAGGAGATAATGATCTAAGCCGATCCAGTGCTCATTCCTAAAAGCTGCTACAGTGCCTGTGAAGATAGTATTTAGGTCTGAGAGGTTAAACTATTAAATGAATTGTCTAATATTCTCATATTGTCTTTTGTGGATTAACAAACTGTAAATTGCGTCACTAAAGAGATTATCCTCTCCGCCTTCCTAAATTAGTTTTTCTGACTATATTCATTTACTTCAGCTATGAAATTTCTGGCACATTAACCTTGGGATGACATAGATTTATTTAATATAATTTAATAGACTTTTGTGATGTTACAGACATACAGAAAAATAGACAAAGCGTACAGTTGGAATTTTCACAAAGTGACCATGTCTGTGGTACCAGCCCCAGACCAGGGAACTGACTGGCACCAGCAGTTTACAATCATTTGAAGATATAAAACATTTAAAGAAATAAAAGGGCTTTGAAGCTAAATAATTGTCTTTGTTCTTCCCACAGGTTTTGTCAGTCTGTGTGTTAACAACAATCCTTGGTTGTATATTTGGGTTGAAACCAAGCTGTGCCAAAGAAGGTAATTAGTTGTGTGTGTGTGTGTGTGTGTGTGTGTTGGGGGTGGTGCTGGTGTGGTGTGTTGATAATCAATGTACAGAATGTGACTGGGGTCCTATTTATGTCTTAATCTTATAGATAATTCATAGATACTGCACATTTGATGCTGGTTTGATCCTTCTTAAAGCTTTTTCATTTAGCCATTTAATATTTACATATTTACTTGCAAAATTTCATCACCCTCAAAACAAAGACAGGCCATGAAAAAACCAAATGAACAGGCAAAAATCAATGAAACAAACAAAACCACCAGAACACTGAGAAATAAGAGCAAAGAAACAAGCAAGCAGATGCAGTTGATGGGGTTTGGTGCTGCTCTCCTGGAGCCCTTTCACCCCACCTTCCTCCAGGGACCCCAAGAATCCTTGTCCCCAAGGAGTTAATTGTTGATGCAGCCCTGGCGGTTCCTAGGTGAACAGTGAGCATCCCTGGGCAACCAGAAACATCACTACATGCACTTACGGGTTTTTAAATTGTGGATGTTGGGTAATTTCAAGCAGTAGTAGTATTTTTAAGGTTATGTGTAAATGTTTTTTTATACCTTTTTTTATATCAAGTCTACCTAGCATTGACAAGATTACTATAAATACAAAAATCATTGATCTTCAGGGAATTCAGTTTTGAAAATTCAACAAACTGTTTTCCTATTTGACTATTCTGTAATTATAATAGTCATTTAAAATTTTTAATGATTTTTAAGCTGTCATTTATTGTTGAAAGAAATGTGGTAATTTTATGTATTTACTTAGCATTCTGTTCAGAATTGAATATCTTTAAATTGAACAAAATTCAGAAATTACACTTTAGTGTTTACCTATGTAGTCTTTAGGTATAAGTAATTCCACTTGAGTTCAGTTTAACACATAAAAATAAAACTGAAGGATTGAAAACAGTTAATTTAATCTAAACCAATCATAGTATATGTAGTATTTTTAAAACTCTCCTAGGTGAATATTAATGAGCTCCAAGTAATACCTATTATTCTAATTAGTAGCATTTTCTCTCTTGGGTCAGGAAGTTAGTATTTCTGACCCTAGGAATTATTTATTGTTATTTCATGTCTTAAAATTACCTGAATTCCCAGTGTCGAATAAAACCTAAATTCCTAGACAGTATCTTATAGGGTCAGGAGTCTATATTAAATTCAAGAGCTGTAATTACTGCTTTTTGTCTGTTGGATTCCATTTTATTACTAGCAGATTATTTTTTTTCTCACCATTCTGATTTTTTTTTTTTAAAGATTTCATTTATTTATTTATTTATTTATTTATACAAGCACTGGGTACAGTCAGAAGCGCAGAAGGTGAGAGAATTCACCAGAGCCAGAGCGGGGAGCAGAGCAGGCAGAAGGACCGAAGTACACTGCTGAGGGGGGCAGCGGGCGGCAGGAGAGGTCTGCAGCCATGTGGGACCCTCCTCCGGTGGCCGGGGAGCAGCCCGGGATCGAACCGGCGCTGCAGAGGCTGTGGGCAGCTTCGTAACCCAGCGCTCAACTGCTGCGCCACCTAGGATTTTTTAGTAATCCATTAGAAACCTGCCCACCATTCTGATTTTTTAGTAATCCATTAGAAACCTACCTTATTCCAGGTATCTAATAAAAAGTTACAATATAAAATTGTTGTTTTTAATGAAAAATATTTTTCTCCCAATCCACCATTTATCCATTTAACAAAAATTTATTACTATATGTCAAGTACCCCACCTGAAACAAACAAAACCACCAGAACACTTTCTGGTAGCAGGGATACAATATACAGGGCAAAACCAAAGTGTGTTTTTTGCTCTTTGTAATTTGATGTGAGATTGGGAGATTAATCAAACAGTCTAGATAAAAATGGAGGAGATAAGTGATGGAGTGGAAGGACACACTTTCATAAAAGCTTAAGAAAATAGGGAAATGGACTTAAACTGGGGAGTTGTGGAAAGTTTCTAGGAGGAAACCAGGCTGGATCTGAAGGAGAAAGGGGTGTGTTAGGTGATGGTGGGAAGGCAGTCTTCCCAAACATTTCCTGTACCGACACATCACTTCTTTACACCAAGACTAAGAGTAAGAAGTCAGGTCTTCCTGACATATTGATAAAATCACTTTAAATATCTTTTCTCACATTTTGAAATTCTTTTTTTTTTTTTAAGAACATTATAACTTCTTTTTTTTTAAAGATTTATTTATTTATGCATACAAGAGCTGGGGTACAGGACAGAGATGTGGGGTGGTGGGGAGAGGATTCGCCAGAGACAGAGTGGGGAACAGAACAGGCAGACTGAGTGAAGTACACTGCTGAGGGGAGCAGCGGACGATTCAGGAGAGGTCTGCTGTGCCATGTGGGTTGCTCCCTGGACGGCTGGGGATTGAACTCGTGCTGCAGAGGCTTGGGATTGCTTCATAGTTCGGTGCTTAACCCCTGTGCCACCAGGGAGGCCCCACATTTTGAAATTCTTGAGAACTCCATGGCTGTTTAAGTCAATAAAGAGAGCATAAAACCTTTTGAACAAGACTTATTTTGACTCTTCTCTAATATCCCGTAAGTATTTAAGTCTTATCAGGCCAAGTAGGATTTGTAATAAATAAAAGATGAAAGTTGTCTTTTTGTCTGTGTCGAGAGATGAAATTATAATCTCTGTACATAGGTTATCTTCTGTTTGTTCACTTTCTATATGTTTATGAATAGATTCTTGGATAATTTTGGTACTCCATCTGTCTTCTAGAGTACTGTTTGACTCTACCTAACTTAGCATATTAGTTGATGTTTCACTTTGTAATTATATACTAATTAACAAACTTCTAACTCATTTTATACTTTTCAGTTAAAAGTTGCAAAGGTCGCTGTTTTGAGAGAACATTTGGGAACTGTCGCTGCGATGTTGCCTGCGTTGACCTTGGAAATTGCTGTCTAGATTACCAGGAGACGTGTATAGAACCAGGTAAAAATGTGCAGGGAAAGATGGAGTCATGAACTTTAGTAAAAGATCAAAGACAACACTTGCCTTTGGGCATGTGATTTCCCTAACTCATTTGAAATTTTAAAAAATTTGACATGTACACACTATTTTGACTTTCACCTTTATGTTTTAGCAGTTCTTTATAAAACAAATTTTCACTTATTTTGCCTTCATTAAACAGTTAAAGATAGCAATGTTTAATGAAAATAGCCAGTTTTACACATACCAAAATTTGTTTATTTTTAGTATATGCCGAAAGCCTATGTGATCTAATTTGCATTTAAAGTAAATTAGAAAAGGTTGCTTGAAATATATGAATATTTTCATGCTAGACTTACTTAAGCAAAAGTCCTTAGGTAGCCGCTTAAACTTTAAAATTGAACTATCCAGATATCGAAGTTTTCAGTTTGACTTGAGTTTCTCTATGTATGACATAAAATAATATTCAAATGGGAGTGAGTCAAATTTAAATTAACTCTGAGAGCTCTGAAAATGACTGATGGGAGACACAGATCTACATATGAATTGGATAATAATAATTATATTTGTCCATGTTTTAAAATGTTCAAGTTCTAGGATTTTAGTGAAATAGTAACCAGTGATGTCTGCATGTTTTCTGTTTGTTACTTCAGACTGAGAAAGATGGTGGTAGTGCCTGTGAGTGACTAAGAATTATGAAATAGTTCATTGTCTCTTATGATTGAACACATCCAAAGCAAACACAGAATGCTGTGTTTGCTTTGGATGTGTTCAATATGGACTATACTTAAAATGTATTTTGTTGATATTTGTTTCTAGAACATATATGGACTTGCAGCAAATTCAGGTGTGGTGAGAAAAGATTGTCCAGAAGCCTTTGCTCCTGTTCAGATGACTGCAAGGACAAGGGCGACTGCTGCATTAACTACAGCTCTGTGTGTCTAGGTCTGTCGCACGCATGCTTCCACATACCTCCCGACATCTCTCTGTGCTTAGCCTGGTTTTGCATAGGTTTTTTTTTTTTTTTTTACATTAGGAGTCATATTTATTGGTCAACTACATTAGCTGAAAAAAAATCTCTCAAACATTTTTTAAAGAAAATGCCAAACCTGTGCTAGAATGGAGTATGTCGTGGACCTTGTACTTGCCACTCAGCTTAATAATTAATTTTATCTGCACATGGCCAACCTTGTTTATTTTAGTCATTTACTCTCTCACTATAATCTCATATTATTTTGATAGTAGCTACATATTTAATGCTGTATTTGTGGAAAGATCGCTTTTGCAGTCCTAGCTGATTTCTATATAATAGATCCGCTTACAGTAAACGAGGACGATATCTATCCTGTGTTGAGAGAATGGGTGTGAAATTACTGCAAAAGATTATAGGGTATTATGTAATCTGATGTTCCTGGGGATTACAGGACATCTTGAAATTCTCTGCTGGAAACTGGTTGTAAATCCTAGACATTAAGGATTTTTTACCAGAGATTATATTGGGTAGATAGAAGGGGCACTGTAAATTTTGGCTGAAAATAGTAAGTTTGAAAATGGAAAAGATGCTTTGCAAGTTCTCATAAAAACAGTACTGTGTTTTAGTGTTGTAATTATCCATCCTTTTTTTCTTCCTGATACCCACACAATTTTATTTTGAAAGAGAATAACTGCCTTTGTTCTATTTCCCTGTAATCATGCCCCATGTTATTACTGTGTATTTGTTAACATATTTTGATTTGGAAATCCGTTCTAATGTGTCTCACACTATTAAGTGTGTTCAACTTGTTTTATTTCTTGAAAATATTTCAGGGGAGGAAAGCTGGGTAGAAGAAACATGTGAGAATATTGATGAGCCACAGTGTCCTGCAGGGTAAGACTGAATTCTGACATGCTAATTTTTCTCTTAGAAATACCATATTTTTTTTCTGTTTTCAAAATGAAGAAGTAAAAATGACAATTATTTGTTGGATCATTAAACATTATTTTTAGTGAGGCCTCCCATTTGGCCTGGTAGTATAGAGATGGTTGGCATGACCCCCTACCTCCCCCCTGGAAACTAGTGGAAAAAACAGAGGTCATGAATAGTTAGTCTCTAGTATTCTGCAGTGTTGGGTAGAAGTGTGCATGTCGTCCTTCTTAGGAAGGACCTAAGTTTTGAGAGTTGAACTTGTAACAAAGTTTCTTTTGGGGGAGGTATTTTGGTTTATTTATAAATTTTTGGGATAAGCAACATGCCTGGCCTGTAAGAATATTACATCACTTTTACATTTCTAATAATTTCTTTGTTCCTTTTATCCTAAAGTTTTTTTTTTTGCAGAGTCTCTTTTGTATAATAGACTATCAAGAGAAGTTTATGTGGAATTCAAAGGGTAGAAATTTAATGAAAGTACTAGATGTATTTATCATTGTGCTATTTATGATCTCATGTAATTTGAATTATTCATCTTCAGAAATACATGTTTATCTTTTAAAATTACAGTCATGATTGTCCCTTGGTATTAGAGGGGATTGATTCTAGGACTACTGCAGATACCAAAATCCACAGATGCTCAAGTTCTTAAATAAAATGATATAGTATTCTACACACATCTTCCCACTATTTTAAATCACTCTTGATTATTGTAATACCTAACACAATGTAAATGCTATGTAAATAGTTGTTATTACTGTGTTGCTTAGGTAATAGTCAGATGAAAAAATCTTATGTGTTCAGTGTAGATACAACCAGTATACACATAAACTACACAGTACATATTTCCAGCCGCATTTGGTTGAATCTGCAAATGTAGAACATGTTTATATGGAATACTGACTATAATAATGATTTTTTCCAAACTATTAACAATTAAAAATTTTAAAGTTGTATTTTATCTTATTTTATATTTATAGCTTATTTTTGCTTTATATGTACTTTTTTCCCTTGGATGGGAGAGTACTTTTTTATATAAAGCAATAGAAAAAGCAGCTGCAAAAATTAACCCCAAACCAAGAATTTTCAATGAGAGACTGATTTCAAAGGGACTGTCTCACATACTTTTAAAAACTGTCTCTTAAGTTCAAGGTATATAGTGGAAAATATAACTCCTTTTTTAGTTTAATTTTTTTATTGAAGTAACATTGGTTTAAAACATTATATATGGGGTTTAGTTGTTCAGCATTGTAACTTCTCCTTTCTTTACAAGATCATAATTTAGAACACATTGTATTACACTGGAAGTTACTATACCAGTATATTTACCTGGTGGCCCAGCCAACTGATTCTTACCTTTTCTGTTACTTGAATATCAATAATTTTTGACAGATGTGGACCACTGAGATGCTGTGCTGATTCTATAGTCCCCCACCAGAAAGTTTTTACATCATTACTCAGTGATACACCATTCTCTTGTCATTACCAGCTATTATCAGAAGCTGCAAAACTTCTGAATCACAACTGTTTTATTTTAACTGTGTAAAAGTCATCTTCAGTTACTTTTTTGCTGAGTATATTATTATAATGTAGTGATTTCCCCCCCTTTTTTTGATTCTAGAATTAGGAACAAAGCATTTGCTCTTTCTTTTTTTTTTTTTTAATTGATGTATTGCTGGCTTACAATGTTATGTAAGTTTCAGGAGTACAGTATTGCACCTCTATAAGTATAAGTACCATACCATACTCACCACCAAAGTCCTACTACTACTCACCACTAGCCAGATGACCTCCTCTGTGTGTTCCCCCATCCTTGTCCTCTTTCCCTTTAGTTCCCTTTTGTTGTCAGAGGCTAGGTGTTTTTGTTTTTTCTTTGTTCATTTTCTTTCTGCTTCTTTGGATTGCTTCACCATACACATTAACTCTCTCTCTCTCTCTCTCTCTCTCTCTCTCTCTCTCTCTCTCTCGCTCTCTCTCGCTCTCTTTCTCTCTCTCTGTCTCTCTCTCTCTCTCTCTCTGTGTATACTCTCATTATTTGTTCATCCATAGCTTTGAACTCTTTCTTTGTGGTTTATATACTTAAATGTAGCAAATACCTCTGAAATTTTTCTATTAAATATTAACATCTCATATATATTGTTTTAAGATTTATTTATTTATGCTTACAATAGCTGGGGTACAGGCCAGAGGTGTGGGGGTAAGAGGATTCACCAGGACAGAGTGGGGAGCAGAACAGGCAGACTGAGTGAAATACACTGCTGAGGGGAGCAGTGGGGGAGTCAGGAGAGGTCGGCTGCGCCATGTGGGTAGCTTCCTGGTTGGGGATCGAACTTGTGTTGCAGTGGCTGTGGATAGCTTCATAGGTTGCATTTTAACCCCTTGTACCAGGAGGGAGGCCCCAACATCTCATATATATTAAAGTGAAAACTGAACAGGATATAATTTATGTAAATTAAAGTATCATCAACTAGATCCAAGGAGATACCATATCAGAAAAGGTTGTTCAGGAAAAACATGAATAAAAACAAGAGCATAATTTAGAAATGATATTGCTAATTCATTCTGCAAATTAGGAAAATGTTATTATTACATTCATAGGATTTGGTCTAGCTTTTGGAAAAACCGGAACCATGAATAATGTTCTCTATATGGTGGCTCCAAATCATATGTGTACTCATAAATGGTATATGAGGACTCTATATAAAGATGTAAAAGCATGTATATGAATATTTGTAAAGCATCCTTTATGAGAATGCCTGCTGAGCTTGTTAGATCACATTGGTAGTGGAAAGTCTTCACTGTTGCAAGGAAGGATAAAATACATTGGATGCATATCTTCTTTCTGCTTCTTCAAATTTTTTTTTTTTCTTCTTTCTTACCCAGGTATGAAAAGCCTCCTACCCTCTTATTTTCTTTGGATGGTTTCAGGGCAGAATATTTACACACTTGGGGTGGACTTCTTCCTGTTATTAGCAAACTAAGTGAGTAAACTCAGAGTTTATATTGGAGTGTCATGATTTCAAGAGATAGGCTGGGGAGGCTATCTCCTCTTGGAAAAATACTGGTAGAATTTCTTTTACTAAACTTCTTTATCATAAAGTAATTTAACCTGATAGCGAGCCAATCTACTTTGAACATTTCTAAGATAATTGTTATATTGAGCTTCTAGTTTTCTTAGGTTTTTAATCCCTTGACTGATATACAAATATATATTTTTTTAGTTGGAATTTTGGATTCCTTTTGTGGAAAATCATTTTTTTAAAGTATTGTATTTTAAAATACAATTTTAAAAACCTGCAATTTTTGAATGTACTAGTTGTGTAAAGAATATTTGCCTTATTATCCTATAATGCTATAGTGTTCTGTAGCATCTTTCCAATTTTTTTGACTCAGTCAAGGCCTCAATTCAATGATTATTCGATAAGTTATTAATATAATAGCAGAATTGTATTTTCTTCATATTAATGACAAAGTTTTCAGCCACATTAACCAACAGTAATATGGATATCACTTGTATCATCATTGTTAATGAAACATAATTATACATAAAAGTTGTAGAACTTTGCTTGTTATTAGTGATTATTATTTAAGTACCTACAGTGTTATAGTGGACTGAGATAGAAGTGAATAAATACAACTATTTTTGTGTTCTCCTAGAATTATAAAATATTATTTATAGAATTTGAATACATGAGATTGGCTTAAACATTAAATTCACTCTTGGTAAATATTTTTATATTTCTTTTGTGATAAGCCAAAATAATTTTTGGAGAACTTTCAAGCTTTTCAGTTTTTAACTTCTACTTGGAAGAAAATAGCTTGTAGAAGTGCACAGGCTGGGAAGACTGTTCTTATCAGCCAGGCTGATGATCTTTGGAGTTTGAATCTGGTCTCTTGTTACCTTGAGGAGGAAAGTTTGTCTTGATGATAGCAAACATGGTGTCCTGAGTTCAAAAATATGGTGTTGTATGTATACTAAGGCAACCAACATGTGAAGCTGAAAAGAAATCAATGTGCCATTAGCTTTGGAACATTGGGGGATATGCAGTCTGTAGTTTTAAACTATTTAAAGGTAATGAGCTGTCAATAGATCGATACACATGCCCATCTGGGGATGAGGTATTGAAATGCTAGAATCACTACTTGTGTGTTTTTTCCTTATCAGTAAAGGTGGAGGAGGGAATGTGTCACTAAAGCTAAATCAGGAACCTGCTGACTTCTGTGCTTTCTCTAACTTGAATCCAGAAGTTACCTTTGTCTATAGGGTAGCAGTGAATTTTTCTAGAATTACCTGGTTCTGGATTTGGGGATATTGCTTTACCCTTGTTTTAATTTTGCAGATTTAACTACTGGTGCAGTATTTTTTTAGACTAGCTCTTGCAATTTAGGTATGTAATCATCAAGTAGTATCAGACAGAGATTTTAGTTAGTGATTTTATTATAACCAGTCCACCTGGAACTTAATATTATTGATGAATATGTGATCATTATTTCAGCTTAATTTTTGTTTAATGTTTTTCTGACTAAGAGAAAAGTTGTTAATATAAAATTTGAATCCATATCTTTTATAATTCACATTTTTGTGTGTTTATAAATCCCTTCTGAGTTATTTTTTTAAATGTGATTTAGATTTAGATGGTACAAATGCTAAATGAATTAGCAGACACAGACAGATAGTCACTTGTGTTTACTAGCAGTCTTTTTCTTTTGTTCTTGTAGAAAGCTGTGGAACATATGCTAAAAACATGAGACCGGTTTACCCAACAAAAACTTTCCCCAATCACTACAGCATTGTTACAGTAAGTTTTGCATTTCAATTTTATGTTTTCATGGAAATGAGATGTGAATGTTATATTTTTCAAGGGCAAAATTAGATATCAGATTAGGAAAAAATAACTTCTTTCTATTGTGTAGGTAAGCCAGGAAATCTAGGTTCTGGTTTTTGCAGTACCCCCAAGCAACTATGCCTTTGGGAAAGTCCCTTTATCACTGGGCTTGATTTCCCTCTGTGAACAAGTGACTAAAGTTCCCCTCAAAAAAATGATTTCTCGTTTTTTTGTTGTTGTTAATTTTTTAGAGTCTCTGATTCTTATGTCCTTGTTTTTTCTATTTTTTTTTTTTTTTTTTTAGAGTTTGGTGTGTGTGTATATATATTTTTTTCTTACTAATTTTATAGCTTACTTCATTTGAGTTCAAAAATGGTCATACACTCACATGGTCTCAACTGTCTTTTTAATTATCTTGCTGTATATATTTGAACAAGCCACATTGCCTGATTCTAAATAGGATTACAGCCTTGTTTTTCTTTCAAATTTTTCAGATTTAATTTGAATTTAGAAAAAAAGTAGAATTCACTAGACCTTAGGGTGGAAGCCAGAATTTATACTTTAGCTTGTACTGATCAATTCCAAAAGGAACTTGTTCTGCAGAACTGCTTTACTCAGCAATGCAAGAGGACTGCAGACTGCTGTCTTCAGAATTTGGGAGGCTGTGTATTTATATAGACCTTCATCTAGAGCATTTGTTACTTTTTTTCTCCTATTACATAATGTAGAACACAAATACTATATAAAAGTTAGAGTGGTTATTGTATTTTGACAATTTTTTTTGTTTTTTTTCTTAAACTTTATTAATTTCCTTGTAGCTTCCAGTTATTAGTTTCTCTTTAATGATTTTGTTTAATGATTTAATGTTAAAAATCTTGTATAAAACCTGTGTTTTATATTTTTTAGGGGCTTTATCCAGAATCCCATGGCATAATTGACAACAAAATGTATGATCCCAAAATGAATGCTTCCTTTGCACTTAAAAGTAAAGAAAAATTTAATCCTGAGTGGTACAAAGGAGAACCAGTGAGTTGTTTTAGTTACTAAAATAGTTTCTTCTTTTAGTCTCATCTATTTCAATCAGAGTAAAACACTAGGTTCTTTGGTGTTTTTAATAGCCTACTTCATTTACAATGTCTGTACCATCTTTTTATAAATGGAGATGAATGCTGATAATCCTAAATAAAGCTTGTGTCATTGTATAAGTCTGTTTCAGAACTGAATTTGAATTTTTCTTTATTGCTCCATTCTACCTTGAGCTAGTAGCAATAGTTTGGGGGTAATATTTTGATTTGAAAAAGCTGATTGATTCTGAGGAAAGTAAACTTTGTCTTCATTGGATTTTTTTTTTAATTAGATCATATTCTTATTGTCTTGATGTGGTTGCCTTTAAATTTTTAAAAATTGTCACACTAATTTCATTGAGTTTATTTGGATAACCCTGAGAGTCTTCTTAGAAGGAAAAATAACATGGTGTTTAATTTGCATATTTAAATTCAAATTTTAACTCTATTATTTGAAGCTTTGTGACTTTGGAAAAATTATCCTGTCAGAACCTCAGTTTTTCCTTTCTGTACTGTAGTTAATACTGTTAGCTACCCCATGGAATTATTGTGAGGATTATTATTATTAATCTAGGATGCTTATAGGAATACTATTTAAAGTATAATTGATAATAACAGAATACCAGGTTTTCAATAAGAGTTTACTATGGAAGCAAAAATGTCAGTAAAGATGTATATTTGTGAATTTTCTTCTTTCAAGAGGAATCCCCTAAGCTAGGGGTATGGCTCTAAAGTTGTATAAATTACCAATTGTCTTATATCCATATTTTTAAAGTTTAATTTAATCACTGGTTATTTAATTTCTTGTTGCTGTTGTTTAGAGTCACATTACACAATTGTTTTGTAGTCTAACTACCAAAGCTCTTCAACCTTAAACATATTCTTGCTCTTGAGAGAAATACATTGGTGTTGTGTGAATCCTTACTTTCCCTAGAAATGAATGTTTGACTTTCCTTCTTTATCTTCCCCAGATTTGGCTAACAGCTCACTACCAAGGTCTGAAGAGTGGAACATTTTTTTGGCCAGGATCAGATGTGAAAATTAATGGAGTTCTCCCAGACATCTATAAAATGTATAATGGGTATGTATAGATGTATATTTTCTGGGAGCTATAATTGTGGAAGAGCTCATTGATTTTATCTCAGCCTCTCCTTTTTATTAAGCACTAAGCTCTAGCCTTTGACTGATATGTCAGCTGAAAAATGAGAACTTTCAGACTAAAGATTCTTTCTCAAAGAGTTTTATGTGGATGATGAATAGACAGTAAAAGTAGATACACTTTTTCCTAGAAGTTTTCTAGAAAGCACTGGTAACGTTTGCACTTGGATGCAGATCTTTGGGCAGGAGGAAAAAAAAATAAAAAGTCATGGTGAAAGTAGAGATGTCAGAGAGAACCCTCATTTACCTCTGGGAGGAAAAGGAATGAGAAAGAAGGAAGCTGTAAGGAGGACACAGGTACCTGGAAATATTATTTAAAGAAGATACTAATGGCATCTCTGTATTTGCATTTCGAAATTAATAGACATATTGTCTATGTGAGTAACTGATGGGAATAACCTTCGTCTGGTATTGAATAGCCATGATTGTTGAGAAAAAGAAAAATGAACAAATCTTTTTTCCAGAAGACTATGTTTGGATAATTTTAGTGAGATGACCAATTTTGGTGAGACTGTTTTCCATGTAGGAAATTTCTCTCACAAAATCAATGCAATGATGTACTTGGGAGAAGAACAGAAAAGATAAAAAATTCCAAATTCCAGACGAGACATGCATAACCATTTCCTCTTTTTTTGGGGGGTGTAGAAGATCTGGTGTGTAGGCCAGAGGTGCAGGGAGTGAGAGGATTCAGCAGAGACAGAGTGGGGAACAGAACAGGCGGATCTGCTGAAATAAATACACTGCTGAGGGAAGCAGTGGCAAGACAGGAGAGGTTTGCTGCACCATATGTGGGTTAGCTCCCTGGCGGGGGATCCAACTCAGGCCATAGTGGTGATAGCACTGAGACTTAACCCATAGGCCAGCAGGGAGGCCCTGGATAACTATTTTCTATGACAATTTTACTGTTGCTGCTTCTTTGTGGTTCACATGAGCATAGTGCAGTGTCTGTTCTCCACCTTATAATTTTCATTTCATGGATAGTAATTGAGGTTTTATGTGCCATGCCCTGTGTTAGGCATTGGGGTTCAATATAGTGTTATATGTTCTTCAGCTTCCCAAAGTCAAATAAAAGCAGCTGAATGTATTTGGCATGGGGTAAGCTCTCTGATGGAGTTGTACAAACCAAACCTTGTGCCCAGAAGAAAGCATAACTGATTCTACTGGGAAATGCTGTCTGGGGAAGTGTCTGCTTGTCAGATTCCCACTCCCCAGTTTTACTGAGTCTTCAGTGAGTGAGTTCTTCATGATCTATCACCTTCATAAAGTATATTGACAAATGGGGCCTCCCCGGTGGCGCAGTGGGTTGAACGCAGTGCTGTGAAGCTGTTTGTAGCCTTTGCAACGCTGGTTTGATTCCCGGCCGGCTGGGGAGATTCCCACGTGGCATAGCAGACCTCTCCTGTCTCATCTGCTGTTCCCCTCAGCAGTACTTTTGGTCCGTCTGACTGTTCTGCTCCCCACTCTGTCTCTGGTGAATTCTCTCACCCTCCAGCACCTCTGGCCTGTACCCCAGTGCTTGTATAAATAAATAAATCTTTAAAAAATATATATTGACAAATGGGTTATTCATGTGATGCAACTGCTCCCTTTAGGGAGCAGGAATAATATCCTTAAGGAGAGTACAGGAAATAAAATTTGAAACCTGATGATATTTTTTTAATGAGTAAAACTTAACTTTTGTTTCTCTGTTAGGAAGACCAATTTGTTTTCAGCTAAGACTCATATATTGCTTCAGACACAATAGACACACTGTATTGATTTTAGTCTCTCTGATGCAACTTTCAATAAGAAAAAAACATTTACATTTAGAGCCAAACAATTTCCACAGGTTTCTTTCATTTTATTTATTTATTTTTTCTAGTTCAGTACCATTTGAAGAAAGAATTCTGACTGTTCTTAAGTGGCTGCAGCTTCCTAATGATGAAAGGTATGTAGACAACTAATTTCTATTGTACATATACCTTTATTTCATAGAAATTACTACACAATATTTCTAAATTGCCTACAAGAAAGCTTTGCAATGGCCATGATGTTTTATATCCAAATGAACTCCCTGTGAACTATTACATTCCCATTTTGAAGAATTCCAAAGCTATAAATTTCTCAGCAAGTTTAGAAATGTTACCCTAAGTGTTGTAGAATTTGTAATCACTATCAATTGTTGAATTATTCTTTCCATTCTGTTTTACATGTGTTCATAAAATATTACATTTTGATACTGTTTGATTTAGACCACACTTTTACACTCTGTATTTAGAAGAACCAGATTCTTCAGGTCATATGTATGGACCAGTCAGCAGTGAAGTAAGTACAATTTTATCAGTGATTACTTCATTAAACCTGGTAACATCTAACCCAAACTTGCTTTGAAACAGATTTCTAGGTGATGTTATAAGATCACATGATTTCTGTAAGGAACATGTGCATTTAGCACAATTTTTATTACAGCAAAGAATGCATTTTCATTGAAATGAGGCTGGAGAATTGTTTATACTTTTTGTAGTGCTTACACTGAAATGATGATGAAGTAAATCTGTATTTTCAATTCCAAAGATTTTTACCACTCCATAATACACTGGCCTTAAAAACTAGTGCACTTCAAAAAGTTTGTAACTGTAAAACTCCAGTTTTCTATGAAGATAATAATCTGTCAAAAAACAGCAGAAGATAATTTCTATGAACTCTTTTGCAGAGAGATCTCAGATCATCTTAAAATAGAGCTTGAGAGTTAAAGGATATGAAAGTTTATGAAAAATATAGAGAAGATTAGATAATCATTGTTTTATTGAGTGGTTGCTAGGAAACTGGAAACAGGGTAGCAGTTCATGGTGTGACTCTTAATGTAATCTCTTGTTTGACCTGACACCCTGTTTGATATGGACATGCATTCATAGCTCCTGGCTATGTTTGCAATTGGCATAGTGCTTTAAAACATCAAATACTACATCAGTTTTTGTGTGGCAATATCATTTTTGTATCCTGGAACACAAGAAACATTAGAATGGGAAAGTGATTTGAGCTTCTTTCCTTGTACCTCTGTAACTATAAGTACTTGTACAAGGTACCTCTTGTACTTCTAATTTCCTATAGATTTATATTTTACCTTTGACCTAAGACATGAAAAGAAACAGTGAGTAAGGGTCTATGATTTTTTGGCCATAATAAAATGGAAAAGCTGTACTGCCAGAGTCCCTAGTCTGAGAATCCTGTCTTGTTATTTTTTTGTCCCAGATGACTCCAATAGATGAAAGTCTAGCAGATTAGTTTGCGAGCCTCAGAGGCTCCAGGTCCCTGTCTCCTGAGAACCCTGTTTTTGAGGGGCCTGATTGCTCCAAGTGCTCATTCCTGCACAGCAGAAGGAAGAGGGAGCAAGCATGCTCATGGTTCTCACTTGAATGTAAAACAGCTGCCCAGTCATTTTCTCCTGGCTTCCCTCCCTCTGACTATGTCCTTCTGGGTGCCATCTCATCAGATAAAATAGGAGGAAGAGAAGGAAGTTGGCCCTCAGCTAGAACTATACTTACTTTTGTATTCTCTCCATCAAAAACCATCTCAAGCAGCTCCACTGTATTTAGCAGCCCCATGAGCTCTTGCTTTGATTCTGTCATTCAGCTAAGCAAAGGTCTCCCATAGAGGTGGGATAAACAATGTGACCAGCAGTGTAACTGTGTCATAATTGGTCCAAAGAAAAAGTCTCATAGCTGTTTGCTTGGTAGAGCTAGAATAATTTTTATTCTTTTACTGAAGTCACTGGTACTTAAGACCCATGTCTAGGTCAGATTGGTCACAAAGATATCTAAATATCACTTTGTTATTGTTTGATTATCAGATCATACATGTTTGAAAATCAGTACTGCCTTTTCTAATTGACCAGATTTCCCCCACATTCCTGCTTTTTTATTTATCTTCATTCAAGGTTAAGTGCATTGCTTTTCAAATCATATTCACTAATTTTTAAGACCTGTTAAATACTAACATTACTGGCTCATCAAGTCCCCCTTTCTCTTAATACTTAAAAAATTATAGTTCTTATAGTTTGGATATCCTTGAGTGAATGAAAGACCAGGTTAAAAGAACTTGCTTCATATTATAGTGAAATATACCAAATATAAATATTAGAGTGATTTGATATATTATAGAAAACACATGTAAAACTGCATATTCCTCAGGTGGTTTTATGAGGAAAAGGAGAAGATAAGTGCAAAAGCAATTTGCCTGAACCATTTGTCATTCTGTCACCTTATGATGTGCAAAATACATGCATTTGTGAGGAATAATGGGTTGTATTCCTAGAAGTTCTACTTTTAAAAATTAAGTACATAGCACTACACAAAGCATTTCATGAATAATTTTAACATTTTTGTAAATTAGGAAGCATGATAACATTTATGAAGCAAACATTTAAGTGCTCAGAAAGCACAAAAACAAATTGATTATAGAAAATGAGGTGATAGTTGAGAATGCATCAGTGTCTGACCCCACGTTGTGGATTTCAGCTAGCTTGACTTATGCTGGGTCTGGTCTGAGGATAACATTCTAAACCTCCAGGAGGGAAAATGCTAATCAGATTAGTTAATGTCATTCCCATGACTTCCCCTTGAGATTTGGACCTTCCCTTGTTAATGGTCAGCAATTATTTATGCCCTTTCTCTCTTATCTGGCATGTCTTAGCTTGATGTGAATCAGTTCACTGTAGTATTTGCATCCACTGAGGTTTTTCTTTTTTGACAGAAATGACATTAAGCAGAAGTAGACTTCAGTATGGAATGCGTTGCATGAGATTGTATCCCTTTTCTAGGTCATCAGAGCATTGCAGAGGGTTGACAACATGGTGGGCATGCTGATGGATGGTCTAAAAGAGCTGAATTTGCATAGATGCCTGAACCTCATCCTTATTTCAGATCATGGTAATCTGAATTTGCTTTATTTACCCTTCAGGTTTACTTGATTGATTATTGTTTCATTATTGCTTCTATTACTGTTTATTCTTTTTTCACTAAATATAGTTTCTTGTGGGGAGTCTTTGGGAAAAATTAAATTAAATATAAGTACAAATAAAAAGTAGAATTCACAGAAACCTAAGAAGTCTAGAAACCCCAATGCACCTATCTCTCTTTTTTTTTTAAAGATTTATTTATTTATTATACAAGCACTGGGTACAGTCAGAAGCGTGGGAGGGTGAGAGAATTCACCAGAGCCAGAGAGGGGAGCAGAGCAGGCAAGACCGAAGCACACTGCTGAGGGGAGCAATGGGCGGCAGAAGGGGTCTGCGTGCCATGTGGGACCCTCCTCCGGTGGCCGGGGAGCAACCGGGGATCGAACCTGCGCTGCAGAGGCTGCAGGCAGTTCCGCAACCCATTGCTCAACTGCTGTGCCACCGGGGAGGCCGATGCACCTATCTCTTGATTTGGGAAGGCTTCCATCAGAAATTTGGGTACCTAAAAAGTTTTTTTCAGTATTAAAATTTTGGTAAATCTAGCACTTTAGATTTAATTTAAGTATTTTCTGCCTCTTCAGTTTTCTTTAGCATGATAAAGATGACTGAAAAAGCAGTATATTTTAATTTTGGCTATATTTTTATTTCCCTTTTGTTTACTATGGTTTTTGTAAAACCATAGTATATCCCAAGGCTTTTGTAGCCTTGGGATTATAGAAGTAGTATGTATACCAGAAAATAGAAAACAGGTTCTGTGTCTTTTTCATTCAATGTTTGACTAACATGAGTCTGAATTAAATTCTGGGAGGTGAAAGGAGTTCTGTTCAGACAGAGATTAACTTTTACATCAAAGTTGCAACATGTTTGAAAATTTTTCTCCTAGGCATGGAACAAGGCAGTTGCAAGAAATATGTCTATCTGAATAAATATTTGGGAGATGTTAAAAATATTAAAGTTGTATATGGACCCGCAGCTCGATTAAGACCCTCTGATATCCCAGATAAATACTTTTCATGTAAGTATACCTCTGTGCAAACTTTGAATATGATTATATTCAGAATATGTTCCTCTCAGTCATCATATCTCTATGCTAAAGCCAGATCAATTAAAGTTAATTTCTTTTTTGTCATTAAATCTCCCATGCAATTCTTCTACACCCAAAGGAATTCTATGAAACTGGATATGAGGACTTAAGTCTAACCTCGTAGCTACTAGTTATTCATGGTTAAGTATAAGCTTAGCAATTTCATTGTATGTGTATTTTGCTTGTATTAGATTCAAGATTACTTGTCTGGAAAATAAACAACCTTAAGAGAAAAGTTCAGCTACATTTACTCACCTTTAATTAATGACATTCCATTAAAACCACGCACATCTGTTCTAGAATAATACTCTATGAGGAGGAATGCTGGCAGAGAGGATTAATTCGATAAGCAACTGTTTTGTCTGTAAAAATGACTTGAAAATAATAAGAATGTATCTGTAAACAAAGAAGAAATATCATATTCTCTCTTGGCTGCATCGCAACCCAAAATGCCAAAAAGTTTTAAAAAATATTTCTTTTTTTGTAAGTCAAGCCTGTTTATAACTGTATACCTCTGCTACATACGCTTCTCTTAGATCAGGATCTTTAGTAATTTTCACATACCTAACACAAATTTTGGTTATCTTTTTGTTATAATTAACTTCAGATGGAAGGAGAAAAAGCTTTTCTGACAGTTATCAGAACTGGGTTAGGTTTGGGCACTCAGTGCTATTTATTTCAATATACTATTGAATATTCACGAGGAGAAATAGATTTCACTTTAGGAATATGGTTTCACAAATAATAGCGTCAATTACAAAAAACAGATTATATGCATCACAAATTTTAATTAGCAATTTATAAAAAAATTTTGAATGTAGTATGTTGTTATAACATTTTATAAAAGCTGTAGGGGTAGTGCAAGTCCCCAAAGATGTTTAGGCTGGGATGGCTAAGCTTTAGCACTATCTTGCCTTAATTAGACCTCTTAATTTCTCAAATTAAAGCAAAAACTATATATTTATTTACACATACAAATATGCAGTAATCTTATTTTTATATGGATAATTTTTTCAAATTATTGTAAAGGATTGTTAAAATAATCTTAGGCAGTAACACAAAGTATGCTGAGTACACTGTGGACTTGCAATGCAAATTCAGTTTCAAAACTACTCTTCTTGTCTTCTCTTTTACATTTCCCTGTATTCCTCTTAATTGTAAATTCTGGAATTATCACTGAATATCGAAGTATATAAAGTAAAAATTAAGTTTCCTTCCCTACATCCCCTAATTCACTGCTCACTTCCTCTCTCTAGAGATAAACTTTAAGTTTATTTTTGCTATGCATATGGAAAAAAACATTTTAATCTTTACATTGTGAAGTTATAATAGATTAGATAGATGGATGGATACATGGATAGGTATTGGATGCATGGAAAGTAGGTGGATAAATAAACTAATGTATAGATTAAGGATAGGCAGCTGAATACGTGGTCAGTGGGTAAGTGGATAGATGTGTGGTTAGGCAACTGGATAGATAGAAGAATGTTCTGTAACTTGCCTTTTCATTTAATACTAGAACATATCATGTTGTATAATTTGTATACTTTGTGATATTATAACACAGTCATAATTTAAAATAGTATAACGTAATATCATGTCTCTGTCTCTAAATATCTTCTTACTTCTGTCAATGAGTAATATATAATGACTAAAGTAAGCTATTTAAAACCTGGTTGGTATTTAAATGCAAGGTTTAAGACTGACATTCTGTATTTTTGATTTATTTTTATTTCTAGTTGTAGCATACCATCAACTATTAATTTTTACCTTTCTCTCCCTTCAGTTAATTATGAAGGCATTGCCAGGAATCTTTCTGTGAGTGCCTTTATTTTTACATTATCTAATTATGTTTAGTTTTATGTGTTATATATTTAGAAAAAAGGTTCCATTATTTGTTCTTAGATTTGTGGGGTTAGAATTTTTGAGTATCTAGGACAACATTTGTTTTTATTTTTTAAATTAATTTGTATTGAGGTAATATAGGTTTACATCATTTTTTGTATTTTGGGAGTATACGATCCCCCCTTCAGGTGTCATTACCTTAGTGCATCCACCTCCAAAGCACCTGTAGGTCACCACCATAGTCCATTATGCTCCCTGCCTACTTTGTCTGCCCCTCCATCTCTGGGTTCTCCAGCTCTATAATCAGCTTTCAAGGGTTAGCTTTTAAGTTTGGCTTTATCTGATTCTTTGTTTGATTTCATTCTGCAATGTTTTTTCCTTAGGACATTTCACTTAGCATAATCCCTTCCAGCTCCATTATGCTGCTGCAAATGGCATGAATTTGTTATACAATATTTATATGCTCTTTAGGGCCATGTCCCTACATTCATCTAGGTTTGGAAGTTTTTAAGAATTTATTCATTGACATTGTAAAGTTATATGATGGTACATTATTTGTATTTGAAACAGCAGAAGAAAAAAATCTGCAGCTGTAGCACCATAAGCATTGTGAGCATTATGATGTATTTCCTGCCAGATTTTTTTTTTTTAAAGATTTATTTATTTATTTATACAAGCACTGGGTAAAGTCAGAAGTGTGGGAGGGTGAGAGAATTCACCAGAGCCAGAGCAGGGAGCAAAACAGGCAGACTGATGAAGTACACCGCTGAGGGGAGCAGCGGGCACGGCAGGAGAGGTCTGTGCGCCATATGGGACCCTCACCGGCAGCCGGGGATCGAACCAGCGCTGCAGAGGCTGCAGGCAGCTTCGCAGCCCAGCACTCAACCGCTGTGCCACCGGGGAGGCCTGACTGCCAGATTTTTTTTAACGCTTGTTTTCAAGATAAGTTTTTGCCCTAGTACTGACTTATCTCTACAGCATTTTTATTCACTTGATGAAAAATTTGGCCAATTTTGAAAAAAATTCTTTTAATTGTAGTTACAATTTTGAAACCGAGATCATTGATAATAACTCAAATATTATCTAATAATACAGTGTAAGTTTCCTGTGACTTTTATGCAGTAATTGTGCTTCCCTGTAATAATAGGAATATTTCCTAGCTGGGAATATTCACCTTATACATTATATGGTTAATAAGAACTCACTTTTGGGGCCTCCCCGGTGGCGCAGCGGTTGAGCACTGGGTTGCGAAGCTGCCCGCAGCCTCTGCAGCGCCGGTTCGATCCCCAGCTGCTCCCCGGCCACCGGAGGAGGGTCCCACATGGCGCGCAGACCTCTCCTGCCGCCCGCTGCTCCCCTCAGCAGTGTACTTCGGTCCTTCTGCCTGCTCTGCTCCCCGCTCTGGCTCTGGTGAATTCTCTCACCCTCCCGCGCTTCTGACTGTACCCAGTGCATGTATAAATAAATAAATAAATAAATAAATCTTTAAAAAAAAAAAAATAAGAACTCACTTTTGCAAGTGTGATTTATTGGGCATGCTGGTAAAATGTGAGAAAAAATTCATTGGGATTAGAAAGTAATTTCAAGGAAAGTTTACACTTCAGAAAATATGGAAATAATGTCTTTTCTTTGCCTTCTACAATTTCAGTGTCGGGAACCAAAGCAACACTTCAGACCATACCTGAAACATTTCTTACCTAAGCGCTTGCATTTTGCTAAAAGTGACAGGATTGAGTCCCTGACCTTCTATATGGACCCTCAATGGCAACTTGCACTGTAAGTTCTGAGAGTCTCCCAGGTAAAATTACCCTGATATATTTGTAATTCAAGGTAACTGCTGTGTCCTTTCCAACTATATTGTTACATGAAGACTGTGATTCTCTTTACTCTGTGACAGCATTTCCCAATCTTTCCCGCCTGTCCTCCTTCCTTCACCCCTCCCTCCCTCCCTCCTCCCTTCCTTCCCTTTGCTGTTTTGTTTTCTTTTAATTTTTTAAAAAAATTTATTTGTTTATAGAAGAACCAGGGTACAGGCCAGAGGTGAGGGGGTGTGAAAGGATTCAGAACAGGCAGACTGACTGAAATACACTGCTGAGGGGAGCAGCGGGCGAGACAGGAGAGGTCTGCTGTGCCATGTGGGTATCTCCCCAGCCAGCCGGGATCGAACCCGCACTGCAGAGGCTGCAGACAGCTTCACAGCACTGCACTCAACTGCCTGCACCACCAGGGAGGCCCCTCTTTTAATTTTTTTATAGAAGTAACATTGCATCATAGCATAAGTTTTTAGTTGTGCATCTCAACATTTGGATCAGATAATTCTTTGTTGTGGGAGACTGTTTTGTTTGAAACCATCCATGGCTTCTATTCACTAGATGAAAATAACACCCTTTCTACAGTTGTGACAACAACAAAAATGTCTCCAGATATTGCTGAAAGTCCCCTGGCATGGAGAGATCATGCCCAGAAAAGAAGCACCACTCTGTCTGCTCACGTCCATGTCGGTTTTTCCTTATGCTCCAGACTTGTGCCACTACTTGCTGATGATTTGCTTGTGCTCATTACAGTTGTGCCTAATAGCTGCAAAGTGCAGAAAATATTTGGCAAGAGCGCTCTTATTAATTAGCAATTACCTGCATTTTTATACAGCTTTTAAAAAAATTTTCTTATACTAATTCATCAATAAACCTCCATTATTTGGTATCTTTGGTAAATAATTTGGATGGTTGATATTGCTAGTATCTCATAACTTGATCATTAACTCTTTTGATGGTTGCCAGGAAGCCAAGGATGATAAATACAGGGGGTAAAGCAAAACTTAAGTAGTGAACCAGAACTCAGTCTACAGAATTGCACTACTGTGAGCAGAGAGCTATGCTTTTAGTGCCTGAAAGAAGAATATAAAAGAAGGGGTAGTGTTTACCCTCCTGAGAGAACTAATATTTTAGTGAACATTTACTAGGTTCCAACCATTTCTTTCTTTCTTTCTTTCTTTTTAAAGATTTATTTATTTATTTATACAAGCACTGGGTACAGTCAGAAGCACGGGAGGGTGAGAGAATTCACCAGAGCCAGAGCAGGGAGCAGAACAGGCAGATGGACGAAGTACACTGCTGAGGGGAGCAGCAGGCGGCAGGAGAGGTCTGCACGCCATGTGGGACCCTCGCCCGGCGGCCGGGGATCGAACTGGCGCTGCATAGGCTGCGGGCAGCTTCGCAACCCAGTGCTCAACCACTGCGCCACTTAGGCTAGATTATTTAATTTTTACAAACAACCCAAAATGATGAAATTGAAAGTTAAAGAAGATTAACTTGCCAAAGCCACAGCTAGTAAATAGCACAGTCAGGGCTCAAAACCATGTTGGTGGTTTTTCTCCTCTTTACCACTGCTTAAAGTTAATTTGTCTACAAAACAAAAGATAAAGGTGCCCCCTGGATGCTTTTCAATACCAAGTAGTAGTTGTTTGATTAACAAATTAGTTACTTTCTTATTGATGGGATATGATAATGCCTTATAACAACTAGTAATAATCTAAACTACTAATGGGATAATGTCATGGTTATTAATTTTGCTTTATGAATGTTTTATGAGTTATGCTATTAATTTCTGTTATGCAAATAATTAGGAATCCTTCGGAGAGGAAATATTGTGGAGGTGGATTTCATGGCTCTGATAATGCATTCTCAAATATGCAAGTGAGTAAATATATTCTACTTTTTAAAAAAAATGGTACTTTATATCTGGAAAAATATTGACAAAGTTTTAGTATTAAAAATATAGACTTTGTATCTTTTGTTTTGTTTTTTAAAGATTTATTTATTTATGTATATAAGAACTGGGGTATAGGCTAGAGGTGCAGGGGGTGAAAGGATTCACCAGAGACAGGGTGGGGAACAGAATAGGCAGATTGACTGAAATACACTGCTGTGGGGAGCAGTGGGCAAGACAGGAGAGGTCTGCGCCATGTGGGTCCCCTCCCTGGCCAGGGATCAAACTCGTGTTGCAGTGGCTGTGGACAGCTTCATAGTGCTGAGACTTATCCCTTTGCACCACCAGGGAGCCTGACTCTGTATCTCTTGATAGAGAATAAATGGAGAATTATTTTTTCATTTGGCTGTTTTACATTTAGGAAATGAATAGAGTTTTGTTTAAAGTTTTCATACTTCATGAAAGTGTGACACTGCCTGCCAAATTTCTAATAAATATTTTTGCATTTATTTGTGCTTCACTAAGAATATTGCTCCACAGTAAATGAATCTAGTGATGTAATAGGTGAAAAGATCATTCTTGTTTTTTAAATAAAGATAAGTCACATTTGCCTGGTATTTTTATGTTTTCAAAATATCCTCACAATAATTATCAAATTGGCCTTTGTAGCACTGTGCAAAGGTGGGCAAGATGAGATTTACCCTCCTTCAAAAATAAAACCATTTTTAACCATTCTGTTTTGATATCAAGACAGGAATTGTAATAAAGCTAGGAGAAATATTCTATTAATATTCATAAAACTAATATGCCCTTACATTAAATGTGCAACAGTAGTTAAATGCCTACAAAATCTGTTGTATACAGAAATTTATTTTAACAAAACCAGTTTATAGATGTACAATGTGAATAACATGAAATACGGGTGTTGTTGTTTTTACCAAATACATATGTAAATGAAATTAGTTCAGAAACTATTGCTTTTCTGACCAATCTAGGCCCTCTTTATTGGCTATGGACCTGGATTCAAGCACAGCTTTGAAGTTGATGCCTTTGAAAATATTGAAGTCTATAATTTAATGTGTGGTAAGTGTGAACAGGCAACTTTCATCCCTTCTGAAAACAGAGCTGGAATAGGATTATCAAAGGAAGGTGTCACATGGTGGGCCCCTTTGTGGAGATGATGATGAGGCAACTAGAACCTCACATTTCCACTTTTCCTCTTCTTGAGCCAAAGCCATTGAAAAAAATGTGCAGAAGATATCCTCTGATTGCTTCCTCTGCAGTCCATAGACCAGCAAAGCTCAACACACAGTGTGGAGAGGTCTGTACACCCCAGTGCCAGGTCCTGGGCTTAATTATATGACAATTGAATGAGATCAGTGGGGGAGAGCAAAAGAGAAAAGAGAAAAGAGTTTGGGACTGTGAAAGGTAAATAAAATAGGTGGTTAGCCCAGGTAGCAATAATAATTGAATGGATGGTATAGAAGTGGAGAGGAACCCATCCATATGTCCTTGGTTTACCCTATTCTTTATCAACTAGTACTTTTATGGTTCGAGATTATGTTTTAAATATTTCTTTCTCTGGACATTTGCAAAACCTTAAATTTCTAAGTGGCATTCTTTGTGTGGGATCCTATATACTTAAATGAATTAAGACATCTGAAAGCACTTAAAACAATGCCTGGCATATAGTATTTGCTTTAATATGTAAATATTTGCTATTATTACTAAAAGTGTGAGTTTTAGACTCAGGTGAAGCTTTGAGTCCAACGTCTACTGCAGTAGTAGCTTTGAGAACTTGAGCACAGCACTCTGATTACTCTTCTACCAAATAGTGACAACTTAGCAAAGTGCTTTTGAGGATTAAGTAAGAAAAATGTGTTGGTCAAGTGATTGGTATATAACTGCATGTAGCAAGAGTAGTACAACATACATACCCATATTTTCCTTAAGAATAACGTGGTCATAAATGTTCTAAAATCCAAGAGACTTTTTATAAAGATGAAGGATACCAATAGAGTTGGTTTAAAAAATAAATAAAAACCATAGTACAAGTCTACTGTTTATTTGAAACTTATAAGTAACACTTTACCATCATTGGAATTACGCAGATTTACTGAATTTGACACCAGCTCCTAATAATGGAACTCACGGAAGCCTTAACCACCTTTTAAAGAATCCCTTTTACACCCCAAAGCATCCCAAAGAAGCCCGCCCCCTGATGCAATGCCCCATTACAGCAACCCCCAGAGACCACCTTGGCTGCTCCTGTGATCCCTCGGTAAGTATTGCCGGGAAGTTGAGCGTGGCTGTGCAGGATTTCATAATATCCTCTGCACAGCTTGTGCTGTAGAAATATTTAATAATCACATTAAAATTAATGAGTGGGAGTGAACATATTTCTTTTTAATACAAGTGACACATGCAGATCTTTCATTATTTATTTTTCCTCCTCCTGGTATTTTTGCGCTTCCACCTAGTTTTATCCCTGTGACTTGACTTGAGTACAAGTTGGGAAAAGTGTAGCTGAGTCCTGAAACATCTGGAATCAGAATCTGTGCTGTTTTCCTAGCAGTGAGGTCTTAATTATGGACCAGTTATAATATTCCTCCTATTGAAAACATTCCAAACTATTTTAAATTTAGGGGGGAAATATCATTTGGGGGAACAAAATGGATATATGGTATTGTTCCTTTTTTACTCCTATTTTAATTTAGAGCTGTTGTAAGAATATGATAATGTAAACACTTATGAATAGAATTGATAGTTTTCATAAAGATAGAAATTTGAGGAGCAAATGGTTTTATGCTTTCTATTTTCTTTTAGGCTTGTAGAATTACAACAGTAAAAATAGAAACGAAAACTATAAAATAGCAATTATATTCTTATTTATTTTTTTTTTATATATATTTTCAAGATTTATTTATTTATTTATACAAGCACTGGGTACAGTCAGAAGCATGGGAGGGGGAGAGAATTCACCAGAGCCAGAGAGGGGAGCAGAGCAGGCAGAAGGACCGAAGTACACTGCTGAGGGGAGCAGCGGGCGGCAGGAGAGGTCTGCGCGCCATGTGGGACCCTCCTCCAGTGGCCGGGGAGCAGCCGGGGATTGAACCCGCGCTGCAGAGGCTGCAGGCAGCTTCGCAACCCAGCGCTGAACCACTGCGCCACCGGGGAGGCCCTATATTCTTATTTTTCAATGAATAGTTTGGTATGCTACCAATTTTGTCTTTTTTGCAGCAAACATCTTATTCTTTCACCTTCTTCATCAAAAATAATTTCACTTGTACGCTATCCTACCTATACTTCTAAAACATACTGCTGTAAACCAGTGTTACCCCATATTTTTAAAAAAGATGGTTTTGAATGTTATCTTTGTTCTATGATGAAATAATTACACTACAGACATTATTTGACGCATTATTAAACTTGTCTCTCAGACTTTAAAGATGGTATTATTAACTTTTTAGATTTTGCCAGTTGATGATTTTCAGACACAGTTGAATCTGACCGTGGCAGAAGGTAAGGCTTATTGTTGAGCTTGAAAAGTGGAAGCAGGTTTCAGCCTTATTTGAGAATAGCCAATAAAACTAAGGAAGTTATAGAAGACCACCTGATGAAACAGAGATTTCTTTGCTTGACAGTCTAGACTGTTACTCATAAAGAAAGAAGGGATAGTTATAGTGGGAACCTCATATAATATGTTGAGTGGAAGCTAAATCACTCCTTATGAACATGTTGGTGATGTTTTGAAATTTTGAAGGTCTTTGTAGGGTTATATCATATTTCCATTTAAAATACCTGTCAGAAAAGAGATTCCCTTCTTTTTTGTGACTGAATAATATTCCATATTATTTGTCATCTTTATCCATTCCTCCATCAGTGGTTGGAGTTGTTTTATAGCTTGGCTATTTGTAAATAATGCTGCAGTAAACATGGATGTGCAGAAAAAACAATAAATAAAATCCTGTTAAATTTCTATCTCACTTGGTTCTTAATTATGAGAAAGCCTAAGTTGATTTATTAACCTAAAGTTATTTTTCATCACCTGTGAATAATAATAAATGGAAGAATAAGCAGATACCTGATGAAATTTGTCAGCTGTCACTTGCATGTTCACCATCACTTTGATATAGTCTCTGGTCCTTAAGTTATTTGCTTATATTTTCATCCTGCTGGAATATAAAGGCGAATTCTGTACTATTCTTGACTTGTCTTTATAAAATTTCTGTGAATGTTTGGATTACAGAAATCCTTGATGGTACCACCATCCTTTGTGGTGAAGGATGATACTTTTGAAATCAAGAACTGGGTTTGATTATGAGCTTAGGCACTTATAGCCATAGAGAAAATATTTACTTCCTACAAGCTGCTGTTTTCTCATCTGTAAGATAAATGTATAACATTAATTCATAGGATTTATAAAAATTAAATTAGATGCTAGAAGCATAAAACACCTGGCAATTGGGAAAATGAAAATGGGAGATATATTCTACTGTGATTTCATTCAGTTTAGTCTCAGAATTTTGAACTTTTGGTTTCTAAGTACACATATCACCCAGAAAACTTTCTCTCTGGAGCATGTCTTGAAGAATAAGAAATTAAATAAATAAAATAAAATAGTGTCAAAGAATTTTGATATTATAATTTAACTCCTAGTAGCTGAAATTTCTAGCCATTTTGTTATCATTTTGTGATATTTTGATCTAACATTGATTTTGGGAATCTCCATAGTCAAAATCTACAGTGAATCCATTTTGTCTTCTAGATTGTTTATGGATTTGCTCTTTGTAATTAGTTTTCTTAGAGATAAAAATAATTTTTCAAAGGAGTTGAGTAAAATTTAGATGAATGTATTATTGTATATTATCACATAATGTTCACTAAGTACATTTAAATGGTGGTTCCATTTTCTCCATATAACCCAAGAGAAGATCATTAAGCGTGGTACTTTACCCTATGGAAGGCCCAGAATTCTCCGGAAGAATAACACCATCTGCCTTCTCTACCAGCACCAGTTTGTGAGTGCTTACAGCCACGATATCCTAATGCCCCTTTGGACATCCTACACTGTGGACAGAAATGCAAGTATTTCTCACCTCACCCCTTGAGCCCTGTGTAGTGGTTTTATACATCCTCATTAAGCAAAACGTTGAAAGCATTGTTCCTTACAGTTTATCTTGGCTCTATCACCAGTTTCTAAATTAGAAGTTACTCAACCCAAAGTCAGAAAAGTTAGATTTCAGCTCTGCCACTGGCTAGCTATGTGACTATGATTCAGCAGATTTCTTCTCCTGTGAAATGAGGCTGGTTTAATTTTTATTTTTTGGTTTTTGTATTTTATGACTCTAGTTTATAATTTTATGAAATCAGTTTTAAATGTCACAGTCATCCATCTCTACATACGTACCTGTGTGAGCACAAGGATTTCCCTCAACTATGCACATCTTAGGGGCTTCTGGCTGACTGGTGGAAAAAACCATTGAAGTTCAGTAACCTTGTGCATGCACCACCTATGAGAGACTAGACCAGGCAGCGGCTGGGCATCCTGTCCACCCCCAGACCAGAGGGCTTAGGCCTTGAAAGGAGTAGGCACGGATATCACAGTTCTTAATAAAACTAATAATATTCTCCCTCATCTCCACCCTCTGGGTGCTGTGATAGAAAGAGAAATGATGAAGTTTGAGATAGGCTTTGAAAGAGAGGATGGCAATGTGAGATGAAACTTAGATTTCAGATGAGAATTGCAGTTTTAAACTAGACTAACTGGATTTTCAGAAACTGAAAGTATCTGGCAAAGTATAGGCTGCCCCTGAAGGAGAGAAAAAGGATTTCTTTCTGTTTGATTACAAAAGGTAAAATTATTGCCTGGTGGTGGATGGAAACATAGACTTTTAGTAGCAATCATAATGTAATATATACAGATCTCAAAATATAAAGCTGTAAGCATGAAACAAAATTTTGTTATGAGAACAAAATGAGAAGAAAGGGAATGAAGGTGGGCAGACTGGGGAATGAAGGGCAGTTGTGTGGTGGTGCATGGAAACTAGACTGTTAGTGGGGATCATACATAGTTGGTATAGATGTCAAATTTTAATGCTGTCACCTCAAACCTATGTAATATTGTAAAATGATCTTGCTGCAATAAAAATTTAAAAATGAAAAATAGCTTTCACTGAGGTTGGTAAATAAAATAAGGACTTATGTGTATATATGCAATTCATAGATTGAAATATATACATATATGTGCATTCACTTATTTATGTAAAGTTTCTGCCTTAAACATGATTTTTTTTTTTAATTCTTAAAGACCATCTGGAAACGCTCTTACTTTGTAATATATAGCAGTCCACACAATGTTTTATTTGTCCGCATCTTGTGTATTGAGTTTAGGCCCTTAATTATGGTGTTTTTGGATTCTGTGTGAACTCTAGTTTTCTTATATAATCAAGACTTCATATAGTCACAGTCATGCCTACTTCTGAGGTTTTCATATTGCATTGCTATTCAGTGGCCTTTTTTTCCCTTCCCAACTTTATTCTGCTTGGTTAAACATGGAAGATTGACTCAGATCTTTAATGAATATACCCAGAGAAAAATGGAAAAATAAGTGAAGGACATGAGCAGACATTAGAACAACGTAATTGTACGATGTAGTTGAACGTTAACCACTTATGAAGCAAGCTGCTTTTCTTTTATGTGCCTGGTATAATGTTTGTTTGGTTTTTTTTTTTTTTCACTTTATTTTTCAGGACAGTTTTTCTACAGAAGTCTTTTCCAACTGTTTTTATCAGGATCTCCGAATTTCTCTTAATCCTGTTCATAAATGTTCATTTTATAAAAACAATGCTAAACTGAGTTACGCATTCCTGTCCCCCCCACGTAAGTCTCTTACTCTCAGTTCCATTAAACTTTATCTGCTTCCTTTATATAGATATAGATATAGATATAGATATAGATATAGATATAGATATAGATATAGATATAGATATAGATATAGATATAGATATAGATATATAGATATATATCCACCATATAGTATGTGCAAAGTACATAGCCTTGTTTTTTTCTGGTGTAAATTGTGAATGAGAAATATAACTACTAGGGAAAATTTTAAAGTATGTAAAGCTTGAATTTTGGAAATCTTTTTTTGTTGCTTGGAGAGTGGTTGATTTAATGCAGACAATTTAAATAAGATAATCTTTATTTTTTTTCTGCCTTTCTTTTAAAGAGAATTTGAGAAAACTCAGTGCAATTAGAAGGATGCTTCAGGATTCTTAAGGAGAGATCATTTTCTTGTGCAGTGTAACTTGTCATAGAATTAGTAGACCTACAGCCTTAAATGTGCTTGCTCTGTCTTCATCCAAAGCCTCGAGGGAATGTCTTTTTGGAAGTCAAATGCTCTATTTTTTAAAGCGGCATTTTTGTATGTTAATGATAGGACATTTTAGGCTGACCTTAAAAAGGCAAAACCCAGAAGGCTCCAGGTACTCAAATACCCTCCAGATTCATTCCAGTCCCCATAGTAAGTATCTGAAGTCAGAACTTGGCTATTGCATTATAAAAATAGACCAGGTCCAAGCTGAAAATTCATATAAAGAAGCCTTGTACAGCATTTTAGGCAGACATCCTGTGATGTTTTTTCTGGATGGTTGGTTGTTTTGAAGCCACATAGTCTCTTTTCTCTTTTCACTATAAAAGAGTTTAAGGAAAAAAGATTGTCAGCACAATATACTTTAGTTGAAATAAGGCAAATAAGGTATAAAGTTTGAACATGTTTAATTTACTAAAGTTTTAAAGTGCTTGATAAAATATATTGCATTTTCCCTTGACTTGGAAAAGTTTTACAGGTTTAAGATGATAGTTGACTAAAATTTTTAAATCACACCTATGAAAAACTACAACTTTTTTATTTAATGTTTGTAACGAATGAGCAATTTGTTCTCTTGTTTTTCTTTGTAGAACTAAATAAAGGTTCAAATCAAATATATTCTGAAGCATTGCTTACTACTAATATAGTGCCAATGTACCAGAGTTTCCAAGGTAAAAAGGTTTAACCCTATATTTTATAGTTCTGATGAATTTCTGTACATATAATTTATATGTAATAAGACTGATGTTCTAAATTAAATGACTATCAGGTATCTTACAAGTCTTTTTCGAGAATGCCAGTACACACAAAACTTCACAAATATTAGAATTGTGATATTTAATAGTCTATTCTTCTATTTTGTATTGAAATGTTTATCAACATTTTTTGGTGGAAAAAGTATGTGATATTCTCCTTAAGGTTAACTAGCTAGTGTGGTCCACTCACACATTTGCTTTAGTCTGTTTTCCTATTTATCTGTTGGGAAGTTCTTGATAATTGTTTTTGATTTTAAAATGAATCAAATTTGCATCATTTTTTTTGTCGCATTAGACTCTTATAAGAAGAATCGATAAGCATTTATATTTAAAATGATGTATTAAATTTTAAAATATGCAGCATGTGAGAAAATTTTACTCTAATTTACATTTAGCCTACTTGTGAACATTCAGTGATAATATGCAGATATTCACAATAAATCTGAATAACCTGCCTTGTTTGTGTTGGTGAAGTTTTTATACTTAACATAGTGACATGTTATCACAAGTTCATGTTGACGGCCTCAAACTGAGACCCAAGTCAGACTTGATTTTTCTCTATATTACAAATGTTCAGTTTGAATGCAGGATTGATTATTTCATGTGACACCATGGCTCTTCATTCTTTTGAAAACCCTTGTCTTCCTTCTTAAGTTGTGTGGCGCTATTTCCACGGCCCCCTACTGCAGAAGTACGCCAAGGAAAGGAATGGCGTCAACGTTGTCAGTGGCCCTGTGTTTGACTTCGACTACGATGGACGTTATGATTCCTCAGACACACTGAAGCAGTAAGAACACATTTTATTTGCTCTTAAATATAGCTCTCAACAGTGATTACCGCCCTGTGAGTCAGCAGAAGTTTTTTTACCTGATCCTGTTGTATGTCTTTTCTGATTATACTGGAAGTACCTTGAAATATCTGACTAGTTTGAAGTTTTGCTCAGTGTTTAGAAAAATATTTGTTAAATAAGTATTTTTTCTCTCCCATTTAGTCAGATGTGTAATTCTTGAGTTCAGTGTTAATGCTGAGCTCTGCTGTGTGCTACAAAACTAGCATCAGTGTTTAAAATCTCCCCATGCAGGTAATTGGTAAGATACTGTCTTAATTAACATACTGCAGATGAAGAGATATATGTTGTGGGTAGAGGCATCCTGATAAACGAATCAACTGGGTTATAAATCAGTAATGCCCATGTGTGGGCAGGGGGTGAATGTCACAGCTTTGACTGAACCCTGGCTGGAGGGGAATGATAGAGCATCCTTGTTGAGAAAACTGCCAGGTTATTGTAGTTTTAGAAATGAGAGGGAGAAAACATTTTAGGAGCTGGTTTGGTCTTATTTTAAACAATAATTACAACATTTGTGCAAACCATTTTGCTGTTATTATGTATATAAGAAAAAAAGAGGGCCTCCCCGGTGGTGCAGCGGTTGAGCGCTGGCTTGCGAAGCTGCCCGCGGCCTCTGCGGCGCCGGTTCGATCCCCAGCTGCTCCCCGGCCACCAGAGGAGGGTCCCACATGGTGCACAGACCTCTCCTGCCGCCCGCTGCTCCCCTCAGCAGTGTACTTCGGTCCTTCTGCCTGCTCTGCTCCCCGCTCTGGCTCTGGTGAATTCTCTCACCCTCCCGCGCTTCTGACTGTATCCAGTACTTGTATAAATAAATAAATAAATATTAAAAAAAAAAAAGAAAAAGAAAAAAAGACAGGAACTTTTGCTGAGATTCAGCGCTGGTCTGAGGAATTTCCTACTCTCAGGCTGATTTGGGGATCCTTTTTACACATAAATATCTGACCACAATAGTTTGTAAAATTACAATTAAAAAAGCCAATTTTTTTTTTTTTACTATATCTTAAAAGGCATCATGTCCCCCTGTAACTGCCTCATAGGACACAACAGTAGAATGGGGAAGGGAGAGAACTCAATGCTTTCCTACTCACAGCTCCAACTAATCTGTTTTGCATGTTATATATAGTTCTGTGTAAGATTCTATTTGAAAGCAGTGATCTCACTACATTGAAGTTTGAAAGATGTTGAAAAAACCAACCAACCAGCTTAGCTTTGAAACCCAAAGATAGAGCATTAAGATAAGGTCATGATGTTAACTGAGATAGCATTGAGAATATGCTGCAATAAAATAATAAAATTATTGGGATAACTCTAAAGGAAACAAAGGAAAATTCATAGCATGTGGCTTCTTTGATGAAATGAGAATAAAAAAAAAAAAATGACAAAACCATTCCTTTCTCTGGCCACTGCTTGTCCACAGCTATATGAAGTTTGAAAGACAGTAATGCTTTAGGATCTTGGTTGTAGCAGTTCAAAATTATATTTTCCTTTCCACGATGTCTCAATTCCAGTGTGTTAAGATAGAACTACAAAAGGGCCTTCCCAATGGTGCAGCAGTGAGTGCTGGGTTGTGAAGCTGCCTGCAGCCTCTGCAGCGCCAGTTTGATACCTGGCCGCTGGGCAAGTGTCCCACATGGCGCGCAGACCTCTCCTGCTGCCCGCTGCTCTCCTCAGCAGTGTATTTTGTCAGTCTGTCTGTTCTATTCCCTGCTCTGGCTCTGGCGAATCCTCTCACCCTCCCGCACTTCTGACTGTACCCAGTGCTTGTATAAATAAATAAATAAATCTTAAAAAAAAAAAAAGATAGAACTACAAAATTCCAAAGTTCAATAAATTTCTATAGAAAATAAAAAATACTTGGATTGTTTATCTATCTTTGAAATCTTTTTCTCAATCTATGTTGATAGTATGATTATTAACTTCTTATAATGTATTTGATTATTTGAATCTTTGCTTTAGCTGTATTGTATTAAAATATGTTATTCTGAAATACTCTTTAAAAGGAAGATAATTATTTTATTCTTAAAGTGAATATTGCCATATTTTACAGAAACACCAGACCCATCCGTAATCAAGAAATTCTGATTCCAACTCACTTCTTCATTGTACTAACAAGTTGTAAAAATATATCCCAGACTCCCTTACAGTGTGAAAATTTAGATACCTTAGCTTTCATTTTGCCTCACAGGACTGACAACAGTGAGAGCTGTGCGGTAAGTAACCTTTGTTTATTTACCTTAAACAATGAAAATATATTTGTATATTTGTGTGTGTTTCTTACACTGAAAATTCTATGACGGAGCCTTACCTTGAATCTGTATATGTACTTTGAAATTGTAAGATGGTTTTAAATTAATCCTCTCAGATGGTGTATCTTCAGAGATCACACTTGTCTACTGAAAACACTACAGATCAGATCAAAATGTAAATATTGGTGATTTTGTGTGATTTTACCACTAAATTCTAGGCTTATTTGAAGTATGAATTTTCTCTTGTTTCAAAAGCAGATCTGTAATTTACTGTTGTAAATTGTCTGAAAGTTGTGGTTATACAACATTTCAAATTAATTTCCTATATATCACATTATTATAAAAGTATGTCCCTGGGCCTCCCTGGTGGCACAGGTGGTTGAGCACAGCACTGTGAAGCTGTCCACAGCCTCTTTTCTATTCTGTTATTCCAGTGCTTGGAAATAATTGTTTTATGTCATCTTATTTGCTCAAAATTTAAAAAAAAATCTAAACCGTAACTATTTGGCATCAAGGCTGCATTAAAATTTTAACAGTTTTAAGTTTTTCCTTAGAGGAGGCCAAAATATTTTTGTTTCAGAGCATTTCCCAGATTTCCTAAGTGTTATTTTTCCATTGAATTTACACAAAGTAAGTCTAGATACAAATTGGCAAATAGATTTTGGCTTTCCTACCAGCCTCATTGGATGAGTGGTGTGTATAATGTGGTCAAAAGGATCTTGAGGCCCAGCCTGAGCTCAGCAAGAGAAAGTGCTGCGATCACTCATTGATTTCTCCATGCGTCAATGTGAATGTGTCAGTGTCAGTGTCCCCTCAGCCATTCATTCATTTAACATAGATGTTGTAGGTACTAAAGACACAGCAATAAACAAAAAGTGATCTCTGCTGTAGGCCCAGGAGTGGATCTCTGCTGTAGGCCCAGGAGTGACCATTCCGAATGAAGATATGTCTCTCTCTAGTTGTTTTGCTCATAAACTTTCAGAACTAATTGACCAGTCTCTCATAGAATATATTTCTTTTGAAGCTATTTTTTCATTATTCTTTAAGAGTTAAGTAGAGGATAGTAAGATTTTGTCTATTTAGATGCCTTTTAGGCATCTACTCTGCTAATTGGTCAGTATCATGGACTGTATCTTTGTTTTCCTTGTTAAGTTAAATTGCCTTTAATTTAAAGGTATCATTTAGTATTGTGTTCTGAAGCATATAATAGAATACCTAATTACAGTAACTTGAGCAAGTAAAGGGTTTCTTAGAAGAAGAGGAAACTCAGAGTTAAACAGGATGGTGCATCAGGTGAGCAGCACTCTTGGGGAACCAGACTCTTCCTGTCTTTCTGTGCCACCGTTTCTTAGCTTGTGGCCCATGTGTGCAAAAGATGGCTTCTACTTCCCTACATGCTATATCTGAATTCTGTGTTTTCCCCACAATGTCAGTAACAGGCTTATGTTTACATTTCTTTGACCCAAATGATAAGTGTTATAAATTAGGTGTGGAGTTCCCTTCCTATCTCTACCATTCCAACAGCTATTGTGCTCACACCTTAAGTGCAAACATTGTCATTTTCTACAACGGTCATGTACATAAAGGACCCTAAATAAAAGACTTGATGGATATAACTTGAAGTTATATCCCAATGCTTACTGATTTCTCCTCTTAGCTGAATATTGGCCTGAGAGAATTGATGCGTTGTGTATGCTTTTTAAATGTTCCTGTGAATGTCAGAAGAGATGCCAGATGTCCACTGGCCAAATTGTCTACTAAGTCATGGCTGTTCCTCTTAGAACCAGGGTAAAGATGGCTGCAGGCAGCTGAATGGGCAGTAGTACTGACAGCGGGTGATTGAGGGTTAATGGGAATTTAGAAATTATTGAGATGATCTGTGTGAAAAGTCTGTGTTTATCATTTCCAACTAATAATGTCCCAAGGGCACATGAACCTTTCTTGAGGGATGCCTTTAAAGTACAATCAAAGCCCATCAAACAGTGAGAACATTCTTCATCTGTCCTTCTCCAGTAGCCATATTCAGAAAAATTTACACCATCACATGGATGTTTGATTTCCATTTCTATCACCCGCCTCAGCTACTGCATGTTTCTATTTGCCAGGGACCAGCCTTTAATTCTTACTTGTTTGCTTTTATTTTTAATCTTTTTTTTCATGGTATAATTGTCATATAACATTAAATTTAGCTTCAGGTAAACAACCTAATGATTCAATATTTGTATATAGTGCAAAACGATCCCACAATAAGTCCAGTTAACATCTGTCATCATCTTGTGATAAGAACTTTAAGGATTTACTCTCTGACAACTTTCAAATTGTATTCTCATTCCATTTTAGCTAAGATTTCACTACTTCACCAGAAATGATAGTGTTTTACTATTTTCCCTAGCCCCTTCTTCATGTTCCTATATAGATAATGAATTCTGTGAAGAGCTAGTGTTTGTATCGAGCAGTTGTGTACATCATTGCATTTGATGCTCAGTATAATACTTTAAGGAGGGTGCACACAGGGGAAGCAGGCTTCAGATGTTAAATAACTTGCCCCAGTTTACTTGATAGGGAAAGGTAGAAACAGGACTGGAATCTAAATTTCTTCAAACTAATTTCCATATTCTTTTACCATGCCATGTTGTTTCTGTTTTGCAACATTTTCTAAACCCACACCACTAAGTTTCTTGCACCAGCATGATACAGAACATCTGTTGCACGAGTTTTTTCCTTTTCCGAAACTTGACACATCTACTTTAACTAATATGCATGGTATATGTAAGACAGGGAGCTTATCAAGAATTGGGATCACGCCTAACCAATCTATGACATCCACCATTTGGGAACCAAAGTGTCAGAACTAATTAAATTTGGGGAGATGGACACTTTGCAGCAGAAGTGAACTGGCTGTTCTCCAGTGACTTTTCTTCCTTCCTCCTCACAGCATGGGAAGCATGAGTCCTCATGGGTTGAAGAGTTATTGATGTTGCACAGGGCTCGCATCATAGATGTTGAACACATCACTGGACTCAGCTTCTATCAAGAAAGAAAAGAGCCGATCTCAGACATTTTAAAATTGAAGACATATTTGCCAACCTTTAACCAAGAAGATTGATATTTTTTATTACTAGAACATAACATAAATTTTTTTAAAAGAACATTCTATTTTATACAGTCCTCTGTTACACTATTGCATTGTTTGGAAACTGTCATCCGGAGTTAGAAGTGGGAATCCTCTGTGATATGACCATCTCAGGGAAACTTGTGGCCTCAGTATGGCAGTAGGAGTGTGTTCCTATTGAGTCTTGCACGTGTCTGAATGTGTAAGAGCTGTATGTGTTGTGCAAGTTTGGGAAATAAAGACAGACTATACCGAAAACTGCTCTTCTGCTTCTCTTTAAAGGCAGAAGTAGCTGTGAACATTATCTGGACACCAAATGTATGAATCTTAGTATCTTTAATAAATTTTTATGGAACTGGCAAACATTAGACTAATGAATAGGATTGGAAAAAATCATGTTATAAGAGCATCTTCACAGGAATTTAAGAGAGATTCTGAATTCCATTTAACTTGGAGTTTATTTTATTTTGTTTTAATCAAAATAGTGGAAGCCAGAATATTTCAGAGGCTCCGTATGTTTTCTTTTATTCTCTTAAGACAAAATATGTAATCCTGTGTATTATTTTTTATTGTGCTAGAGTTTCTTCAAATTTAATGATGCTAGCAAGTTAAACTAAGGGACAATCTGTGAACTGAGTATACCTCCTGTTACAAAGTTCTACTCTACATTTGTACACAAAAGAGAATATTCCCAATTTGCTCAATGGTTATTAACATAGGTTAAAAATAGCTCTAAAAGTGGTTCATCTGTTAAAAATGAGCCTTATGTAGTGAAACTTTAGAGAACTTGTTGATACCTGCAAGTGGCATTTTTCATTGCAATTCTAGAAATGTTTTCCTCTGTGCACAGAAATGACCTTGCCAGGAGTGCTGTGCTGGACTGAGGTGTTCATCTTGAAATTCCATGGATTCGAGGAGACATGTCACCTTCACTTCCCATCTTCTTGGTGGTCATGATAAATGAACCTGAATTCCCCCAGGTAGACTTTGTCCTCTAGTCCCAGTCTGTGAAGCTTCAAAGTCTACCTTCACTCTTAGGCTGCTTGGGTTTGATTTAGATTTTATATTTTTACACCAAAGATTTGTATCTGTCCTTCATTTGATAATCGTTCTTTAATAGCCTCAGGGCCACAGAAACTTTAAATAATACAATTTGCACCTGAAAATTATATAATAATTTAGAAAGTTTCATTGTTTCTTGTTCTAATCCCACAGGTCCCTGGGGTTCTGTTCAATTTTGCTTCCAGTGTATTTTCTCTCTTTTGTTTAGGTTGGATAATTTCCATTGTTCTAGTTTCAAGTTGATGGATTCTTTCTCTGTCTAATTCATTCAGTTCTAGAGCCCATCCATCGGTTTTTATATTTCAGTTATTGTATTTTTAATTGTAAAGTTTATAATTTTTATGTCTTTTTTTTTTTTTTTTTTTTTTACTGAAAATATCTCTTTGCTGAGACTTTGTATTTCTGTACTGAGATTTGTATTTCTTTCAAGCATTTTCATACTTGCCCACCGAAGCATTTTTATGATGGCTGCTATAAAATTCTGGTCAGATAATTTTGACATCTGTGTTATCTTGATGTTGTCATCTATGTGTTTTATCATTTGAAAAGATTTACCTGATTCTGGGTGTGATGAATGGTTTTCAATTGAAACCTGGATAGTTTTAGTATTATGTTATACAACTATGGATATTATTTAACCTTCTGTTTTCACTGAGTTTCTCTGATATCACGCTAGCAAGAGAATTGGGAGCACTGCTAGATGTGGCTGGGAGCCAGGTTTCTCACTTAACCTCCATTCACACCTGGATGAGAGGCGATCCTGGGGCCTGCTGAGCAGGGTGGGACTTCAGCTCACCACTGAGGCTCCATTGATGCCCCCCTGTCTGAGATGTGCAGGTGCCTCGTTCCTACTCCCACATGGTCCCCACTGATGCATGGACTGAGAGACAATGGTGGGGAAAGCTTTATTATCACCAGGTATGGATGAAATGGTCAGTTCTCTACTTAGCCTTCTCTGACATCATGCTGGCAGGAAAGTTAGGGCACCTTGCTGTAACCTGGCAAGGAAGGAAGCCTTGGCTCCCCACTCAGCCCTTGCAGGATGGATGGGGCCATGGTCTTCTCCATGGTGCTTGGCTAGTGCTGTTATTATTATTATTATTTTTTTAACTAGGCATTTTTCTTCTGGCTCTTTGGCTAGAGAGCTAGAGAAAGAGAGAGAACGTGCCTTTCCATGTGAACTAAATAATAAATGGGGGAAATTATCACAGTATCTTCTTTAGGTCCCAGGCCCCCAACCTGATAGTACCTTTTTTCTCTCCACTTTTCATAATCTTCCTGTGTTTGTGTATGTATAATATCTAAGCTTTTTATCTGCACTTAGCAGAAAGATATCTACTTCTTTGTAGAAGTGTCTCATTGATTTTATATATTCTTCAAAAAACACCTGCAGACACATGGTTGCCGCTAATATAAAACATCTTAGTAAAATTTGACTGGATAGATACCCTTCCCCTTTGCCAGGTACCAGGACCACAGAGAAGAGAAAATTAAAACTCTTACAGAGTTGGGGAGGCGGTGGTAGGTAGCAGAAATATAAATGATCCCTAAAGGGTGATAAATGTTATAATGGAGCGTTGGGTGGATGGTGGCCCAGGGACCAGAAACTTAGTGTCCAGGGAACCCTGGGTACTGCATGGTAATATCAGCAGTGACTTCCTGGAGGTGGTGACGTTTGGGCTAGGTCTTTGAAGGAAGCAGTGGTGATCTTCAGGTAAACAGGTAAGGAAAGGAGAGTCTAGCATTCTTTGGATGGATACATTTTTGGCATTTTCCCATTGTTTCCTCTGATATATTTTACAAAGGTCATTATGACCTACTTATGACATACAACCATTTCACTTTTCTTCCTTTGTCATAATAATCTCCTGTTCTTGAAGAAAATATCAGAGTCTAAATTGTTTTGATGTTTTAAGGTAAATGACATCCCCATCTGTTCCCACTTAATTTTTTCTTCAGTTGCTCTTATACAGTATGTATTATTTCTTGTCTTGAAAGACACTCTCCTTTTACCAATTAATCACCTTAAAATATGTCACTGACCTTCACTTTCCCAATTTGATAAACTGACATGGTCAAATATGGAAACATATTGATTCTACTTTTTTTTTTTTTATAGAGGCATGTTTTATTTATTCATTCATTTATTTGTTTGTTGTGTTTATACATGCACTGGGTACAGTCAGAAGCGCGGGAGGGTGAGAGAATTCACCAGAGCCAGAGCGGGGAGCAGAGCAGGCAGAAGGACCGAAGTACACTGCTGAGGGGAGCAGCGGGCGGCAGGAGAGGTCTGCGTGCCATGTGGGACCCTCCTCCGGTGGCTGGGGAGCAGCCGGGGATCGAACCGGCGCTGCAGAGGCCGCGGGCAGCTTCGCAACCCAGTGCTCAACCACTGCGCCACCGGGGAGGCCCCCTACTTTTTTTTGACAAGGCTATTTTTGCTTTCCAACTACACAGCAAATCTTTAACCCTAATTTTATCACCATGTCATGCACCTCTTCAATGAGGTAAATAACTTCCATACAGAATTTCACAACATCAAAGAACCAAGTGGAACTTAAAAATATTTACAAGAATTAGAAAAGAGAGCAAATCTTCCTGAGAAGACAAACATTCAGGTTCCAGATACATGGGTGATGTTATCAGGTCCTATTTAGGATGGAGACAGGGATGGAGCTAAGAACACATAGTCCTCCAAAGGAGTCTGTTAATCAACCCCTTTTGACTTTTCTTTGTTATTAGCTACATTAACTGTCCTGCCCTATTTTCTGGGTAAGTTCTTATCTATGACAGTAACTGGCATTTGAGCTTTGAAACAAGTGTAGTGATTACACTTCATGCTGAAGCCTATCACAGGAATTTGGTCTGTGGGTGTTTTCATAAGCCTTAAGTAAATTTCATCATGTCTACCTACATCCAATGACATTTTCCTTGAAAGGAAATCTACAGAATGTAATGTCTGTAAAATAAGAAATGTGGATTCAAAAATAAAAGTTGTATATACAGAAACTTGACTGCTTGTGTGTGTGTTGAGGGTGTGGGATAGGAGGCAGGGAACAGGTGGTGGTGTTTCTCTAGGCATTCATACTGAGTGCAAGGGTTGTGGGCCATTATCCACAGCTGTATTGTTGGAAGGGGAAAGAAGTTCCAAAGTTCATTTTAGGTTCACAGAGTAAACAGTCCTTTCTGATCTGTGACCTATATTCCTGTTTTTGGTTCTTTAATTACATTTAATGGTACTCCCAAGTAAAAAAGGAGACAGACATATATAAATATCCTTTCAGTATTTAGAAGAGACTGAAGCAGAGGGAAGGAAAGTCACCAACCTGTAACTTCCATAGATTTTTTTTTTTTCAATGTGAAATATTTGCATTTATTCCCCCTGTCATACATAAATAATGACTGGGGGAAAAAAAAAAAGATGTTTACAAGGAATCATACCCATACCAGAAGCCACAGATTCATAAAATGTTTCACTCTACTAGAAATGAAAGAATCTCTGAAATAGGTATTATACCCATAAGGTAGGGAAGGAGGAATAAAGGAAAACACACAAAAAAAGTCCCTTTACATCCCACCCACCCCAATGACATTGTCTTAAACTTGAGGTATTTGCCTGTAAATCCTCAATTCAGGGGAAAACTGAAGGATTTTAATAAAAATAGCACATTCATTTAAAATGCATGTCCAGTTTCATTCTGTATCAGAAATTCAGAACTCAGAGTAGAGTTCTTTCACCAAAGAGAGAGAGGAAACAGTAAACATCTAGGAAATAAGATTTTCACATTTCTGATAATTTTTTCACTATCAAAAATTTTTATGTGCATATGCTTGGATGCATTGTGCTGGCTGTAATACAAAGGAAGTGAAGTGGGTCTCAGACTGAAAGTTTGTAAATTAATAAAAGCTCGAGAGGATTTGAAATAAACGAAACTCAAATTTTCTTCGTTCAAAGAATGGGTCCATTTCATTGTTGAAATTTTCACAATTTAAAGTCTCTGATAAACCCCTAAATTTTGAGTTCTCTATCATAAACTTTTCTGTACCTTAACACAATTCTACTGTCTTTGTCTTGCAGAATTACTTGTATCAAGCCCCGACTAGAAACAGAATGGTATATTTTTGTAGCTTTTTCTTATTTTGTTTTAAAGGTAGCATCATTGTTTAACCTCATAGCACACTTCAAGACATTGGGCCTAGATTATGTTCAGTCAGATGGAGACCAACAATAGATTGCAAAGCAGTGCTTACTCTTGTGTCATATAGTAAGGCTTTAGGGGAAAGCTGGGAAACAAGATAGATGAGATTCTTGCCTTCTTAGTGTTTCCTTATCTACATTTTTATTTCAAGGTTCAGTCCAAGGCTGTTGTCTTTACCACACTTTCTCTCCTTCAAACTTCTAAGGCATTCCTCATGAGATAAGATTGTCTTAGACTCTGAGGATGACAGACAGCACATGCCCTCAAGCTATGCATTGTTAGGTAGCAGCAATCAATGGCACATTATGCAGTTGTTCCTCACAATTAGTTACATGGCATTGTGACACTCTAAGGAATTGTACTCAGATCCTCCCCCTATTATGACCCCCTTACAGGGCTTGCTAAAAGTAGTCTGTAACCATAAAAGGAAATAAAATAATTTCAGGGTGTGGTTATTGGTGTAAGAAGGCTGTTAACTTCCACTTCAGGCTTTCAGGGTCCTGGCAGGAGCTTCTGAAGAGAATACTTTGCTACAAACTTTGTAAGGAAATGCAGGGGTCCAAAAAAGCTGCACTAACTGAACATTTCCAGCCTGTGTTCCTCTGCCTGTTCTGTTCCCCACTCTGTTTCTGTTGAATCCTCTCAACTCCTCCGCCCCTTGCACCCCCCACATCTGGCCTGTACCCCAGTTCTTGTATGCATAAATAAATAATCTATAAAAAATGACTTCTTTTCAAAAGCTCTCTTTCAAAAGAGATGAAGACTTTCAAAAAATAACAAAACAACAAACTATTGGTGGTTTAATGGATGATGCAGTTACAAATGCATTCTTACATTCAAATAAGAATGAAAAAGTTTGTCTTCCCCCATCTCTTGTAATTCCACCCTAATTTGACAAGTTTGCCTTCTTTGGAACCGGTTCTTCAGATAAGCATTAGCAAGTTTGTCTTTCCCCGAATTTCTTGCAATTCCCCCCTTGTTTGTCAGGTTTGTCTTCTTGCACTCCAAGGAGTTGAAAAAAGCAAGCTGGCACCCACTGACCCCTCCCACACCCCTTTGCAGACCCTCGCCCGTCTTCCCCATTTTTCCCCCTTTGTATAAAGACCCCTGCCCTCTGCCAAAGAGCAGGACGGTTGCCTTTCAGACCTGAGTCTGCTGCCCTCCTCCTTCAGCGACAAATTCAGCCAATTTCCTTTCCCTCAAACTCGGGTTTCTTTTATTGGCTGAGGGAAACTGAGGCGGGCCTTGGGTATCTTGGAGACACGGAAAGCCAAATGGAAAAGAATTCAAAATTCTACACAAAGTTGAAACACCTGATTTGGAAGAGAACCCTGTTTTACATTGCGAAATAATTGAGTTAACTGTTCTTAACTAAACTGGTAATCATAATTATATAAGCTTAATCAATGAATCCCTCTTTAAACACGAAACATGCCTCATTGACAAGCAGAATCACTATTATTTTAAATAAAGTAGATATCACAAAGGTAAACGAAAGAATATATTGGACACCACGTCTCAAAATTCAGTCAGCGTGGATGAGAGTCTCGCCCTGGAGAACTGACACCACAGCGGCCAGGGTGGGGGTGGGGGTGGGGGTGGGGTGGAGGTGGGGTAGGGTGGGGTGGGGTGGGGGTGCCACTGTGCGCACAGCAGGGGCCGGACGTGGGGCCGCTGGGGGCCCTGGAAGCTCTGCGCGTCGGTCCAGGACAACGCTGGAGGCTCCGCGGCCCCCAGGAGGCGGACCCCGCGGGGAGCTGCCCGAGGAGAACGCGAGGGGAGGGGGGCGGCCTGCGAGGACCCGCCCGGGACCCTGAGCCGCAGACGCGGCTCGACGGCCCATCAGGTCGCCCTGCGCTGCCGCGGGGCACCCCCCACGGGGGCCGGACAGGGACTGAGGATCCCGCCAGGGGCTGGGGACTCGGGCGGGTGGATGCCAAGTCTGTGGTGCCCTGGGGAGGAGGGAGGGAGGGAGGGGATCATCGTGCGCCCCCGGAGAGGAGAGTCGGGGTGGCCTTAAGCTACCTGGGGCAGGGTCCCCGCAGCAGGCGGGAGAGTGTCATAAGCCGCTCAGGGGAGTCAAAAGCGGGTGCCAAGGTCGGGAGCCCCGAGCAGGTGTGACGCAGCCTAGCGGAGCTGCTCGCCTCACGGCACCTGTGGGGAGGCCCGTTTGCTTTAGCGTGAGGGTGAGGGGCGGAGGGACCTCAGGGGGCGGGTGGGGAGCCCACGGGCGGAGAGGTGATGGAGAGGCCCCCCAGCGGAGCCCGCTCCCCGCAGCCCGACCCGTGGTCAAGCGCAAAGGGCTGGCCTGAGCGCAGGGGCTTCCCGGCAGCGGCGGCCACGAGAGTCTAGTGCGGGGGCGGGGGGGGGGTACAGCAGTGGGTACCAAAGGGGCTGGCAGTTGCCCCCTCAAGACCCGATTGTTGCAGACCTCAGAGTGAGCACAGCTGGGGGCGGGTGCAGGGTGTGGTTTGTGCTGGGACCACAGCCAGGGAAAGCCTGGGAGCCTGAGGCCCCTGGATGGGATGGCGGAGGCCCCTCCCCCGCCCCCCAAGAGTGAGCAGTGGTTCCCCCTCAGGGGAGCCAGGCCTGCAGACAGCAGAAGCCAGAGATCTTGGGGGCGGGTGCAAATGAGCTCTTCATTCAGCCCCGGGCTGGCGCCCTGAGAGGAGCCTGGTTCTGCTGTGTCTGTCGTGTTGTGTTTATTTGCACCGTTCACGTGTGTGGGTCATGGCTGCACAGTTCAGTGGCCAAGAGAAACCTAGGTGAAGACTGTCCAGGGACTGTTGCGGGGGAGGGGGTTGACAGAGGGGTAAGGGAAGATTGCTTCCCTTCCAGCGTTTGCGCAGAATGCCTTTGTGGCTAACCTGCGGCTGTGCAAAGAACAGGCCCTTGGCAGTGGGGCCTGCAGGTCGGCTGCCTGAGGGTGGGCACCTGGAGTATGGGGGTGGGCATGTGTAACATGGCACACCTGAGGCTTGAAGGTTGCACATAAGGGCTGTGACAGAGAAAGGGGAGCAGAAGAGGACCATGCGGAGGAGGACAGGACCTGAAAATAAAATATGGGGAATGTAGGGAGCCCAGGGGGCAGGGAATGTAGCGAGCCCAATCCTGGGCAAGTGAGCCCAATCCTGGGCAGGCTGCCGGCCTGCATCCTGTGAGGGGGGGCCCAGGGTTCGCTAGCGGGGGACGTGGCGCCCCCTACCGATGCCTCTGTGTCATTTTTTTGTTCTGCCTATGTTTGCTGCTGGGAGCGGTGCTGCTCATGTTGTCTGACAAAGGTCCCAGCATGGGGCAGATTCCTGAAAAGTCAGCAATCTCTTTAGCTGACTCCTGCTAGTTTCTCCTCATTTGTTTATGGCTAGTTTCTACCATACGCATTTAAACTACGCATTTAAAAGTAAAACTGCAAATGCTTTTTGATCAATTACTGAATAACCAATATGATGGCAAATGGCACTGCGTGATACAAATATTACATTTTTTATAAAATTGGTAATTCTCTGCCAAAAGGCAGTAATTCAACATTTGGCCTTACATTAACAAGTGAAAAAACTTCTGGGAACAAATGGCTGTGAGCATCCCTTGGCCAAGTCTTTAATATGGGATATGTGGTCTTTTGAGGCAAGGGCTAAATGGAGAAGGTAATTTCTCTTACTTTAAAGTTAAAGATAGCAGTTGGGTGGCTGAGCAAGCCATGCTCCAAGTGTAAGAAAATTCCTAATAAGTCAGTATAGGGTAAGGAAAATGTATCACGCTTTTCTGCCCTCCCGCCATCAGGATAGATGATGGATCCTTGTGGTCCTGAATGCATGCCTGATGGAGGACACTTGGAGTAGGGTGTGGGCATAGGTAGATGGGGTTCACCTGGGCTAAGACGGGGCTTTTAGGGGTGGCGTCACGGGGGATGCCAGAAGAAGCCAAGAACCAACAGAAGCAGAGAGAAGAAGAAGATAAGCATAGAGAAGGCCAGAGAGAGCCCAGATAGAGTGAAGACTTGCTGGGGGCTGGGAGGACTGCCAGTCTCCCGGCCCCCCAGCACCCCTGCCTGCCATGTGCCTGGTAAATTAAATAAAAAACCTGCAAAAGCCGCTGAGGACTCTGATTCCTCCTTTACCTGGTCTGCTGGATCATAGAAAACCTGCTCTGTGGTCTTCCTGCCCCTAGAGCCAGGAGGCGCCATAGCCGGCTCCTGCTAAATTCTTGTTTGTTTATGGCTGATTCCCCTGGAAGTTGTTAGGGGGAAAAGGATGTCCCAAAGCTATTTCCATATAGGCTTTGTGGACTCCACCCCCACCCCAGGTCAAAGCCAAAGACACTGGGAACTCCAAATCCCATCACCACCAAAGGGAAGGTGGCTGGGACCTGAGGGTGGGGTTAAGCAGCCAGGTGGATACAAAAGGCAGACACGTGGGCATTGGGGATCCCCCATTTTTTGGCTCTCCGCCAGCTCGCAGCATCAGGCCAGCTCTGAGAGTGACTTTGGGTTTCCAGGTCGTCGGATCAGGTAGGACGCATTAAAGACTTTATTTCCCTATTTTCTCCCTGAGTTGTACATTTTCCTTATTTCCTTTCCTCTTGTAAATAAACCTTTTATTAACCTTTTTGTGTGTGTCTGTAGTAGAGTATTCATAAGTCCCTTTAAAGCGCGTGGGTGAGGACCCACAGCCAGGAACCCGTTTAATATCGGGGTTGCTCTATAACAAAGTGACAATTGGTATGGTAGCTGTTAGAGTGTGCATTCAAGAATAAGTCAACAACAATTTTGTGACTGGTTGAGCTAATAACCATGGCAGCACAAATAATGCACTTGGAAATAGTCAATGTTACAACTGATATGTCAGGTATTAACCATTCTGGGAACTGAAAGCTGTAACCATCTCCGGCCCTGCCTCCTGATGTAATGTTTGTAGTTCTTTTAAACAACAATCAGCAGTCCTACAGAAAAAGGAATTTTCCCTTGATCTTAAAGTTAGATAGGAAAACTAGGCCGACTAGATAAGTATAGGAGTAATAGGTAGAAAAGCTCTTGTTAGATTAGGAAAATTCCTCCCTTAATTGAGAGCTTGGGGTTAGGAATAAGTCAATGCATCTTCCTCCCCCAGGTAACTTCCTGTCCTGTTTCCCCTAGCCCTTAGTTAATCATTCACTATCGCAAACATAGACATGTTAGTTTCAGTCACATTAAGTTTTTTGCTAATAATAAAATGACTGTTTAAGGTAAATGACTATTCTAAGAACACTTTTGTTTAGCAACTGTGCCTTCTTTAAAACAAAGAATAATAAATGTCCCGACCTCTGCAGGAGGGCAAATAGACCCTTGGCTGTTCTTGAGAAAGATGTGATGATTGTTATCTTCCTGCCTTAATGCATATGCTTATTATGCGCTCTCACGATTTGCTTGAAACATATAAAGAGCTGCTGAGACCCTCAGCAGGATGATGTCTGCACCCTGATCAAGTGTCTGCATCTCCTCATTCCACCTCCTCCTCATTTTCTACAATTGTGCCTATGCCTTCTCATCCTTCAGGAACCCCTGACATCCAGACTGCTGCGGCTGGCTTGTGGCGATTTTCCCAATGGGGCATGTGGGACCTTCTGGGCATCAGCTCAGTGGCTGCACCTGGCTGCTTCTCAGCTTTTCTCCATCAGTTGCTGCTGTTTCCCTATCAGCAATGCTTGTTGCCCTAGGCTCTCTCGCAGGATGGGGTGGAGGGGTTATCTTGGTCGGGTGATTTGCATTTCCTTGTATTGGGGATGTTGGCGCATCTGCCTCTGCCTAGAGAGGTGGGGTGTCTTCCTACTACAATCACCTCGGGCTCCTTTCCCACTGCTTTGGGGCATGCATTGCTCTTGGATGTGTGCATGTGTGTGTGTGTGTGGGGGGGGGGTTGCAGGTACTTTTTTCAGTTCTGGGATTGCCTTTTGTAATGGTTTTTCAAGTTTGAGTTGATCTGTTATTTAGCTTTCCTTTTGTTTTCCTCCCCACAGGCAGCAGTTCTTTTCCCAGTCACCTGTGCAGGGATCCAGCCTCTGGGGGCCTCAGTTTCCCACCGCCAAGGAAAGGAGACAGAGCTGGAGAAGGAAAGTAGTTTAGCTGTGGACACACTGGGGCCGGCAGCCCCTCGTGTCTGGCTGACTCCATCCTGCTCTTGGGCTGAGGGGAGGGGCTTGTAGATAAGGGAGTAAAAAAGAGGGTTGTTAGGGGCCCCCCCGGGTGGCCCAGGCGTTTGAGCGCCGCACTGTGAAGCTGTCCACAGCTTCTGCAGCGCGAGTTTGATACCCAGCCGGCCTGCAAGGGTCCCACATGGCACAGCAGACCTCTCCTGTCTCTCCCGCTGCTCCCCTCAGCAGTGTATTTCGTCAGTCTGCCTGTCCTCTTTCCTGTTCTCTTTGCCTGTTCTCTGTCTCTGGTGAATCCTCTCACCCTCCCACGAATCTGGCCTGTACCCCAGTTCTTGTATAAATAAATAAATCTTTAAAAAAAAAACAAAGGGGGGTGATGGCTGAGGGTCAGCCAGGGGGTGCTAGGAGGGTTCTGCAAGTTCTGGTGATGCAGCAGCGAGAGATCTGGGAGGCTGGCCAGGGTGTGTGTTCTCCCCCTCTGCTTGGTAAACCTGCTGGCCTTTCCTGATCGCCGGGCAGCAGACTTGAGCAGTGCTGCCTCTGCCTAGGGAGGTCTGAGCAGAGAAGCCCCCGCCCAGTGCAGGGTCTTGGACTGGCAGGAAACCGCTGCCCTGCCTGGGGAGAGAGCTGGTGAAAAGGAGCTCCAGCACAGTCCCGGCTGGGCAGAAAGACTGCTGCCTTGAACTTGTCCATTCCATCATGATTTCAATGGCAGCTACTTCTCTCATACAGCTCAGGTTATGCTCAGCTACGTAATGAGAATTGGTTGACCATTTATTTTTTTTTTTTAAGATTTATTCATGCATATAAGAACTGATGTACAGACCAGAGGTGTGGGGGGTCAGAGTATTCACCAGAGACAGAATGGGGAACAGAACAGGCAGACTGATTGAAATACACTGCTGAAGTGGGCAGCAGGTGAGACAGGAGAGGTCTGCTGTGCCATGTGGGTAGCTCCCAGGCCGGGGATCAAACTCGGGCTGCAGTGGCTGCAGATAGCTTTGTAGGTTGCGTCTTAACCCCTTTAAAGTCATGTTGTATGGGTCTACCTGGGGGCACAGGACTTAGGACTCTCTCAAGCTCTGGCCAGCCACTGCAGCACAAGTTCATCCCCTGCTGAACAGGAGCAGCCCACCTTGTGCAGCAGACCTCTCCTATCTCCCTGCTGCTCCCCTCAGCAGTATATGTCTGTCGATCCACCTGTTCTGTTCCCCACTCTGTCTCTGGTGAGTCCTCTCACTCCTCTCCCTGCCCCTCTCTCTACCCTCCCACCTTTGGCATGCATCTTTGCTCTTGTATGCATACATAAATAAAATAAATCTTCTAAAAAATAAAAATAAGTGAAACATGTGCAACCTCTTCAATGTCTTTGTCTCTCCACATGCCTCCTGCCTGTCTCCCTCTCTCCCTCCATCCTGTTTCCCTCTCCTCAATCTCTTCTCCAGGTTCTTTCTCCTCCCTGCTCAGGCCACCCAAACTTTCCCTGGGGATCCCCCACCTGCAACGTGATTTGGAAACATTTTTCTTTTTTTTTGAAATTTCACAAGTTCATTTATAAAGGGAACTAGGGGAGTGTTGGTTTTATTTTACTATTGTTTTTAGATTTTGGTGGTATTGATCATTTCATAAAATCAACTAAGCCATTTTGGGTAATTTTCGTGTGTTTGGAGCTGTTGAGAAGCTGTTGTGATTTTTCCTTCAAAAATCACACTGAGCTGACTAATGCTATTTGGGGGTGGCGAGGGAGGAAGCAAGGAATTGCTTCCAGGCAGTCAGTTAGGAACAGGGTGCCCCAGCCCCAAGTCCACTTCTCAGACTGAATGAGAAACTCTGGGCTGGAACCAAGAGGGTGCCCTACTGCCTCTCCAGCCCCACTGAGCCCTCCCCACCAAATCTAGGTCATTTAATAATCTAAGGGTTGAGTTCAGACACCAACACAGTAACATAATGCTAGAGAAATGAAAGGCTGCTTTCAGGTAATGTGGTCACCCTCAGTGGACCTGGGTAGCCCAGGAGAACCCTCAGAACTGCTGGAGACCCCCAGAGCCCAGCCAATCAGCAAGAGACACAGCTCAGAGACACCAAGGACCAGACCCCACCCCTTGCCCCCCCCTTCCCCCCCTCCTCCTGTAAGCACCCACTTCTGCCCCCAAGGGCTCCCAGCAGGACTCTCTCTACAGAGAACTTTCCTGTTTTTCTCCCTCCCTGCCTCTCAGTAAGTGTCTTGCTTTCCTGTAACTCTGTTCTCCATGCTGAATCTTTTTCTCTCCCAAGACCAGACTGAATCTAGACGCCAAGTTTATAAATATTCACATCATTAGTAAAGAGCCTGCCCAGGGTCCTCAGACTCTGGGCCTGTATCTAGACACCAATTCTTCAGCAGTCGCTTGGATTTTACTAGTTTGTGTTCCTTTTCTTCATTGAGCCCTGCAATCCTGATGACGCTGATATTTTCCCCAGAAAATTAACTCATTCACTTGACAGTTGGTTGTCATGATGATGGGATGAGAGTGATGGAAAAAGCAGCAGCGGGTATTGCTGACACCTCTAAGGAGTGTTTCCACTGCTGGTATGGTTCTTAGTCCTTCTAATGGGGTTTTTTGAGTCAGTGTATTTGGAGTGTGAGTTGGGTTCACGCTGGGAAAGGTTTCACTAGAGCTCCCATTTCAGCGATACTAGGCGAGCTTCCCGGGCAAGTTTCTCCACAAGACAGAGAGCTTAGTTATATTTAAAGGGCAGGTTTAGGGCCTCCCTGGTGGCACAGTGGGTTGAGCGCAGTGATGTGAAGCTGTCTGCAGCCTCTGCAGTGCCGGTTCGATCCCCACCAGCCAGGGAGATTCCCACATGGCACAGCAGACCTCTCCTGTCTTACCCGCTGCTCCCCTCAGCAGTACATTTTGTCAGTCTGCCTGTCTTTTTCCCCACTCTGTCTCGGTGGATTCTCTCAACCTCCTGCACCTCTGAGCTGTACCTCAGTTCTTGTATAAATAAATGAATCTTTAAAAAAAAGTACAAAGGCTAATATATTAAAAAATAAAAAAAATAAAGGGCAGGTGTATTAAGGAAAGGGACAGAAGAATAAAAAGGACACTTGCATAGACACAAGTTGGGAGGAAGAGCTGCCCTGAAAGGGACAGATTTGCTGAGAGAGGCCTGCATGGTTGCAGGCAGGGAGCCTGGAGGAGAGTGGCCTCCGGTGAGATCCATGAAGAGAAACTCTGGCAGGTACAGGTCACGGGCAGGCAGGAAGCTGCTGCCCTGCATGGAGAGAGGTGGTGAAAAGAAGCACCTGCATAGTATTGGCTTGGGGAGTTGGCAGTGGGCAGACACTGGAAATGGTAAGGAGATGTGGAAGGTGGGGGAAAATACTACCTGTGTTACATATTTTTGCAGTTCTTTAAAATCGCTCTGGTCGTACAGCACTTTGAAGGTGATGGGAAATTTGAAAGTTTATAAATATTCACATCATTAGTATAGCAGTAATAAAAATACCAAAACAATTGTCACTTTAGAAACATTATTCATTCTATAAATATAGAAATTGGGTTAAATTGAAAGGAATCTCAGGTAGCCACAGACAATACTTGTCAGATTAGAGCTAGAAACTAAGGAGTAGTTCTCCCCCTGCTGGTAATCTTGGAATTGTTCAGGCTGAGGAAATAACCAAGACAGCTAGAAGGAACTTGTTCCCTAGGAATGTAATATTCTGAATTGAAATGAGAGGATCTAGTTGAATTTGTCCCCAAGAAAAAACATAGACTGGAATAATTGTATCTTTTCTGCTTCTACTGTCAGATGCTTCTGCATAAGTCCGCCACCCAAACAACTAGGCAAGTATTTCACAAGAGCAAAGTTGATCCTGAGCAATATACTTTTGGCACCCACAGCCACACAGTTTCTTGAATATGGGTTTCCACCTTTGATGCTGATTTTTTCTTCTCTCAAGCTCTCTAGACTGTAAGGGTACTCTAGAAAGACAATCAAACAACTCAGAGATTACTAGTTATGTAACAGGGTGGTCCCCAGAAAAGGGGGAAGTTCCAGGTTCTCTGCCCCACCCAAGGGAGGGTGGAGCTGAGCAGGAAGAGAAGAGGATGCAGAGGAGACTGAGGAAGGAAGGAAGCAGGATGGAGCCAGAAGGAGACCTGGAGGAGGTGCGTAGAGCCTAGAGACATATGAAGAAATTGTGCTTGTCTTTTGGTTGTGGATTGGGTGACACAGATGTGGGTGAGACCCGAGGGGAGGTGACAATGGCAGCTTTTATCTTGATTTTAATTTTGCTCTTTTCCTTCCGGGCTTGTCTGGTTGTTTCTGACCCTTTTCTGTGGGTCCCCATTGGAAGATGCTTTGGACTTGTGGCAGGCTTTGGGGCCTTGCTCTGGGCCGATTCCATTTGGATGGAGTTTTAACCACGAGGGGACGGGTAACTTCGGGTGCTTGATTTAGAAACTAGATTCTTTGCCTTTCCTGTATTGTTTCCAAATTGTATTAAAGTTCCTTCCCATTAAAGTCTCATGTTTTGTGTTAATGCAGCGGATGGCAGAACCTATTTAGAGCAGGCAGGTTTGCGGGGTCTGGGGTGCCCCTCTTCCTGTCCTGTAACAGTTATTATACTCATACTACATAGTAGTCATCTCTAATTTCCAAGATGAAATATAAATTAGATTTCCTTATTTAAATGATTTAAAACCATGGCCATTGTGTGATTATGTGTCACTCAAAAATACTGAGACCAAATTCCTTCTATCTTCATTGCCACCACTGCTATCCACTTATTGTTGCCAAGAGCTCATTCTTGAAACCCCTTAGCTATTCCCAATGAATTGGATTTTTTAAAATCAGCTTTTTGTTTTAAAATAATTTCAGATTCACAGAAAGTTGTAGATCTAGTACAGAGAGTCTTGTGTATCTCTCACCCAGTTTCCACAGTGATTATATCTTCAAAACAGGAATTTGTACTGTTATAAAGGGTATGATGGTTCCACATCATTTTATCATGTTTAGATTTGGTAAGTACCACTACAATAAAGATGTGGGGGTGTTCCATCACCACAAAGACCTCCCTATGCTACCCCTGCATGGTCATATCCCTGCACATCCCTAATCCCTGGTAACTGTCAATCTGTTAAAAGGCAACATTGGCCCCCCTGGAGAACATCAAATAGAAGGACAATGAAGTGACTCATGTAAATAAAATGCAGGGAAGGTAGTTATTTCAAGAATGTTATATAAATAGAATCATATAGTATGTGACTTACCGAGTTTTTTTTAAAAAGTACAGTGCAATTTTTTAAGATTCATGCAAATTATTCCATGAATCATGTTTTTTCCTTTTTTATTACCAAACAGTATTCTTGTTATAGTTGCACATAGTTTGTTTAAACATTCATTTATTATAGAACATTTGGGCTATTTCTGAGTTTTAGCTCTTACATATAAAACTGCCAAAAACAATGATGTACAGGTTTTTATGTGCTGTATTTCATTTTTTCATCTTGATTGATACATAGTAATTTCTCATGGTGATCTTAATAGGCATTTCTCTCTTTGCTAATGATGTTGAATATGCTTTCAGGTGTTTACATTTGTTTATCCTCTCTGGTGAAATATCTTCATATCTTACCTATTTTCTAGTTGGATGACTTTTTTATTACTGCAATTTGAAAATTCTTTATAAATTCAAGAGATGAGATCTTTATAGATATGTGGTTTGTGCATCTGTTCTCCTAGTCTTCATTTTGTTCTTTCATTCTATCAGGGTCTCATGCAGAACAAATGCTTTTAATTTTTTTTTTTTTAAAGATTTATTTATTTATTTATTTATACAAGCACTGGGTACAGTCAGAAGCATGGGAGGGTGAGAGAATTCACCAGAGCCAGAGCGGGGAGCAGAGCAAGCAGAAGGACCGAAGTACACTGCTGAGGGGAGCAGCGGGTGGCAGGAGAGGTCTGCGCGCCATGTGGGACCCTCCTCTGGTGGCCGGGGAGCAGCCGGGGATCGAACCGGTGCTGCAGAGGCTACGGGCAGCTTCGTAACCCAGCGCTCAACCACTGCGCCACCGGGGAGGCCCAATGCTTTTAATTTTGATGAGGTCTGATTATTGACTTTTTTTTTTTCATGAATCACGCTTTTGGTGTCATGTCTAAGAACTCTTCACCAAGTCTTAGGTGCTGAAGATTTTATCCTGTGATTTTTTTGTAAATATTTTATGGGTTTACAGTTTAGATTTAAATCTATTATGCAAAAATTTTGAATTAATTTTTGTATAAAGTATGAGATTTAGGTCAAGATTATTGCCTATGAAAATCCTGTTATTCCAGCACCATATGTTGAAAAGGGTCTCCTTTCCTCATTGCGTTGCTTTTTGTACCATAGTAAAATATGCCTTGTGTGTGTTTTTGTGGGTCTATTTTTGGGTTCTCTATGTGGTTCCATTGAGTTATGTATCTCTCCCTTCACCAATATTCTGTTTAATTAATTCTGTTTGCTGTTCTATGTTAAGTCTTGAAATCAGATAAGTGAGCCCACTCCTATTTAACTCTCCTTTTTCAAAATGATTTTTACAGTTCTAGTTCCTTTGCCTTTCCCTATACATTCTAGAATAATCTTGTCCTTGCCAATAAAATATCTTACTGAGATTTTTACAGAAATTACAATTAATCTATACATCAATATGGGAAAAACCGACATGTTTTTAAATTCATGACCACTTACTTAGGTCTTTAATTTCTTTCATCATTGTTTTGTAGCTCTAACATGTTTTATTAGATATATATTTTTAGTGATTAAAAATGGTATTTTATTTAAAAATTTGTTCTCCAAATGCTCATTGCTAGTATGTAGAACCAATTAATTTTTGTACATTGATTTGTATCCAGCAGATCTCCCTTATTAGTTCTAGGTTTTTTTTCTTTTATTGTTGTAGATTGGGAATTTTATGTAGGCAATTTATTTTCTTGCTTTACTGCATTGACTAAAAATTACAGTGCCATGTTTAGTAGCAGTGACTTGTGGACATCTTGCCCTGTTCCTGATCCTAGGCAGCAGAGATAGCATAGGAAGCTAAGCATAGGATTTTTTTTTTTAATATATGTTTACATTTCTCTTTTGGTAGAAAAAAAATGTACTGATTTATTTTATCCACCACTTTAAAGGGCAAGAATATAATTTTATTTAATTTTTCTCAATTATTTCTGAATGTAGGTTGCTATGTTAATGGTAAGCATTTGTTTTTAATACAAAATTAATAATTATTCAAAAAACAATTAGAAAAAATAATGCAAAGAAAAACTTTCACTCCCAGTAAAATTTTATAATCATCATATTAGTGTATTCATAAATAATTTTAAATATCACCTCATAGTGATTATACAAAAAATATTGATCACTTTAATAATTAGCTGATTAATTATTTTAAAGTATCTGTTGTGCCTTTTCTTGTTATAATACAGTCTTCATTCTTATGAAACTAAAGTAAGGAAAGTAAATATGTTAGCCTTTGAGATTCTGTTTAAGTTTTAATCACTTGGTCAAAAAATTGATCTGACTATATGGTCATGTTGATAGGGTAAAGTGAATAATACAAAATCCTTTAAATATTATTAGATTGCAGTGAAATATATCTCCATTGCATATCTAGGAAAACACAATGCATATGAAGTAGATATACAGATGCCATGAGAATTCCTTGGAACCCTGACCTGGTTTTAAGTTTCCAGCGGAGTGCTGAACACTAAGAAGAGCTGTTTGCAAGGGGGATCGTAGGTCTGCGTTAATCAATAGAGATCTTTAGCAGAGTGATTGACAATGACTGCAGATGCCAATGCGGGTAACTCTTTGAACCATCTACACTGTCTGTCTTTACTTGACCTTTGCTTTAACAAGGACTGAGACAGCAAAGCTTTTGCCACAAGTTACAGCTACTTAGAATTCATTTGGTTCTTGAGATACAACTCATCTGTCAGCGAGGCATATTTTCACCCAGCAGGTGGCAGTAAGTGATCAGGAGAAATAATATAACCAGCGTGGGTAAAGAGAATTGAAGTTTGCCTAGGGATTTTTGCTTAGTTAGTTTTTAATTTGAATACCACCTGAATGCTATTTCATTTGTTGCCTACAAACAAGTGAAGTGGTTTAAGCACTGCTTAAGCATAAAAGAGACTTACACTGAGTTATTTTAGTTGAATAGGGGCCAGGAGCTTAACTTTTCCTTGCGACTCTAACAACAGATCAGTAATTCTTACCAGTCATTTACACTGAGATGTCCAACAGTATCCCAAACTCAACATGTTCAGGTAAGACAGTGGTGTGCTGGGGCAAATCTATTTCAGTTCATAAAAATCAGCTGGCAATTTGTTAAGAGATTTTGTAAGCTGGTTGACTTTACATTGGTTGTTTGAAATTGGTTATTGTCGAAGTGTTTACAATGGAAATCTCCAAATTCTGAAACCAGGAACTTCCTCTACTTTCAGCCAGTTGTTAAGTATTTACCAGTAGCCTACAAATTCAAACACATTTACTTCCACCATTAATAATACTGCTTTTCTTTTCCACATATCCCATCAATTCCCAAACCTCTGATAATTCATTTTCCAACGCACAGTTCAAATTGTCAACTGATATTTGATGAGGAGCTGAGAATATTCAATGGAGAAGAGACAATCTCTTCAATAATTAGTGTTGGGAAATTGGATAGTCACATGTAAAGAAAATGAAACTAGGGCCTCCCCTGGTGGTGCAGGCAGTTGAGTGCCACACTGTGAAGATGTCCACAGCCTCTGCAGTGCTGGTTCGATCCTGCTGGCCGGCAAGAATCCCACATGGTGCAGCAGACCTCTCCTGTCTCACCCACTGCTCCCCTCAGCAATGTATTTCCTCAGTCTGCCTGTTCTGTTCCTCACTCTGTCTCTGGTGAATCCTCTCACCCTCCCGGGCATCTGGCCTGTACCCCAGTTCTTGTATAAATAAATAAATCTTTAAACAACAACAACAAAAAAATAAAATGAAACTAGCCTCTGTCTTACACTAGTCCCAAAAACTGACACAAAATGAATTAAAGACTTAAATGTAGAACCTGAAGTCATAAAACTCCTAGAGGGAAAATAGACAAAAAAGCTTTTTGACATTGTTTTTGGTGATGATTTTTTGGACAAGACACCTAAAACACAGGCAACAAAAACAAAAATAAACAAGTGAGACTATGTGAAACTAAAAAGCTTTTGCAGAGCAGAAGGAATGATTGACGAAATGAAGAAGACAATTTATGGAACAGAAGAAGATACTAAAAAAAAAGATATTTGCAAACCATATATCTGATAAGGGATAATATCCAAAATGCATAAAGAACCAAACCAACTCAATAGCAAAGAAAATCATGGACGAAGGACCTGAATAAATTTTTTTCCAAAGGAGATATTAATGGCCAACAGGTACGTGAAAAGGTGCTCTGTATTACTAATAATCAGGGAAATGCAAATCAAAACCACTGTGAGATGTCACCTCACATTTGTTAAAATGGTTGTCATCAAGAAGATAACAAATGATGGTGAGGATGTTGGAGAAAAATGGAACCCTTGTGCACTAGTGGTGAGAATGTGATTTGACATAGTCACTATGGAAAACAGTATGAAAAGTCCTCAAAAGATTAAAAATAGAACTACTATATGATCAACAGTCCAATGTCTGGGCATATATCCCAAGGAAATCACTATGTTGAAGAGATATCCGCACCATCATGTTCATTGAGGCATTACTTATAATAACCATGTCATAGATTTACCAAAGTATCCATCGAATGAATGAAGAACATGGAGCATATACACATAACATATATATATATCTACATACAATTGTGTGTCACTTAATGATATTTTGGTCAATGATGGATGCATATATGATAGTGTTCACAATAAGCCGTGTCATATATCCTAGGTCTGTAGTAGGCTATTACATCTAGGTTTGTGTAATTATACTCTTTGACCTTTGCACAACAATGAAATTGCCTAACTACACATTTTTTCAGAACATATCCTGTTGTTAACTGATGCATACTTGTATACATACAATGGAATATTAATCATCCATTAAAAAAAGGAAATTCTGCCATTTGCAATGACATGAATGGACAATGAGGGCATTATGTTCAGTGAAATAAGTCATGCGGAGAATGCCAAATACTTTATGAGCTCATTCACATGGGAAATCTTAAAAGAAAAAAAAAATCCAGAAGTAATGGAAACAGATTGGTGATTGCCTGAGGTGGAGTGGGGGAAATGAGCTAAGGCAATCAAAAGGTAAAAATCAAACCAAACAAATCAAATAAAACGAATTCACCTCTTCTTAGAGTGACACTGAACCTGCCCCCCACATTCTATGCCTCTTCCTTCCTAAGGCACTTTATGTCACAGGGTAAATATTCTTATTTTATAATGTGCGTTTTTGTTACTCAAGAGTTTAGTGCCTACTAGAGCTAGGAGAATTTAAGGCCTGTGTCTCAGACATTGTGGTAATCTCAGTCAAAAGGATAGAACTTGGCATATAGTAGTCAAATGCTTATAGATTGGCTTTGCTCATATAACTTCATATTTCTTTTATGTTTACCATATGGCCCCAATGACCTTATTACTTTTTTTAACTTCTATCTTCATTCATCCTGTTCTATTTGTTATATTTTTCTCAAACCATGTCGCTTGGCATGCCCTGTAGTTACCTCCCACCTTCTCCATCTTAGTGGGTGCTCTTTGCTCTCCCCAGGGAGTGTCTTTCCCCATTTCCTTCAAGGTCTTGGTCAAATACTATTTCTTTTGCAGAGCTTTTTTCCTCCATGTCCTTTCAATTCTGCTGCTCTAAGTATTCTGATCTCTCACTAGTATGTCTCTAAACTTGTCCACTATATTTTAAAATTCTGTTCAAAGGGGAAACTGAACTAATCCACTGTGGTTGACTAGACCGCAAAGAGGAATGCCAGAGTTCATGAAGAATATTCGGAGAACTTTGCCAAAGTCACTCCCTTGTCCAGACCAAACAGGAGTGTGAATGATGGATAGAGATTTCGGATGTGGGGTATAGTGAGAAGGAGGAGGGCCAGGCTGGTGGGGCTTGAGTACTGTCTATTTAAAGTGGTTGTCTGTTTGGCAGCACTGCCTGGAGGTGAGAGGCCTGTTTGTGCTCTCATCCATATCAAAGGTGCCCTTAACACCCTACAGTCTGAGTCTGTTAGCCTTCCTCATAAAACCATGTTTGGAGAGATATCTCTGGGGAGGGAATTTTGTTTTGAAACTAGAAGAAAGCAAGCCTGAAATTTAATTTGGAATAGAGATATATCAAGGGGGGAAGGCGACAGTGTTGAAGTGAAAAATATCTTATGAGGGGTAAAAATAGTATCTTTTCAGTGGCATTTCAGGCAGTTCGACTGCTAAGCCTCTCATTAGTTGTCTTCCTCTGCTCCACTGTCTTCAGAGGACTGAGTGCTGCTTCTAACCAGCTCATGTCACATGCAGGTCATGGATTCTAGGATTTCAGGAAGACAGAGACTGAGTGGAGAGTTAAAGAGGCTTTGTTTTAAGAAACCTAATCAATCACTTATTGAGATTTTAGTGAGCACTTGTTATGTGCCAAGAACAGTGGAACAATGAGGTGTTGGGAGAGGGAGCAATATAAAAATAAATGGGTGATACTGATTGTGTATGTGTGTGTGTGTGAGTTCACATGTGCGTGCATAATCATGTGTGTGTACTTGCTTCAGATAAAGTGAACAATTTTCATTTTTCTGGGGAGACTACACAAAGAATGAAGCAGTTGCTTACATTAAAAATGATTCTACTTGGGCCTCCCCGGTGGCGCAGCGGTTGAGCGCTGGGTTACGAAGCTGCCCGTAGCCTCTGCAGCGCCGGTTCGATCCCCGGCTGCCCCCCGGCCACCGGAGCAGGGTCCCGCATGGCGCGCAGACCTTTCCTGCCGCCCGCTGCTCCCCTCAGCAGTGTACTTCGGTCCTTCTGCCTGCTCTGCTCCCCGCTCTGGCTCTGGTGAATTCTCTCACCCTCCCACGCTTCTGACTATACCCAGTGCTTGTATAAATAATAAATAAATAAATCTTAAAAAAAAAAAAAAGATTCTACTTGGGCCTCCCAAGTGGCGCAGAGATTGAGCGCTGGGTTGCGAAGCTGCCTGCGGACTCTGCGGCGCCGGTTCGATCCCCGGCTGCTCCCCGGCCACCAGAGGAGGGTCCCACATGGCGCACAGACCTCTCCTGCCACCCGCTGCTCCCCTCAGCAGTGTACTTCGGTCCTTCTGCCTGCTCTGCTCCCCGCTCTGGCTCTGGTGAATTCTCTCACCCTCCCGTGCTTCTGACTGTACCCAGTGCTTGTATAAACAAACCATCAAACAAACAAACAAATAAATAAATAAATAAATATGATTCTACTTTCTGGCTTTTAACTCCCCCCATTCAGTCCACTTTTTCAATTCAACTTGATATATGCTGCTATATGCTGACTGCTTTGAGAGGCCTGAGAGGTACAGGCTTGAATGAAACATCCATTTTTCCTCCAGGTTTCCTCTATTCAACCATAGATCCTGCCTTGTTCTTCTAATCTTAGCTGCTGATAAATCTTAATGAATGATTGTACAAATTTGGGAAAACACTGCAGGGAGTAAGTTTGCTGCTACTTCTTTCTCTTTTTGTCACAACCTTTTCCATCACCAGTTGATAGGTCCTGACATCTCTGATACAGAAAGAGAAAATAAACAAAACATTTCTCCAACAGGAAGGGAACACTATTTATGACAATTACTCTTTTCCTGAGTTTGGACATGGCCTCAGAATCCTCTCAACACAGAGTTCTGGGGAGCCATCACCAGCAATTTTTATTTGCTTAGAGACCCTATTTCTCACCCCTACTTCTGTCCCTTCTGATTGCTCTGATTCTCCTTTATATTACTTTGAAAATTGGGATATAAAATTCCTGTTTCTGTGCCCTAATGTTTCCTCATGAAAGATTATTTAAATATATATTTTGGAATTCTGTATTGTGAACTCATCTTCATCTATGAACATGCTCCATAGCCTGACTTGAGGATATACCTCTCCAAAGAGGTTTCTAGCCTACTGAGTCAGGTATGGAGATATCAGCATCTTGGAACTATATTAATCTACTAGTTAGGATTATTGGAATTGAAAATCCTTTTCCACCGTAGGAGAGCCTCAGTGTTATTTTGCATTCAGATTGTAGTTCTTTATTACTTATTATTTGAAGACCTTATAGAATTCTCTCTTTTCCTGAGTACTCAGCAATGCATTTTAAGGAATGAAAGGTATACTTTACCCAGGATTTATGGGTTTGGAGTTGGAAAATTAAGGTTTATGTAATGTCTGGAAACAAATCTATTCAGGAAATCCTTAAATCTAATGTTCTCAGCATTGATAGACACATACACCAGGAGGCTCCTGATCTGGCTATTTGGATCTCTGCAGGTCTAGATCTAGAACTCTTGAGTCCTGCCTGATTTTCCCTGTGAAAGAAACTTGCAATATGTTACAGACATAACCCAAATCATCGATTTTAATGTGCCTATATGGTCCCACTGTCATTATTATGTGTGTAACTTTAAATCACCTTTATTGAAAAAGACTAGTGTCTTTTGTCTGAAGCCTCATCTTGTCCAGCAAATTATTCAAAAACTCTTAGGGTTTCTTTTTCTTACTACAAAGGGAAGTGGACCTCTTTTAATACTGGACAGAGAGAACTGTTCCGTCCTTAGGACAGCTGTTGGCAGTCAGAGTCATGTGTTGTCACTGTTGAACAGGAGTCCAGCTGGAGCCAGGGGCCAGTTGTGTACTACACAATTTCATACTTACTAGCACCCCCATTTGGACAGCAGTTCACCTTCAGATTTTCATAAACTGTTTTTTCTAAAGCTGTTCATTTCATTTCATGATTCATTGATACTCAAAATCCAAAATTCATTGATACTCAAAAACCTCTGTGCAGGTGGCATGGAAGCCCAGAGAGGGGAAGTGGCTTTTCTGATAAAATTCTACAAATAATGAAAAAATTGCAATTCCACTCTAGACCATCACCATGGTCTCATGTCACTAATTCCTGCCTCACATTAGGAGATAAAAAACAAGTACTTCTGTATATCTATATACATCCCTGATTATTTAATTGTAGTTCCCCTTACTGATGGTCTGTTCTAGATCTTTTGGATTCTGGTAGTTGCAGACACAAAATTAGTGGTTCTCAAAGTGTTACCTTTGAACCAGGACTATCAACATCACCAATACAGATACAAATTCTTGGAGCTTACCCTAGACATACTGAGTCAAAAACTCTGGTGGTGGGGAAGGCAGACTTTGTTATAAAAGGCCCTGCAGTGATGGTGCAAAAATAGGAGAAGCCTTGCCTTACAGCACATACATCCTTTCATCTTTAGGTGCTCGAGATACAGCATTGCCTAGGACAAAGGTTTTGAAGGTCTACAAAAAATGTTTGAAATTCGAAAAGCAAAATTTTGTTTCCAACTCATAAAAATGACTTTATTTCCATATATAAAACTGTGAAAACAATTGTCGATTTATAGATATGTTCAGAATACCACAAATGTTGTTATAATTAAAGGAAAAAGTAAACATATTGCAGTGAATTCCTAAGTGTCTTTTAAACTAAATTAATAGGGACAAATGAAACAAGGAAAAATATAAACTCCAAAACTCTATTAGAGTCCTGTTAGCCTGATGGGACAGGACATTGTTCTTCATTCTTATTTCCTTTTCATCTCTGCTCTTTGGCTTGTGTATTCTCTAATGTGATGGGCTAGATTTAGGTTATGTTTAAGTAACACAAGATAGAAAGGGAAAGAATATTTGCTGGTTGCTTATTATGTATCAGCTACCACATACCCAGCACATAATATACTCTACAAAGAATCCAAGGAATGTAAAACTAAATTTGATATTCACATTAACTTGACAGTCATTTACTTCTGCTTTCTATTACAGATAGCAAAACTGAGGTCATGCAACTAGTAAATATGGATTTAGAGTTTAAATGCTAGTTTTGCAAGCACTAGAAACTCATGGTTTTTCCACATTTCTATTCTACTCTTTGAGAATGATGTAGCATTGATAGTGAATATTGTCTCAGAACAACTTTTACTATGCAAGGAATATTGATGTCATTAACTATTGCTTTGGGATCTGGAAATTTGTGAAGTAATTTGCCCTTTCCATGCCAATATCTGTAAGAATATGTACAAAATAATTATTCTTTATGTATGAGAAGTCCATATTTGTTATATTTGAGTTAAACTTCAAAAGTTGACATCTAGGGGAAAGTTTCTTATAAGAAAATTTATTTTTAGACTTTATTATTCCCTGTTCTCTTATAAGACTTTAAATGTAGTAAGTTCCACCAATCTGTTTTGTGCTGGTTGCTTAGAGGCAGTCTGTGGCTACTGCATGCTTTGTCAAATATACAGTCAACTCCTAAAAATAGTATTATTACTTGATCATTAACTCATATGAAGAATAACCCATAGATAATATTGACAGAAAACAGTCTGTTATTGTTACTGCAACCAAGGCAAATGTATTAAGAAAGGTTTAGCTAATAAACACTCCTTCATTCAAGTTTCTACTCAGATTCCTTGAAACACATCTCATTGGATGGTCCAGGACATCCCACCTGTTAGTTCTCTAAAGTTGATATTTTAGGAAAAAGTCTAATTAAGGAATGGGAATCCAACTTATAATTTGCCTAGTAATAAGCTCATTTCAGCAAAACAAGGTTTTCTCATTTGTTTTAGTCCTTATGAGGTTGCAGATGACTATCTATTCATAGGGCTAGATGTTATTCACATATTGAGAAGTGGAAAAATAGGTCAAGAAGTTTTTATAGTATTCAACCATTAAAATTGTATTTATTAGAACAACACTTGCTGTTTCTGATCTTTTTGATATGGGATATTCTCACAGGTATGAGATATTTCATTGTGGTCTTGATTTGCATTTACCTCATGATAAGTGATGAGGGACATTTTTTAAAGTCCCCACTTGCAGGCTGTATGTCTTCTTTGGAGAGGTGTCTCTTTAGGTAGCCTACCCATTTTTTTTATTGGGTTATTTGTTTTCTTTTTGTTGAGTTGTAAGAATTTTTGTAGATCTTGGATATCAGACTTTTGTCAGATATATGCTATGTAAGTATTTTCTGTCATTCAGTAGGCTTTCTTTTCTTTTTAGTTATGGTTCCTTTCACTGTGCAGAAAACTTTTAGTTTGATGTTTACGTTCTATTTTGTTTTCAGTACTGTTGGGGATGAATCCCTAAAGATATCACTGAAGCTTATGTCATGAAGTATTCTGCCTATGTTTTCTTTTATATTTTTTGTGGCTTAAGGTCTTACATCCAAGTCTTTAACCCATTTATCAATTGATTTTTGTGTATAGTGTGAGATTGTGGTCTAGTTTCATTATTTTGCATGCAATTTTCCACACCATTTATTGAAGAGGTTTTCTTTGTTCCACTGTATGTTCTTGATCCTCTGCCATAGAGTAACTATCCATATAGATATGGGCTTATTTCTGGGCTCTCATTTCTATTCCATTGGTCTATGTGTCTTTTTGCTCCAGTACCAGACTGAATTATTGTGGCTTTGTAATAAAGTTTGAAGTCTGGAAGTCTAATACTTCTATTCTCTTTGTTTTCTGTCAGTATTGCTTTGGCTATTTGGGATCTTTTTTGATTTCATATGAATTTCAGTAGTGTTTGTTCTGGTTCCTTGAAGAATGATACTGATATTTTTATTGGGATTACACTGAATTTGTATATTGCTTTGGGTAGGGTGACCATTTTGACAATGTTGATTCTTCTAATCCATGAATAGGGAATACTTTTTCCATTTCTTTGTGTCATCTATTTCTTTTAGCAATGTCTTATAGTTTTGTTGTATAGATCTTTTGCCTTTTGTCAGATTTACTCCTAGGTATTTACTTTTTACAGGCCAACAAAATGTTTTGAACTTTGAAGAAAAAATATGTACAGACTCCAAATAATACAAGAAAACTGGAATGTTGACAGTAATGGATGTTTAATTAAAATCTACAAATACCACAATATGTCAGCTGTATTACCAAATTTAGTATTTATACAAATTTCATTAAACTGAAAAATAATTCTGAAAGAGAATTTCTTACTTTGAAAGAACTCCTAACTCTATATGGTGGCAGCTGACAAATCATAGTCAGCCATAAATCAAATACTACCTCTAGCCAAATAATTTCAAAAGTAAAATTATGAACATCTTTTCAAAAAATTAATAGCTGAACTTTATATTTGGTGTGAAAAGAGGGTTTGTTTTGATATAATCTATATGATTCAGAGCATAACATTCATAGTAAAATAACTCAGAGCCCACTAAGGCTGTAAAACGACCTTAAAACACCTCTGTGCCCAGCCTACCTGGTTCTTGGTTAAGGAAAATCCACAACACGGTGTGCTGAAAAATCAGTGGACATACCAATTTCTGGCAGTGAGAATTCTGAGAATCTTTTCAGCATCTCAGAACTTCTGATTATTTGAACATGCAGAGATTTTTAGAAGTATTGCATTAGATGACAAAAAATCCTGGTAGGCTGATAAAATGGTGTAGAGCAGAGAGAATATGGGTTCAGTCCTGTGCCCTATGGAAGAATAGAATTTAACAAAGGAATAAAATTCAACTCAGGATCAAGGACTTAAAGAAGGAGTTCAAAGCTGGAAGTGGTTTAAGAAGCTCGAACCTTAGAAAATTCATTATATTCTATTGGGCAAAGGAGACACTTAAAACAATTGTACTAATGGGGTCTTTTGATAGGTTGCATGGCATGGTTGTTCACACCAACTAATTTCCTTCTCTGTAGCATAATCCTGCATCCCTTCATGGCCATGTAACTTGCAGGGCCACCCTAGGGGAGGAATGTACTACCTGCACTTTGCCAGCTTGACTGTGACTTGCTTCAGCTAATAGAAATGCCACATCTAAGCAGCAGCAGCTTTAAGGGCATTTAGGGGATTTAGCTCTGCCTCTTGCCCTTTTCCCTCTCCTCAGTGATGATGCTGTGTCCCAAATAGGGACTATTCTTTCAGCCTGCTTGCTGGCATGAAAAAACAAATGGAGCAAAGCCACAGCAGCCAGATACAGCTGCTAACATGGATTTTTGTGAGAATTGTTTTATTGCTACTAGTCATTAAAATTTGGGACTGGTTTGTCACTACAGGAAACCTGATTAACAAAGGTGTTTATATTAATATCTCTCCCAAGAGAGATATCTCATTGTTCTTATATTTATCTGATTTGAAAAACGGTGCTTTTTCATTAGTAAACAGTGAAGAAAATCAGCTAGTTTCACTTTCAATCGAACTATGTTATGCAAGCTTTATAGTAATTAACACTTTAGCAGAATCAGAAAGTTGATATTAAAGATAATATCTTTGCTACGCATGTCACACAGCTATAAGGCTCCATGTCAGGACTCTGGGAGAGAAGTATTGGAGACATTTGAATGGCTAATACAGCTACTTATTTGTCCCTAATGATGCCTTCCGGGATTTATTAAGGTGGGATTTTGGTTTTTCAATTACAAGTGTGAAGCATTCTTTGTTGCCAATGTTGTAAGTGGTAGTAATTCTTTGCAAGGCTCTTGTCTCACCACCTAGAAAATCAGTTTTAAGATAACACATTTCCCTATGGCTTAATTTAGCATACTTTTTATTTTCTCCATGGTGCAAAATTTGTGCTTTCTTCTTTGAGCTCCAGATAAATGAAGTTATCTTGTCCGAGAAGAACATAACTTTTCGTCAATTATGCAGTGCAGCAAGTCCAAAGATTTTGTGGTTGTTGTTGTTGCTTCTGTTTGTTTTTGAGTGAATTTTACTTTTAAATTTTCTTAGGGAATAAAATTTTAGACAGAGTGATTTTCTGTCTTTTTAAACCTTGGAATTCTTATGCATTTCTGTATTATCCTATTTATAGCCCATCTATATATCTGCCTTTGTTTCTGCATTTGTTACATTCACTCATTCAATAAATATTTGTCTACTACTTGTCAGTATTGTTCTATACACTACAGATATAGTGGAGAACAAGAGAAACAATATCTTGTTCTCTTGGATTTGACATTATTAGAAATTCTTAGTAAAAGATCTGCCTAAGGAAAGGTACAGGAAGTCCAAAGCCATGAGGCAGCACTGACTTTAGACTAAGAAATGGTCAGAAGGCAGAGTTGCTGGAAATGGAGTTTAAAAGCGGAGATTGTTAGGGTGTGAGGCTGGAAGGTTGGCGATATCTAGATCACCGAAACTATGATCATGTGTACTATGCTCATGAGTTTAGTTTATATTTTAAAAAATGGGCTGTGGGAGGATTTGCTGAAGACCAGCTCCAGTGAACAGGGCTGAGAGAGGAATCCAAAAGAACCGATTAAAGAAATGACAAACACAAGATAGATTTTTAAGAGAAGCAGGATCCCGGTGACACAAGGCTTCTCAGCCTGAGTGCAAGCGTCCTGAGTGCCAGGTGCAACTCATTTTTATTAATCCCCCCAGGGACCCCCCCTCCCTGTTTTTCCTTTAAAGTTAGCTTTGCTGATGCAAGGAAGGACATCAGGGTCTGGACATGGGCCAGTCTTCCAGCCCATGTTGGCCTGTCTTCCAGTCATGACCTTGAGATTTTCCTTGCTTCAGCACTTTAAGCCTTAAGGATCTCCAACAAGGATTTATATTTTAGAAAGATCACTTTGGCTGCTTATTAGAGAAAAGTTAGGAGAAGAGCAAGTGGAAGAGACCCATGGGGAGGCTAGAAGAGAGTCTAGCAGAGGGGCAGTGCAAGCAAAGCTGGAGCTCAGCAGTGGAGGTAATAAGTGGTCAGGTTCAGGATTTTTTTTGTTGTTGTTGTAGAACATGGCAATTGCCTGACTGTGAGATGTAAGCAGAAAAAAAAAAAAATCACCTCAGTTTTGGGTCTGATTGATTGGGTGAAGTATGGTGCCATTATCTGACATAGGAAAATAGGGCAGAAGATTATTATTTTTGGAAGGAGAAGATAATATATATATTTCAGCACATAAAAGTATTATATTTAGATCAACCAGAAAGAAAATAACTGAGGACACAATAGTCTTAAATAATTAGAGCACATGGACTTTATAGACTTTTCTGGGGTACTGCACCCACAAAAACTGAATATACATTCTTCTCAAGTGTGTATGGGACATTATCCAGGATAGGCTATCTATCTATCTATCTATCTATCTATCTATCTATCTATCTATCTATCTATCTATCTATCTATCTATCTATAGCGCCACAAAACCAGTGGCAATAAATTCATAAATATTGAACTCATACCAAGCATCTTCTCCGAACACAAGACACAAACTTCCAGAGCTTATGTGACCCAGTAAAAGCAGTACTAAGATAGAAATATATAGAAATACAGGTCCACATCAAGAAACAAGAAAGAGTTCATATAAATAATCTTATTTTTCACTTTAATGAACAAACAAAACCAAAATCCGGTAGAAGGAAGGAAATAAAAAATAGAGTGAAAGTAAATGGAATAGGAAAAAAAAAGATAGTCCAAAGATTAATGAAATCAAAAGCTGGTTATTTGAAAAAATAGATAAGCTTCTAGCGAGGCTCACAAAAAAAGAGAAGAAGAGAAAACACAAGTAAATAGAACCAGAACTAAGAAAGTCATAACAAATTATTTTTAAGACATGACCAATATATTTATATAATAGTGTGATTGAATAATTTTTTTAATTTAACAGAGACTTATTGAGAATCTTCATGCCCAAGATTAGTTTTTGAGATAAAGATGTTGACCCTGAAAGGGAGGGAAAAAACGTGAATCTAACAACTCAACAATGCTTTTAAATATAACTTTCTGTGCTGATGAAAATGTTCTTTCCAATATGGAAGTCATTAGCCACATGTTGTTTCTCAGCACTTGAAATATCGCTAGTGTGACAGAGAATCTGAATTTCACAGTTTATTTAATTTTAATTCATTCAATGTTAAGAGCCATATTTGTTTATTGGATATCATTTGGACAGCAAAGAACTAAAATATGGGTAAAATTAACATTGTGAGAAAATATGATTACAGAAAGTGTTTAAAGAAAAGAGAACTGCTAGTATGTTAATGGATTCAGGAGCGGATATATGGAAGTGATTTCTGAAAGGGCCTTAAAAGATGGATTAGGTTGATTTATAAGCTCTTCCTCACAAAAATGTGAGCCCTTCTCCCTACTGGGTTTGGGACTAATTTCTCTATAAATGAATTTCTAGATTGAAGTTAAAATATTTGAGTGGGGTTGAAAGGGAGGTGGAAGATTCCATAATAATTGGGTATTTCCACCTGGGTAACAAATGGATTAATAGTACTATTAATAGAAATGCAGGATCACTTGGAGAATCTGGTTTTAAGGGAAATTATGATGTTCCTTCAGTGTGGAGCATAAAAAGAACAGTAGTCTTTCTCTTCTTCCCCTAACGTCAAGGGTGATTCATCTAAGCCTGTTTAAACAAACAACCTCCTCCCCCCAAATTCTTCAAGTTGAGGATCCCTAGACATAACTCTCTATGGGATACACATTTTGGTGCTTCTTTCCAGTCAACATCTCCCAGCACGGCCTCTTGGTTGTTGCTCTTGGGAATGACTGCTTCCATTGACCATGACTTCTAGTAGTGGTTAATGTGAGTTTGAGTTTCCATAGTAGCAGCTTTTAGAGCCATGTTGCCACAGGTTCTAACTAGCATCACCCTCTCTCAGTAGATCTTCCTACTGGTGAACACTGCTCCAAATGATTGTCAGTAGCTCTTGACTTCTATTTCCTTGGAATCCCATTACATTCTAAAAGATTTTATTTAAGGGTCTCCCCGGTGGTGCAGCAGTTGAGCGCTGGGCTGAGAAGCTGCCCACAGCTTCTGCAGCACCGGTTCGATCCCCTGCTGCCGGCAAGGGTCCCACATGGCACGCAGACCTCTCCTGCCGCCCGCTGCTCCCCTCAGCAGTGTACTTCATCTGTCTGCCTGTTCTGTTCCCTGCTCTAGCTCTGGTGAATTCTCTTACCCTCCCGCGCTTCTGACTGTACCCAGTGCTTGTATAAACAAATAAATAAATCTTTAAAAATAAATAAATAAACAAGTCTTTAAAAAAAAAAAAGATTCAATTTAATAGGACTTCAATCCCAAAATCTAAAAGAGTAGAAGTTTCTGATTTCCTGCAATGGCTAACAGGAATAGTAGGTTCCAGAACAATTTTTGTCAACTAGTTCTCAGCAGGTCCCTATCAAGCCCATTAGAGAGAGTTGCAATGCCATACTGTTCTAAGTCCCTTATATCTCCATTGGCTACTCTGCCTGTATCAGAAAAGTCCCATAGTTGAAGAGGCTGGATTTCTGTCTTGAAAGACTGATGAATGTTTTCTCATTGTGGGGTCTTCTATATACTCCAGTTAGCTGAGCCATCTCTGTGTGTGGGATGTCACTAGAAAACCATGTTTGGAAGAATGTGACAAAAAGATTACCATAAAGGATAGCAGAAAATTGAAAAGATTCATACCAAACAGAATGAATCACCAAATATTGTATGAATAAACTTAGAATGTGTATATTATTACTCAGGGCCGAATTCCTGCTGCATTTTCCATGTTCTTTTGCTGTTCATAAAGGCAGAACACATGGACTGATTTTCTTAAAGCTTTGCCTTTGCATAGTTCCCCTAGAAAGTATGCCCAAAGGTCACACAATGAGCACTGCAACTCCCTCCCCAAATCTCAGGAACTATAGTGTTTGTCTCATGTCCCACATGTACCCCTCCTCTCCACACATCCCTGTACAGAGGCTTCCATTGACTTCATATTGGATTTCAAAAGGAGTCCTAGGAATTGTCCCCACCCCCCAGAGCTCCTTAGCTTTAATATGCATGTTTACTTAGTAATTCTAAGCACTAGAAACATTTCAAGAGCCCAATCTTAGCTTACAAGTGCTCTTTACTCTGGCAACATGATTGTATCTAAACCTTTTCAGTGAGAAAATGTGGGAAAAATTAAGTTTACATACTTGTGCACATGCATGTATGTCTTTTTTAATATATATATTTTTAAAGATTTTATTTATTTATTTATACAAGCACTGGGTACAATCAGAAGCGGGGGTGAGAGAATTCACCAGAGCCAGAGCAGGGAGCAGAGCAGGCAGAAGGACCGAAGTACACTGCTGAGGGGAGCAGTGGGCGTGGCAGGAGAGGTCTGCGCTCCATGTGAGACCATCACCCGGCAGCCAGGGATCGAACTGGCACTGCGGAGGCTGCGGGCAGCTTCACAGCCCAGCACTCAACCCATGCGCCACCAGGGGAGGCCCCACATGCATGTGTGTTTTAAAAGATAAAATGCATGGTAAATTTATCCTGATAATCTCTATTTCAACTTCAGGACTACAGAAATCTATTCATTTACATATGTAAGTAAATAAACGTTTATATATATGCTATTTGTACTTATATATTTATGATAATTATCTCTTATTTACATTTATTATATTATTTATATTGCATTAGAAATATATAATTGTAGCTACATATATTATTTAATATTATATCTGTATCTTCTGACTTCCTGTTTTTATTTTTTATTTATATATATATATTTTACATCATTGTTCATTTTTTTTTTAAAAGATTTATTTATTTATTTATTTATTTATTTATTCATACAAGCACTGGGTACAGTCAGAAGCGCGGGAGGGTGAGAGAATTTACCAGAGCCAGAGCGGGGAGCAGAGCAGGCAGAAGGACCGAAGTACACTGCTGAGGGGAGCAGCCGGCGGCAGGAGAGGTCTGCGCGCCATGTGGGACCCTCACTCGGCGGCCAGGGATCGAACCGGGGCTGCAGAGGCTGCGGGCAGCCTCGCAGCCCAGCACTCAACTGCTGCGCCACCAGGGAGGCCCATCATTGTTCATTTTTAAACAATGTTTATTTCCCCCTACCCCACCCCCACCCCTCAGGTATAGTCCCCATTCTTCTGACTTCCTTATTGAGAATCCCATTACTCACCAACACTAGGGATAGAGTATCCATTGTGGCTCATTTGCTTTATTCCACATTACTCACCTGACAATCTCAGAATAACATTAATACCAACAAAAACCTCATTAACCTTCATCGTATTTTAGTTCCAAAAAGAAGCTATGTATTTCATGCTCGTCATCCTTCCTTATGTTGACACTTCTCAGACATTTTCATTGTTTGAGCTTCTTCTCTACTAGGTACCTCAGAAAGGGCTCTCACGAATAATATATCCTAAGTCTTGTGTATTTTTGATCATTTTTATGTGTCCTTCATTCCTGTGTGTCAGTTTTAAAAGGTAGAAACATTTGACTCATATTTTCTCTCCCAGAGCATATTAAATTTTTTTTTCCTGGTGTAAAATGTGGTAAACAAACAAACAAACAACATCTGAGGAGCTAGGTTTCTTTCTTTTTTTTACTTGTTTGGCTTATGTTCTTTCTTATCTCGAAGTCTAGATGACTTTTCCATTTCTTATATGCCACAATTTTACTAGAATATGTCTTGGTTTGGCAGATCTTATTAGGTGTATGACATGTTCTTAACATGTACTTTGCTATAGCTATTTACTTGTAAAAAAATTTTAATTTATAGCTTTTGTTCTTTTTCTTCCTCAACAATTCCTACCTCCCTATGTTGGATCTTCTTTACCTATCTACAATATTTATCACTTCTCCTTGAAACATTTTTATTCTCTTTTTTATTAAAAATTTTCTCTCTCCTCACTGTTTATTCTTCTTAAGGAATTACCTGTTGGGTTTATTCATGCTCACTCCTCTAGTTTGATATATTTCTTCTATTTATAATTTCCATTTGAATTATCACCATACTTCTAGGTCTCACCAACTCTGATTTATGTTGGTATTTTATATCATTCGCTTTCTTCTTTTTATTATTTATGATTGTTATTTTCCTAATATTCTTTTGAAATAGATTAGAGTTTTGACATGTTTTCTGGACATATATTTTTGGTTTACATTCATCATCTGTATGGATGTTATTTTTCCCTTACTATTTTTATATAATAACCTTGTATTTGGCATTGATGACTTTGCTTTCCTATTTTTGATATGGAAGTAGTTTTCCTAAACAAGTTCAAGGAGAATGGTGTTTTTCATAACTTTTATGACTTCACATAGCTCCCTTTTTTTTTTTATTATTTTCAAGCATATTAAATATCGTGATTCCTTTCCTGAGATTTCAAACCTTTCCTTACTTTTATCTTCCCCTTTCCTCTCAGTGTTTTTGTTGTCTTAGACCTGCTCAATTTTGATTCCATTCCCAATGGTGTGGCGTCCTTTCTTGGGAGAGAGCTCGGGTTTGAAATTTTTGCTGGAGTGGGCAAAACTGCTACTGGTTTCAGCAGCTGTTCTATATTTCGCTGTTGGCTCTCCTGTGCTCCAAAGCCTCAGACTGGGCTTTTGCTGTTGGTTCCCTTAGCTTTTTCCCCAAACATATGCTGACAGAGTAGAAGCTTTGTGGTAGCTGATGATTTTCCTCCACTCATATTTTGGGGTTCAAGGAATGCCTTGTCACCTAATTTTATTACAAATATTGCTCATGGCTTTTCAATTTTGTAATCTAGTTAACTCTGTTTATATGTGGCGATTTGGAAAATATAAAATCTATGCTTCTGTTACTACTTCTATCCTCCCAGAATTCTCAAATAGCTTTTATAACAGGCAGGCTCATTTCCCATGGTTCTTCATCTTTACAGCTAGGGATTGACAGAAAGGAAATATGAACTAAACAATATACTCTGTGTGTGTCTACACCTGTGGGTTTATTTGGGGAAGTGGGGTACAGCTGCCGACAGCGTTGCTATGTACATTTGTGGGTGTATCCTAAAAGTCTGATGTTTTGACCAAAAATACTTTTCACATTTTGAACACGGGAAGTTTTCCCTTTGGTTTGTGGCATGGGTACTGTTTGCAGAATTAGTCTTTATTTTTGGATGTATTTTTGTCTCTTGGAATGACACTGACACTACAACATGGCTAATTGCCTTGTGATGGGATAGTTACCTGTAACTATTTTTATTTCTTTTCCTCTAGAATCCACAGCTATTCTAATATGGAACAAATTGGCCTTCTAGTTGTCCTTGGAGTATTTCTTTTGTTTGCCACTGCAGTTCACTTTTCAGTAGGGCCTGAATGGATCCAATATGATTTTCCACACCAGGCTTCTTAGAAATTTCAATTTGTCACTTACAGATAACTTGGTAAATTCTTAATCTTGAGATCTGATAAAGTAAAAAACTTGAGAAAATGAAGGAGTTGCTTTTAAGACAATTTTTATTAATGTTAAATGAAAGATTTGCTTATCATCACTTTTGTAATTATGCCATCATCTATTTGATGGTCACCATGGCAACTGAAAACAGAATTATACAAAACAAGACTTATTAAATGATTCCATGCTAAGGCAATTTAATTTTATACTTCTCAGATTTAACAATAAGATTCTGAAATTTGAAATAGTTTTGCAGTAGAGCATAACAGCTCCCAAGTCTATTTTTCATGCGCAAAGCACATCAAAGAAAGTTTGTGGCATGGGGATTGGAAATTAAATGCCTATAATGGCCAGAGAGGTAGTAAATATAAACAGGACCAGGGTAAAGTGATAGAAGTTAGCAGTGACTGACGTTATCTAGAGATAATTGAAGTGTTTCTAAATAAATGTAACTTAAAATGTACCTGTGTTCAATATAGCATGCATACATGCAAAATGACACTTGAGTGTGAAATGTCTGCAAAAATTGTACTGAGGAGATAAGACAATTTATTAGTATATATGAGAAAAGATCTTTAGAGAATTACTGGTGAATTGTTTTAAGACAAACAAAAACTTCCCATTTATACTTAAGAAAACTCAGAAATATTTAGGGAATAAATGAATAACCAAGTCCTTTATAGAAAAAATATATACTTTATTTTCAACTAGAAAGGTGCAAACATGTAACTTTTGGTCACACTTTCAACAAATAAACTGTCCAAAAAACAGTCATAGTCAAAGTAGAAACAAATGCTTCCAGGTGGAAAAACTGATCAACCTTATAGAGCCACTCATTTATTAATAAAGGTCATTTGTTTATTAAAAGTGAGGCTACCACAGTTCCAACCCATAAATCAGACTTCCAAGGACATCTCGGCCTCACCTTCAGCAAACTGTTTAGATGGACTGTCACTCTTACTGAACAGAATTTCCATTTGAATATCCATTTCATGCTTTGAATTATCAAACAAGTTTTACATCCTACCTATGGTGTTCAGAATTGAGGCTAACATTTGAAATATCAAAGCATTAAAAACAAAAACAAAAAGGCACAAACAACTTTAAATTAACTTAGATAACTGTACAAATATATATATTTATATATACACACAACATTTACAATATCAATAAAAAAAAATTCTGGCTTGTTACAGGCAAATTAGCTTGCCACAAGCTGTCCAGTCTAACAGACAAGATTCTGATTCCTGAATACTGCCATTCGAATCAGAATATCAGAGCTGAATCTGCTGTTCTGACTCAAAGAAGACCTTGACTTTGCCTCATGATGGCTGGAGAGTGCACATCCTAGCTGTCACTGGAGCGTCAGGCAGGTCATCCAACGTGCTATGTTCCCTCTAAGTTACACTCCAAACAGCAGGCACATTATTATTTTAAGATGACAAGCCTCTCTGCTGCCCCTCCCACTGCTCCCAAAGCCACACCTTAGTATACATTCTGGTGCAATGAGCTAATGTAGTCCCACCGTCAAGGTCAAGTCTTAACTTTCTTCAAACCAGTGTCTGGGGTTGATAGACTATTTGAATGTCACATGGCACAATATTTTGAAATTGGTGGGAACTTTTCTTTTCCCCAGTTACAAAAACAGATTTAAATAACTTGTGCTAAGGAAATCACGTTTACATGAAAATGAGATGTGAATCAGTTCAAGTTACAACCTACAGAGTTAATATCTCTCACTCTCTCTGGTTTTATGCCATGTCACCATACATTTTCCTGTAGAAGAGTGACTCAAAGATGTCATTGTCTCCGGGACAGTTATAATGGCAGGCACAGGTCTTGATAAACATCATGTTCTTCTTCATAACCTCCCCATCCGGACACTTGAACTCTACAGGGAGGGTGGTGGTTCTGTGGGGGGTACAGCATCTCCCGTCTGTGCATACTCCGCAGAACTTTGCCCGGTATGTCCTCACACTAGTGCAGCCAGAAAGCTCAAACTTGATAGGCTTGGAGATTTTGGGGGTACGGATGCACTTTTTGCCTTTCTAAGGAAGAGAAGGAAGGAGAGAAAAATCAATGACTCTATAAAAGGAGTGACTTTTTTCAACCTCTGTGTGTTGTAGTTTTAGGTTGTCTGACTTCTGTTTGTTTTCTAAGGAGCGGACCTTTGAGTCTCTTGCCAGTTTTCTAAAAACAGACATAGCCTCTTTGGAATGCATTGAATAACAAATTTATGGAGGATTTCTAGTGGAAAGTTGGGGGTTCCTGTTAGGCAGCATCTACCTCATTTCAGCAAAACAGCTCAAAACAGGCTTTTGGGAAAACCGTTGGCCTATACTAACAAGGTTGAGACCTAACTGTAGTTCTACCCATTGTCAGTCCATGATAATCAGTTAATAGACGCAGAACACATACCTTAATGTTCTCTTCCAGGTCGGCTTCGCAAGGCCTCACCATGCAGAGGCGGCTTTGCTTCTCCAGCCTGCAGTAGGCGTTGTCATTGGTAACGCGGGTGGAGATGCCCATCCCACAGGTCTTGGAGCAGGCACTCCACTCTGTGGTCTGGACCAGGCAGTTGTCGCGAATCATAGTTGGGTCTGGGCCAAAGGTGTCTTCCAGTCGGTAAGCTGTGAGAGCAGAGCACACCAGCGCAAGGTAAGAAGACAGCCACCATTGAGCCTTGACAAAGTGAGGACTCATGCCCCAGGTGAGGATCACAACACTGACAGGAAGATGCAACTCACCTGCCAGGGCTGGGCCAACCACGGTGTGGTCCTTGGGCTGGTCGCACACCCACTCCTCACAGCATTTCCCGGGGAGCTTGACCCTCCGAGGGAAGGGGCAGTCAGGGCTGGGCAGGCGAACGTCCATGGCGCACAGGGGCACGCAGCCCACAGCCCCGTCCATGCAAGTGCATTGGTATTTGCAGCTGCTCTGGAAAGACTCTCCGCTTCGGTACACTGTCCCTCCAAAGACGCAGGGAGCACCATCTTTGGCTGAAGGAAAGCAAGGGGAAAAGGGATGCAACGGTCAGATATGGGCTCCCGGTCCTCCAACAGTAAGTGCGTCTGGGACAGAGCTGGGCTCAGGGATGCAGTGCGCGGGCTGGAAACAGCCAGAGAAACGGACTCAATAGCCGCGGTTTATTTTCTGGCGGGCAGGTGGGCAGGAGTGAGGATGTTATCTGGTCCCCGAGAGCCCCCGGCCCTCCCCCCACCCCCAGGCCCTCAGCTCCCGGGCAGGGGCTGCAGATCTTACCGGTGCACACGCCGATCTTGCGGTTGGCCGGGGAGCCGAAGTCGCAGAAGAGACCCTTGTGCGGGTCGCAGAGGTCCCGCTCGGTGCACAGCTCGCCCAGCTGCTTGGCGCACACCAGGCAGCAGCCGCAGCCGTCCAGCACCAGGCTGACGCCGGCCGGGCAGCGCGGCGCCGGGGCGGCCGCGCACTGGCACTGCCCGCTGCAGTCCTGGCCAGAGGCGGGCTGCGGGCAGGAGGGGGCGGTCAGCGAGGCTCACGCCCCTCGGCGCCAGCCGGCCCTCCCCTTCCCGGCCGAGTCCCTCCCCACCCGGCGCGGCCGCCACGGCGGGGGTCTCCAGGCGCTTACCCGGCTGCAGAGCGCAAACAGCAGCACGAAGGCGAAGCGGCCGGGGCCCAGGCCGTAGGCGGTCATGGTCGGCGGCTGCGGGCTGCGGGTCGGAGCGCGAGGCGGCGCGGCGGGGTGGGTGAGGCGCGCTGGGCTGGAGAGGGACGCGGGCTCGGGCTGGAGGCGGGTCCTGGACAGGAGCTGTCGGCCGGGGCGGCTGCCGTCGGGCTGGAGGCGGTGGTGGGTCGCCTGTGGTTGGAGTTGCACCGGCTGCCTCCTCTCAGTGGGGAAGAGTTGTTGTGTGCGGCTGGGGCGGGCGGCCCGAGGCTTTTATACGCTCTGGGCAGCCCTGGCTCGCCAATGAGCTGAATGGAGTCCTACACAAACAGGGACATTCCTTGCATACCTCCCCACCTTCCTGCCTCATCAACTCACACCGGATTGATCCTGACCCCTTGACACTCAACATTCCTCCCGTCTGAAAAAGCTGGCACACTCCAACTCACCCAAAAGAGGGAGAGAGAGAGAAAAGAGGCTCAGTATTTCATTATTTCCAACACCAAATAGGATTTTTTCCCCTTCCCTCTTCAAACCATTCCTGATTTATATCATTTGAAAACACATCATCAATTATTATGATTGTTTTATACTACTGACTTCTGTTTCCAGTAGTTGTACCGGGTCTACCCACTGACACAAATTCTTTTCAGGAGGTAGTAACTGCAGAGGCTAACAGCAGGGATTCCTAAAAAATCCGAAAGGGTTTTCTTTTTATTATTTTTGTCATGATTTTAGTTTTAAAGACTGTATGCCTTGAAACACTTTGGAGAGCAGAAAGGGAGTTCATTGCTTTTAATCAGCTGAAATCCCCAGTAAACCTACCTGTAAAACCCTGAATTCTGTGCTGGAAATATAGAGATTTGATCATTTGTCATGTGAGATAAAGGTTTGGATGCTCATTGCCAGACTGGAAAGAAAGCAAACAAAACCAGGGGTCTGAGTGTGGATCCAGTTTTCTGGGGGAGAGTTCCAACACTCTTGCTTTGTTTTTCTCTTAGTACATGTAACAGTTTTATTGCTGAGGGTATAGAGAGGGAAAGACTGAGTGGACATCAGTATTTCCAGAAAAATGGGTCTATTTTTATGTCAAAGCATATGACTAGTGTTGGGTAGGCAGAGGCTCTGGGTGTTGGGATAAAGTCTCAAGGGTGGGAAAGAGAACTAGATAAGAGGGGGGCTAGCAAGAAGTTTGAGATTAACTTGGGCCATTTTAAATACAATTATGGTTCTTGGAGAAATGAATGAGTTTTCTTATACTAAAACCTATAATCTTCAAGTGTGGATTGGATTTATGTCTTGCAGTTAGAAAATCTGATTATATAACAATAGTGTAGCGTACCTATTATATTATTAACTAAGAGTATCAGTGAATAATGTATTTTAGTGACTCCTCTCACATTTATGGATACTGATTGTGATTTCTTATTACCCACAGAGCCTGCAACCTAATGGAGTAAGATCAGGTCAAGGAAAGAACAGATTTTATTCCCTCAATTTGTGTGTAAATGTCAAATATGGCCAATAAAATCTAGCATATCTCTCCATTTTTTAATATTGCTAGTAAAATTCACTAAGGCCACAATTAATTAACTGTGCTTTCACAGGCAGAATCTTCATTGTTTAGTTACTTTTTTTGTTAATTACTCTAGTTACCATTTTATGTAAAGAGAGTAATTCCAGAAACATACCCTCTTTTTTTTCCCTCTTGAAATGCCAGATCATTTGACCAATGATATTTCCAATGAGTAGATTCACTTCAGTTGTTGATACTTCAGTGTCTAGGTTTAAGAAAAACATAATGTATCTGATGTGAATATAAGCTTTAAAAAACAACACATAGATTTATAATTTGAAAACAGCCTGTTTCCACTGGTCACATTTTTTAATGTTTCAATTCTACTGAAAAATAGCCAAGAGGGGGGAATAAAATAAAGCTCTCCAAGTTCAGCACAGACCACATCATCTGTGCACAATTACCTCGCTAAGCAGTCCACATGTTGTACAGTGTAGTTGCATGTCAACAGTGTGAATGGCCAGCAAAGGCAGCCTCTGAAGCCCAGGGAGAATTTTCATCATTGCTATTTAATGTTCTTTCCAAGCATTCCTCAAAGAGAAGAGACCTAAAAGTTCCTATTTAAAGAGGGAACATTCCAAGTTATGTTAATAGCCACATGTGTATTAAAGGCAACTTGGCTCCCAACTTTTTCTTCCCTTGTGGATGATTTTAAAAGTCCAAAATATGTGGGAAGCCACAGTGAAATCTTTCAAACCTAACCCCCCAATTACATACACCACTAATGGCTGGAAAGGTGTGGTAGATGGGGAGCGGGAGGGATGTGAAGTCCAACTTCACCTAAGGTGGGATGTGGGCTTGCTGGTGAGCTTTTGTGGCTTGCAGGGTGAGGTAGATGGGAGAATAGTCGGGAATGTTTGAATACTTTAGAGCGTCTGACTGCCACCATCAACACCTTCATGTCCAGCAGAGTGGAGACTCATTCATAGTGGGGATAAATTGCTGGACTGGGTTACAGTTGGGTGACTTGGGCTGTATTCTTGGAACTACCATTCACAAATCCTAGAGCAGTCACAAGTAGGAGCCACATTCCCAAATTTCCATTTGTGAAATAACAACAATGAAAATGTTTTATTTCATAGGGTTTAATGATGGTTAATCAGATTAATATTCTCGGGGAATTTGGTATCTCCCTCCCCCCAACTTTCTTTATTTTCCTTTTCTCTACAAATTTAACCAAGTACATTACTATTCTGCTGCATTGTAAAAATATCAAGACAAATTACCAAAAAAACTGGTTTTATTATGAAATTCACATGGTCCCTGAAACTCTCAAAAAGTCCATAGTTAGCTCCAAATGTGTGATTATAGTATTAGTTAAGAAAACATAAGCATATTGAAATATATAGAACATAGACTCTCAAAATAGAAAAATATGTTACATCTTATAAGGTTAGACTGAGGTTTTGTGACCAAAACTCTTTTGAAGGGTTTGAAATAAAAGAGGATGAGAGGCAGAGAGAGAGAGTGAGATAGAGAGAGAGAGACAGGGAGAGAGAGAGAGTTGTAAGACATTCACAAACTCAAAAGTATGTTTGTTTTGTGATACAGACCATCAAGTGCCAGGAAATTCAAGGGGAAAGACTGACACTTCATTCTTAACTCCTGCCATGGGATCTGAATTCTTGCACTATTATAAATGACTCAGCAAATGTTTGTGTGTGCCTGGGCGGTAAAGTAGGAATAGTGGCTTCTTATAACGTGGTCCAACTCTGACTTATCCCAACCCCTTTGATTGACAGCGGGTCAGAATTGGGAGAAAAAGGTCTTTGAACTTGTGTGCAAAATGGTTAAGATGCCCTAATTTTGTCTTGTAAGCAAGTGTTTATCTAGCAAATGCTGTTTAGAGAGTGCTTTTTTTTTTCTTGGTAAAATGAGGAATTCACTAAGCTGGCCACTGAGTCCTATTGACAGAAATACATGGGTGTGTCTACTCAGGTATCCTTCGTACAGGTCATTTGTTTAAACTTGTGAGATGTTCACCTGTGGATGTACTACATTCTTTCTCTTATGTTTTTTTTTTTCTTTTTAAAAAAAGTCTCTTGATCAAGTATCAGACATAGAGAAAGCTGGCAAGACTACAGGAAAGTGGCTAGACGTGGAGTGTTTGTGTACTTAAAGAAGGAATCTTGCACATTTTCAACTTTCAGTCATAGACATTTTCTTATAAGAGCAAGTAGAAATCTGTGCCAGCCCTCAAAGCGGAAATCAAAGCTCCCAAGGAAACATACTGGAGGAATGTGATTCAGTGCCAAGCTCCACACGCAATGCGTACACTGAACTGTCAGATTTATAGGAAGTCTGGCCGTATATGGGTATCTGGACAGAGAACGATTTGTTGTTTAGGTGGGTAGGGATGGGCTTCCGATGGTTCTAGCCTGCCTCAAATTCAATCATGTAAATGAATTTCACCAAAAAAATGGTGTGCCAGAGGCTTTTTGAAACATTGTAATAAATATTATGCTAAAATCTTCAGGGATCCTGGGCTGGCTTACATAGCCTTATGTTTGCTTAAGATGAAGGTTACAGAGAGGGCATACTCGCCAGGAGCTCAGAGGTGGGGAAGGAGGGCGGATGTTTACCATCTAAATTATACTCATTTCCTTCATGCTTCTTCCTCCTTATAATTAGTTCTCTGACTTTCTTAGGATGTTTTTTGATGCAAAGGCATTTATCAGAGTGTAGTCAAGGCTGTTCCCTGTGGTTTGTTTCAGGTTTGCTTGTTCATTTATTTGCTTGTAGATGGAGTGGAGTGTTAGAGCAGTGAGAAAGTGATGGAATTTAAAAAAAAAAGATATTTCCTTCACCTTACCACTTGTCTCACTTCTTTTAATGGATGTGCTAGATTCTGGTATTACCTCTAGTGTGTGTAGCTCTGAGATGGTGCCGGTGAATGTGAATCTTCTATGATGGAGATAGGTCTGTAACACTTTTCTTGACAGATTAGTGACTCACCTAGGAGTGTTCCCATAGATTTATAACCTGGATGGGAAGAGTTTTCTCTTAAATTGATTCTTTTTTTTTAAAAAGATTTATTTTATTTATGCATGCATGCAAGAATTGGGGTTTTGGTCAGAGGTGGGGGTGAGAGGATTCACCAGAGACAGTGTGGGGAGCAGAACAGGCAGATCCAATGAAATACACTGCTGAGGGGAGCTGCGGGCGAGACAGGAGAGGTGTGTTGCGCCATGTGGGTCAGCTCCCTGGCCACAGTGGCTGGCCACAGCTTGATAGCCCTGAGACAATAACCCCTCTGCCACCAAGGAGGCCCTTAAATTGATTTTTAAGGTGATAAATGAGTGGCAATAAAAAAGGGAGGGGAGGCAGCCATGCTTTCAAGTGTGTGACTTGGGGAAACCAAATCAACAAGTTTAAGAGGAAGAGAATGGAGACTAGATAACTGATTTCAAAGAATGGGAGTGAATGAAAGAGTAAAACTTTGAAAGGACTAGTGTCAAATGTACATGGTTGTGTGCCTACAAATTTGACTGGGTGGTGGGGGTGGGGTGGGCAGATGAAGCCAGGTCCCATAGATTTATGCTTTGAAATGTGCTATTACCTTCTGCCACAAGGCCTGAGACCCCTTCTCACATCTTCAGTGCTCCTGGACAACTTGATGAAAACGCTTCAATAGAGTCCAGAGCACTGGCTAGAACTGGAGGTGTGAGCTCCATACCTGTCGTTTACCTGCTGTGTGCCTTAAAGAAGGCACCCATCCTCTTGGAGTCCCAAATTGTCCACCTGGTCAGGCATTTTTCATCGCAAGGAGACAATATTTATGAAAGTAACTTTTACATAATGCATTAGGATTTAAAATTTTTCCATTTGTTCCATTCTACAAACTTTTTTCCTTGTCCTTAAGACTAAGTCCCATTCATTCTTGATTTTAAAACCCATCACAGTCTTGATTTTAAAACCCATCACAGTCTGACAACACCATTCACTTTTGCAGGGACTTTAGTGTTAAAATTTGTGAGAATTCAGAGAAAATCAAATCCTGCTTAACTTTTATAGATGAAATGATCAGAATTGGTAAACCAAAAGGAATTTTTTGCTCTTATGCCTCTTATATCCCTTACATGTCTTCTATATGAAAAAACATGACAATATATTTACCTTTTAACCATAGTTTCATAGAGTACTGGAGATTAATTATTCGAATCATTCAGAGGGTTTCTAGAGTTGTGAATTTTAAAATAAGTCTAACTATGAGAATCATATTAAAATATGAACACATGGATAAAACTTAGAGAAGGTATCATCTTACCTTTTCAGATGGAGCTAACACCATAAATAAAGAAGGAAAGCAAATCCTCAACTCTTAAAGTCATTAGAGTTGAAGTAAAAGGGAAGTGCTACATTGTTTAATTTGACATTAGAATACATAGTACCACTTTTGTCTGATTAGTTTAATCAGAATGCTACTTTGGGATGCTTGAAATGGAGACCTACCTGTCTGTCCCACCTCCCATGTGTGTAGACATTTTAAATTTACAAAACTCTTTTACATACACTACCTCACTTTAGTTTCATAACAATCCTGTGAAGTATAATTCTCTCCACTTTTTCAGGTGAGAAAATTGAGATTCTAACAAACTCAGGTAGAGGTAGAACAGAAACATGAGAATTTGAATTTAATTCTTCAAAAGGGTTCTTCCAAACTACATTAGTTTTTTTACATTCTGTACACAGTGAACAGTGAGCATTACATGCCCTTAAGATAGTTAGCTTAGATCTTCTTAAACTCTTACAGTACACATCCTAGCAAACATACAAAACATGGTGGGCTAATTTGGTGGGCGTAATGCTGTGGTCTGAGACAAGAATGAAGTAGAAAGATGATGTTTACTAATCTGTATTCAGAGAGAACATTGGACTTAGAGATTTGATTTTTTTTGACAAGATTTGTGTGATTTTGCTTTGTAGACAGATGTGTGGCTTCTTTTCCATCAATGAACTGATGTAGCTAAAAAAGGAAAAATGAATCAAGATGATGGGTATGCTTTGGGAGATTTAATATTGGGTGTGTACCACTGTGACATCAGCTTCAGCCCACACTGAAAATATTCAGTCTCTAACTCACTGCATTCTTGTTTAGCCTGAGACTTGGACCAACACAGGCACCATAAATGTCTTCTTGATTAATTGCATCATTCACTGATAAGCTACCCTTGGAGTAAATATTGTGACAGTGTCATATCATCAGTATTAAATCAGCAAAGCTACTATAAACAGAGAATTTTTTCACATGTCCCCCTTCATAGACTTATCTCGTGATATAATCCTCATTTTATTAATTAATTTTACTGAAAAATTCACTTTCCTCACATTGACTACAGTTTGTATTTCAGACTTACAGATTTCCCCTTCTTACAAGACTCCCAGTATGGAATGGTTTGATTTGAATTGTGACTAGTTTTATGTTGCTCAAGGAATGAGATCTATGTGATACCTACACGTGGTAGAGATTAAGTGGGTTGTCTAGGACTGGCAGGTTTATAATGAGGGGATTTACTTATTGACCTCTGCACGTGTGTGAAAGTTAACAGCTAGAGGATAAAGTTTCATATAACCATAGACTTACTAATGTCTGGAAATATTTCACCATGAGGTTATTTCTCACATATAGATGATGAAAGCTGTTTTGTCCAATGAATATTTTTGGTGGCATATTTATCTTTTCTATCTTCTCTCTGTTGATTCTTCATCCTCATGTGGTTTGTCCTGCAATTTCCATATATGGCTGTTTCCCGAGACTCCATCTGGTTACTTTACTGCTCTGTTAGGTGAGCAAACAAACTTCCAGCTCAGTTTTAGATAGACTTTTAATCAATTTTATTTTGCAGTAGAACTGGGCATTGCCACAGCCAGATGGATCCCCTGTGGTCTCTGACTGCTTTCCAGGGCAGGCCCCTCCCTCACCAGTAGAGCAGATTTTTCCTGGCCAGCCTCTGAAGGAGCTGACAAAGGGGGTTTCCACAGTATGTGGGTACATTTCTGCCTCTCTGACGTTCTCATCTTAGTCACTGGAGCCTACCTTTAATCTAAAGAAAGCTCAAGAACTCTAAACTCCTATAGTTTTCATATCTCACAACTAACTTTCCAAGAAGGGAAAATGACCTTATGTTAAGAGGAAGTGGCACTCTGGAAGCCATTTTCTTTCCAATAAGGGCTAAAGACTAGGGGAGTTCTTTGTCTCTGTGTGTTTGAGGGCAGATGACCCAAAGCAGTGCCAGTTCCCCAAATGCATCAATAGGTGCATCACCTGGCATCCTTTAGAGAAGTGTGTCTGACTGTTACTTTGTCAGAGTTCCTTATTTTTCATGGCAGTGTTGGTGGTAGGGAAATACTCCTGTTTTCCTTTTTCAGGTGGCCTAATCAAGAAAATCAGGCCTAGAAAAGCAAAGTTAAAAAAAGATACCAATAAATCATTTTAAAAAATCTTTGTTGTTTATATTTTATTTTTAAAATGTTGAGAATAAAGCCTGACAAAATAAACTTAGTTCCAATTTAATTAAACAAGGTTTTCAACCATCCTGACTTGATACTCCAATATAAAATTTTATTACTTAATGTAGATTAATTCTATAGTTTAAAGTCTTTCTTAAAATTACATACCATCTTGGATTTAGCTAGGCAACTTTTTGTTGTCTTGATTTCAAATGACTCATTAATAGAGGTAACATGAAACTGATTTAAATACAGTATTTGCTGGACTTTTTATTTCTCTTTCTATTTCAGGAGAAGTCTTTATTTTATTAGTCATTTCATTAAATGATTGGCATAAATGTTTACACAAAATAAACTTGTTTTTGACTCTAGTCAGATCTCATTTTACATTTGCTCCAGTATATACACACTCACACATACACATATAGAGTGAAACAAAAACTTTATGGAATTAACTTTTATTGATATTATATGAGCTATCATTGGTATTTTAACACTTATCCCATTCCATTTTTAAAAAATGTTGGTCTTGACCTCCACGCTTATTTTACTCTCTACTTGAACCCAGGTATTGGAAATAGGATCTCGCTTCTGCTCCCACTCTCATATTGGGATGAAGGTGTTCAGGCTGGTTACCTAAATGAACAATGGAGGATTTAGGGGATAATGTGAGGATGTGAGGTTTGGATGCTGTGAACACCTTGCTGGTCACCAAGGGAGAACCTGCAGTTTTGCTGGGAGACCAGTGTACGGAGTCCTAGTAGATGCAAAGCAGGGAAAACCTGGGTCCTTTGTGCTAACTCAAGCCTTTCCTGAAGTTAGCCCCATCAGTGTCAGTTTCATGAGTCAATAAGCCCTAATTTTTCAAATTGACTTCTGGTCTTATACTACAAAATGTCCTAGATGATGTATACTTCGCAGGTGTAAGAGGCATAGTTTTATTCTCATATTGATTGATATTTTCAAATGTAATCACGTAATACATTTTCTAATTCTTCATAGTATTAAGATGTAGCAATGCTTTCCAGACCTTTTTTTAACTCAATGGAATGCATAGAAAACATTTTTATGATATTTTGAGGTAAAGGCTTTCTAAAAGCTCTAAATTTTTGAAACAGTAAAGGTATAGAAATGTCTTTGGTTTAAAGATATCAAAGATCATAGGGGAGCTTACAAGCTAATTGCTACCTTTAAAAAAATTCTAGGTAATTTAAGGTATTTCTTGGAATTTGACTTCTGAGTATTTGTGAATCACCTCTCACATAGCATCAAGTACAAACAAATCCACCATTGAGTGAATTCTTTATGTAAAATTTAGGAACTGGATTGAACTTTAAAATATACTATGAGTATTCTATATTTAGCTAAAATTACACAATTACTAAGGGCTTAGGAATTATGGTGTATATATTTTAGATATTTATATACATATATATTTTATATTTATTGGTAATATAAGTGAAATTTTTGAGACCCATGTGTTCATATTGGGTAAGCTTATATTTTTTAGAATACTAGAAAATACAGTGTTTATTTTATTCAAGCCATAATTTATTAATGTCAATATTCTCTAGAAAATTGGGTAATACCACTATTAGGTGTTTAGGAAAAGTCACTGATTGACTGGCATTTGTATATATTTCTAGTATTGCTTTAAATACAGATGGAGGGCCTCCCTGTTGGCTCAGGGATTAAACACAGCGCTATCAAGCTATCGCCAGCCACGGCAGCACAAGTTTGATCCCTGGCCAGGGAGCAACACACATGGCACAGCAGACCTTTCCTGCCTCATCCGCAGCTCCCCTCAGCAGTGTCTTTCAGTAGATCTGCCTGTTCTGCTCCCTGCTGTCTCTGGTGAATCTTCTCACCCCCCACACCTCTGGCTTACACACAGTTCTTGTATGTGTAAATAAATAAATAAATCTTTAAAAATAAATAAGTAAATACAGATGGATTTCAGAAGACATCTAGTTCTTGATTCACAGAAGCAAGAGATATACAGACTAAAATTTAAACCAATGATCTTCACAGTTGTATGACAAGGGAACTATGGGACACTGAAAACTCTGAAGGGTGGGTGTGATGTAATATTTTGTAACTCTGGAATTAGAGCTTTTGAAGAATTGTGAGGCATAGATTTTGATTGGGCAACACACGCTGAGGATGGAAATTTCTGATTTTCAGATCGTTGGTTGGTGGAAGTTGTGAAGTGTCATGGAGGGATATAGTACTAAGTGCCCCAAGACTGAGAAGAAGGAAAAATAACCAACATGCAAAAACCTGGTGCAACTTTTTTATGGCCAAAGCTGGGTCAAAAGATGAGGAAAAGAGGAATAGAAGGAGTCTTCCAGACTTTAGGAATGGTGTGAACAGTCTTGATTTTGCATTTTCTGTGGCCTATTTGGAAGAGATTAGATGGCTGTTTTGACCTGAGTCAACATGGCAATAAGTTAGAAAGATTAAGGAAGGAACTGCAGTGTAGGAATCAGATTCCTAACTTTTTTCTTTGACTCTCATGCTACATACATTACTTTTATTTTTACTCTTCTAGTCTTTTGAAACACACATATTTTGTGTTATAATAGTTTTCAGGGCTTAAAGAATATGAGAAAGACTTTCAGATTTCTGAATAAAATTAAGAGAGCCTCAAAACCAAGATTTAGTAATTCTGATTGTTGTTATATATCTGTTTCAATAGATAGTATCATTTTTTTTTTCTGTCCACAAACTGCAAAGCACCAGGCACACAGAAAAAACACAAAGCACAATAAATATTTGTTGAATTAATACATCTTTCTTGAGGACTGAGATTATACTTGTTCTTCTTTTTATGATCCTCTATGACTCTTGTTATAATGTTTCGCACACAGTATTGAAAATGCTTATATTATCGAGGAACAAGCATGGTTAAAGTAGCATTACTTGGCTAAGCTGTCTCATAAATTCTTGCATTCATTCATTCATTCAGTAGTGGGTGCAATCAGAGAACACTACTCATGTGAGGGCAGTTAGTCTAATGGTTATTTTAACAAGAGTTTCCTGTCTTTATGCCTTTGTACAAGCTGGCCAACTCTTACTCATTCTTCAACTCTCAGCTTACATGTCACTTTCTATTTGGCATTGTAGACTGGGTTAGGTACTTATCCTTTCATAGCCTTTCACTAACTGTGTGGTGATTCCCCTGTCTCCCTTACCAGACAGCTCCATGGAACAGAATTGAGTCATTCATTGCTATGTCTCTAGTATTAAGTCCAGTACCTCATTGGTAGATGTCACTTGATGAGCGTTTGTTAAGTGTAGAGCAAATATTATCTTTAATGAAGGTGTGCCAGATAGCTGACATTTAAGTATTATGTTCAGAAAACTAACTGCCATCCCCTTACTCCACTCCAGTTATAAGAGGTTGGAGACAACCAGTTTACAACAGGTTGGAGCTAACAAGAAAGAAAAATTGAAGTGTTACAAAAATGCAGTATAAAATAGAAGACTATGTATTTATATAACAGATGTATAATTTAGGTAACATTACAACACTGTATAAATTTCAGGTGTCTAATTTCTCAGCTCTTTTTTTTTTTTTTTAAGTTTTTTATTTATTTATTTATTTTTTTAAAGATTTTATTTATTTATTTATACAAGCACTGGGCACAGTCAGAAGCGCGGGAGGGTGAGAGAATTCACCAGAGCCAGAGCGGGGAGCAGAGCAGGCAGAAGGACCGAAGTACACTGCTGAGGGGAGCAGCGGGCGGCAGGAGAGGTCTGCGCGCCATGTGGGACCCTCCTCCGGTGGCCGGGGAGCAGCCGGGGATCGAACCGGAGCCGCAGAGGCCGCGGGCAGCTTCGCAACCCAGCGCTCAACCGCTGCGCCACCGGGGAGGCCCTAATTTCTCAGCTCTTTAAACTTATATATCATACCACTCCCACCAACAAATGTCCAGTCACCCTCCACCACCAACCCATCAGATCCCCCTATCTGTTCCACCCCTCTCCCTTCTCCTCTAGTAACCATCATTTTGTCAGAGTCTAAAGATTTTTTTTTTTTTTTTGGTCTTTTTATTTGTTGACTTTGCTTCTTTATTTTCCACAAATGAGTAAAATCATATGGTATTTATCTTTTTTCTTCTTGCTGTGAGCCAGCCACAGCAGCCTGGGATCCTGAAGGACGGGACTGCGTCAGTGCAATCAGAGAGAGAGCGTGAGGAAGACACAGACATAAGTGTTTCATGCTAGTATCTCCTCCTGAGGGTCTCAGCGGGTCTTTGTTTATACATTAAGGTACGCATGAGATAACATCAGTATATGCATTGAAGCAAAGCAGAGAGAATCAGTACATTCCTTTCCCATAGACATCTGGTCCCTATGTGCACTCTAAAGAAAAGGTGCCCTTTGGAGTTAATAGATAAAGGAATTATACTTAACTTCATTACTAGGTTAATTTAATCATTTAAAACAGGGGATAATCATCAGTGCACATCCTTTTGCTAAAGTTGTGACATCGAAGACTATATCTTTATAGCCTGCAGTTGGGTGTCAGCAGCATGGAGTCAGCAGCGTTATTAATCAGTAGTGTCTCCTGTTTGCTGGACTCTCATTCTCTTAAATCATCAAGTTTCAACTAAACTTCTAAAAGGTATAAGGGTCAGGAGCTTAAAACAAATTCTTAGCGTGTTTTGTTGAGCATGCTCACCCACCTAGTCTCCTCCAGTGTGCCTTAGCCCAAATCAATGTTTAACCAGAACTTTAACTACGCAAATAGGTTATTTGCTCCTGTGGCCAAGAACAAAAAGTAGAGAATGTATACAGGTTATGACAAGATCTTCAGCCTCATGGTGTGAGGCACAGGGTGTTCTTTGGCCCAATGGTGTGAGGCAGTTTCTTCAGCCCCACGGTGTGGGACAGTCATCCTGCTGTGGTGGCAGATGCCCCCGCAGTTCCCCCTTTTTTGTTTTTGGCTAGCATTTGCAAAGTTTTTACCTCAATATGAGTCTGTTTAATGGCTTTAAAGAGGAGCTTAACAGTAAGTGGGAGGAGAAAAAGGAGAAGCATGAAAACAAACACCATGAGACCTATGGAAATGAAGGAGAGGAACCAGGCAGACTTGGTTGTAAAATGCTGTAAGGTAGCCAGGAAGGAGTAAACCACTTCATCTGCCACCACACTTCTGACTTATCAGTGAGAATAATCCTCTCCAGTTCTATCTATGTTGTTGCAAATGCCAGGATTTTCATCTGTTTTTATGACTGAATAATATAAGATGAAATATATATTACTGTTAAAAACTGTTAATGTTGTATGGGTATGCAATTTTTATTGTACCAAATACTTTTACTGCATAGCTAGTGTTTTTATTGAAACTTTACAGGCAATCCTTTGATAATTTACTGAGAGTGAGAACAGCAGGGCAGGAAGCTTAGAGATTATTCAGTCCAAACTGTGGTTAGCTGATGAAACAAAACCAGGCTTGAGTGCACAAAGGCACGTATATTTCAACAATGTAGTCATGTCTATGCTGCAAAGGAGATGGAGGAATCCCCAATGACTCCAAACCAGTCTTCCCCAGTGGTTCCCTAGAGACAGGGCAGGAGACAGCAACAGGTGGATTAGACTTGGTGGAAGGTGGGTTCTCTCCCTCTTCATACACACTGCTTCTCTGTGACTTGGGAGGAAGAGGGGAGTTAACAGAGTACAGGTCTCACAGTCTTCCAGGGTAATTTTCACATGTTATTAATAACAGTATGGCTATGATGCATCAAGGACACTGCTAGACAGATTACATAGGTTAACTTAAATCCTTATACAAACCTGCCAGTTTATAAAATAAATTGGCATTCCCTTCTTACGGATAAGGACAATGATGATAGAGAATATGTATCATATCCATGTCATGGAACCAATAAGTAGCAAAGGCAGGATTCTCAGACTTCTCTAATTCTCCAAGTTCCATAGGTTGTTCTAGATACCACATCAGCTCTTACCTCTTAAAAGTCAAGAGGAAATATAGATATATCTCATATATATGAGACAGTGAGCTATCAATATTTTTCAGGTCATATGGTTTAACAAGAAGAACAAAGCATACTCTTTCTATAGAATTTAAATAAGCAGGCCCATGAATGTGTTTGAAGAGGAAAGACTAAAATCAGGGGAAAAAAATCCTAAATTTTTTAAAAATACCCATTACATCAATAGAACATAAGTTTTTTGATTTGGTTGTATAATTTGAAAAACTGACCATTTTTTCTTAGTAAAACTTACTTATGAAAGTTGTGTAATATACACAATATTTTCCTTTAAACCAGCATAACTGTGTATAACCTCATTATTTTAGATTGAACTATTTTTTAACTTAACCAAATTAAGATATAATCACTAATGAAGGTGTGGTGTTTATTCAGAGTTTATGAAGTTAATAAAAAAAGTTTATTTAAATACCCAACTTAAATTTCAAAAAAATATTTTTTACACTCTCAGAACCAAACAAGTCATGATTGTTACTTATAATCATTAGAAATAGAGACTGATTAATTTAAAAAATATTTTTAAAAGTTGCACAATGCTGTTTGTATATAATAGAATTCCATTGTCTATAAATGCAATGGAATTTACTGCCACATCCTTATCTCTTTGACTGTGAGTTTTCGATCACCACTAGACATTTTTGAGAATAAATAGAGTCTATGTTAAGATAAACACACTTATTTACTTAATACTGGGAACTGTGTTGTTATACAGTTAGAGGTTAGAGACAACTTATATAACTTGGGTTGGTGATAGAAATGATATTCCACCCTTAAAACGTATTTGGTTGAGAAGTTAAAACAAGTGCAAAATGAAGTGAAAGTCTATTCTTAGCACAGTAGATTTTTGTCTAAGGAAGAGCTTTGATGAAGTATATTGCTTTCCCCAGAAATGCCTTAAAGTCAGCTTACGCTGGTCTTAATTGTCTCCATATCCTTAGCAGAATACTTTGCATATTAGTAAGTATGAGTTGGCTCGAATTTAGCTTGATTGGAATTTAGCTTGTTCTTGAATCAACCCCAGTGGCATGGGGATAGCACATTGCTTTTTACTAAACTAATGTGTGGACTTTTTCCTATTCTACGCAGCTCTAGGAAATTCTTTCACATAGTCACAGAGGATGGAAAATAGCCAAGGATTGAGGAAGAACTCAATACGTCACCTTGTCAGACTTCTTTTCCCTTCACCCTAAATTAGAGTTTCAGTAGTTACATGTGAATATAAAATAAGAACTTCACTGGTCTTACATTCTCCAGGACAGTTTATTCATAGGTTGTATTTTATGTGATGTTCATATATGAGTAAAGGTGTTAGAGTCACTTTCATTGAACATTACAAAGTAGAGAATTCTACAGTTGTCTGAATACTACAGTTGCATATTACAATTCTACAACTGTCTGGATCATTGTAATTAACAGATTACCAGGAGAACCAACAATTGTATTGGAAGATGAAAAGGTTCAGTTTTTTGGTGGATGTATAAGAAAATGTACGACATTAAATAAAAAATAAGCCAGGGACCTCCCTGGTTGCACAAGGGGTTAAGACGCAAAATATGAAACTATCTGCAGCATGAGTTTAATACCCGGCCAGGGAGCTACCCACATGGTGCAGAAGACTCTCCTGACTCGCCCGCTGCTACCCTCAGCAGTGTATTTCAATTGATCTGCCTGTTCTGTTCCTCATTCTGTCTCTGGTGAATCCTCTCAACGCCATACCTCTGGCCCACACCCCAGTTCTTATATGGATAAATAAATAAATCTTTCAAAAAAAAAAAAAGCCAAACTGAAAACTCACTAAAACTGGTGAATTTTAAATTTAATTTAATTAAATTTTAAAATTAAATTTTAAAATTAAAAATTAAAAAAATTATATTCACTTGATTTGTGCACTTACTTTTGATGCATATTGTTTAACCAAAAATTAAAAAAAAAAAAAGCAAAGTAAAGCCAAATTTCCACTTTCCCCACCCCCAAGAAAGAAAGTTAGAAATGTTTAACCCACCCATTTTCCTGGCTTGACTTAATAAAGCTGAGTTGGCCTACATGGTTATAAAATTTATATGTATATAGATGGTAACAGTTATTCTTAAGTATAGGCAAATTCTGAGTAGAAGGGAAATATCATTTCCACTTTTAACATACAATAAGTAGACTTAGCACTGGTAGTTTTCTCTGACCTGTCATGAAAATAACGCCTTGCTTTTCAGTTTCAGGTGGCAGGGTATAGAAGTGACTGACTTTTTACTATGAAAAAGATAAGGTGTGAAAGAAAGGAATAATACCTGGGAAATTTAAACATGGACCACATAGTGATCAAATCTAACCATTTAGTATTTACATTTGTAAACTAGATTTTTATTTCACATAGGAAACATAACAAAATTAAGTGCTTTTGATTTGTTTCTTTTTTCTTAAAACAAAAGACAAGGCATCTATCCTATAAGGTGAATAAATTTTAATCAGTGTTTGCTAATTACCTTACTTTCTAAATATGATCCCTTCTCTATTGTAGTTTGTCTTCAGGATATTGCAGAGTAAAAAAGAGGAATCACACAGAAAATAATGATAATTTTACTCTTATCTATGGCAAAGTTCCCATGAAACAAAGAAAACCATTTTTTTTTAAACTAAGGATAGTTTTCTAGACTCAGGTTAGGATAGGTAATAGTAATAAAAACATGACTCTTTGTTTGCAGTTATTCCTTTAATAGTGATAATTATCACACCGGTTTTGATGATTAATAATGACATTGACATAACTCTTTAAAGCCTTTTGAATTTTTATGTAGGTAAAATTAGAGTTCTTTCCCCTTAAGCTTTCAAGTACATATTTAAAGACTTGTCCAAAGCCACATAGTCAGTTTGTGGCAGAACTGATACCTCTTGTAGATTTTCTGATTTTAGTTCTTTCTTGTTTTGTTTTGTTTTTTTTTTCTCATGAACTCTTCCAATCTTTATTCATGTTATACAGGGGGATATATGGTAAAGAGACTAAAGATAAATGGAAAAGAGTAAAATAAATTCTAATTTGTGAGTGCTGTTTTTAGTAACTTTCAGCTCTCGGGTGTCCCTTTCCTTGGGATATTAATGTCCTGCAATGAATGCTGCTATGTGCGAGTGTGGGGTGGTGGTTCTGAGTCTGGATTCAGGAGTCAGAATGTAACAGGGTGGTCCCCAGGAAAGGGGGAGGTTCCCTGCCCCACCCAAGGGAGGGTGGAGCTGAGCAGGAAGAGGAGAAGCTGCAGAAGAGACTGAGGAAGGAAGCAGGATGGAGCCAGGAGACACGTGAAGAAACTGCGCTTGTCTTTTGGTCGTGGACTGGGTGACACAGATGTGGGTGAGACCCGTGGGGAGGTGACAATGGCAGCTTTTATCTTGATGTTGATTTTGCTCTTTTCCTTCCGGGCTTGTCCGGTTGTTTGTGACCCTTTTCTGTGGGTCCCCACTGGAAGATGCTTTAGACTTGTGGCAGGCTTTGGGGCCTTGCTCTGGGCCGATCCCATATGGATGGACTTTTAGCCACGAGGGGACGGGTAACTTTGGGTGCTTGACTTAGAAACTAGATTCTTTGCCTTTCCTGTATTGTTTCCTAGTTGTATTAAAGTTCCTTCCCATTAAAGTCTCATATGTTTTGTGTTGATGCGGCGGATGGCAGAACCCATTTAGAATAGGCAGGTTTGCGGGGTTTGGGCTGACCCTCTCCCTGTCCTATAACAAGAACAGTTGGTGAAGCTGGTTCTCTCTCGGGTGTGAGAGCTGGTGCCTAAGCTGCCCCTCTGCAAAGTGAGGAATGTATTCAAACCTACTTTTGTGGTTGCTGCAAGAATTCAATGGAGTATAGTTTAAGTATTTAGAATAGTGTAAATGAATCTAGTAAGTGGCCCCCAAACTCTTAGGTATTAAATTTACCTTAATAGTTAATATTATCAAGAATGATGAGAGAGTTGCTCTCCCAAATTAAAATACTAAAAAAAAAATGGGGATCAAGTGGAAATTCACTTTTTGGAGAAAGGCCTCGCAGTGCTCCAGTAATCTCTTAGCTCATGTAAGAGCCATTAAATGAGAAACAGGAAAATAATGTTTTTAATTAGTAAAAAACTTCATAAATCAGGATAATTAACAGCTTTTACATTTTGCTCTGAAACCTAGGATCTATGCTAAACAAAAATACATATTAAATAGGCTAACATACCCTTATAGTTGTGACATTAATTCTCAGAAAGTGAGCACTGTGATGAATCCTGGGTAAATTAATTTAAGACATGGATTAAATAGTAAGCATGTGAGTTAAAAGTTAGGAAAGTTTTGGTAATTTCTGTTAGAAAATCTACCAAAAATGGAAAACCATGAAAGTAGTTTCATTTTCAGCCCCCATAATAAAAGTCATCAGCTTCTTTTACTCATCTAGTTAAACATGTACATACAATTGAGTCATGGGGCAAGTTAAGATAATCAGATAGCTTAAGGGACAGTGTAGGTGGGGACTTCAGGAGAGTTCCGGAAGACTCCAGAGATAAAGGCAACAAGAGATAAAGGCAACAAGAGGAAAAGGGAAACTGATTCTGATGGGAAATAGTCAAACCCCCCCAGGACTAAGGGCAACCTGACATTCTGGATTGAGGATGATGAAAGATAAGGGATGTGATGTAGGAAGATTCCAAGCACAGTAGTAGTTTAAGTGAGACCACCGGAACTCACCAATCAGAGAGAGACTACTGTGACTTTAGAATAATTAGGGAAAGAAGGTGTATATTCCCTGAAGCATGACTCCACTTTGGCTCCCTTGCCCCTCCCTGGCCTGGTTCCAACGGCCTGGGAGTCCCACTTTATTTCTGTACATTTTCTCCTCCATAACCTTTTTCTTTCTCTAAACAAATTTGCTTCTTCTCACTTGCTTGCCTGAGCATCAGCCAAGTTCCTGCGGTGGCTTCGTGAGACACCAACCCCTGGTGGTCTAGTGGCTGGACTCAGCGCTGCCCCTGCAGCCTGTGACCCATTCCTGGCTGGAACGCTAGGCCTGAAAACCTGAAATTTAGGTATTATAATTAGAGACTCAGATGGTTGGAAAAAAATCTTTGGGATCATGGAGACTTACACTTTTTGAACTCCTGACTGAAGGGTCTTTTGTACAATGAAATCTCCTACAGAAGTCTTGGAGAGCAGCTGTGGCTGCTCTGAGGTAAGGGTTGGAGCGTGCTCACCACCCCAGGTAGATCCTGGGTTCCGCAGAGCTAGGGCACACACCTCTTCTTTTTACAGGTAAGCAGACTGAGTCCATAGGCAATGCGTGTCTTGCTGAAAGACACATTCCCAGACAGTGTCAGAACTAGTTCTCGAACAAACACCTTCTCGCCTGTTTTTTACTTGCCCCTCAATCCAGATGTTTTTCTCCTCTCTACTTTTTTGTGGAGTCACTTCTGATAAGGCAATCCATTTGGCTTCATATCAGTATGAAATGCATGTCCTTGGATCAGTGCAAATCTATCCATTGTTTAATTGATTAATTCATTATTCCCCTAGCAATCACTTATTATGTGCTGGGTGCCATGCTAAGCCTTGGGAATATCAAGATGATGAATACCTCATCTTTTCCCTCATAAGAGGAATATAGCAACAGAGACACAAATAAATATTGTCTGTTTCAACTGCTCAGCACTAAAATAAGATTGTGTTAAAAATGTTGATTCTTTGAAAAATATTTTTTCTTGGTTTTATTGAGCTGTAATTGATAGGCATTACTATATAAATTTAAGGTGTATAACACATTAGTTTAGTTACATGTTGTGAAATGATTCCTTAATAACTTTAGTTAAGATCTACCATCTCATATAAATATAATAAAAGAGGAAACAAAAAATGATTGTCCTTAGACATTAAATATTAATCATTAAGTAATGCTCCATTCATGGAAAATATTTCTGCATACCAGAAAAGCAGGATAAGTGGTTTATTTTATAAATATATTTTTTGAAGATTTATTTATTTATTTATACAGGCACTGGGTATAGTCAGAAGCACTGGAGGGTGAGAGAATTCACCAGAGCCAGAGCAGGGAACAGTACAGGCAGACCGAGGAAATATACTGCTGAGGCGAGCAGTGGGCATGGCAGGAGAGGTCTGTGCGCCACATGGAACCCTCGCCGGCTGGCTGGGGATCTAACCAGCGCTGCAGAGGCTGCGGGCAGCTTCACGGCCCAGTGCTCTACCACTGCGCCACCAGGGGAGGCCCTCTTGTGACTTTAATTAAGTGGGCAATTTAGTTGTTATGAGTCACATCTCCTGTGAGCTAGAGGCTCCTAATCTCTGTCGGATGACTGGATCACCAATGAGGATGGATAATGCTGAGGATGGAGGGGTTTCTCTTGTAGGTTAGCCCTGTGGAACCAGAAGGGTAGTGGTGGATTGTAGGTCTCCTGATAGAAATACATCTCTTTATGCACTTATTGACAGCCAAGTTCACTGTTGAATATAAATAGGCAAAATTGCTTAAAGCCTAGAACATTTCTTATCAGTGACTGGGCCTGATTGATTAGTCATGATCTAGACAAAATAAAATACTTCCCTTGGCAGGAAAAATGAATTGGGGCACCAGAGACCTATCACCAATTATGCTAGCTCTCACTCCAGGGCTTCTTTTCTTCTTGAAGCTTTGTTTGTATTGGAGTTCAGAATTTTAAGGATCATCTAGTCCCCCAAGTGCTCACCTCATTGTCTCTCACCTTGATGTTGAATTGTACAAATCTTCATTTGCTATAATAAATAAAGCAGTTTTTATTGCATACTATAATGGTAGGCTTCTCACCACACAATCAACCCCTTTTAGCTTTATTCTACTATTCTATTAAGCCATGTTCATTGACCTGCCAATCATAGGAAGGGTGTCTTGTTCCCTCTGGTGCCAATTTCATGATCCATGTATTTGTGCTCTCTTCTGTGGAAGCTCACCTTGTTCTCTAAGCATCTGTGTAATAAAGTTGGTAGTGAAGACAGTAGTTTCTATGATGTTGTCACTGGCAATGGGCAACCCCTCTTTATTAAATGAGTATAAAGCTGTATGCAATACAAAGATTGAAAGTATTGTTACTTTCAATACAATAGATTGAAAGTACATCAAGGGATTATGGTCCTTGAGAGTAGAGAAAGTATATCAAGAGAGTAGTACATCAAGTAAGTACATCGAGAAAGTATATCAAGAGAAAGTATATCAAGAAAGTACATCAAGAGAGTAGTACATCAAGTAAGTACATCAAGAAAGTATATCAAGAGAAAGTACATCAAGAAAGTAGTGCATCAAGTAAGTACATCAAGAAAGTATATCAAGAGAAAGGACATCAAGAGAGTAGTAGTCAAGTAAGTACATCGAGAAAGTATATCAAGAGAAAGGACATCAAGAGAGTAGTACATCAAGTAAGTACATCAAGAAAGTATATCAAGAGAAAGGACATCAAGAAAGTACATCAAGAGAGTAGAGAAAGTTCATCAAGGGATTATGGTCCTTGAAAGTAGAGAAATACATAAAGTGAATTTAAATTCTCTCTGGCTTCTATGAAGGTATATTCTAAATCACAACATGATGATCATAAGAAGAGAATGATGAATAAGAATAAAGGGGTGTTGTTTCTAGACTTAGGAGAAAGATGATAGCATTGGAGGCAAGCCGAGTGGCTAAGAGTAGAGGGGCAATTTTTTGGAGAAGAAGAGGTCCTGGAAAAGCAACCCAAATATAATTCCTGTTTAAATCATTTGCAGATGGCTAATCTGTACATACACAGGATAAAGACCCCAAGGAATTCATCACAAAAGGACATCTGGATTATTTAATATTTAACCTGTATATTTGTAGTCACATGGAGCTTGGGAGAGAGAGAGGAATTCAAGATCTACCAAAGTGGGGGATTGTTTGTAGAAAACTTAATGCTTTCAATATAGAATTGGAATCTGTGTAAATGAATCAAGTGGATATCATCAGGCTGAAAAATACAGTATTTAGCATGGAAAATTTTGAGTAGCCATTTGAACACATCAGATCACAGGGGTATACAATTAGAGACAGGTTAAAATAAGAAAGAATGGAAAACAGAAAGGAGTTTGAAGACATGGGGTTGACAAATTGACTTCCAAACTCATTGTTCCCCAGAAATAAACTTCAATGAACTCTATGAATTGCTTCTTTCTAACTATTGGATGCTATTAGAAACATACTTAAACACATCTAATCCTGCTGTTGATTTGATACATTTGTTTTCAAGGAAATTTAGGGAATTGAGAGATAATTTTGTTAACTTTAATTTAAATGGAAAATCAGTTTCCTTAAGTCGTATGTTTGCCAAAATTTGACGATTTTTGAAAAGAGAACAGAGCACAAGATTCTGGAGAGCAGGAATAATCTGGATCAAGTTTTCTTTCTAAAAGAAATAATGTAATGTTGTAAGAATATATTGATATTTCCTTGTTTTAGTTTATTTTTGATTCTTATTTGGGTTTTCATTTCAAAACTTTTTGGATCAGTAGCAAATTCCTGTCCCCTTTGCTTTCTCCTGTTTTCTTTGCTTCCCCCAATTTGATCTGTCAGTGCTATGCTTCTGGCCTTTTTTTTTTTTTTTCCACTATATTTAAAAGTCTATATAATTTTCCATTTCTGGAAAGTTAAACAAAGAACAGAATTTTTCATTCAAGTTTTTGTAATTGATAAGTATGAAAACTGTCTCACAACTTGCAATGCATCTTTTATGGGTTTTAAACTATTTTTCTTGTGATTTTTGTGTATTGCCCATAGACCCACTCTGATGCTGCTAGGCAAAAATACTCTATATGTACAAAAATTCTCATTGATGCCTTAGCAAAAGATAAAAATATGGAAAGCATTTTTATGAAAATAATAAACAGAAAGTGCATATTCATTGTTTCACAATTAAAAATGAACCAAATGTCAATGTTTGTTATAAAACCTTGACTATTTTATATACATGTAAATGACTTCTGACTCCCCTTTTCACCCTACAATCTACCCCTCAAATCCTTGATGATGATGATAAGGGTAACCCATAACACCTAAGCTCAACTACAAATCCTTGATGATATGGGTACCCCATAATACCTGAGACCAACTGTTATAGGACAGGGAGAGGGGCAGCGGGAACCTGGAACTTCCCCCTTTCTTGGGCACCACCCTGTTACACAACTACAAATAACTGATTACCCTAGAACTCTGGGGGGTTGTTTCTGAGGGTAAAGGAAAGACTGACCTTGGTCTGCAAGTGTCTGCCCTCCCAGTGTCCCTAGAAGGTACAGCAAGGTGTAGAAAATGCTGTAGTAATTCAACACTTTAAGGACTTTGTTGTTGCATTGGACAACACCACACTAACAAACGGAGTCGTGGAGCAGGCTACATAATGCAGGATGCTTCTGAAGAGCAAGATCCTGGCCCTTTTATTGACACATGTAATTGATTGTAAGGAGATTAAGGAGATTAAAGAAAGGGGAAAGGTGTAGAAGATTAGGGATTGTGAGTCTGCCCTCCAGGCACTTCTAATCTACTTGATGATACACCCTAATCCCCCCCATGGTTCTAATCTTATCAACAAGGCGCTCCACTGATCAGCTTCTGGGGTCCCTTGTCATACATCGGTCCTTGGCCCCCCGGGTGTTCCCAGTCATACCTTGTGATGTATAAATCGGGAGTATGTGTTATGCATCGTTCCTCAGCCCCTTGGGCGTTCTGGACATACCTCCTGATGCACGTTATGCGTCGGTCCTCAGCCCCCTGGGCATTCTGGACATACCTTGTGATGCATAACCTTCCCAGTATGATTCAGCTTTGTGCTCTTGTTTGATCTGAAGGGCTTAAGGGTTTGGGCTCCTGTTCCTAACTGGCCTGACCACTTTGACCTTGTTTAGGTGACAAAATGGCGGCCGAATAGGCTGCCTAGGAGTAGCAGACCCACACTTTGTATTGATTGTAAAATGTTTTCACAGATATTATGCCATTTGACTTTTTCAAAAAGTGTGAGGTAGGGCCTCCCCGGTGGTGCAGCAGTTGAGCGCTGGGTCGCGAAGCTGCCTGCTGCCTTTGCAGCATTGGTTCAATCCCCGGCTGCTCCCCAGCCACCGGAGGGGGGTCCCACATGCCGCGCAGACCTCTCCTGCCGCCCGCTGCACCCCTCAGCAGTGTACTTCGGTCCTTCTGCCTGCTCTGCTCCCCGCTCTGGCTCTGGTGAGTTCTCTCATCCTCCCGCGCTTCTGACTGTACTCAGTGCTTGTATAAATAAATAAAAATAAATCTTTAAAAAAAAAGAGAGACAGTTATCCCCATTTCATAATGAAAAATGCAACTAATGTTGAGGAAGGAGAAGTGAATACCAAAGGCAATAGCTATTGAACATTGAAGTCAAGACTCACACCTTTGTTACTGTTCACTGCTGCTTCCTAACCTAGGAGACATAGGTGGACTGGAAAGTGGATGCAGGGAGCCATAATGTTGAAATGCCTTCATAGTATTCACTACAACTAAGCCTGCCTAAACCTATGATAGGTATAGCCTCTACTTTTGAATATTGTTCTAGCACAAGTACAGGACTGTGGAAGCATTTTACAATAGGAATCCTGAAATCCTTCTGGGATATGGTAAAAGGCAAACTTTTTAGAAATTTATGCTGATCTTAAAAAAAGAAAAATAAATCCTCTTATTTAACAAGTTCAGGAAAATGTTTCAGGATTCCTATTGTTCAGATAGAGGGTGTCCAAACTGCAAGGACTTTACAAATTCACAGTGAATTAAGCTGTTGACCAATAAGATGCCAAGCAGCTGACAGGTTCTGTGAGTATTCTTCATGTCAAGCTTAACCTTAGGAGACAATGCCCAGAAAAGTCTCACAGTTCTGCATGTCTTGTGAGCAGAGGAATTACTGACTTTATTTCATTTTATCATTTTAAAAAAAATGTGTAGTCAAGAGCCTTGGAAGATGGAGACATTATCTCCCACTAGGATGGGTGGAAGCAAACGATGGGTTTGCTCACAGTGCAGTAGAAAAGACTCAGGTTTCCTAAGGTCTCCTATGTGCTGCCTGTATATATATAGGCATCACCTGACCTTTCTATGTTGCCCTAAGAGAATTGACCAAAAATCCTCATACGCTGACGGTTGCTACTGCTGAGAATTACAAAGGTAGTTGTCTCTGACAGAAGAATATCTTGCTTTCTTCAGCATCCATAAAGTATGACAGGTTAAGTGCTAGTTTGTAAATAGTCTTCACAAGGCATCTACCCTCCCCCACCAGTCTCTAGCTGTAATGCAAAAGTTTTTTGAAAAGCACATAAGACATTTATTTAAAGTCCATGCTTATGCGGTTTGGAGTTTCCTGAGTCTTAAGTATTTCTAGCAGGATGATTCTGACATTTCCCAATGAATCATTCTCTGTGGATGTCAGATCATAGTTGGTGGAAAGCTGTCAACAAATAATGACACTACAAAGAAATTTGGGGCTTCTAGATAATTCACTGCTGCTCCTCAATACTGACCTCATACCCTTTAGTACCAGCCCTAAGCAACCTGGGGTATAGCTCTTCAGTCTGAGGAGCTGCTTCTACTCTGCCATTTAATTCCTTGATAAAATTGGAAATTATCCTCATTGTTCCTCACTAGGCTGCATTTTTTATGCTAAAAGTCCAAGGGGTTTGGACCTTAGTTTGGTTCCATTAATTTATGCTTCATGTATTCTGCAGCTCAACCCTTTGTTTTCCCTATCTCAGGTACAGAGATCAATACCACGGGGAAAATGCTGATGAATGACTAAACTATTTATCATAGGAAAGGGATAATATTTGAGCATTTTTTTAAATAAAAAAACTGAGATGCCTCAAAAGAAGAGAGCAAACATTTCTCCACCAACATTTGCGTGGAGACTACCTTCTGACCACAATGAAAGATATTTGTGACTGTTTCTGTCACCTTATCAAATTCTTCTAACTAGGTGATCTACATCATACATTTTCCCCCCAGCTCTGACTATGATGTGAGGGAGTGCTGGATAATTTATTTCATATTATTTGAGGCCTTGTAAGTATTAATAGAATGAAAGGAAACCAAGAAAATTATGGGTTCTCGGTTCACAACTTTAACAAATATTTACTGAGTGCCAACCAAAACAATATTTACTTCATGAGTGAAAAACAAAAAGACACAGTCCTTACTTCTTTGGAATTTATTGTTTATGGTTTGTATTAATTATATCAAAGAATCTTGTAAGTAAATGTAAATTTACAGTTGTGATAAGTGCTTTGAGAGTATAATACAGTATAAGTGTAAATATTAGGAGGAATTTCATTAGTCCAGAAGGTCAGAGAGGGTTTTTCTGAGGAACTGATGACTGAGCCAGAGGTCAAGTGCAGCTGTTAATTGGATGAAAGGAACCCAGCAGTGGGCATGTGAGGCCATGCAGTTCAGTTCAGTTCACTGAATGTTTATAGAATGCCTGCCATATGCCAGACACTATGCTTAAATGCTGGGAATTCAAAATGACTGAAGCATGGTATTTACCCCCAGTAAATAATTCACCGTAAGAGTTTCATTATCATGTAATTTATAAGATAGGAGTACAGAGCTGCTCCCTATATATTTGTTTTGCTTGCGTATCAACTGAGCTTTCCTTGTGTCAGGATTACCTCAGCTAGCCCTTCTCAAGAAATCAAACACAGTCTTTTTGTCATGGAATCAAGTAGAACAAATAAATATACATACTCTGCTAGATTAAAGTCCAGCAACCTATTCCAAGCTTTACCATCAACTGGTTTGGTCCCACGGAAGAGCTCAAGCCCTTTGAAGAGCCCGCCAACAGCATGGCTCCAGGAAGGAAGCCTGACTACTTCTGAACAAGAAACCCATTATTACTTTATCTTTGTCTGTTTTTTAACCATTAACTGAAATCGCTATTTATGAACCCAGTCATAGAAGTGAATAATAAGCATACTGTATGTATACTTGATTCGTCTGTTTTTATGTTAAGTATTATTCAGGCCTGGAGCAGAATCTCCTGGGACACAAGACTAACACACATATGGAGCACAAAGGAGGGAAAAAGGGGGAGAGGCAGGAACTATGGCAAATGGAAATTGCCAAAGTCACAGACACAGTGCAAAGCAAGAAAATGGCACACACCAGTATTGGGTGTGTGCCAGCTTAGAGAACAGGTCCTCATTCACTGCACACACTGAAAGCACATTGTAGACCTGTTGTCTTTACTGCCTACAAAGTTGGGGGCTCTCTCTCTACTTGTGATTCTGGAGTAGCTTCCTATTCTAAAATTTACGAGCTCTTGCCTTGCTTGTCTTTATGCCCTGATCTTGATGGAGAACATGCTCCGAGCTAGTTCTGAGTAATTCATATTCTGCTTTTCTGTTTGACTTTGTCTGGGTCACTACATCACCAAGTTTTAGTTCCCCAGAATGCTGTCCGCACTACCAGGCTATTTGGTCTGCTCCTTTTGCCAGGACAGACAGAACTCTACAACGAGATGGATGAGGAAGAAGTCTGGTGACACCAAGACCTGTGTCTCAGTTATGCTCTCTCATTTTATTGTTTTCTTATTTTTCACTTTGGGCAGGGACCTACAGACTATGTTATAAGTTAGTGTCAATATATTATGATTAAGGCTCTTTTGTCCTTGCCGCAAATCCTAAACACATATTTTCTTGTGCTTTTATTTATTATTATTATTAATTACTTAATTTGTATTTCATCTTTGGGGGTTAATCTGTTGTGGGGCAAGTAATATTTCCAGGGAAAAGGAGAGGTTGCTCACCTGCTGCATCACGAATATCCGTCACTGTCCAACTTCACACATTGTTTATCATGAAGCAGTCAAGTAGAAAAACCAGCAACAGTCTCCCACATTTGCTTTCTTAGTTGGTTATACACAATCAGTATTCCGAAGATCCTATAATATATTCATTGTTGAATATTAATGATCTGAATTTATCAGTTCAGAAGATTTAGTTTTTAAAGACTAAGAAAATAAGTTACAGACAACAGCATAAGTGGCCACTGGAAGAATACAATGTATAACTAACTTTATTCACAATCCACACACTTTTTTAAACTTTATTTTTTAAAATTCAGTGTGTCTCCTGTCTTTAACAATTCTGCACTTTTCCTGTGAAGAGTTATTATCAACCCTGTTGAGAAGAGCTGTGATTTTTGCCTAAAATTTCTAAATGAATGTGCCAGCTAACATTATCAGACTACCTGTCTAGCAAGTTATTTGTGCTACCTCATTTCGAGATATTCTTTAAAAAGGGATTTACATGAATGCCATTTTACCCATGGAATAACTTTTTTTTTTCCTGAAAATAATATCAACAATATACTCCCATGCAATCATGATCTAGTCCAAGATGTTCCTGTGTTATCTTGGAACAAGTTGTTAGTGACTCGTAGCACATTGGGCATCCAAGGTATGGTAAACTAGTGGTCAAGTTAGGAAATTCTGTTCCTATTAACTCTCCCTTTCTTAGCCCAGCACACCATTCCACTCAACTTTTTTTCTTTTGATTCGTCATGCTCACCATCTCTCCTTGGTGTTTTCAGACCAAAAGTAGAAGCAATGACATGCTATAATAAGTATTGTACCTACTGCCCTTCCAGTTTAGCTAAAAAACAGGAAATACAGACCATTTCGTGGAAAAGCCTGCTTTTGTATTATTTCCAGCCCAAGTGGTTTGGATCAACTTTGGTTGAGTGACTGAACTTTTGGCTTCTTACTTATAGTAAACCTTCTAACTTCAGAATTTTAGCACCATTTCTACTAATAAGATGATGCCTTCCATATTTAGTTATGCTGACACATGTATCAGTATACTTTTGAGCCATTTTAATTCAATATTAGGATGTACTTTTAGCCAAAGAAGATTTATAAGAAAATTGTGAGATCATTAGATAAAGCATAATAGTGGAAACAGCTATAGTTTTCATAGTTTTGACTTATTTATTGGAATTTATTTAGAATGGGTTTTTTTTATTACAAAGCTTCACTCATTGAATGACTATTTGATGCAGACATGCACTATGTAAAGGAAATAAAGAATAAAAAATTTGCATTAGATAAAATAGTCTGATGGATTTTTTTTTTGGGTAGGAATTACCAGGTCCTACCAAAAAATAAATTCAAATTAATTTGTACTCTAATGATCAACTAATTGATTTTTAGTTACCCTGGGAGACCGAGGAAGTTTATTGTTGGAACTTCATATCGACTATATCTCTTTAAAGATCCATTGAGGTAAGAATCTCATTGGATGGGTCAGCAACAAGTCATATAGGTTACACTTTTGTGAATCCAGGAAAATAAGGTGAAGTTAGACAATTCATTGTCTTATTTTAAAGTATCAGTGAGGGGCCTAATATTTCTTGGTCTCTTCCATATGTAGTGACTGTGAATGGATTGCATTGTTTTATTTTTTCTCTTTTGATTTCATCAACTAATGTAATGTTACAAACCATTGATCATGGTTTTCAAGTATGAAGGATGGTGAACTGACTGGGCTGTAATTCCAGACTGCCTTGTTAACAAATTTATTTCACTTGCCATCATAAGATATGAATTTCTTCATTTTTTTTCACCTTCGACTTTATATTAAAGGCAAGTCACCTTCAGGAAGGAAGAAAAAGTATTATCAAGTAATAGAGAGTATAGAGACAAGAGAAACATGTTCAGGGGAATCAGCATTAAATATTACTGAGAAAGGAATTTAATTCAGTATTTGTTCAAGCTCTAAAATGACTGAATGGATCCTTGTTTTTATGTCTTCTTGCTTCTCTTTAACTGGAATTAATGATGGGATGGGATTAATGATGACTGTTCTTTCATTCTTTTATAGTTTAGACTAAAAGTAAAGTGTCAGAGTTCTTAAAAGTAGTCTTTGTGAGATTCCAAGCCTTTGTGCAGACTCAGAAAGTGGAAACAATGCCAAAGATTTTTAGAGTTTATCAGAATGTATATAACATACTAAACTTTTAAAATTTTACTCATGGTTAATTGACAATACATATACTTCCATCCAGATCAGTCCCCCAACCTTTTTCCAAAGCAAGAAAAACAAAGTAACATACAAATTGTACCTGTTAAAATGCTGTATAAGCCAAACATTTTTCTATTGTGTCTGTATCAATGATACCCATTTTCCTCCTTAATTCTTAGAAAAATACCACAATTTAAGATCTCACATTTCAGATTTTTAAACTCTGACTGTATAATGCTGGATGAGTTAGAAAGTCCTAATAGTGAAGTTATAAAAACAATATTGACAGAGTTGGATTCTCATAGTGTTGGTGGGTACCGTGATTATAATAATGGTTTCCTTTAAAACTCTTCCATTAAATGTTCCAAACAGTGGAATTTGTAGTTTTTCCTTTGGTCCAGAGATCAAAAACATGAACAATTTTACATTTCTAAGGTTGGACAGCATCTGTATTTCCACAATTTCTGTAGGAAAACAATCCACCCTTTCTCAGTTTTATTAAAAACCACTATCTTGGCTCCAATATGTGCATTGCAGCACTGCTATTATGTCTCATATCTCCTTTTAAGAAGTAGAGTCTGCCTTTTTTTTTTTTTTGCTTTCAAAGACTGCATACTGAAATGAAAAGTAGTTTTAAAAATTGAATATAGGCTAACATGGTTAAAAGGGTAAATCTGAAAGACAGATTGTTTGAAGTCAATCATTTAGTAGACACCATTTAATAGCTACATCAGCAAGTTATGTAACTCTAGGCCTTAGTTCTTCCATTTGTAAAATATACTGATGAAAAACCCTGCCTTGTAGTGTTTTTGTAAGGATTAAATAAGGTAACAAATATAAAATGACTGGCTCACAGTAAATTATTAACAATGCCATTTTCAGATGTTTTATTAATATTTAACAATTTGAAAATATTTTCTAGTAGTAATTCTTACCTTACTAAGACAATGTTATTTTCCATGTTTTTCTTTTAATAGAAGGAATTAAACTTGACACATTCATTTGAAAACTCTTTATTGAGTGCCTACTATGTGCTAGTCCTTTAACACAGTTTCTCTCTCAAGGAGCTCAAAGTTTAGCTGCAGTATTTGGGGAGTGGGAAACATTCTGTGTCAGGAAAAATAAGACCTTTTATTTATTTTTTTGTTTGTTTGTTTGTTTGTTTATTTATTTATTTATTTAGCATTTCAAAGTTATTTTTAATCTCATCTTCTTCCCCCATACTTTGGTTTTTTTTTTCAATTTAAATTTTATTTTTATATTCCCCATAAAATTACAACCCCCTTATTTTGACCCCAAGCCCTCCTTTCCCCATCCCCTAACACCCCATAAAGTGTCTCTGGTTCATAGTTGTTTGTTGATTTTGATATTTTCTTTCTTATAGTTATTCTTTTTCCTGGTCCCTTATTTAAGTTTTCTAGATTCCTGCTATGAGTGAGACCATCCGGTATTTTTCTTTTTCTTTCTGGCTTATTTCGCTGAGCATGATCCCTTCCAGCGCCATCCATGTTGCTGCAAATTGCATGTGTTTATCTTTTTTGAATGCTGAGTAATATTCCATGGTGTATATGTACCACATCTTCTTGATCCAGTCATCTATTTTTGGGCATTTGGGTTGTTTCCAAAGCTTAGCTATTGTAAACAGTGCTGCTATAAACATAGGGGTGCAGGTGCTCTTTGGAGTTGATGTTTCTGTGTCCTTTGGGTAAATACCTAGGAGTGGAATTGCTGGATCATGTGGAAGCTCTATGTTTAGTAGGTCAAGAAATCTCCACACAGCTCTCCATAGTGGTTGGACCAAGTTGCACTCCCACCGACAGTGCAGGAGAGTTCCTTTTTCTCCACAACCTCATCAACATTTGTTGTTACTAGTTTTTTTTAATATGTGCCATTCTCACTGGTGTAAGATGGTATCTCATTGTAGTTTTGATTTGCATTTTCCTGATTACAAGTGATGTTGAACATTTTTTCATATGCCTGTTGGCCATTTGCATTTCCTCTTCAGAGAAGTTTCTTTTTAGCTCTTCTGCCCATTTTTTGACTGGATTATTTTCTTTGTTTTTGTTGAGTCTCATCAGCTCTTTGTAGATTTTTGTGATCAGTCCTTTATCATTAGTGTTGTGTGCAAAAATGTTCTCCCAGTTAGTGGGGTTTCTCTTTGTTTTTGTTATTGTCTCTTTTGCTGTGCAGAAGCTCTTTAATTTGATGTAGTCCCAGCTGTTTATCTTTGCCTTCACTATCACTGCTTTGGGTGATGTGTCTGTAAAGATGTCTTTGATGTGCATATCATGTAGTGTTTCACCTATATTTCCTTCTATGTATTTTATGGTTTCAGGAAATAAGACCTTTTAAAGGTTGAGCTGGATAGGCAGAAAATTTTTACTCCTTAGAATTTAAAATCTGGTTTTAGACTAAAATATACCATCTTTGTTATTAATGTGGACTATAATGATTAAGTTGCAGAGAAAGGTTCATTCTAATTTAAATAGCCCAGCACCATGAAGGACTCACTACAGAAAGATAATGTCTCATGTTAATAACTCATATTTCTTTAGAAAGTAATTTTTGGTCACATATAAATCTCTGCTCCTCCCCGCATATCTTTGGCAAAGTAAAGCTTAAAAGGAATTCTTGTCTATAATTCAATGATTTGTATTTTGAAGGAAACCTTTGAATTAAAAAAAAAACAAAACAGTATATTTAAAGAACAATATGTTTTAGGATCTGGTGTTATTTAAATATATTTTCTCACAATAAGAAAGACTTTAAAAAAAGTGACCTTTGTTAGCTGAGTTCTACCTTACCACTTTTTATTTGTTTTTTACATATTTTTCAGGGATTTATTTCTGCTTTGACTTGAGGTAACTTACAAAGAAAACAAACAAAAGAAGGCAATGGTAAAATGAAACTTAGAATACAGAATTAAATTCTTTATTTTTTTTTAATATCCAAAAGAGCAGGTTTATTATAAAAGGAAGAGAAGGGTAAGGAACGCTTGTGCAGACTCAAGGGGGGGGGGAAGGAGTTGCCCCAAAAGCGAAAGGTTTGCTGAAAGAGAGGTCTATGGAGTCACAGATAGCCAGAAGGGCTGCTTCCCAAAATTAAATTCTTTTTTTTTTTTTAAGATTTATTTTATTTATGCATCCACCAACTGGGGTATAGGCCAGAGGTGTGTGTGGCGGGGGTGGAAGGGGGAAGTGAGAGGATTCATCAGAGACAGAGCGGGGAGCAGAACAGGTAAATCCACTGAAACACACTGCTGAGGGGAGCAGCAGGCAAGACAGAAAAGGTCTGCGCCACATGGGTCAGCTCCCTGGTTGTCGATAGCTTCATTGTGCTGTGACTTAACCGCTTGCACCACCAAGGAGGCTCCCTGATTTAAATTCTTATTCAGATATACCTCAGAGTAGAAATTCAAGGGAAGGGGAAAAAGAATACAAACATGGAAATAATGAATCTATATAGTTGTTCTTGCCCTGCTTCAAATTTTGCAATCAATTTATTGGGCCAAATTTATTACTGTAATTTAAGAATATTTTTAATCAAACAATGCAACAAACATTTTTGGAACACCTATTAGATTGTCCATTGTCTTGCACAGATAAACCATTTTTGTTAGAACTTCTCTATTGTTACTTTGAATTCTCTGATTTGTCTATTGATTTAGCAACAAAATTTTTTTGTATGTCAGATATATTCAAGGCAGTGAGCATGGGAAGTGAATCAGGCTTTTTTTTTTATTTCACCATAATTTATGATATTTGAGATACGGTTTTTCTGATTTGTTTCTGTAGCTATCTTATCTTTGATCAGTTTAAATAAATCCACTTTTATTTCTAATCTGTTAAGAGTTTTTTCTACCATGAATGGATATTGAGTTTTGTCAAATGATTTTTTTTTCTGGATCTTTTTAGGTGAACATATGAGTTTTTTTTCTTTTTCTGTAAGTTGGATTTTATTAATAGATTTCAAATATTAAATCACCAGTATGCTCCTGTTGGGAACCTATCTTGGTTGTGGTATTTTGTCCTTTTTATGTACCATTGGATTTGATTTGCTTACATATTAGGTATGACTTTTTATATCTATATTCATGAGAGAGGTTGATTTGTTCTTATGTTTCTTTCTTGTAAAATTATTGTCCTGTTTTCGTGTGAGTATGTTGCTCTCATAGAATGAGATTGACAATATCCCTTGTTGTTTTTTTTTAACTAGAAGACTGTGTAAAATTGGTGTTATTTCTTCCATCAAAGTTTTGTAGGAATCATTGAGGAAGACATTTAGGTCTGAAGTTTTCTTCCTGGGAGAGATACTACACTTTTAACTTTTTTCATATACAATAGTATTCAGATTTTTAATTTTTCATCAATTTTCTCTCCTTCACTCTTCAGGATGTCAGGGGCAAGGTCTCTGATCTCTTCACATTTTGTCATGGTGCAGTGGATGCTGCTGCAGCTCAAGTCACCGTGTTTATTTATTTTTTAAAAAGATTTATTTATTTATGCCTACAAGAACTGGGGTACAGACCAGAGGTGCGGGGTTGAAAGGATTCACCAGAGACAGAGTGGGGAAAAGAACAGGCAGATCTACTGAAATACACTGTTGACGGGAGCAGTGGGCAAGACAGGAGAGGTCTGCTGTGCCATGTGGGTAGGTCCCTGGCTGGCCAGAGATAGAACTCGTGTTGCCGAGGCTGTGGATAGCTTCACAGTGCTGTGCTTAACCCCATGCACCACTAGGGAGACCCCATAAGTCACCATGTTTAAATCCCAGGTTGGAAACAAGGTAAGCCTTCCAGAACAATTAATGAAAAATTTATCACAAAGGGAAAACTTTCTCTAAATACTGAAGTTTCTGTCTCTTTGGCCAAACCATGTTTCATGGCATTCACCTTACTGCAAGGAAGTCTGAGAAATGCTGTTTGGACACATTTATGTTCCCGAACAATAGAGGTCTTAGGAAAGAAGGGAGAATGGGTGGATAGACAAGTAGCTGTGTCTACCACTGACATTATATATGATTCTTGGGAGAATATCTGTGGGCAATATAAAAGGTGATGTGGGCTGGGTGATACTTTCTCCAGTTTAGAGACCACAATGTTAGTATATATATAAATATTGACTAATGCAAAACATGAGTGTGATATTAATGATAATTTATAGTTCAGTTACTTCACTGGCATGTGTTTTAAGTTTCTTTTTTATTTGAATGAAGTTATAAGGAAATAATTGACTGCAATGCTTATTTAATAGCCATATAAGAACCTTGTCTTGATAATGTTATCATCACACTCACTGAGTAATTCACCAAGTGTATATTAATCACCTTTCTGTGCCAAACCCTGTGCTACTACTGGGGATAGAGAATTAAAAAGATAGACCAGTTCCTGTTTTCACCAAAAGCCACAAAGTCTAATTGGGAAGATGAAAATAAAGAACTAATCAATATTATTACACATTATACTATGGGATCTTTTATATGCAAAGGCTCTTCTGGCCACTGTACAGGGGTTGGTGGAAAGTCTTAAGCCATGAAAATAATATTCGATTTACATTTACAAAGATCCTCTGATTGCAATCTCAGAAGGAAAGGAGAGAAGTAACAGACTTTAGGGAGACCAGTTGACTCTAATGCTCTGGCCCAAGACAAATGAAGGTATTTTTGGTGAAAAGGCTTCAGAGAAATTGGAAAAGAACTGCAGCTATACAGCGGAGCTAGGACTGAGAGATTGCACATGGAAATTAGGAAAATGATAGTTTCTAAGTTTGCTTTTTTTTCCATTGAAGTAACACTGGTACCATGCTGTGTATAATTCAGAGGTGCAGGCTCACACCTCTTTAGAGTGTGTACCCATACTGCATGTACCACCTGCACACCCATAATCCTCCACCACAGTCTGTTAGAAACAGTGTGTTTCTAAATATATTAAGTATTCTAAATATGACCTATAAATTAATGACAACGTCTTAACTTTGTACTTTCAATTCTTCTTAACTCTACTCTCATAATTAAAAGGTTAATATCTTTTAGGTTTATTATTTTATATTTGGTTCTTTTTATTAAAAGCATACAGAAAAAAGGATTTATAATAGGGCAGTAATTTCAGCTAACTATTTGCCATTGGAGATTTGTTTGTGTCCTTCTTCCTAAGGGAAACACTTGCTTTTCTGGTTTTTCCTGCTTACAAAATCAAATATCCAGAAAAGGAGAAATGATAATAGATTTTTTTTTTTCTTAGTTAGAAGAGAGGTTAAAGAAAGATAATGATATTTTTTTCTAGGTTTCCCTTTTTTGTTTACCTGCATTTATGTGGAATTTAATGGTCTGAAGAAAAGCAAATTACTGTTATGTAACTTTATTGTAAAAAAGTTAATCTATGATAAGTTCTTCAATTTCATGTGCACATAAATCACATGGGGGACATGTGGAAATTAAGATTTTGACTCTGTAAGCCTGCATGGGATTACTTAGCATCTGCAGTTCTAGCAAGCTTCCATCTAGTCCAAAGACCACACTTGAACAGAAAACATCTCAATTTTACTTCAAAAAGGCATTTTCTTGCTCTTAATCACTTATACCCATATTTTTTAGTGTTCCAGTGTCATCTGTATGGAGAAATTGACCCACTGTTTATTCAAAACATACTTAGTAAGTAGAAGAATTAAAGAGCATTCCTGACCCTCCCACTCTGGAAATCTTTTCTCTTTACAATTCACTTTCTGTTCTTGACCTGAGAAAGTCTGGCATATTGATTGTTGTCTGGTATGATCTTTACCCTAATGACTAAGAATTTAATTACATTCCAAATTATGACTATTTTCCTAAATATTCCCAGCTGCTTTCAATAAGAATTCTATAACATCACTAGAAGGTTCTGTGGCCTTTTTTGGAAATCTACAATAGGATCCCAAATAGCTTATTTTTCAACATAGAGTGTTTAGAAAACTACAGAATTTTAGGGTATCTTTTCTAATTAATACTAAACATACATTTTTTTTTTTTCTGAGAAGTTATTTCCTTCTAAGGGGCTCAAATTTTGAAAAGAGTAAAAAACATTTATCAGTTTATACAAGGTATTGGGGAAGATCTTATCTGTGGTAACTCAAAACCTTACCTAGAAATGCTATGTCTTAATATTTTTGGTCTCAACAGCAATAGTTACTTGGTATACACTATCACACTGTGTGAAAACAAATGAGGAGGGTTCATTCAAATAATGGCTTAACAACTATAAACCAGAGACACACTGGGGGAGGTGGGGAGAGGAAGAGGGATTAGAATCAAAATGGGGGGTGGGTGGGAATTATATGGAGAATATAACTAAGATGAAAATGCACACATTGTGCAAAAATGAAAAAATGATGTAAAGAATATATAAAATAAAATATTAAAAAAATAAATAATGGCTTAAGTACAGGTTAAAAGAGCCAGGATATTTGTATAAATTTGAAATCAAAATGATTTCATCAAAAATGTTTTATACAAATTACTAGTTTATGAATGTTTAGAATATCATTTTTAAGACAAGTATGACTTTTGAAAATCACATTACTCTAAAAAAAATATACTAATCCCAAAAGATGTCTGATTATCCAGTTATTTAGGATCAGCAAAAAATATATATTTACCAAGTAGTATTTACTCAGCTAAAAGCATGATAGCAAGAAATCCTTCCTACTATTATGTAATTAGTTATCTTTTCTCAGGCTTGCTCCACTTTCTGGCTCTTCCACGTTTCAATATATCATTTCATACATAAAAAAGATTATTTGTAAGGATGACTAATTTATGAAGTATGTTTTAAAAGGAATAGCTGAGAACCCAACATCTCATTAAGAATTAGAAAAATGTCAATACTTTTTCATTCCTTACATACCTATCTCTTATTTCCTCCCCCAGAGTTAGCCTCTGTGGTAAATTTTTCACTAATCATTCTCTTCAAACAATAGTGTTACCACATAGACATCTGAATAGAAATAAGATATTAGTTACTTCCTTGTGTTTTGAGCTTTATAAAAGTTGTGTCATAAAATACATGTCTGGTCTTTTTCAAATTGGACATTATTCTAAGACTTTTTTTTATGTATAAACAACAGAAATTATTTTTCACAGTTCTAGAGGATGGAAGTTAAGATCAAGGGGCCAGATTGATCTTAGCCAGGTTCTGGTGTGAGTTAGTTTCCACCTTATCCATAGACTGTGCCTTCCACTATATCCTCTCTGTGGTCTTTTTCATAGGGCATAATCCCATTCATGGGGGTTCCACCTTCAGGGGCTGGGAAGACAAATATTCAGACCATAACAAGCCCTTGTCCTCTATCCTTCCTCTATTATAGAACTGAAAAGTGCAATTTTGGAAAGAAAAAAAATCACTGATGGATTTAATACCAGATTGAAGATGGACAAAGAAAGGGCCAATAAACTTAAAGGTAGATAATAGCAATTGTGCAATCAAAATAACAAAGGGAGAAAGGATTTAAAATAAAAATGAGGGCCTCCTGGTTGGTGCAGCAGTGAACTCTGGGCTGCGAAGCTGCCCGCAGCCTCTGCAGGGCTGGTTCCATCCCTGGCCACCGGGGAGGGTCCCACATGGTGTGCAGACCTCTCCTGCTGCACCCTCTGCTCCCCTCAGCAGTGTACTTCATCAGTCTACCTGTTCTGTTCCCTGCTCTGGCTCTGGTGAATTCTCTCACCCTCCCGTGCTTCTGACTGTACCCAGTGCTTATATAAATAAATAAATAAATAAACAAATAAATAAATAAATAAATAAATAAATAAATAAATCTTTAAAAAAGTAAAATAAAATAAAAATGAACCCTCGGCTACTTGTAAAATAATGTCACAGGTTTAGCTTTACTATCTGAAAGCAGATAGAGAAAACAATGCACAGAAAAGATTATAAAGTACTGCAATGTCTCAAATTTGATGAAAGATACATTTGATATTGTTACTAGATCCTGTCGGTTCTATTGTCAGAAATCTCTGTGAACCCAACTGCTTTTTTCACCTTCCCACTGCCATTCATTTGGACTTTCAAAACAACCTCCTTTCTTATCACCTGGAGACCTGCTTCTCCCAGTTCCAGTCATCTTCCACACTGCCTCCAGAGCTTTCTATCTAAAATTAATCTTTTTCTTTTTTTAAATTAAAATTAATTCTTTTCAAAATCAAGCTGATAATAACATTTTAAATGTGATACAACCTTAAACTCCTTAGCATGGTCTTCACAATAGGCCTCAGTCCATACCTCCAGCCTCAGTTCCCTAAGGAGAAATCCTTTCTATACCTCAATGCCATTCACAGTGAGGCCTTGGTGTCTTTAAAATCCTTTCTTTTTTCTCCTGGGAGACTCCTGTCAAGTGTGCAATGAAGCCTTTTCATCAGTCAGAGCTAATGGCCTGTCCTCTGTGTTTCCATGGTATGCGATAAGCATCACAGTTATTGCCTATACCTTGGGAGAAAGAGACTACACTATACACTCCTTTAGTGCAGGGCTTCCTTTTGCATCTCATAAACTGACTTAGAACCCGGCACAACATGGGTGCAAAGTAAGTTTATGTTGAGCAAATAGATTATCTACTAAGTTGTATTACATAGATATAGATATATGTGCATATATCTGTATGTATTCGATTGGAATAGGAAGCTTCTGATATTTAACAGTTTCTGACTACTATAAAAGTGACAATATCTTATGATTCAGCACACACATGCACACCTATATACGCATGCTTTTATATGTGTTAGTAAATTTAGACCATTGGATTTTTATACTCTACACCTATTTGCCTTGATTAAAACATTATATCAAATTATGTGAAGATATGCGATCTACATGCCTTTGGACATGTGACATATTCTTAAATCCCAGAAGTGGCACAGAGAAATTTGCCCAAGGTTTGCAGAGTTGTTAAGCAGTGAAACAGACTGATAATGTTTAAAAATCATGAAAAGCTATGAATAAAGCTATGAAAAGTTAGTGTGTGTAGGGTAAGTGAAAAAGTATCAGGCTTTTCTGCCCTCCTGCCATCAGGATAGATGATGGATCCTTGCGGTCCTGAATGCATGCCTGATGGCGGGCACCTGGAGTAGGGTGTGGGCATAGGTAGATGGGATTCACCTGGGCTAAGACTGCGCTTATAAGGATGGTGTCACTGGGATGCCAGCAGAAGCAGAGTGGAAGAGCAGGAAAGCAGAGAGAATGAGAGCAAAGGAGCGAGAGAAGCAAAGGCCACGAGTAAACGCCAGAGAGCCCAGAAAAGAGTGAAGACTTGCTAGGGGCTGGGAGACCTGCCAGCCTCCCAGCCCCCCAGCACCCCTGCCTGCCATGTACCCAGTAAAATCCCAGTAAAAGCCTGAAAAGCCACTGAGGGCTCCAGGACTCCTCCTTCGCCCGTCTGCTTGGATCATAGAAAACCTGGACTATGCCCATTCCTGCCACTATACTAAGTCCATATCGTCTGTAGATTTTTTTAAACTAGATGATGTGTTAGTCTGTTTTAAGGGAGGATAAACAAATCTAGGAAAAGAAAAAACTCAATCATATTAATGCCTTACAACTGTATATAAATGTTGACCTGAATAAAGTAGATTCATTTGTAATATTTTAAATATTTTTTTTTACCAAATTGGAACTTTCTGTAAACTCTTATCATAAAATTTTATTACTTTTTAATTTTTATTTATTTTTTAAAATTCAGTACCCTTATTTTATGTGGATTTATGAATATTGACAGTATGGTATTTCTCACGTCAGGTGCGGTCACTATAGCTCTCCCACTACCAAAGCACCTACAGTCCTCCACCATAGTTCATTATCTTTTTTTTTAAACTTTGGATTTGAATTCAAGGTATGAACATATAGTTAGCCATTTATGTTCTAAATTAGTGCTTTTCATTGGATCCGGTACCTTAATTTTGTGTGGGATACAGAGCAAGTCAACTGTATGCCCGTCAACCTTCAAAGAAAGGCAACAATCTCCCAGGGGCCAATTGTGACTCATAGTTATTTAATGACAAGATCCATAACTACAGAATGACTCAGTAGTTCTTCCTTCTGTCTCCCTATAAGGGTAGCCCTTTTAGCCTATAATCATTTACCAATACTTATTGAATTTCTGCTATATAATGGGTGCCAAGCTAGGAATACAGAAGTGAATCAGAGACCCAATATTCATGTGGTTTAGCATTTAGCGGGGTAAACAGGCATGAAACAAATCATTTTATAAGTTACTAAGCAAGGAATTTATGACAAATTAGTTACTTCAGATAATAATTTATTAAAATCATGATAAATCTCATCAATTGTCACTTTGGGTCAATGTGAATGTAAACATAGCTAAAGAGTAAAATTAAAATCTGTACCTATAATACTTTAACCAAGATGCTTTACAATTTAAAATTCTAAGCTGACAGCTAAAAAACCATGGTAGAATCTTACTTTTTGTTAAGGGAAAAATGCAGTTTTTGTTATTTTATTTACATTTTGTATTAAAAGAATAAAATAGAAATCTGTCAACATTTCTATTTCTGCAGTGTTAGGTTAGTGTTAGGGCCTAACATTCCTTTGTGATGTCTTTCTTTTGCCCATTATATAGTTTCTACCCCCCGTAGGGTAAGGAAAAATGTCAGGCTTTTCTGCCCTTCTGCCATCAGGATAGATGATGGATCCTTGTGGTCTTGAATGCATGCCTGATGGCGGGCACCTGGAGTAGGGTGTGGGCAGATGTATATAGGATTCACCTGGGCTAAGACTGGGCTTTTAAGGGCGGTGTCATGAGGCCGCCAGTAGAAGCCGAAATAGAAGCCGAGAAAGAAGCAGCAGAAGCTGAGAGAGAAGCAGAGAAAGCTGGAGAACCCAGATAGAGTGAAGACTTGCTGGGGGCTGGGAGGCTGTCAGGCCTCCAGCACCCTTGCCTGCTGTGTACTGGGTAAATCCCAATAAAAGCCTGCAAAAAAGCCACTTAGGACTCTCTCCTCCTTTATCTGGTCTGCTGGATCAGAAAACCTGCTCAGTGTCCTTCCTGACCATACAACCCCTCATGCTTGTGTACCTACAGAAGCTTTTGAGAACATTCAGCTGAGTCTGAGCAGTTAGAGGTGGCCTGGGTGTGAACTCCTGGGCGAGAGTGAAGTAAACAGGTCTATAAAGCAGGATGGGCTTGGCCTAGGGTTTCATCACTTCAGGTAGGTCATTGCTACTATTTATGGCTTCCTTCCTTCTGGAGACTGAACTCTAACTTGTAGTGGAAAAGTCAGGAATATAACAAGTTTAGAGACTGATTTTTCCAGGCACTTGTGGAGCTTTGTACCCTAGACTCCTGGAATCCTGAACACTCCTGTTCAGTAAGTTGTTCATAAAGATATTAATTGTGTTACTGTTTCAGATATGACCACCATATTTTAATGATGGCAAGAAGGAGCATTTTCTCTTTGGTAATCAAAGTCAGCTGTTACAAATTACTGATACCCTAAATCCTGACACCTGTTAATATGGCTTTATTTGGAAATAAGATCTTTGCAGATGTAATAAAATTCAGATGAGGTCATGCTGAAGCTGTGTGGGCCTTAATCTTCTCATCAAGATGTTTGAACACAGACCCAGACAGGAGATAAAGCTATGTAAAGACAGAGGCAGAGATCGGAGCGAGTGATACAAACCAATGGATGATGTGGAGTGCCAGCAATCACCAGAAATTCCAGGATGTTAGAAAGGATTTGTCCCTGAAACCCTTCAGAGAGCATGGCCCTGTCAATGCCTTGATTTTGGAATTTTAGACTCCAGAACTTTGCTTTAACCTATCCAGTTTGTTATGACAGCCCTAGAAAACTATTAAACCAACCAATCACATCCCAGTGTCATATACCTGGTCACTTTGGAGCCCAACACAATTCACAGGAGGCCCCTAAAAACCAAGGTCGTCTTGTAGACTTGGCCTTAAATTCAGGCCATTTTGAAAAGTAGTTCAGATCTGGTTTTTATTTCCTTACTTTGTGTTTCTTTCTGTACTAAGGCTGAGTCTGACCTATTTTTAGGATTTGGAATAGAATGTGGTGGTTTCAGTTTCACTGTTGTTGTTTGTCTCCTTTTAGGTAAAAAAACAAAGCACAGGAGTGCTGACTGCCACGACTAGAAAAAGCATTACAGCTTTCTTCTTTTAATTATACACTTTAAGGCACACTAGAGTAGACACATGCTTCATATTTCCTGGAAATTGTGGGTTTTCAGTTCCCCTAAACCCTTCTAACCTTTCCATTTAAATAAACTCAGACTCCTAATGGTCCTTAAAAGAATGACATCATCAAAACACCTAAAATTAATCTACCTGAATATTCGTTTCCATTTTGTTTGTGGGAATTTTTCACCATCAAGAATTCTATTTTTTTCCCCTTTCTTTCCTCCCATTCCACCTTTTGTCTATTTTATAAAGTTGTTTAGCTTGCTAAACATAAGAGGTGGACATAAACTCCTCTGCCATGCCATGATCTCATTGCAAACTAGACAGAAATCAGTGAACTCTGAGATTGTTCTGTCATGACACAGTGGCCCTTATTTTCTTTCCATACTCACATAAGTGTCTTATGAATCCTTATTAGAATAGGGTTAGAGTAAATAAATACAATGATTTATTATCAAGAGCTACTACTAAAATTACTGAATGTTAGATATGTAGCTTTGAACTTGTTGTAAAGATGGATGATTAAAACTAGACAGATAGGGTTTCAGTTCTGGGAATTAGGATTATAATATAAGGAAAATATATTAGGAAACTAAAATGTTTAATCATCAAAACTCTAGAAATTAGGACAAATTGACCATTTTCAGTAGGTGGAAGAACCACAAACTGACTACCAAAAAATAACTTCCATCACTTTTGTTCCAAAGTTTTTTTTAGAGGTTCAGTTGCATCCACTGAACTTTTCCCCTGACTATCTTAGGACATCTTTTTTGTGTTTGAGTGTCTGGCCAGGATTGGAACAGAGGTGTGAAAGAATTATGAGAGTGGCTGTTTTTACAATACTTTTGGCTAAAATTAAAGCAAGCAGGAAATTCTAAATGTCTTGAGAAATTCTAGCATGGAATTTTGAATATGGTATTGAGACATTTAGGTTAATATTGAAAAGAAAGTTATATTTCCATGGATAACAACAATAATTGCAACTATTCTAATATCTCACTGCGTATGTGGTACTTTCTAAGCTTTTCATATACTTCCTTCTGTTGTGGCTGTAAACCCCATATTAGGCAGAAAATTTTGGTGTTATTACTTCCATTTTACAAGTGAGAAAACAGAAACACAATGTTCATTTAAAAAGTTTCTTTACTGCTTTGTCTATGGTAACTTTTACCAAGTAAAATACACACTTATATTTCCTTATCCATTGAATAATGGCAGTGCTGTTCAGAGAGAAGTGCAGAATCCTTCCCCCACGCCAGTTTGAGTACAAATGCAACTCGCTTCACTTTATGAATAATCTACAAAAAGATGCGTTAAATGCCTAATGGCTCACATTGCGCTCAGTATGTACTTTCCTAGAATCAGGATATTCACCAAATTATTTTGCTATTTATGACTTTATAACAATTAGAATTTTATGTTGGTTTGAAAATACAGAAGCAATCAAAATTCAAATTCCTATAAAAGTAATTAGGATTAAAATGAAGTGGGATCTTGATTCTAACATAGGAGTGGTATGGATACCTATAGTTGTGGCAAATAAAAGTAAACAAAAATGCATATGTTATTAATCATAGGATTTAACTAAATAGAGCTCATTAGCTTAAAACCTGGCTTTTGGCTTCTTTCTTACATGTTTTTAATGTAATAAAGTCTCAAAACTATTATTACTAAATCCTTGTGTTAATGCTGTTTGAATCAATCAGAAGTGCTAAGTATTTAAAAATCATTCTTCATGAATATATGCATATGCATATGTGGGGCCTCCCTGGTAGTGCAAGGGCTTAAATCTCAGCACTATGAAGCTACCCACAGCCATTGCAGCTGTTCGATCCCCAGCCAGGGAGCTGACCCACATGGCGCAGCAGACCTCTGCTGTCTTGCTTGCTGCTCCCCTCAGCTGTCTGCTCCCCACTCTGTCTCTGGTGAATCCTCTCACCCCCCTGCACCTCTGGACTATACCCTTGCTCTTAAATGCATAAATAAATTTTTAAAAAATCTTTTAAAAATATATATGCATATGCCATGTACCTTTACTTATTTTTTTTCATTTTTTAAAATTTTATTTTATTTTATATAATTTTTACATCATTTTTCATTTTTGCACAATGTATGCATTTTCATCTTGGTTATGTTCCCCAAACAATTCCCAGCCCCCTTATTTTGACCCTAATCCCCCCCCCCCCCATAGTATGTCTCTGGTTTATAGTCGCTTGTTGATTTTGATTTTTGTTTTATTATAATTAGTCTTTATTGTAGTCCCTTATTTAGGTTTTCTAGATTCCTGCTATGAGTGAGACCATCCGGTATTTTTCTTTTTCTTTCTGGCTTATTTCGCTGAGCATGATCCCTTCCAGCGCCATCCATGTTGCTGCAAATCGCATGAGTTTATCTTTTTTGATTGCTGAGTGATAGTCCATGGTGTATATGTACCACATCTTCTTGATCCAGTTATCTGTGATTTCTCCTTTTTCATTTGTGGTCCTACTTATTTGTGCTTTCTCCCGTTTTTCCTTTGTGAGCCTGGCTAGAGGCTTGTCTATTTATTTTTTTGAAGAACCAACTTTTGGTTTTATTGATCTTTTGGATTGTTTTTTTAGTTTTGATTTCATTTATTCCTGCTTTGATTTTTATTATTTCTTTTCTTCTACTGGTTTTAGGTTTTTTTTTTATTGTTTTTTTTCTCTAGTTCTTTGAGCTGTGAGATTAGGTTGTTTTTTTGCATTCTTTCTTGTTTCTTGATGTGAGCCTGTATTGCTATTTATTTTCCTCTAATTACTGCTTTGCTGCATCCCATACATTTAGGAAATTGGTGTCCTCCTTGTCATTCAACTCAAAGTATTTTTTAATTTCTTCTTTGATATCATTAATCCAGTGATCTTCCAGTAGTGTGGGTTTCAATATCCATGAGGTAGGAGGGTTCCTTGCCTTCTTTTTATGGTTTATTTCTAGTTTGATGCCTTCATGGTCAGAGAAGATGGTTGGTATGATTTCAATCTTGGTGTATCTGTTGATGTTTGTCTTGTGTCCCAGTATGTGATTGATCCTGGAGCATGATCCATGTGTGCTTGAGAAAAATGTTTACTCAGATTTTTTTGGGTTTAGTGTTCTATAGATGTCTGTTAAACCCATGAGCTTTAGATCCTTATTTAGAGCTTTAGTGTCCTTACTTATTTTTTTGTCTCATTGATCTATCCATTGTTGATGGTGTGTTGAAGTCTCCTACGACATAAGTGTTTTCTCTGATGTCTGTTTTCAGAGATGATAATAGTTGTCTGATATATTTTGGTGCTCCTTCATTTGGTGAGTATATGTTAATGAGTGTTATTTCCTCTTGAAATATTGTCCCCTTGATCATAATGTAGTAACTGTCTGGGTCCTTTTTGAGTTTGAAATCTGTTTTATCTGATATAAGTATTGCTGTTCCTGCCTTCTTTTTTGGTCCATTTGCTTGTAGGATTGTTTTCCATCCTTTTACTTTCAGTCTATTTTTTCTTTTGTAGTTAAATATGTTTCCTGGAGACAACAAAAGATTGGGTTTTGTTTCTTAATCCAGCCTGCGACTCTGTGTCTTTTTGTTGAAGAGTTTAGTCCGTTTACATTTAGAGTTAATATGTTAGCATCTGTATTTGCCATTTTGTTTGTCTTTTCTCTGGTTTTATTTATTTTTTAAATTAGTTTTCTTTTCTTTCTTTCTTTTTTTTTTTTTGGTTTTATTTCTTTCTTATTCATCTCTCTTTTGGTTATGGCTTTTGGAGTCCTTGCAGTATTTTTTGGCGTGGGGGTTTAGTTGTAATGAAATTCCAGAGTTTCTGTTTGTCTGGGAAGGTCCTTATTCTTTCTTAATAGAGGAAAGAAAGCTTTGTGGGATAGAGTATTCTTGGTTGGCATTTGTTGTCTTGGAGTTTGTTGACTATATCCCTCCACTCTCTCCTAGCCGGTAGTGTTTCTTTGGAGAAGTCTGATGTCAGCCTTATTGGTTTTCCTTTGTATGTTATCTGTTTCTTCCCTCTTGTCAGCTTCATTATTTTTTCCTTGTCTTGGATTCTTGGGAGCTTTACTATTATATGTCTTGCTGTGTTTTTTCTTTTTTCTTATTTCTTTTTTTTTAAAGATTTATTTATTTATTTATACAAGCACTGGGTATAGTCAGAAGCACGGGAGGGTGAGAGAATTTAACAGAGCCAGAGCGGGGAGCAGAGCAGGCAGAAGGACCGAAGTACACTGCTGAGGGGCGCATCGGGCGGCAGGAGAGGTCTGCTCACCATGTGGGACCCTCCTCCGGTGGCCGGGAGCAGCCGGGGATCAAACCGGCACTGCAGAGGCTGCGGGCAGCTTCGCAACCCAGCGCTCAACCGCTGCGCTACCAGGGATGCCCGCTGTGTTTTTTCTTTCATCATGGAAGTTTGTGTTCTTCTTGCTTCTTGTATGTCTATTTTCATCTCCTTCTTCATGTTTGAGAAGTTCTCTTCAATTATTTCCTTTAATATTTTCTCTCTTCCTATGTCTCTCTCCTTTTAAACTGTATTTTATTAAAGTGACATTGCATTATAATATGTACATTTCAGGTATGCATCACATTTTTTATTTTATTTTTTTCTTACTGAGATAGTTTTAGTTTCCAATACTGTGTGATTCAGAGGTATAAGTTGACATAACTAGGTTACGTCTGTTACTGTACCACAACCACCATCAAAGCACCCATAATCCTCTACCACAGTCCATTATGCTCTCTCCATGTATGCCTCCAAACCCCAACTTTCCCCTTTATAGCCTCATTTCTACAGTAAGATTATAGGTTTGTTTGGTTTAATTTTGCCTGTTCCTTTGTTTTGTTTCTCTGTATTCCATGTATGAGTGAAATCATCCAGTATTTGGGTTTCTCCTTCTGACTTATTTTTCTATCATAATCCCCTACAGTTCCATCCATTTTGTCACAAATGACAAGATTTCATTTTTTTTAAATAACTGAGTAGTATTACATTAAGAAGCTATCAAATCTTCTTAATTCACTCATCTGTCATTAGACACTTCAGATGTTTCCACAACTTGGTTATTGTAAATAGTGCTGCAATGAACATAGGAGAGCATATATCCTTTGGAATAACTGTTTTGCATTCTTTGGTTAAAAAAAAAACCTAGAATACTTAGTTATAAACAAATACTTACACTTATAGCATAGCTATACAAATTCCACATGAAAATATAGATATATACATATATATAGGATTTATTTCAAAACCATGTAACTCAAAAAATGATGTTTCCACTCTTGGCTATAGCAATATACATAGACCAAGTTATTTAAAAACACTTTATTATTAGGGCCTCCCTGGTGGCATAGCGGTTGAGTGCTGGGTTGCAAAACTGCCTGCAGCCTCTGCAGCGCTGGTTCGATCCCCAGCCGCTGGGCGAGGGTCCCACATGGTGCGCAGACCTCTCCTGCCGCCTGCCGCTCCCCTCAGCAGTGTACTTTGTCAGTCTGCCTGCTCTGCTCCCCACTCTGACTCTGGTGAATTCTCTCACCCTCCCACGCTTCTGACTGTACCCAGTGCTTGCATAAATAAATAAATAAATAAATCTTTTAAAAAAAACACTTATTAGACTTGGCAATGAACTAATTACATTATTATTGTAACCATGTTATAGAGAGATATAATTGAATGGAGAATTCCATTTTTGTGATTTTTATGTGCAAACCTTAGAGAGAGAGAGATCAACTTAATAGAAGGAAGAACATTCCTATGAAAATAGCTGGTGGTAGCTTGATTGGAATACCTTGGAAGGTAGTAAATATCCTGTTAATGGAGATGTCCAAGCAGATGTAGGAATTCACACTGCATTATGTCTGACTAGATTACTTGCAAGTCCTCATGATTCACTACTAATGGAGAATATTGTCTTCAAGAGATAAATGTAGAATATTACCTTTGGAATGAACTTCAGAAATATTCTAGTCCCATATCTTCCCTTTTGAGAAGATATCTCACCCAAGGTCAAATGGCAGATATATTTTAATGGGTGTATTTGGTAGTGTTTTTCCTTTTGTTTTTATTTACAGTCTAATAAAATATAACTGTATTCTTAGACAACTGTGTAGTATAGGGAAAGTTGGAAAAGGAGATGATGCCAGGAAAACCAGATTGAGAAGTAGACAACTAGTTAAGAGGGAAACCAGAAGAGTAGCCTTGTCTTAGATGTCAAGTGAGAATAGTGTTTCTAGGAGAAGGCAGTGACTGACTATCAAATGTTGAAAATCAAATTAATGAGGACTGAGGAAGGACCATCAGATTTAGCAATGTGGAGTGTCTTGGTACTCTTCTGTCAAGTGGTGGTGGTATTGGGACCCTCTTTGAAGTTAGATTGAGAGTATGGGGTAATGAATTGGAGGTAACTAATGAATTAGAGTAAGTGTAGACAACATTTGGGAGAGCTTTGTGATAGAGGAAAGAAGAATAAGGCAATACCTGGAGGGGTAAGAGGCATTAAGTGAATTTTAAAAAGTGAGAGGATGAAGCTTTTTTGTTTTTGAATAATAATGAGTAGAATGAGAAAATGGGTAATGAAGGGGAAAAAGAAGAAGACTTAGGTAAGAAGTTGATAGCCAGACATCATTTAGGGTCCTAGACAGCTCATCTTTTGTGATGGAGCTGATGGCACAGAATAGAGGAAGAATCAGGTTTAAAAAGAAAAATGGAGAAAGTTTGAAATTGTCCATTAAGAGGGAGTATAGGAAGTCTACATATTAAGGAAATGTGATGGATTAATTCCACTGTGAAATTGCTAGGGTCAGACATCTTGAAGGAGTAAGATGAAAATAAGGGTAGTGAACAACCATCTTATAAATCAATGACAATGAGTCTGTTTTCAACTGGTTGTAAGGCAAAAAGGTATTGAACATTTCCCTGATATTTAAAAGTATCATGAGACATTTTGGGAATGGTAGTTTTGTGCATTTAGTAGAAGCATGTAAACTTACCTGGGAAGGCCAGATTAACATTGACATAGACTTCCGCACAGTATGTGGCAAGACTAAATGAATGGTGTTGGCCAACAGATTTTGCCCTTAAAATATGAGCCAGAGAAGGGAGTGGGATTAGTTGGATAAAATACAGCCCTTAGGGAAAGCTGGAGCAAGAGACCTGTGCATTATGCCTTCCAGACCTGAAACGGGAAGTGGATTTTAATAGCTTTGACTTAGAAAATTAATACCCTCCAAAGAAAATTCACCTGTAGCCAAATCTAATGCCAGACTTTGGATGCTTACAGTTCCTTCAAGTCCCTTGTTTGTTTTTATTTCTTTCCTTTTTCTTGTTCTTTTTCTTCTCCTTGTTGCCAGAGTTTTCTGAACTTGTAGGTATGAATACTAAAGGCCTGTGATCTATCTTCTTGATGAATTGCTGAATCACAAGACCATAATGAGAGTGAGAAAGAGAAAGAGATTTTAAATGTTTTGGTTTAATATGCATTTGGGTTAACATGCACCATGGTATGAATTTCTGTAAATTCTTTGTTTACACTGCTTATGTCTTGCAGTTTGGACAACGTACTTTGAAATCCAGTTTTTCAAAACATTCTGTTTTAGTTAAGTAAAGATGAAAAATAACAGTTCTATCAAAAGAAGTTCTATTGACCCAGGGACCAAGGATTTTTTATTTTGTTCCATATGCCTTCATTTTTAGAATTAGGTACATCAAAACGCTAAACTTGATCTATCATGCAGTCAGATGTCAGTATTTAGCAAATACTCTTGCCATTAATGGTTTTAATATTTGAGTTGTTCGTAAAGTCTACTTTTAAAGCTTGTGCATTAAAGTTTCCATTGTGTCACGATAATAAAGAAGCAAGAAATATAGATGTAATTATGTATTTTCTCTTAAAGAGGATCTAGAAATATCACCATACATATTTTTTTGTTGTTGTTCACTGGTGTTAAGAAGAAGGTATTTGAATATCACTAAGATTTGAATGGAAAAAATATGAAGGAACTTAGAAATGAAATTATTCAGTTGATAAATATAACTGTTATTCTCAAAAAAGTTTCTTCCCACTTATATTTCCTTCATCAGTGAATAAAGAATATTAGTTTATCCATACTATTTCAATTTCAAATTGCTGATCCTTTGGTTACAATAGATATCTCTATCGATTGTTTTGTCAAATTTATGTCAGTTATTGTAAGAGGTATTTAAAATCTTTTAATAAAGATTTTTCAATTTCTATTTTATGCTTTTGCTTAAATTCTTTAGAACCTTTATCAAGTGCATATACTTTTTCATTGTTTTACCTTGCTTTGGATTGTCAATAATTTTTCTATTTGAAATATTTTTTCTTTCTTTAACATCTTTGTCTAATATTAATACTGATAACCAGTTTTCAGTGCTTAACTTTTTCATGGTGTATCTTTTCCTTTTTTTAAATTTCATTCTTTTTGTTTCCTTAATTTATGTTCTTTAAATAGTAGCTGGGCTTTAAAATACGTTTCGACACTGTCATGAATTAGAATAATGGTTTAAGTAGCTTCAAAAAATGTAAAATAAAACTACCATGTAATCCAGCAAGTTAACTTCTAGGAATTTACACAAAGATGATGAAAACATTAATTTGTAGAGATATAGGCACCCCTGTGTTCACTGCAGCTCTCTTCATGGTAACCAAACACGGAAATGTCCTGAATGCCCATCAATGGATGATTAGACAAAGAAGACAGCATATATATGTGATAGAATACGACTCAACTATTAAAAATGATGAAATCTTGCCTTTTGCAAGAACATGGATGAAACCTGAGATAATTATGTTAAGCAAAGTCAGTCAGAAAGAGAAAGAGGAATGCTGGATGGTTTTATTCATCTGTGAAATATAGAGAGACAAAGCAAATCAATTAGCAAAACAGAGAAAAACCACCAAAAAAGTGATGGATATTGGAGGCTAAGGGATTGGGGATGGAAGGAACAGGTAAAAAAGGTTAATTGCTTGGTGGTGAATAGGCCTAAAACTTTGGCGGCAGGTACAATGTGGTATATACATTTACAAAGGTGTGAAGTTATGCTCCTGAAACTTACTATAAACTAGTATTGCAAACCAATGGTAAAATAACTTAAAAATATTAATTTAAAAATTTTAAAATATTTTAAAATACTTTTAATAAAATTATCAATCTACTGGTTTTAAATATAAATGGCATTTTTTCTATTTATTGATCGATTCTTCTCATGCCACTTTTTTAGAGGAAATTCATCACTCTATGTTTTGGCCTATTTCCTTATACCTTTTTAGCTTTTAATTTATGCCTTTTTATTGTTCTTTTTGAAGTTACTAATTTTAAAACACTGATCCCCAACTTTCTTGAGTTATGTGCTATATTGTGGAAAATGGAAGGATCTTAAAATATTTTAAGTTCACTTACCTTCTTCCTACTTCTGACTTTCCTTTTTTTTTTTTCCAGAAGTTTTAAAACACCAAGTTCTATTTTCCTTAGTAGCTCTGAACTCCGTTATTTGTCTCTTATCAGCCCCATTAGAATGGGAAAAGCTCTCAATTACAGCTTTTTGCTTGGCCTCAGATCTCTGCACCAAAGTATTTGTTGATTTGTCTGCGCTGTGACACCTTTAAGCTGTTTTCAGATATGCTTTATCAATCTTATCTAGAAGTTCTTGGTGCAAGGATTGGTCTAATGCAAAGTACCCCGTTATGATTAGAAGGGGAAGATTTGTTTACCTACACTCTCACCAAAGTTTGGATATTAACTACCTTTTGTTGTTTGCTAGTCTGATGACCAAAAATATAAGCATATTGTTTTTTATCAGATTGTCTTAGTTCACTGTGACTCCATTTTCTAAGCCATATTTAATTGGTTCAGGTGTGGGTACTTGAGTGTTTTCCTTGATACCCTGGAGCTTAGAATCAGAAAGAATTAGAAGCTCTGAGTACAAAATGCAGGGATTACTTGACTTCTGTGTTTTCTACCATGTGGGAAAATGTATTTTATAGTAAATGTTCACAGAAATGGAAAGAAAGACCTGGCTATGATAGATTTCTTGTTTTATTTGTTGTTCTGTGATTCCAGATATATTTTTATGTTTCCTATGGATTTTTTATTGTGATAAATATATATAGCATACAATTTACCATTTTAACCACTTTTGTAGGACGTTCAGCAGCATTAAACACATTCGCACTCTGTGCAACATTACTACTGTCCATCTCCAGAACTTTTATCATCATCCCAAACTGAAACTCTGTACATGATAATTTATATCCCCTCCCCTTCCTGTTTTTTTTTTAATGATTCAAATTTTAAATTATTCTCTTGAAAAATATGGAACGCTTCACGAATTTGCGTGTCATCCTTGCGCAGAGGCCATGCTAATCTTCTCTGTATCTTTCCAATTTTAGTATCTGTGCTGCTGAAGCGAGCACCCCTTCCTGTTTTTTTTTTTGTCCTTGTGAATTTGACTACTCTAGGTACCTCATGTAAATGAAATTATATGGTATTTGTTTTTTGTGATGGGCCTATTTCTCTTAGCAGAATGTCTTCATGGCTAAACCATGTTGTGGTAGGTATCATAATTTTCTCTTCTCCTAAGATTGAATAATATTTTGTTGTATATACATTCCACATTTTGTTTATCCAGTTTTCTGTTAATGGACAACTGGATTGCTTCTACCTTATGGCTATTGTGCTGCTATGATTATGGCTATATATATTGTTTTATACATATTAATTATATACTATAATTAAATAATATATATTATTTCCTTGATTTATTTTATTTTATTTTGTTTAAGCACATTAAACCTAGAGTGCTACTTTAAACCAGAAGGATCTCAACTAAGTTTTCTAGAATCCCTATTCTACTCCTTTGATCTACCCAGGTTTTTCTGAACTAGTACCAGGTTGTTTTAATTATTTTTCACTCTTGATTGCATTTTTGAGGTCTGCTAAACGAGATTTTCCTCATTACTCTTGTATAAAAATGTATTGGTTACATTTCAGCATTTCCTCCCTAATGATCAATTGCCAAATTCTAAAAAAAAAAAAAAACAAACCACACAAGTGGAATTTTGTTTGGTATTGCATCACACTTTTAGTTAATTGGGGAGCATTTTAACATTAAAATTTTTTAGAGTTATGTATGTAACATATTGTTTTGTAAAAGAACAAAATAATAGTAATATTGGCTACCTTTTCCAAATGTCCCAGTCCTTTCCCGCTTTGATATTGTCTAGGACATACTGTTTTCTCCTCTACTCACAGAATACTGTATTGGCCACCAAATTTGTAAGTTGTTTTCTCAGACAAAGTATTTCTGCAACACCAACTGGGTGTCTTAAAAAATTCATTTCAGGGCCTCCCCGGTGGCGCAGCGGTTGAGCGCTGGGTTGCGAAGCTGCCCGCAGCCTCTGCAGCGCCGGTTCGATCTCCGGCTGCTCCCCGGCCACCGGAGGAGGGTCCCACATGGCGCGCAGACCTCTCCTGCCGCCCGCTGCTCCCCTCGGCAGTGTACTTCGGTCCTTCTGCCTGCTCTGCTCCCCGCTCTGGCTCTGGTGAATTCTCTCACCCTCCCGTGCTTCTGACTGTACCCAGTGCATGTATATACAAAACAAACAAACAAACAAATAAATAAAACATGCCTCTATAGAAAAAAAAATTAAAAAAAAATAAAAAAATAATTCATTTCAATTCTGACACTCGTCAGAGCTAGCGCAGATGCTCAGGTTAAGGGCTTGGCTCTACAATACAGCTTCTCCCTACTTCAGACAAGTCTAGGTTTTCACCTGTACTTCTGACTAGCCAACTATAAATTGGATCACACACAAACAAACACACTCACACACAGAGATACATATGCTACAATGGCTCACAGGACTCAGGGGAACATTTTCTTATGTTTACTTAAAGTGCACAGATGAACAATAGCATAAAGAGATATATAAGGCAAGATCTGCTAGTATAAGAGTTTTACACCTGTTGAGTTGGAATATATAGATGTGTTTACCATACTGGAAGCTATCTGAACTCTGTACTTTTGGGATTTTTGTGGAGACCTCATCATGTAGATTTCATCAGCCATTAACTCAACTCTCCCTTCTGGAGAGTTGAAGGGTGGGGCTGAAACTATCAAGATCCTAACCTTGATTTGCTCTTTCTGGTGATCAACCCCTATCCTGAAACTATTCAGGAGTCCACCAAGAGCTGTCTCATGAGAACAAATGAGACTTCTATCACCCAGAAAACTCTAACAGATATAGGAAACTTGTGTCAGGAACTAGAGACAGAGACCAAATATACGTGTGTGTGTGTGCACACGCATGCGCATGTGCCTTATTTCACAAATGTATAGCCTTCTTTACCTTTTACTACACATCTGATTTCTTTTTATTTTTTACTTTTCTTTTTAAAAAACATGAGAGATACATGATATGTATTTTTCTTGAATGTTTCTTTTGAAATCTATCCATGTTCATACAGCTAGGTCATCTTCATTCTTTAATTTGCTATAGTGGATTCCATTGAATAGATATTTTGTATTTATCTAATGACTTTTCTATTAATGGACCTTAAAGGGATTATCCCTTTTTTCAATATTACAACAAAATTATCATGGAATTCTTGAAAAATACTTGTAGGATTTACACTTCTCTAAGAAGCTACCAAGAAGTTTTCTGGGTTTAAGTATATGAACATTTGCATTTTAAGCTATTATCAACTTATCTGAGAAAGTTAGTACTAATTTATACTCCTAAAGGGAATAATAAACATATCCCTAGCTTCTTATAAACGCAAAAGGATTATCATTAAAGTTTCTGTCCATTTGTAGCAAAAGAAAAATAATCGCATGGTTGCTTTTATTTTTATTTTATTGGTTTCAATATGGCTTAATAGCTTTACTTATTCATTTGACTATTTGCATTTTTATGTCTGTAAACAGGTAGTTCATGGCTTTATCCATTTTTCTATTTTTGTTATTTTTTATTTGCTTGCCTTTTCTAGTTAATTTGGTCTAGTTAATCTGTTCAATATATATTTTGAATATTAATATTTTGTTTTTAATGTATATAATTGAAGCATTTCCTCCCACTACTATCAATTGCCTTTTAATGTTGTGTGCCTATTATCATATAGAAGTTTTATGGTTGATATAGTCAAACTGACCATTTCAAGGAAAAGAAAAATAATTTTTAAGTACATATCTTTAACAAGGTTTTCCTGCCCCAGTGGTACATATGTATTTTTTCCTACCATTTTATACTTTTAAATTTTACATAAAGTACTTTGACATTTAAAACTTATTTTTTGTCTTTGTGTTAAGGCCACTTTATAAATTATGCCCTTCCCCCATTTATATTACCACATCTGTGAATGATATGTTCGTATTTTCTATTGGGTCAAAGAAGACTAACTCTCCCTCCCCCAACCTCTCATGTTACCGGAATAGCTACTCTTAGCCTTTCCCCAATGAACTGAAATGTCCTCTTGATTATATGCCTAACTAGCTTTTAGTCATGACTTTAATTCTATATATTCTGATCTACTTGACTACTTCGATGCTAAAATCACATTATTCTACTTACTGTGGATTTTAAAATATTACTTTCTTTTAAGAATACTCTCCAATTTTATTATGTATTCTGTAATCTTACTGGAAATGCATTGCATTTACAGATTAATTTGGAGACAATTTCCATCTTTATAGTGGTGAGATCTCTTATCCAGGCACATGATATCTCTATTCATTAAGGGCTTTAAAGTGTGTGTGTCTGTATGAGATTCACTAATGCTTTATAGTTTCTTTTTATTTTTTACCTCATTCATGCTAAACTAATTTGTCATTTAAATTAGTTTTACCGGTATGAGTGGAAGTTTTCCAATCATTCCAGTAACTGGTTATTTTTGGTATAAAAAAAAATAGAACTCTTAAAAATATTTATCTTAAACCTGAATAGCTTACTGAAATGAATTTTTGATTTGATTCATTAATTTTATTGATGTAGAATCATGTCTGCAAAAGTGACTTCTTTCCAGTGTACAAACTTCTTTTGATGCTGTCTTTTTGCATTAGCTCTATCTCCTGAATGATGTAGATTAATCATTTAAATAATATATTTCTGCCTTATTCCTGTCTTTCATGGGAATACCTTTGTGTTTATTCCTTTTACAAGGTGTTTTTTGTCAGTGACTGATAGGGATTCTTATATTACATATATGTATAAATTATATGTGTTGTAACACAGACAGGGTATATGTGTATATACATATGTGTACATGGTATAAATAATTGAGTGTATTGGAGAAGACCTCAACTCCTGGAATAATAAACTTGGAATCTATACTTACTAGTTGTATGACACTGAGAATGATATATCACTCTATAAACTTATTTCTACATCTGAAATAAGGAGGCAATGATATTCAAAAGGATAATGTTGGCATGAGCAGTTAAAGATGTGATATATTTGTCAATAGGCTCACAAAATCCCTGATATAGAGTGTACTCAACAAATCTAGATTCCCAACTGGATCTCAGAAGACTTAGGAAATGCAGAAAGCTGAGTAAAATTAGCAGGACTGCCTTTGTATTTCTATCTTCTCATTCTTAGGTGATAGCACATAATCTGTTAATATGATGTATTGTTAATATATGCATGTTTAATTTCAGTGCAAAGATACATTGAATCTTTAAGATTGGATCCACACTATAATGAAATCAATGATAAAACAAATTAATGAATTTTTCTTAGCTTGTTAATAAATCAAAAAGAGAAAACCTCTTCCAGTGTTTTATAAAATTGGTTTGCCTATATACATTAAAAAAACAAATTCATCATGCTAAGCTTTTTTATTTTAAGATTCAAATGCCTTCATTTAGATTTGAGAAGCTGCTCAGGAGTGTTCAAAACCAATGGAGTGGTCACTTTATAGTGATGAAAGTTTATTGATGATGCCAGTGTCAAGATACTGCTAAATTAATAAACATAATTAAAATACAAACCAATGAACCCCATTATTAGTACTTTATACATGTTCTTCTTTTCATAATTTAGAAAAACAGACCAGTCTTCACTTGGACATGAGTTTGCTTCTTTATTTAGTTCCTTCAGAGTCAATAATCAAAATCACTTGAATGAATGACCACTCATAGTTTTCTAATTTGGGCAAATTCCATTTTATCATTCGTAATTTGGCTGGCAACTATCTATACCCATTCCCTATTAGCTGTTAATTATAGTATTCTATGGTCTTGTGAGTCTATGATTTCTAGAGCAATATTCATTTCACATAAGTCTCATTTTCCAAATATAAGACATAAAACAGGTATAACATATTTTAAGTTACCCAGGAAATTGTGAGTCCTTTTGTTAGGGACTATGTTTTCTCTGATTTGGAGCACCACTAATTCAATGGGGAATTCAGAACATATATAATATGTGCTTCCATGGAAATTTTAATGGCAGTCAATGAAAGCAATATGTGAGTGGTTTAGGGACCTTGAATGGCAAATTTTTAATGTGTAATTTTGAAATCAAGAGAGTCTATGCTTTTGGATTAGAATGTGAATTACTAATATCTGCCATAGCAGCAAGTGCTAGTTCAATAAGTGAGTGAAAAAAAGTCAGTTTGATATTTACTGAAATATTTATTGAACATACAGCAATTAAATATACAGAAGGGTTAAAGTATAGCACAATGATTTTAGTGACTTGTCATTGCAAATATAGGGTGTGTGTGTAGGGGTGTGTGTGTGTGTGTACACATTAACAAAATTTTCTCTTTCCAAGAGGAAAAATATTTCTGTATTCACTTAATTTGAGACTTCTGATTTCCTCACTTGTAATCCAACTGGGAAATTTCTCTTTTTCCATGTGTCCCCAGACTCATAAGAGACCTGAAGATGCCCGATGCAGGCAGAGACCTGAGGCCTGGTTTCTCATTGCTGGCCTTCTGGGACCTGGCCTGGTGTGTGGCTGCTGTTTATACCTGCTGAAGTGCTTTCTGTGTTTGAGTTGGCACTGTCAAGTTACATGCTAGCGCCCCAAGCTCTTCATGAGGTCTGTCCCGGAGCTTTGAAACCTATGAGCTGGAGGCTGGGACGAGAGAGTGTCTCTCTCAGTTTTTGGGTGAACGCCATGTTTTTTCCAAAAGGTTAGATCACTGTCCACAGTCCAGCCTTGCTAGACAGAATGTAACAGTTCCTGTTTGAAACATACTGAACTTTTAAAGGCAAAAGTCAGAGGGGGAAGGGAGAGAAAAGGCCAAGGTCAATTTCACAACTTGAAAAGGAACCTTTTTATATCTGGTAAATAAAAACTGCTCATGAAGTGGAAAAACTTTATCACCAAGAAGGGGAAAATATCACTTCTTGTTATAGGAAGAGACTGTGTTATTACAAAGTTCCCAATTCCATCCCTGGTAATGTTTGAGATCAGACCAGATTAATCAGTGGTTGTGGCAAGGATACTAGGAGTGATGTAATTTTTGTAGAAATTTACCTGGACATCTCCCTGGTTCTTTCATTGGTCTCTATTTTTAGAGATTTGTCTTTTTCATAAGTGGAAAAATCAGGAAAACTCTATTAATTGCTTTTCCTCTACCCACATTTCTTTTCTTGTTGTACTTTTTTGGGGTCATAATAGGAATATCATAGACTATTTTTTCACCCTGAGATTTCTCTCTCCTCATCTCTTTCTGTGGGAAATCTGCGTTCATGAGAAATTTTATTTCATTTATATAAGCTTGAGTGTGGCTAGGGTGATTTACTTCTGTTTGTATGTGTGCTTGAATGAGCATGACATAAATATATAAAAGACTTCATACCTGAAAACTAGTCTTTTATTAAAAGTGCTACACCCCAAAGTATAACACCATCCAAATGAAAAAGTAGAATTAAGTTTAGAAGCTGGATACAACTGAATTTCAAGGTTCATAGCAATTTTGTTTGCAAGAAAGCATAATTGAGTCCTTGTTACATCCTCTTCCCTACCTCTGGGCCACCAGTCAAGTACAAAGTCTATGTTCTTATAAATATGTTAAGAATTTGGTAATGTTTGTCTATGAAGAACACAAAAATGCCTCTGAATGGAGGATGTGTCAGTCATTTCACCACCCCAAGGAAAAAGTTCCCTACTCTTGAGTTTCTACCTCAAGAAATGCTAGTGAGCATTTCTAGACTCTTCTAACTCTTTAAGGTAACACATTTATTCTTGAGTCAAACTTATTGGTCTTCCATTTCACAGTGCCACTTCTTTCTGCCTCCTTCTCACCACCTTTCCAAATTTGACTCATGCTGCTTGTCTGATAAGACCGCAAGGATACATAAACTGAACAATTAATTTGAGCTGATTTGGAAGCAATGGCATTAAAGACATGTCACTTTTAATGTGATATAGCTGTTCCTACCTATGGGATGACTTTGTCATTCAAGAGATTTGTTGATGCAATGTGTATTCCCTAGTCTTTTCATGAAAATTGTTTATACCTGTGGGTATGGCCAGATGGCAGTGAATGACTCGCATTCATGAGAACAGTATTCAGCCATTCATGGTTGCCAAGGTAAGCAGCAAAGGCATGCCCTCTGACACTCCACTGCCTTGTAAACATTCTCTAAGGTAACAGGCTAGCACCCTTGAGCCCAGAGATCCTTGTGTTTTAGACTCAGTGGGAAGGTGGAGGGGTCAAGAAGAGTAGAAAGGCAACACGAAATAAGAAAATTACTTTTGTTATTGTTCTGACAACTTAAAGAGGGGGAAGAGTTAGAAGTGGAGGAGCTTCATATGTCTCCATTTTGGGTCTCAATAGAGGTTTAATTGCCCTGTGAACACAATGCCTCATTTATTGGGTGATTTCAGGGACATAGACAGCAAATAGTCGAAGGCATCTCAAGGCGAACATACTCTGCATTGACACAGGCTATGACTCTGGTGAATTTGCAGGCACTTTGTTTCTCTTGAATTTCTGGGATTTTTAGGATTTTTCCCCCTGTATTATATCTCCTTGATGCTATCATTGGAATGGTAAAATGTCATCTGAACAAGTATTCTCAAAAAACTATTGCTGGCCCAAACTGAATCTCAATGAGAAGGATTTTTTTTTCTTTGAACTACCTCCAATAGCAGAAAAATCTCAGATGACAAGTTCTAGCTCTTGCAGTCAGTAGTAGTTTAGATTTTGAATTCAGTAGGTAATACTTGGATATTATGTTTTCTATAGAATTTGGCAAATTGTTATGTTTTATACATGATCTACTAGGAGTTAAAAGAGAGGGAAAACTTTTTCCAGGAAAGGGGAGGATACTTTTAGAATTAGAGAGGCATTCAAGTTGAAAGAGGAGAATGGTTTCTGATAACTGAGTTTTCATTTACTTAATCTTTGCTGTTGGTGGAGAAAAAGAAGGATCCTAATCATCCCAGTAAGAGCTGTGATTGGAGACACATAATAACTTGCTATTGCTAGCTATCATCTTGTTAATACTGTTCAGGTATTATTGAAATGGCATGGGGGAGGAAAGCAAAAAGGGGCTGGCTTTTATGTTACTTTCTAAACTCAAACAGACTAGAGGGAATAGATCTGGTTGGAGTGGTATGAAATCAAACCCATTCTTTCTTTCTAAAAATTTTTTATTTAGTTTTATTTTATACTTATTTTTATTGAGGTGATATTGGTTTACAACACTGTATTTGATTTAGAGGTACAAGATCACATCCTTCGGGTATATGCTAGCATGCCATAGCCACAACCAAAGCATCCTAAGTCTTCCACAATAGTCCATTGTATCCCCTCCCCAGTTTGCTCTCTCTACTCTCCTTGGTCCTCTCATATTCTCAATTCTAAAGTCAGATTTCTAAGCTCAAACCTATTCTTAACACCTAATGTTAAGTGAACTAGGATAGACAGATAATTGCTCTGGTTTAGAACTTGTTTAAGTTCTTTTCCTTTAGTTTACTATCAAACCAAGGAGTAATGGATATTTAATAGAGAAGGATGCAAATGAGTAGACTGGCTCTTTATGCTCCCTGATGTGACATGCAGAAGGTCAATGGAGGGGTCAATGCAGCCTTAACAAAGACTTATTAGAGCAAGGGTGATGGAACTGCTCCTTTGCCATTAATCCCTTTGATGGGAGCTAATGCAGACCCCTACCTATTGCGCGAGTAAGCTGGGAGATTGGACCACGAGTACTCACAGGCCATCTACTACCACATAAAGGATTCCTTACTGCACACCATTTAACATACTATTATAATGGTCTTTTTCTCTCTGTGTTATCTAACTAGAATATGTTTGCACTTGATTTACCACAACAAGATTATATTGCTAATAGAGGTCCTGGAAACCATTAGTAATTTTTGATATGAAATATTATCTATTCCCTGGAAAATCATACTTGGTAGAGGGAAGGTGAGCTGAAGTAAGACATGTATAAGGCCTTTTCCTGGGAATGCTGTAGAGATCCTTCTTAAAAGGCTGATCATTAAAACCTATATAAAAATGGAACAGTAGGGCTCAAAAGAACCTTATAAGATTTTTAGTTTTTATTAGTTCACCTTTGAGCAAATGAATATGAAGTCACCAAGAAAAGAAAGCTAGTTCTTCCTTCCTTAATACTTGCAGAGGGAAAAACTATACAGAATCCCCTAAAATTAATTCCATACTTTGGCCTCCCAAAGATAGCTTAGGTCAAACTGAAACCCTAGCTTTGAAAATCAAGCTAAATTTCCTACTAGTTATTTGCTTTTCATAAAGAGAATGCTATTCTGTTCAATACAAATTGTATATATTAAAGTTTCCAGTTACAGGAATTTATAGGGCTCCCTAATTTGTATACAGATCCTAGTTCATATAGATGTTTGGAAATGTGCAACCTATTAGAACTAATGGTAATAATGACATTAATGATAATAATAATAATGTAATAACAGCATTTGTTACATGCTTTACATGTAGCAGGAGGGAGGAGTCAAGAACAAGTTCATCAGAGCTCACATTTCTTTATTTTTTTCATTTCTCGTCATCTTTAGACCTATCACATTTACTTGACCTTGGAAAAGAGAAAAGTTACATAAATTAGAGCACTCCTCTTAGTTTAGGCAGAAGTTGTGGGAAGAAGGATTTGGGGTGGACAGAAAAGCAATGGAGATTATTTTAGTGAAGGAAAGGGACTGATCACATGTAGTTTTTGTAATAATCTACTGTGACTTTTGTGGAGGTGATAATTGGAAATGATAGTCCAAACCCAACTTGCCAAGAAATCGTTTGAGAGAATCCACAAAAACATAGTCATCTTTAATATCACATAAATATTATTTTACAAATAAATTTCCAAAAGGAGATAGAAAATTTAAGATTAAACCAGAGAGCATCAATAAGGATTGGGCAGAAGGCCTATGTAGAAAGGTCAAAGAAGTATAACTCAAAGATGACAGGTGGGTGACTTTGGAGTCCTACATGCCTTTCAGGGAAATATCTTATTTATTTTTTTTTTTTTTTTTTTTTTTTTTTTTTTTTTTTTTTTTTTTTTTTTTTTTTTTTTTTTTTAATAGAGGCATGCTTTATTTATTTGTTTGCTGGTTTGTTTGTTTTGTTTATACATGCACTGGGTACAGTCAGAAGCGCGGGAGGGTGAGAGAATTCACCAGAGCCAGAGCGGGGAGCAGAGCAGGCAGAAGGACCGAAGTACACTGCTGAGGGGAGCAGCGGGCGGCAGGAGAGGTCTGCGCGCCATGTGGGACCCTCCTCCGGTGGCCGGGGAGCAGCCGGGGAGCAGCCGGGGAGCAGCCGGGGATCGAACCGGCGCCGCAGAGGCCGTGCGCAGTTTCGCAACCCAGCGCTCAACCGCTGCGCCACCGGGGAGGCCCGAAATATCTTATTTAATAGATAGTTCTCATGGTATTGTTCTTCCCTGGAGAAAAAAACACTCCATAAATTTCCCAGGACTGTGATGGTTATTACTTGAGAAATTGCTTCTGCTTGAAAAATGAGAGAAGCCTTTCCTTTCTCAGCATTGGGAGATTTATAGACTTCCTCTTCTGCCTTCAGCCTTTAATATCACTCATCTCAAGTGGTTTCTGAGTATGTCCAGGGTCCAGGCTAGCTTTGAACTCCAAAAAAGAATGAGGCCAGAATGTGCTGAGAAGTAAAATCAGTAGGCTCTCTTCAGTGGGATTCTGAGGGATATTTTCTGTAATTCTGTACATCAACTTTGTAATTCTAACAATAAAAAAAAAATGACTCTGGTGAAGAAACGTGTGATATAGTCCACATTGACTACATCAGCTTCTGTTCATGACTAGGGAAGACATAACCTGACAGAACAATGATTAATAAACAGAAAATAAGAAAGTAAAATTTATGTCTGCAGCAGTTGGATAAAAAAATATCAGTTTCATGGACTATCTCAGAATCTCAGATATGAGGCTTTGTTTTTTTACTAGCTAGGTTCAAATATACTGGTTTAGTAGATTGTAATGTTTACATTAAATGTAGGTCTACTATTAAATACATATGTTTTGCATGAAACAATGAACACAGTGATTTTCAGATGCATTCTAATTTTAAGACATTAAAATATAATTTAGGATAAAGGAAATATGGTTTTATGCAAAAGATGATATTAATATTTCTCACCATTTCAGCTCAATACTTTTCACTATTGAAACTGGTTATAAATGTCAAAAATAATTTAAAATTTTACTTTTCATATTTTTGTGAAAGCTGGTGTGGTTACTAAAATTTGGTTGCCATACTAAAAGATTCATGGGAAAACCTCAATCATTGCCTTGTAGAAACTATTTTCACTCATTGAATTTCAATAAAAGTTATCTAAATTTATGTAATTTGGTGTTAGTAATGAACAAATATTTTTACAGAATGAGGTATGACAAAGTAGAAAAGGACCTGAGCTGGGAATCAAATAGTCTAGAGTCAAATAGTCTAGTGTGTTCTCTGTAATGCATGTGATATTGGGCAAGTCACCTTGAAATACCTCGGATATTTTTAGAACTGCAGGAGCTTCAGATTTACCATGGCCCACTTTACATTTATTTCACTAGTTTCCAAATTAATGTGTAAAAAACTGACCAGAGGAAACTTTTAAATTACTTATATTTTTATAGGATTAATTAACACAAAAAGAACTTCCCAATATTAAATCATTTTCTTTACCAAGACTAAAGTTCCTTTTGGATAAAGGCTAAAGGTTACCAATTTGTACATATATGCAATGGTTTATTGATCACCTTGTGGGTGAAAATTGTCTTGATGTCTCTTCTGTAGATGCTTATGTCATCCTGGGAATTCTGGAAAAAGGCACTTTTCAAAGTGAGGTCCAGGGTGTCCCTGGTGGCACAAGGGGTTAAGTCTCAGCACTATGAAGCTATCCTCAGCCATTGCAGCATGAGTTCAATCCCTGGCCAGGGAGATAATCCACATGGTGTAGCATACTTCTCCTATCTCCACTGCTCCCTTCAGCCCCGCTGCTCCCTTCAGCAGTGTTTTTCAGTCAATCCACCTGTTCTGCTTCCCACCCTGTCTCTGGTGAATACTCTCACCCCCCATACCTCTAGTCTGTACCCCAGTTCTTGTATGCATAAATAAATAGTTAAAAACAAAACAAAACAAAGTGAGGTCCAGAACCTTGGACCAGGGCTTTGATCTTGCTGCTGTTTGAACTCTGAGGGACATCATGCTCTCCTGCAGTGGGAGAAGTGGAAGCAGTGGGAGCAGTGTCACCATTGACTATGGAAGCTCTGGGCTTGTTTTCATACCCTGAAAAGGGGTACATTTTAAAATTCGTTTTCTTACAGGTGCCTTGCTAAGTAAGACTACAGGCGAATTATTGCAATATATTGATCCTAGGGATGATTAGTGCCAGTCCTGCTTTGGCTACCCTCACCCATATAGTGGGAGACTTAACATAAAAATTAGTTAACCCCATTATGTTGATGATAAGATGTTGATGCAAATGACATGATTTTATCCTTTTTGATTGCTCAGTAGTATTCCAATTTGTGCATATACCATATCTTCCTGATCCACTCATCTGTTTTGGGGCATTTAGGTTATTTCCATAGCTATGCTATTGTAAATAGTGCTTGTAACAAACACAGGAGTGAAGGTTTCCTTTCAAAGTAATGTTTTTAGATTCTTCTAAAATTTCATATAAATACTTATTACAAATGTCAGGATCAGATACTTGAATTAAGACACAGTAATAGGTACTTATATAAAATGCATTGTGTTTGAGATTTCAAATGTTAATGATGGATTCTCTTGCTAGAATTTCAGCTATTCCATTCTGAACATAGACTCCTAAACAGAAGTTGTATTTCTCCCTCACCAGCAATTCTACCTACTTACCTTTTTACTTTGGCATACATTCAGACACTCTTTTCTCATTCTTATTGAAAAGGTAATGGTATGTAATCCTTTCAAATTTTCTCTTTGAAAATTAAGGTGAAAAACTTCCAAATTTTAGTCAAGAAATTCTATATTCATAAAGGCATAAGGCTTCTTTTAGAGTTCTTTTAGAGTTCTTTTCCTGAAGATAGGAAAGTGGGGTACTTTTATATAAACTATTCCATTATCATCTTTTGTAAAAATGAAGAGACTATTCCATTATTATTATTGTTATTATTGTTGTTGCTATTAGTTTTAAGAGACTGTGTCCAATATTACAAATATGCCATTATTTCAAATTACTACTTTAAATAGTTATAATTAGATACTTTCATTATATAAAAATAAGTTAATTTGTATTAATTAGCAAAATTGTTTTAGGAACTCACCAAAAAAACTGAGCTACTTCTTTAGTCTCCAGGGAAATCCAAATCTATGTCCCTTTCATTCCATTTGAGAGATTATCCAATGGGAAAGTATTTCCCCAATTACTAAGGTCATATCTACAATGAGGCCATTATTTTTACATGTAGAAAAAACACTTTGTCTTTGAATTTGAGCATATTTCAAAAGCCCATAGTTTTGCTAGTGTTTCATCCTACCAGGAAGAACTCCAGATAAACATGTATGACCTATTGCACTCAAAATGAATTATGGAAGACTACAGTAAAAATGAACTGCCCAAAGGGATTAAAGACTTCCAAATGGAGAAAAAGGATTTGAGCAACTAAGTGTCTGAGTTCCTACTTTGTTCTGTAAAGTAAGTTCTAACATTTTGGGAGCCTTGTAATCTTTGGTGAAACATAAAACATCTGTCTAGTGTCTTGACAATTAATTTATTGTTGAAAAACCCTTACAAATACTATTAGGGAGTCTGTTATGGTCATCAATAATTACATACTGTGTCTACATGATAATGAACAATGGAATGGAAACAGAAAGCTTGCGTCCAAAAAGCTAAAATGCATGCTTTCTCCTTCTGGTTTTCATCATCACATTAGCTATCATTTAATTTTTTTTATTGTGGAAAAATACATGTCATTATAAAAGATTCAGAGGCAAGCTAGGGCAGAGTGCATTCTGAGACTTGTGCATGAGCTGCACTGGGGTAGAGGCTTGATTTAGAGACAGCAAAAGGTCAGATTGTGGAGGTTGTTTTAGGATAAGCCAGGTGGTTTGGAGTTTATTCCCTGTGGAGTAAGGAAACCATTGAAATTTGGGGGAAGGAAGTGGCTGGATTAGAGCAGTGCTCCAAGAAGATTAGACTTAAATTCTCCCTGTTCTGATTCCCCAGTTTACTTGCTTAGCCAGATCTTTCTTAATGAGTTTGAAGGGAGAAAAACTACCACTGTCAAAGTAAAATTAGCACAGTTATTTCTATTTTGCTTCTGGGCAAACTGAAAGCTAACTCACTTATTGACCCTTTACGCTCTCTTAGTGGGACAGTTATATTTGTGGCCCTAGAGATCCACTCAGGTGTTTTGCTGTTTGATGGACTCAAAAACTCTGTCCAGTGATCCAGGGGCTGGAGCATGGTTAGTAAGGAGACTGGGATTTGACAATGATGAGGACAAAACGAGCTTCTCAAAAAAACAAATAAAAAACAAAAAGCCCAACAATTTGCCTTCAGGATGTAGTAAAAAAATAAATAAATAAGCCTTGGTAGGATGAGAAGATCATTCTAACTTTGCCAGTGCTTTATTGCAGATCTTTTAGCCAGACCCCAAATAGCAATCTGCTTTAACCATAATTCCTGCATTCGTTTACTTGTGCATTGCTTTTTATTACTTGTGGTTAGGATTTAGCCCTTGAAATTCTGTGGTATGCAAAACTTTAATACTTCAGGTTGTTTTATTTTTTAAATAAGTAAGTCGTAATTTAACTTTGTTTTGAAAGTCTCCCACTGCCTAAAGGATTTGCATCTTTATTATTTCAAAGCGATGTTGTGAGGATAAAGTGAGATTTTATATGTAAAAGTATCTTTAATTTCTGTATACAGAGAGGAAATTTGTATATGTGTGTTTGGGGGTTTGTGCATCTGTATGCTTTAGTAGTTTTGGGCTTTAGAGAAAGTCAATTGTAGGCAATCAGATTTTCTCCAAATCCTGTGTGACTTCCTTTTATTATTAATTGACTAATTAATTAATTTTTTTTACAATAAAATTTTCAGTTGATTTAGAAGCACAGCAGTAGCTACAGACAGGAATTTTTTAATGTTCTTGATTAAAAAATAAAGGAAGAATAGGGAACAAATTATTTTCTCTTCATAAATCTTTCTCTCAATTGGTGGAATTACAGTTCTCAAACTCTAGAGCTTTATGTTTTAGCAATGGCAATATGGTGCCCTTGAGGGATAACTTTAGCATTTCTGTGAAGAATGTGATAAAAACAACGTTTTCAGTACTCACAGAAGTAGGAATTTTGTAACTATGTCATGTTTCAATACCTAGCTCCAGCTTTCATTTTGCTGTAAGTATAGGATGCACATAGAAAGGCAAATATGGCAAGAGAATATAAATTATTCTAGTTTATGTACAGTATTTTTTGTTTTCTTCTTTGAAAAAATCTACTGCATTCTCTGATTATAAAAGTAACACACATTTTCATCAGAACTTTAAAAATATATCAAAGTATAAAGATTAAAATTACAACTTCCTTAACAAACAGGGATAATTAGTTTTACCTTTACATATGATACCTTTTAACTTTTTTATTCTTATATATTTTACTTGATAGCAAAGTTGGGATAATGCCACACATATCTTCTTGTATAATGATTTTCCCCTAATTATAATGTAAGCATATTCCCACCTCATTATATGGTACTTGAAAACATCTTAATGACTATCTCCTATTCCATTTTATGGATAGATGTGTGAGGTAATGTGCGTGGGAGTTAAGGCTATGGATTCTGGAGTCAAAATGCCTGGGTTTGTATCCCAGCTCTGCTGCTTGCCAGCTGGATGCCTCTGGGCAATTTACTTAACCTCTCAGTATCTCAGTTTCTTCACCTCAACAATGAGATAAAAATAATAGGTTGTTTTAAGGTCATCATAAAGTTGTTGTAAGGATTCACCGGGTTAACCTGCTCATCAAAACATTTAGAACAGTTCCTGATATAAAATGTTATTATCATTAAAATAATAAAATAAGTTATTATAAATTATTATTAATAATAGTGAATAATTAGCATGTCATTATTAAATAAAATGATAATTTAAATTAAATTATAATAGTCAACTATTATTATCATTATTGCATAATTAATGTAACATTAGATTATTTCACATTTTTGTTTCTAAAAATGGCCATGGTGATTATTCCTGCATCTAAGTCTTTTTTGATCTGATTATTTCTTTAGGAAAATTTTCTTTGAAGTGGAATTACAGAATCAAAAGAATTAAATATTTGACTAACTTGCATTCCAGAGAGACTTTAAGACTTTTGCCTTTCCAATTCCAACTTATAAGTTTGCCTATTTTCCCATACCACTAATAGGCCTGAGAATTTTTATTTAAATATGTTTAAATTATAATATCTTAATTTAAATTTTCATTTGTATGACTATTTTAGGAGTTCTTAAAAATATTTTTTGTTGTACACTTTGCCATGTGTGTTGTCTATTCATTTCCTTTCCCTGTTTGTTTATAAAAATTCTTTATTTCAGCTTATTATTGTCACACACTGGGGTACACATTCCGCCAAGTTTTTGGTTTTGAACTCTATTTGGAATGCCTTTTTGTGATCCATCCTTTTTTTTTTTTTTAAAGATTTATTTATGCATACAAGAGCTGGAGTACAGGCCAGAGACGTGAGGGAGGAGAGGATTTATTAGAGATAGAGTGGGGAACAGAACAGGCAGACTGACTGAAATACACTGCTGTGGGGAGCAGCGGGTGGGACAGGAGAGGTCTGCTGCGCCATGTGGGTAGCTCCCTGGCTGGCTGGGGATGAAACTCGTGCTGCAGAGGCTGCGGATTGCTTCATAGTGTGGTGTTTAACACCATGCACCACCCATACTTTATTTTTTAAAGAAAAATTTTATGATCTTATATGTTTGTATTTGCTTACTATATAGCTTTTATGGCTTAGTAAATCTAAAATGACAAGATTGTTGTACCCATCTTTTCTTCTAGGTCTTTTTTTTATACATAGAATATTTTAGCTCATATTGAATGTTTATTAAGTAAGATTTGAGGTAAGGATTCATGTTATGTGTTCTCTAAATAGCTAACCATTTTTCACAGAATTATTTATTGACAACTTCCTTTCCTTATAGTCTTAAAAAGTCACTTCTATAATATGCTAAATACATATACTAAATGTTATTGCTCAGCAATGTATTATATCTGTCTCTGTCATATTTATTTCTGCTTCACTACCATACTGTTTTAATGCTTCATTTACATAAAGTACATTTTCATAATTGTTAGTGCAAATGAGATACTGTCTCTTAGCATCACAACAGGTTTAAGGCCTCTAGATCTATTACCAAACTCTTTCTCCTATTCCTGCCTCTATCATATATACTGGGAAGTCAAATCCTTCCTCTTTGGCCCTCTCTTGCACCTATGTGTGGTCATGTGCTCAAGTTCAAACTAATGATCTATATGCAGAAGTCTTCAGAGGATTTTTTTAGAAAGTTATTTTGGGATATCATAGTTTTATTTTGTTATAATTTCCCAGAGGTGGAAGACTAAGAATCCTATTGTCTTTTTTTCCTACTAATAGAGTTATAACAAGTATGCTATTTCTTTTTAAGTCATTATTTCCTGTCCAAAGTTTCCCACATAATGTTCCTTAGATTTTAACAGATATCTCTTGATGATATCTTGGACAGATATCTCTGATCATCTGGAAGTAGTATCCTATGCCCTTGGAGATATACCTTACACATTAGCTTATCAAAGCATCTGGATACAAATATTTTAATGTTGCTTAATTCAGCATTCTCAAAATGCTATGAACATACCATCAGCCCCCTACTTTTTTAAGGAATACCTCCTACTGGGGGGTTGGATTTTTAAGAATGTCTATTATAAGAATTGTAAACAATTTGATATTTCACTAGGTAAATGATTAAAAATTTATAATATATCCTTATGATTCAAGTTATACCAGTCTTTATGATTACCAAGGACTTACTCTTTAGTTGAGTCTTTATCCAAAAATGAAATAGCTAGTTAACTTTCAGTTTATCTTTCCATGTGAGTTATTCCACATATATAGTAACCACAAACAATGTCTGAGTACAGCTACAGGCGGTTTCATGTTCTGGTGAAATTTAGGAAGATAGTGCCCAAGTATCTGTGTCCACATGGTTTTGATTATCTTTTCTCTTTTACTCTGATTTCCATTCTTTTTCTGTATTCCTTGTAGTCCATTTTGGATTAGTCATTATTGACAAATTCTGTTTCTATTGTCACTGTCTGGCAGTCACAACTGCCAAAGTCTCAGCCTGTATGTCTATTAACAGTCAATCTTCATTTGGATAATTCATATTTATTGTGAAATATATTTTATGAATGATATTCTTTGTTCTTAAATGTTTTCTTCTCTGCTAATTATATAGAAACAGTGGGAGAGGAATTTGCCTTCTGTGTGAAGTAGTTATAGCAAAAGCACCTGCTTTGAAATAGCTAGGCATCATTTGCACAAGAATTTCCATGAATGGAGTCCCAACTTAACTAAGTCGAGGCTTCCCTGGAAGACTCTACAACATCATTCAAAAGGGTCTGCTTCTATAAAGCAACTTTCAGTCTCTCCCCTATCCTTTTCTATTTTACCGCAGTAACTACAGATGAATCAGTCTACTTTCTGTGATATGCATAATTAAAATTTTGAAATTTTTTTTATTTCTAGTTTTCTAATTTTTTTTAAAGATTTATTATTTTATTTATAAAAGAACCAGGGTACTGGCCAGATGCGCAAGAGGGTGAGAGGATTTGCCAGAGACAGAGCAGGGAACAGAATAGGCAGACTAAAGAAATACACTGCTGAGGGGAACAGCAGGTGAGGCAGGAGAGGTCTGCCGCACCATGTGGGACCCTTGCCAACTGGCTGGGATTGAACTGGCGCTACAGAGGCTGCGGACAGCTTCACAGCGTGGCACTCAACCCCTTGCGCCACCAGGGGCGACCCAAAATTTTAAAATTCTAGATTTTAGGAGTCCATGTTTTATGTTATATACCTTCTCAGTTACATAATGAGACATTTATTATGGTGACTTCAAGATAGAGGCCTGGGAGAAGGCAGATTAAATGACCATCCACTATAGGATCAGTAATTGGCCAGCCTTGCCACAGAAACTAACTGGCAAAGTTGGGAACACACTATAGCTTCACTTTCAAATAGTTGAGTGAGGGTTATGATTTGTTACATTTCATAGGAAGTAATCATTTAATGTAGTAGGTCACATGTGCAACAAGTCCAAGGATTTAAATTGGGTAACCATGTGGACACAGATACTTGGGCAGTATAGTCTTAAATTTCACCAAAACATGAAACCAAGATCAGATAACCGACATGGAGACAACCTTGGATGGCTCTAGAGGAAAAGTCTTCCAGGCAGAAAGCAGACATGATGATCCCATGAAGTCCAGAATCTTGATCTGAATATTGGAAAGAAAACAGAAATTTCCACAGACTAACATTAGCCTGTTTCCAAATAAAAGCTGACTAATCAGCATGCCCCTGGTTGGTACAATTCACAGGTGGCTGGGTGTGATATTGCAGTTGTAAAGCATTCCAGGAGATTTGATGTTTTTGTGAAAATTGCTCCCAAAGCTTTCTAGCAGCAGTCTTGACAACTATTCTGATGGCCGAACAGTAGGGACTCTGTAGCAGACCTAAAATCCACTCTAATTTATCTTGAATGTATATTAGAAACCTACTTTAATCTCACCTTCCTTAAAATGAGCCAGAGTGAAAACATGGCACAGGATAAGCATCAGTCGTGCAGTCTTAAACACAACTGTAATGGCCACTGGCCATGTGCATTAGTAAGTTAATAAAAAGTCTGAATTTCTCTTCAAAATACAAATTGATGTTATGTTTATAGGTTATAAACTTTGAAAGCTGATTTAGTAAAAGGTATAATAACTATATTTCTATACAGTTAAATATTTCTATAAGAATATAAAAATGGTTTACTGCCTTCAACGTCAAAGAAATTTTAAGGCAAACCAGTTACCTGAACATTAAAGCATCGTAAAGCCCACAGTGACAGAATGTCCCAGGATAGTGTTCCCCTTACTGTGTTATTCTGATAGGAAATTAAAATCGAAACATGGCTTCAGAAGGCAATGTTGAAATATTTACTTGAGATCAGATATTTACAGGTTTCCCATCTGTTTTGAAGTATGCAAAACAAACTGCTCAATTATAAAATCTTTCCAATGGCAAGATTTCCATAGAGTGTGGTCAGCTTTCTGGGAAAATTAGATTGAGTTCAAGAATTTTGAAATGTGAACTTCAAACCTGCTGGGTTTCCATTTGGTTTCATCAGATTTTCTTTCAAAAGTTTTATTGCACACTGATTTGGCATTCTCAAGAAAGCAAAATATAATAGTAAGGGTAACAGGTATACTATAGAAGGTACTCCATCTAGAACTCATTTTATTCTACAAAAGCATACTTTCAATGTTCAAGCAAGTATACAACACTCCAATATAGTTGAAGAAAGTTTGCAAAGTCCTTTTCTTAAATTACCATTCTTAATTTTCATTCTTAATTTTTTTGGTCTATTTTCCTCTCCACAGATTTTTTAAATTTTTCTTGATACTTGGTAGTTTCTTTGAAATTTAGTATGATTCATCTGTCTTCTAATGCTCAGAAAATTCTTTCTATTCCCCCTTCTTTATACCTTTCTTTTTACTCTTTTTGAATGCATGCTACTGAATGCACTCTTTCTGAAAGCCAAGTTAAGCCCCTATTCCACACCCTCCTGCCCTTGATATCGATACCACAGCTAGTTTTCCTCCACCCAGATTCCTTTTTAGCCACAGTAACCATTAGAGTTTAACATCCTTCTTTACCTTTCTTTCTTGCTTTGGTCTTCCAGCCAGGTATGAGCTATAAATTGAGGTAGAATGTACAGCTGGGTCAATAAAGGGTGGGGTGAAAAATGAAATAGGTTTCCTATCGTTTTTCACTAAGTTTGAAAAACAGAGTTGGCAAGAGAAAAAAAAAATAAAACAGGAAGCAGGATTGCACATATAAATTAAATATTTTCACCCCAACCCTTTTTAGATAGCCCAAGGGTATTAGGAGCGTGTGTGTTTTGGACAGGCTCAGCAAGCGTTCCAACAGTAAATGCCAGCATGTTCGAAGTCAGGCTGTCTTTTGGGGTTGGTTAAAAATATGTGTGAAATATGTACTTTTATTTTAAGCCAAGTCAAATGTTTTCAATCATCCCCCCTTACTTGCTTCTCCTCTTTTCCCATCCTGTCATTTCTTGCCCCCCAGACAGTAAAATATACCCCCAATATGTTTTTTTTCCAAAAGGAAGTTTAGTGATTAATTAAGAGTTACATGAAAACATATATTATTGCCCTCGAAGGTATTCACCAAGAAGCTGGCCAGTGTCACTCCTAGCTGGCATTTTTGAGTGTTAGATGTTCGTGAGTAGAAGTTAGAGGAGCATGCAAAGAAACCAAGTATTTGGCTCAGGAACAACAGGGAACCAATGGATAATTGAGGGTGAGAAATGGTCTATAACTTTTCACCCCAGTGGTGATGAACCTATAATTCCCAAATTGTTTGTGTAATTTTCTATTTCTACCACATCAGTGACAAATATTATTTTGTACTGCATGTTCCCTGTGGATTTTTTTTTCATCAGTAAGGTCCAATTACGATGCCTGAAAGGAAAATAACATACCTGGGGCCATCATACCTAGCGAAAAATGCCACAGATGTACCCAGGAGGAAAAATATAGACTTCTGGTGGAAGCCACAGAGTCCCTTCTGCAAAATGCTTTTCTGATGTTGATAGACTTTAAAAATATATGTCATTTGATCTGATTAGAGGACATGCTCAGATATTCAAATTTGACATTAAGCTGTCGAGGAAACTTTTATATTTGGCATTGGCTACTTAGGCTGCAAATACTTTACGGAAAACTCAGGCAGAGGCTTTGTTTTCCCACCCCCTTAACACCCTCCTAATGATGAACTGAGCCTGTTTAAATTTAGGAGAGTTCTTATGCAACTGTATTTTCTTTTCTTTTTTTTTTTTTGCAACTATTTTCTAATGTGTTATATATCAGAGTTAACTCTTTCCATATTTTAAAATGTATTTACTGTAAGAGGTGTTTTTTTTTTTTTTTTTTTTTTTTTAAAGAAAATAATCTCTGTGATTTATATGGCTTGAGGGTAGAGGAAGCCAGCCTTTCCAAATGAATCTCTAAGTATAATTTATTCAAAGAATGTCTCTTGACATGTGAATCCAAATTTTTGTGTTTGCTGTTTTTAAATTGGTTTAACTCAGCAAACACCATTAAATTGTTGACTGTGCAAAACTCAGAGCTAGGTGTTGTTTACAGGATGTTAATGACCTGGAAGTTATTCACCTTGACAGTCCAATACCCTTTTATTATAAAAACTCTCAGAAAGTTAGGAATGTAAGAGAACTTCTTCAACATCATAAAGAGTATTTATGAAAAAGAAAACAAAAATCCACAGCTAACATTATACTCAATGTGAAATGTTGAAAGCTTTAACCAAATTGTGGGGAGCAGGACAAGGAGCCCCACTTTTACCACGGATATTCAACAGTGTTCTGGAACTCTAGCCAGAGCAATTAGATAAGAAAAAGAAATAGGGCCTCCCCTGGTGGCACAGCGGTTGAGCACCTGGCCATGAAGCTGTCCACAGCCTCTGCAGCGCCAGTTCGATCCCCGGCCAGCCGGCGAGGGTCCCACGTGGCGCGCAGGCCTCTCCTGCCGCGCCTGCTGCTCCCCTCAGCAGTGTATTTCCTCAGTCTGCCTGTTCTGCCCCGCTCTGGCTCTGGTGAATTCTCTCACCCTCCCGTGCTTACTGTACCCAGTGCTTGTATAAATAAATAAATAAATATTTAAAAAAAAAAGGAAAAAGAAAGAAATTCAAGTTGGAAAGAAAAAAGTAAAACATTTTCTATCCTCAGATTACTTGGCTTTATATACAAAAAATCCTAAATAATCCACAAGAGAACTACTAGAGTTAATAAACAAATTCAGCAAAGTTCCACATGCTCCAGGTTTTGGTCAGAGTTTAGCGCTTTAGTGTCTTCACTAAATAAGTTTAATGGCTGGTCTATAGAACAACAGTGAATATTTTAAAATGTGAAAATGGAAAGTCTCTTATTATTTGGCTAAAATAATTTTATTCATTCTCCCCATATTCAGCTAAATGTGTGAAAAGATCATGAGATTATTTTGGCAATAGGCCAAATTTTGTTAAGTTACAAATAGCTATAAAGTTAGTAGCACATTAAATCTCATTATGTCTTGAAATAAATTCATTTATTTGGCTATCTCCTGAAACCAGATAATATTGGGTAGAAAAACAGAAGAAGAGTGAGGATGAGATACAAAATGGAGCCGGAGAGAGGGATGGACACATGAGAGAGGCTTTTAAGGAAGGTGAAGAAGGGGCAGAGGAATCAACGAATGAAAGAACCATAGACGTTCCTCATTCATTGCTATAGCCCTGAGCTACATCTGACTGGTAAAATTTAAATTTGTTCAAATTAAAAAAAATAGCTTCCTTACTTGTGTTAGCTATGTTTCAACCATGTATGTCTATATTGGACAGCATGAATAGACAGCATATTTGTATTGCAGAAAATCTATTGACTATGCTGCATTAGGTCATGGTTTGTCCTTATTTCATTCAACAATATCTAGTGAAAATGTTTCTTTGTTACAGATTACCTCAAATACAATTTTTGATAATTGAATAGTGTCTGATCTTACTAATTTGTGATTTCTAAAAAATCAATCACTACAAAATAACTTTTGTGTAACTTTTATGATAAAATAAATTCATGTAGCAGATTTTTGCACTCATTTTACATTATTTATTTTGAATAAACTCTTAGAAGTAAAATGAGTGGATTAAATGCTATAAACATTTTTAAAGCTTTTGATATGTGTGGCCAAATTCTTCTCCAAAATGTTTATGGTATGTAAACATATCATACCCATAATTAACAGAAGATTCATTTAATTTTGAAAGGAGAAGAACTACATTCTAAATAGCAAAAATAAAACAAATCAGAGTAGTAGCATAGCACTCTCTGTGAAGAATAAAACTTCAAATATGGGTAGGAATTAGCTGTGAGGATCTAAGCTGCAGCACACAATAACAAAAAATTATAATTATTAACTACTTTTACAGTATTTCTGTGTGGTAGGAACTAGTCAGGCATTTTATATATTAGTTCAATCCTTTCTCAGCTTATGAGTTGGATAGTACTGTTATTGTCAACAAAACTGAGAACCTGGAGTTAAGTCACTTGCTTGAGGTCACACACTAAGTAGAAAAACTGCTTCAAAGTAAAACTGCTTTGAATTCATCTCGTTTCATCCAGATTGGATAAGATTTCAGGGGTTCATGTATTTAACCATTATACTACATCGCCATTCAACCATTTTATTCAAATCCTTATGGAGTCAAATGAAGCAGTATTATGGAGGGTGCTATAGCTGTCCAAGGGACAGTGGCCAGTGGAAGACATGTACTGTGGGTTCTCACCCACATGCACAATTACAAGGCTACTCAGGCTCAGGGTTCGGCAACAATGGGGTGTATTTAAGAAATGGTAAACAAAATTTCTAGGCCACAAGTGTCTAGCTACCTCATGTCAGATCATGTGTGTAGTGTCCAGAACTCTTAAACAAGAGGCTCTCATCCAAGATGATGCTGTCCCATCAATGAGGGCCTGGAACTCATGGCCCACAAGCAAGCAGCAGGCCAGGGTCCAGCTAAATGCACTCAAGGTGCTCACAGGTAGGGTTGCTGGGATGATGCCACAGCAGTCCATGGAAAGTCTTAAGGTCAGGATGGACAGCAGCAAACACTGGACCAAACAGCAAAGCAGGCAGCAGCACCAGGAGGCAGTGCTGGATGATCAGGTATGCCACATGTAGGGGCAGGACAGGCCACTGAGCAGGTTTTCTGATCCAGTAGACCGGGTAAAGGAGTCAGAGTCCTCAGTGACTTTTGCAGGTCTTTTATTTAGATTTACCAGGCATATGGCAGGCAGGGGTCCTGGGGGGCCGGGAGGCTGGTAGTCCTCCCAGCCCCCAGCAAATCCTCATTCTATCTGGGCTCTCTGGTGTTCTCTCTGCTTCTCTTCTCTCGGCTTCTCCTCTGCTTCTCGTTCTGCTTCTGCTGGCCTCCCCATGACGCCACCCTTATAAACTCAGTCTTTCAGCCCAGGTGTACCCAATTCAGGTGCCTGCCATCAGGCATGCAGCCAGGACCACAAGTTTCCCTCATCTATCCTAATGGTGGGAGGGCAAAAAAGCCTGATACTTTTACCTTACCCTACACCATGTTAACAGCTCTCAAAAGTGACACAGATATAATGACAAACACCTGTCAACAGTGCTGAACAGCACTGACCTATAGTGCTGGTTACCTGGTATAGGGTAAGTGAAAAAGTATCAGGTTTTTCTGCCCTCCCACCATTAGGATAGATGATGGATCCCTGCGGTCCTGAATGTATGCCTGATGGCAGACACCGGGAATAGGGTGTGGTCATATGTACATGGGATTCACCTGAGCTGAGAGACTGACTTAAAGGGTGGCATCATGGGGACACCAAGAGAGCAGAGAGCAATCAGAACCACAAGAAGAGCAGAGAAGCATAGAGAATGAGAGCGAAAGGAGCAAAGAAGAAATGGCCATGAGAGAAGGCCGGAGAGCCCAGAAAGAGTGAAGACTTGCTGGGGGCTGGGAGGCCAGCTTCCCGGCACCCCTGGCACCCCTGCCTGCTGTGTGCCTGGTAAATCCCAAATAAAGCCTGAAAATCCACTGAGGGCTCCAGGACTCTCTCCTCCTTTACCCCATCTGCTCGGGTCATAGAAAACCTGCACTGTGCCCACTCCTTCCGTTACACGTGGTCACCAGCGGCAGTGTCAGAAACACCATTGTTACAGCATTTTGTGAGTTGTTGACCCACACCAACAACATACAGCTCTTTTAGACATTGGGCCAGGGCCTTTGGTATTCCTTTCAGATGGTGTCCGAGGCAGGCTGAAGGGCAACGGTAGGCCGGGCCTTTGCGAAACTCGTTGTCTTCTCTGTGAAGCTTTTTGGCTTCTCTTCTTTCTTTGGAAGTTGGCTGGTGGAGGCTTCTTCTTTCCTCTTTCTTCAGAGGCCAGAAACAGTGACTCAGAGTCAGTCCCAACCTGGTTTCTGACCTGCCTTATATCCTCTTTCAGGTTTCCCCATCTACAAACCTGATAGGACTGTTTTCAATCCTATGGCTGACCGAACCATTTACCAATCAGCTCATAGCTTACACCTGATGGGTCAATCTATAATCCAGGAATCAAAACCACGGGCCTCTCTCTACTGTCTGCAGCTAGTGGGAGTCACAGGGTTGAGCTGGCACAGTGGGGCCCCAAACTCCTCCCTGTAACCCTGAACAAGGGGCTGCATGGCCCGGGGCTGCATGGTAGGGAAACCACCACTGTCTGCCATCACTTCGGGTCTCTACCTGCAGCCTGCACCCCAGTGGGGCCACTGATGGTGGGAGATAAATGCCTGTCACCAGCTGCCACTTGCACTGCCCACAAGCAGTACTCTGGTGTTGGTTGCCAGTTTTGCTCCACATCCCAGGCTGTGGGGCTCGTTTCACAAGTATTATGGATTGGATTGTGTACCCCAAAAAGATATGTTGAATTCCTAAGTCTAGTCCTTCAGAATGTGAACTGATTTGGAAAAGCAGCAGAGGCAGATGTAGTTTGTTAAGAGGAAGTCTATTTTACGAGAGGGACTCCTAATCTAACATGCCCTGTGTCCTTACAAGAAGATGATCAGGCAAAGACAAACACACAAGAATGCCATCTGATGACAAGGATAGAAATTGGAGTTATGCTACACAAAGCCAAGGAATGTCAAAGATTGGTAGTAATTCACCAGAAGCTAAGCTGAAGAAATGCAGGATTCTCCTACAGGTTTCAGAGAGAGCTGAGCCCTGCCAAACCTTAATTTCAGACTTCCAGCTTCCAGGACTGTGAAAAAGTAAATTTCTTTTGTTTTAAGTCACCAAATTAATGATGTTTTGTTACAGTAGCCCTAGGAAACTAATATATCAGATAACATAGAAAGACATTCCAATGTCTGACCAGATACCCACATGGCCCACGAGGTCATTTTGCTACTTGTTATTTTGCCCCACTCTTACATCTGTCAGATACCTGCTTAGTGACAGTCACATGTGCTGAAGGCCAAAGGCAATATGTTTGCCATTGCAATGGTATGTCTTGGAAATATCAAAGAACATTCCAACTGACTCACAAAGTGAGTATTTTATTGAATCTGCCAACACTGTATTCAATTTCTGGGAAACTAATAATTGTATATTTTTGTTCATTTTGGAAGGGCAATGATTCACTAAGGCAGCACAAACTATTCTGGTATCACGTAACATTTAGAATTGTCTACCTTGAGGGAAAACTGAGATTTAAATAGCTGTAAATTATCCATGAATTTGTCTTTTTGTTCTGATTTTCATTACCATATTTTAAAAACTTTTTTTAAAGATTTATTTATTTATGCATACAAGAGCTGGGGTACAGGCCAGAGATGTGGGGGTGGGGGGGTGAGAGGATTCACCAGAGACAGAGTGGGAAACAGAACAGGCGGACTGAAATACAGTGCTGAGGGGAGCAGCGGGTGAGACAGGAGAGGTCTGCTATGCCATGTAAGTTGCTCCCTGGCCTGCTGGGAATCAAACTCATGCTGCAGAGGCTGCAGATTTCTTCATAGTGCGATGCTTAACCCCTTGTGCCACCAGGGAGGCCCCCTGATTTTCATTACCATATTTAATTGGATTGCAAGTTTGTCGAATTTTTGAAAATCAGTATGCTTCTTGGCTTAAAAAAAAAAATAAAACAAATGTGTATTTTACTCCATGCTCTAATAAAAAAGTAAGTCTTCACAGTGAAAATAACTAGAAATTATCTTATGTTGAATGAACATTGAAAATATGATTCTCAAATGATATGATTCTTAAAACCTAATTCTCTTTATAATATCAAAAGGAGAGAAAAGTCTAGGAGTATCAGCAACCTCACAGGATACTTTCTAACATACTTTTTTCACAATCATATGTTCATATTTCAGATTCATTCTCCTCTGAAAGAATACACTCTACAGCTGTGACTGGTGCATAGAATTCTAAAAGTAATCCATTTTTTAATATTAGGCATTTCATTCTCCTGGTAGACATGATTTAAAAGCAAAACCAATGTTAACTTTTTTTAAAAGTGTCTTTACTTCTGAAGCATTGTGCTAAATATATGTATATCTACATATATCAGTGGACTTGATATATAAATATATATAAATATATATATAAATATATAAATATATATTATATAAGTATTGAGTGAGATAAGTATTGATAAGAAATCGGAAGCTCAGATTGACTTAATGGCATTTCAGTTTTCAAATTCAGGGCTATTTAAATCACTGTATTTCCATAGCTAATTCTTACTTGTTTTCCTAAAATAAGAGTGTGGGCAGCAAATCACTGGGGCCTTAAAACAGAAAGCAGGAAGAATGAGGAGATCAAAGAAGAAATTAAAAAATTTTTTGAATTGAACGACAAGGAGGACACCAATATCCTAAATGTATGGGATGCAGCAAAAGCAGTAATAAGAGGAAAATATATAGCAATAGAAGCTCACATCAAGAAACAAGAAAGAACTCAAAGAAACAACCTAATCTCGAAGCTCAAAGATCTAGAAAAAGAACAACAAAAAAACCCCAAAACCAGTAGAAGAAAAGAAATAATAAAAACCAAAGCAGAAATAAATGAAATTGAAACTAAAAAAACAATCCAAAAGATCAATGAAACCAAGAGCTGGTTCTTTGAAAAAATCAATAAAATAGACAAACCCCTAGCCAGGCTCACAAAGGAAAAAAGGGAGAAAGCACAAATAAACAGGATCATCAATGAAAGAGGAGAAATCACAACGGACACAGCAGAAATCAAAAGAATAATCAGTAACTACTATGAACAGTTATATGGAAACAAGTTTAACAATCTAGAGGAGATGGACAAATTCCTACAACTCTACAATCACCCAAAGCTAGATAAAGAAGAAATAGAACACCTAAACAGACCAATTACAATTAGCGAAATTGAAATGGTAATCAAAAACCTCCCCAAAAACAAAAGCCCAGGACCTGATGGATTTACAAATGAATTCTACCAAACATTCAGAGACGAATTAGTGCCTATCCTTCACAAACTCTTCCAAAAAATTGAGAAGGAAGGGACAATACCAAACACGTTTTATGAAGCCAACATTACACTAATACCAAAACCGAACAAGGACAACACAAAAAAGGAAAACTACAGGCCAATCTCCCTAATGAACACTGATGCAAAAATCCTCAATAAAATTTTAGCTATCAGAATCCAACAATGTATCCATAAGATAATTCACCACGACCAAGTTGGATTCATTCCAGGGGCACAAGGATGGTTTAACATCCGAAAATCAATCAACGTTATCCAACACATCAACAAAAAGAAATATAAAAACCATATGATAATATCAATAGATGCTGAGAAAGCTTTTGACAAAGTGCAACACCCATTCATGATAAAAGCCCTTGAAATTCTTGGGATACAAGGAACATACCTCAACATCATAAAGGCCATCTATGACAAGCCAACAGCCAGTATCATTCTCAATGGTGAAAAGCTGAAAGCAATTCCATTAAGATCTGGAACAAGACAAGGATGTCCACTCTCACCATTGCTTTTCAATATAATACTGGAAGTCCTAGCCAGGGCAATAAGACAAGAGAAAGACATCCAAGGAATCCAAATAGGAAAAGAAGAAGTCAAACTATCACTATTTGCAGACGATATGATATTATACATAGAGAACCCCAAAAACTCCACAGAAAAGCTAATTCAACTCATCAATCAGTTCAGTAAAGTGGCAGGATACAAAATCAACACGCAAAAGTCAGTAGCCTTCCTATACACAAACAATAAATCTGAAGAAGAAGAAATCAAAAAGACCATCCCTTTTGTTATTGAAACAAAAAAAATCAAATATTTGGGAATAAATCTAACAAAAGAGGTAAAGGACCTATACAAAGAAAACTATAAAACACTGTTAAAAGAAATAGAAGAAGACACAAAGAAATGGAGAGACATCCCCTGCTCATGGATTGGAAGAATAAACATTATTAAAATGGCCATCCTACCAAAAGCAATATACCGATTCAATGCTATTCCAATCAAAATTTCAATGTCATTCTTCAAAGAAATAGAACAATTATTGATGAAATTCATATGGAATCACAAAAAACCCCGAATAGCCAAAGCTCTCCTGAAAAAAAAAGAAGGGAATGGAGGCATCAGACTCCCAGACTTCAAACTATACTACAAAGCCATAATCATCAAAACTGCATGGTATTGGAACAAGAACAGACATACAGACCAATGGAATCGAATAGAAAATCCAGAAATAAACCCACAGATTTATGGTCAACTAATCTTTGACAAAGGAGCACAGAATATGCATTGGAGCAAAGAAAGTTTGTTCAATAAATGGTGCTGGGAAAACTGGGTCGCTACATGCAAAAGAATGAAGCTTGACCACCACCTCACGCCATACACAAAAATCAACTCAAAATGGATTAAAGAACTAGACATAAGACCTGAAACCATAAAATATATAGAAGGAAATATAGGCGAAACACTACGTGATTTGCACATCAAAGACATCTTTACAGACACATCACCCAAAGCAGTGATAGTGAAGGCAAAGATAAACAGCTGGGACTATATCAAATTAAAGAGCTTTTGCACAGCAAAAGAGACAATAACAAAAACAAAGAGAAACCCCACCAACTGGGAGAACATTTTTGCACCCAACACTAATGATAAAGGACTGATCACAAAAATCTGCAAAGAGCTGATGAGACTCAACAACAACAAAGAAAATAATCCAGTCAAAAAATGGGCAGAAGAGCTTAAAAGAAACTTCTCTGAAGAGGAAATGCAAATGGCCAACAGGCATATGAAAAAATGTTCAACATCACTTGTCATCAGGGAAATGCAAATCAAAACTACCATCAGATACCATCTTACACCAGTGAGAATGGCACATATTAAAAAAACTAGCAACAACAAATGTTGGCGAGGGTGTGGAGAAAAAGGAACTCTTCTGCACTGTTGGTGGGAGTGCAAACTGGTCCAACCACTGTGGAAAGCTGTGTGGAGATTTCTGGACCTACTAAACATAGAGCTTCCATATGACCCAGCAATTCCACTCCTAGGTATTTACCCAAAGGACACAGAAACATCAATTCCAAAGAACACCTGCACCCCTATGTTTATAGCAGCACTGTTTACAATAGCTAAGCTTTGGAAACAACCCAAATGCCCAAAAATAGATGACTGGATCAAGAAGATGTGGTACATATATACCATGGAATATTACTCAGCATTCAAAAAAGATAAACACATGCAATTTGCTGCAACATGGATGGCGCTGGAAGGGATCATGCTCAGCGAAATAAGCCAAAAAGAAAAAGAAAAATACCGGATGGTCTCACTCATAGCAGGAATCTAGAAAACTTAAATAAGGGACCAGGAAAATGAATAACTATAAGAAAGTGAAAATCAAAATCAACAAAAAACTATGAACCAGAGACACTTTTAGGGGGGCGGGGGCGGGAGAGGAGGGATTGGGGTCAGAATTGGGGGCTGCAATTGTATGGGGAATATAACAATAAAATTTATAAAAAAAAAAAAAAAAAAAGAAAGCAGGAAGATCTCAATGAAGAAAAGAGAATAGGAGCATTAGGGTTAAAATTCCCACACCTTTTAATCTTGCCTGGCACTTTCCTTGAAAATGCTTTGTTTGATGTGGGAGCCACAAGGTGAATGGGACAATTGTGCACTTGAAATGAGGCTAATACAGATTATGTTGTGCCAAGAAATATAACATGCACAATGGATTTTGAGACTTAATATGAAAAAACAATGCAAAACATCTCTAAGTTTTTATGTTGATTATATGGTGAAATATATGTAGACACACTGAGTTAAATATGCTATTACAATTTATATCACTTGTTTTTTTTTTTACTTTTTTTAATATGACTACAAAAAAATTGAAATTACGTATATTACTATCAAGCAACACTGCTTTAAATATCTAGATAACAAGGATACCCTGAATAATGCTACTCTAATTTAAACAAACAAAAAAATAAATAAGAATTGGCATTTTGAGAAAGATAATGTTACTGTGGTTCAAACATAATCATTTTCTAAAGTACCATTTTGTCTTTAAGATAATTCCACTGCTTAGTTTTTAAATTCAATTCCAAAACTTTTTTTAATACTGAGCTATAAAGGTTTTTGCATGGTAAATTGTTTTCAAAACTGGTTTCAATTCTTCCCCCTTTATTTGCACTATTTGGTGGCTCTTCTCAGAAGGAGATGGGGTTCATTGTCCTACTCCTTAAATCTGAGTTGGCCTTGTGAGTTGTTTTGACCAATAGAATGTGGCAGAAAGGATGGTGTGCCAATTCTGGACTTACATATCAACAAGCCTGAACTCTCCCTCCTCCTTTCTTGGAATCCTGCCCAAGTTTCATGTGGGCAGACACTGAACTAGCCTGCTGAGAAGTATGAGAGACCACATGGAAGAGACAAGCTGTCCCAGATGAGCCCATCTGTGTTTTCATGGCTGCTTGAACAAATTACTACAAATTCAGTGGCTTAAAACAACACCAGTGAATCATCTTACAGTTCTGTAGGTCAGAAGTCCAACACTTAGCTCATAAGTCTAACTCAACCCATCACCAGGGCTGTGTTCTTTTCTGGATGTTCTAGGGGAGAATTCTTTTCCTTACCTTTGTGATGTTTTCAGGCTGCCTGCATATCTTGGCTTATGTCCTCTTCCTCTGTCTCCAAAGGCAAAAATGCATGTAGTCATTCTCTCCTTCTATCATTCTGACTGTCCCAATCTAACTCTCATATTTTTAAGTTGTTAGAGTTGTTATTAGAGAGGGCCCACACATATAATCCAAGAAAATATCCTTATTTTAAGATTGATGGGTTACAAATGCCCAAAAATAGATGACTGGATCAAGAAGATGTGGTACATATATACCATGGAATATTACTCAGCATTCAAAAAAGATAAACACATGCAATTTGCTGCAACATGGATGGCGCTGGAAGGGATCATGCTCAGCGAAATAAGCCAAAAAGAAAAAGAAAAATACCGGATGGTCTCACTCATAGCAGGAATCTAGAAAACTTAAATAAGGGACCAGGAAAATGAATAACTATAAGAAAGTGAAAATCAAAATCAACAAAAAACTATGAACCAGAGACACTTTTAGGGGGGCGGGGGCGGGAGAGGAGGGATTGGGGTCAGAATGGGGGGCTGCAATTGTATGGGGAATATAACAATAAAATTTATAAAAAAAAAAAAAGATTGATGGGTTAATTCCATCTGTAATCTTAGTGCCTCTTTGCCATATAACATAACATATCCACGGGTTATAGGAATAAAGATTTGGACATCTTTGAGTGGGTTTTTATTTAGCCCATCACACCCTACATGACCAGACAGCACCTAACTAATCCCAGAAGAAGGACATGTGTGAGTGAGTCTAGTTGTGATCAGAACTTGAGTCCAGCCCAAACTGCTGCTCTGACAAATGATCAATTAAATAAAGATTGGTTAAACATCTTACTCAAAAACTTGGGTACTTTGTTGTGCAACAAAAGAAAACTGATACAGTTTTTGGGAAAAAAAAACAAAACAAAACAGCAGATGCTAGTTGACATCATAAACTCACATTCCAATATTTAATTTGTAAAATAATCCTAATAATTTGAGGCATTTCTTTTTTATTTAACTGTTTCATAAATAACTTTTTACTGCTTTTATTTTATGAACTGGAGGAATGATAATATAATTAGAACAAGCTCTCTCTCCCTACAAAATTGAAGTATAAGAAATTATATTTATCTGCCCTTCCCTTCCTATCAACATTTTTAACTCTGTTTATAGAAGATGACTTCTGTCAGCAAAAGTGAGTCTTGGGCCTCCACGGTGGCGCAGCGGTTGAGCGCTGGGTTGCGAAGCTGCCCTCGGCCTCTGCGGCGCCAGTTCGATCCCCAGCTGCTCCCCGGCCACCAGAGGAGGGTCCCACATGGCGCGCAGACCTCTCCTGCCGGCCCGCTGCTCCCCTCAGCAGTGTACTTCGGTCCTTCTGCCTGCTCTGCTCCCTGCTCTGGCTCTGGTGAATTCTCTCACCCTCCCACACTTCTGACTGTAACCAGTGCATGTATAAACAAATAAACAAATAAATAAATAAAACATGCCTCTATTAAAAAAAAAAAGTGAGTTAATATATCAAGTCCTGTTTGGAATAATGACTCAACCTGGGCCAAATTTCCATTAGTGAATAAATGATATTTTTCAAACAACCTACTAAATTTTTAGTTGACTTTTAAGTGCGTTCAAAATGCAGTAAATTACTTTTGTTTTGCTCTCTGTGGTATAGATTACAGTCACCTTTTGGAGGAATCATGACTATGTTTATCTTTACGAGATGGCCTTGGTTTGCCTCACAGTATAAATCCTCTGGTTCAGTTATGAAGAAGAAAGGAAATAAAGTCGAAGTAGCTTTCTGTTAGGCATAACATTTTAACCTTCCAAGTAATACTTCAGAGAAACTGGGACTCTCTTTAAAAGTTTCAAATGGAAATTATGAACCAAGTAGAAAAATTTCTAATTAGAACACATGAAGTTTTTACTTTGTAATGTTTTTACCTTGTAATGTTTAACCTATGATCCCAAGATTTCCATTTCAAGTATTTACTAGCATAATATGGAAAGAGCAATGGGTCTACATCATCATTTTGGTGGCAGTCTAATAAAATGGGACCCATTTACCTATTACAGCTTTGAGCTGTAGAATTTCCACCAAGGGCGTGTGTGAATACCTGTGTGTGTCTGTTTGTGTCAGTGGCAAGGGGTTCTTTGCTACAAACAAAATTTATTACTAAAGATAATGAAACTGGAAAGTAATAAAAGCAATTATTTGGTAACTTAACAAAATACACATTTAAAACTCTTTGAAATTAATGTCACCTGCTAATGGCTCCTACTTCAATATTAGAACAGGGAGAACAAATAAATAAGCTATATCATTGAATTTGCTCGGTTTTTGTTAGTTTTGCTGTACCTTCTGTTAGAATGTTTTAAACTTTGTCTGATCTGCAAAGGATATGAAGTAACGATATGAAAGAATTTAGTTTGTTTTCTATTATTTTTCCCCATAGGGAACAGAATGGATCTGGAGTAACCTGTGAAATTCTGAGTCATGTGTATTGCACAAATACTGAGGTGCGTCTGCTTCATCATTTCATTATTATTATGTTTCTGTTGATAATCATGCAACCAGATATAAGCATCAGGAAATATCACTATAGTTTTTTTTGAGCTGCAATGGCTAATCATATTATTACTGGTAACTGCATAGTTTATACTTTGAAAATGACATTGCTGTCTACCAGCATCAGACATTTCATTTGGACAGATATTTGGGACCTGGGGAGCTTTAAACAAACTGCTTGCAGTGATGTTGCGGGCAACAGCATATTATTATCAATTGAGACCAGAATGGAGAATAGAGAACTCTCCTATCAGCACAGGTAGGTGATGTATGAGCACCTGAGCACATGAACAATTGTGCACTCTTCGGTCTATTGGACAATGAAGTCAGAAGAGATATAGCTTCTTTCTCATAGGAAAAGCTCAATGTGCTTTATGGGGCTTTGTAAAGTGATTTTTACCACAAACATGATGACAGTAGGTAGAGACTCAATTTCATTGATCTAGTAAGAGTAAATTCTAGGTATATGAAGATGAGTAGAGAGATGGGAGAAAAAACACTTAGAAAACCAACTATGTGTACATCTCCATTACATCATTGTATTTAATGCTGGTAACTATAGGTATTATATTTCTGGCATGTGGATAAGAAAACAGTTCAGGGAGGTTAAGCCACTTTGTATGTCAAAATTTTTTGTAAAATTTTTTTGTAAAATTCAAATTACAGTGAGATTCCAAATCAAGTGTTGTGACCACTGGAGTAGGATGGCTTTTTCCCCGTAGGAGTTCATAACCCAGTCCAGTGATAATGTTCATGGACATTTGCTGACACTTTTGACTATGACAGAATATGGTTTTACACACAATATCAGATATGATGAACAACTTGTTTAAAAATTATCTTTATTGAATTCATAATCATGGACACATTAATCACAAGCACATATACCTGAAAGGAACTCTTAGTTATTTTTTAAATATTTATTTTGATTTTATTCATGCATACAAGAAGTGGGGTGTAGGTCAGAGGTATGGGGGGGTGAGAAGATTCACCAGAGACAGGGTGGGGAGCATAACAGGCGGATCCACCGAAATACACTGCTGAGGGGAGCAGCGGCCGAGACAGGAGAGGTCTGTTGTAACCATATATGGGTTAGCTCCCTGGGTGGGATCAAATCATGCCACAGTGGCTAGCGATAGCTTGGTAGCACTGAGACTTTAACCCTTGTGCCACCAGGAATGCCCCTCTTAGTTATTTTTTAAAAGCCCCACACATGTTTCTTGTGAACTTTATCAGCACTATACTGAAGAATGTAGCAGGGATAAAGGTGTCATGTATGTTCTGTTTAAATGTCTTATTAGTGGTCACACATATTTGACAAATATTTGACAAAATTTGGCATATTTGGAAAATGTTTGATTAATTTCTTAAAAGAAAAAAAATTTCAAGTCTTTGAGGCTAAGACCATAAATATTATCCTTATAAATATGTCTCTATCCATATATTGTTACATGCATAGCTTATATTTAATCCTAGTTCTTGTAGTGGGGATTAATATACAACTTTTAAAAATTAAAATCACAAGACTATAGAGGTTAGATAATTTATAAGCACAGACATTCACATTTAAATCAGTATTACTATAAATTCCAGACTGTCTACAGATAGCACATATTGACTTCTCAAATAGTGACTTGAATAAGGGTTGTCATTGATTTTTATACATAGACTTGAAACAGAAAGATCAGAGAATGGACAATAGAATTAGAAATACAATTTTTTTTTAATCATTGAGTTAAAATAGCAGAAGGACAAAAGTAATTTTAAGTGGCAATCTGCTAGTTGCATCAAGGGTAGCTATGGGAATGACATCACCAGGAAAGAAAAGAGTAATTATTTCAGCAGACAATTAATCAACCTCTGGACTAAAAGATTTAGAACAAAAACATCATTGATAATTCTCCACTTCCTGGCTACAGTGTTGGAAAGAGCTACATGACTTGGTTCGGCTTGGCCAGGTGACCTGCAACTGGTTCATGGTTAATTATGGGCACCTTATTGCTGATCTTTGAAGTTTCATGACACACATGAAAGAGTATAAGCATACATGTAATGAGCCAGAGAGTAGCTCATTTCTTCGTGCTTTTTCACATATGCACCATATGAATACTGAAAAATAATGATTTGCATGCAAATCTGTTGAATGACCGAGAAATAGAAATTTATAATAGTACCAGAGCTTTTCATTTTGCGTCACAACAAGAAATTCAAATCATTTCTGTTCCACTTAACAGCTTGTCTGCTTTCCTATCAGTACAATGCATGTGAGGCTCTTGAGATAAGGTTATTATTTAAGCTAAAAAAACAGATGTATATGCAACATTTGGCTTAGTGCCTGGAACAGAGTGATACCAAACAGTGGCTGCTGTTGGCATTTATGTCATAGGATATAACATTGTGCTGTCTGACTCTTAAAGGAAATCTTACACTCAAATTTGTCTCAAGTGAGTATTGGTCTCATGTGATTGACACCAGAAGGCCACTAGCAGAGCCAAACTGGAGAAAATCCAGTGTCTGTCTTGTAACTACAGAGGGTTACTATTTAGGTTTGGGCTGTTGTCTTTGATTCCTTTAAATCTGACCAACCTGGTACCTCACCAGCATTAAACTACTTCCTCTCAAGGTTTTCATTTGCAGAAACAAGAAGGCCCTTGAGGTCAATAACTAGTTATTTATTTTTAACTGTTTTAAAATAAAAATAATACTGTGAGACTTTTGCTTCCGCTTTCTTTCTGAAATGATCCTTGACAGGAACTGGAAATAGTTCTTGTCAATGCAACCATTATCTTTTGTGAGCTTAAGGATGTGGGAGGTAGGGTGGAATTTTTGAGTTCTTTGTACATAGAAATAAAGTGTCTGTCATTGAGTAAAAATAAATTATTGATTTTTAAATCAAATCAAAATATTGAGTCAAACAACTGGGTACTGTACTTGAATTTTCCCTTATTTAAGAACTGGTTTTCACAGTCTTATGATTAGTGGGTGGAAATAAGGGATTATGAAAAACAAAAACATGTTTTGGGTTTCACGATCCCTATAGAGGCAATTATAAGATAGTGTGGGAAAAATTTCAATGACCATAATTTCCCAGGAAAATAAATCATCCTCTTTCTTGCCTTATCAGATAAGCAAGCTGACAGAATACTTGACAATTTTAGAATATGTAGTTCCACTTTCCACTGGAGACCTGTGCATGAAGCCACAATAATTCCTTCATGTGCCAAGATTTTTTCCTTTTCTTGGGAGAAGGGTGTTAAGTGTCTTTAGCACTACTTCAGGGCTTGGGCTTGGGAAAGTCATTAGAGCAAGACAAATGACTGGTTTTGCTGGAGAGGAAATAAGGAAATCTGGACACATGAGAGTGGAATAATGACAGAGAGCAGATCAAGTTTTGATTTCCTCCAGTGATTAAGAGATGAAACAACATGGGGTAACTGTGTTATTGCTTCAAAACCTGCAAAATCTAAGTATCCGTGGCCTACAAGTAAAGAAAGTAAAAGAAGGGGCAGTGATCCCTCTCATTTGTTGCTTAAATTCCTTCCAAAGTTCTAATTGTTTCAGGAATAAACTCCCCAATATAGGGTTTGCTTACTCTGGCTTCTACCTACTTATTCAGTTCCTGTGATTGTCTTTCTTTCTTTGAACCTTGGACTTCACATGTTATATTCATTAAAAACAGCAATATCACCACACTACATCAGAAATGTGCCACTCTGCCTTTGAATTTCATGCCTCTTGTTTGCAATGCCTCTCCCTAATCCTTTTCTATCTTTCTCTAACTGATAGATCACGGTTTAGAACATGCTACTTAGCCCTGTAACTGGGTTGTGTGTATTTTTGATATCATTGCAAAATATCCTTATTTTTCTCAATCATTTATCATATTATAATACTCTATTTTATTGTCTGTATCTACTATCACATTAGTGGTGTTGATTTAATTGGTTTTCAGTGGGACCTCATCAATGACTTATTTCAAAAGCTCCCTGGTGATTCTTGCTCATCGAAAGGATTAAGACCCACTCAACTAGACTGAAAGCTCCATTCCCGTAGGGAGTTTGACTGTCCAGTTCACTGACATAACTTATTTTTCTAGTCCAGTACCAGAAAAAAGTTAATATTAAAAAAAAAATCTATGCATCAAATATCATTATATCCCCAGTGCTTGGTTCTTTGTTAAACATAATTGCTGAATGAATGTGTGCATTCAATTCTGCATGGATTACATAAATTAGTAAAAAAATATGCTTTACATTGATTTATTATTTGACAATTTTATTTACTGATATTAACCTTAGAGTTAACTCTGTTAATACAGTTCTAGTTTATTTTCCTGATATGTAGTTCTCATTGTCTAATTACACAATCATTAATCCATTATAACATGCTTTACTTTTAAAAGGTTATAGTTGGATGAGAATAAGAGAGCTGGAGAAGCATACCAAGAGTTCTTATATAATCACTCATACAATCAGTGATAAAAATATTTACAGTGGTTGTAATGATTTTCTTATGGGGAATATCTCTCATAGTTAGCATCTTCTTTCTGGAGGCAGAGATTTTCCAAGTGGTTTGGCATATGTCCAGTTAATTGAAGCTTTGAACAAACTCTGTTTAAGTTCTTTGGAAAACTGCTAAATCTTCTGAGGTCACTCCAGACCATTTGCCTTTTTCTGTTATGCACTGAGGCAGGAAATGTTTTCCTCTGTTTTGAAATGAGCAAGTCAAGGGGCGGGTGAAGAATGCACATAGAACAGCCCGCTATCAGCCCCTTCCAGTTGTTTACCATGGTCTTTTTCTTAACGGGGGACATCAAGTTCTTTTGGAGACTAGTTATGGTTTTATACATAGGACAAAATAAACAGTTCCTGGAGGACTTCAAAGGATAGCTATTTTGGGGTCTTATGTTGCATTTTCCTTCAATCGAAAGAGGAAAAAATAAGATTTGAGAGAGGACTACCATATCTTAGGTTAAGCTATAGTCAGTTGGTAAATTTGGTGGTGGGTGGGGGGTTGAAAGCTGGAAAGCCCTCACCTTTCTGTCACTTAATTTTATGCTTCTGAGTGGTCATGGCCCCTGCCCAAGGTCATCTGAAAACAATAGTACCTGAGTCATTGACATTCTTAAGAAATTGTTTAGAAGGGGTTGTTTGGAATTGCTGTAGTCTGACCTGAGTCATCCCACACTGGGCCAGGGAGTCTCAAGAATTGGATTCTTCCCAGAGGAACTCTTCTTGCAGTGAATCTCCAGAAGGAAGAATGTAGATAGTGTATTGCCTCAGATTTACTGTTGGGTAGGAATTGGCTTAGCTTGAACATTTTTTTGGATAAAGTAAATTTGCTTTTGGCAGAATTTGTGAGAGAGACCACTTTAGAGGAAGGTATGATGATTTTGTGGGAAGACTATGGAATTTGGAGCCAGATGGACTTAAAGCCTGTCTTTACCACATACTGTGTGAAGCAGATAAGACACTTAAACTTTTGGAGGCTCATTTTTCTCCTCTAAAATCAAATGAAAGAAATGCAATATCACCAATTTTGTTAAATGTACACTTAATTTTTAAAAATAGTTGTAAATATGCTGTATACTCTACAAAAGAGATTATCCTCCCACTATCCAACTATTATTAATATAGAGAAACATGTAAAGACAACAAATACTTGAATAAGTACAGCTTAAGATTGTAATGGGTAAAAGCATTGAATCTGAAATCAAAAGATTTGCTTCCGGGCCTCCCTGGTGGCGCAGCGGGTTGAGCACAGTGCTATGAAGCTGTTTGCAGCCTTTGCAGTGCAGGTTCGATTCCCTGCCAGCCAGGGAGATACCCACATGGCTCACAGACCTCTCCTGTCTTGCCTCCTGCTCCCCTCAGCAGTGTGTATTTTGGTCTGTCTGCCTGTTCTGCTCCCCACCCTGTCTCTGGTGAATCCTCTCACCCTCCTACACCTCTGCCTTGTACCCCAGTTCTTGCATAAAAATAAATAAATCTTTAAAAAATAGATTTGGTTCCTCCTCTCAACTTTGCATGACATAACACTTACAAAATAGAAATAGTATCTAATTTAATATTATCTAGAAATCAACTGGTATAATGTTTATAATTCTATCTTGAAAGTGTTAATTGCACCATGCCCACATTAGTTATTCAGAGCAGGTTGTATTACTTCTACTGACCTGAAACAAAGTCTTTAAAGAAGGGGAATGGCACACACTTGGGGAAGGACTATTTTTTCACAGCCAGAAAGGAAGACATAGATCTAGTTACATTACGTTTAATAATAGCAGGTTTTGTATTTTCTAAACTACCCCCTAGAAGCAGGACTAAATTTCCTTTAGGGAACCCAGGTGTCTGCTCAGTGGGGTGATTAGGTGGAGCTGAGAAATAGACCAGTTTGAAAATATGGTTCTCCTTCACAAATACTATGTGGTGTGCTTGCAAGTCAAAAGGAGTGTGGTGTGTAGAACTGTGGAGGGAGAGACAAAGGACTTATAGAAAATAGGTTTGGGGGTCTCCCTGGTGGTGCAAGGGGTTAAGCACAGCACTATGAAGCTGTCCACGGGCTCTGCAGCACCAGTTTGATCCCTGGCAGGCCAGGGAGCTACCCACATGGTGCAGGAGACCTCTCCTGTCTCGCCCACTGCTCCCCTCAGTAGTGTATTTCAGTAGATCTGCCTGTTCTGCTCCCTGCTCACCCTGATGAATTCCCTCACTCGCCCCACCCCTCACCTGCCACACCTCTGGCCTGTACCCCAGTTCTTCTCTGCATAAATAAATCTCTAAAAAAAAGAGAGAGAAAGAATATAGGTTTGTGGGACTTGCAATAAAGACGGATATGTGTATTTATTTTAAAATTGTAGCTCATTAACATCTGAAAGGCATTTACTACTAAAACTAAATTTATAGGTTAAAAGTTACTCCAGGACTTCATTATTTTCTGGACTGTCCTTCTGAATTGTTCTGGAAATCCTCTGAAAAAGAGTCATATGTTTTGCAAACTTTTTTTTTTTTTGCAAACTCATTTTAAAGCTTTCTGAGCCTATTGACTCAGGACTTAATATTTTTGCACTTTTTACTTGGTAAATTTCTTTTTTTTAAAAATTTATTTGGTATATTTGCATGTGAAAATATCTTTTTATTATGGAAATTAACAAGTGGTTGCCCAAGTAGAGAGAAATATCCATCTTTGTTCAAAAAAAAAGAATTAGTTGATAATTGTTGAAAGTAAGTGTAGAATAAATGGAATTAATCAGTGTTTTTACACCACTAGCCCCTGGGACTATTACCGGAGGCCTTGACCATGTTAACGCAGAAGGCGCATGGGTGTGGGGCACGCATGCGTGATTGTGGACACTTGGCGCATGGGCGTGCACTCAGGCGTAAGTGTGCACACCTGAGCCTAGAGGCCAGGCCTATAAGGGCGGCGTCACTCAGAGACTCAGAGACGGAGGGCTCTGGGAGGACGGGTGACTACAGAAGACCACAAGAGAATGCCAGTGAAAGAGCAGAAAGATTCAGGGGAGGGGCTAGGAAGCTCAGTTGCCTGCAGAGCCACTACCTTGCCAGTCTGAGGGCTTGCCATAACAGAAGTAAATTTTTTCTTTTTTAAGATTTATTTTATTTATACAAGAACCGGGGTACAGGCCAGAAGCGCGGGAGGGTAAGAGGATTCACCAGAGACAGAGCGGGGAACAGAACAGGCAGACTGAAGATAACACTGCTGAGGGGAGCAGCGGGCGAGTCAGGAGAGGTCTAGTTCGCTGTGTGGGTTGCTCCGAGGCCGGCGGGTATGGAACCAGTGCTACAGAGGTTGCGGACAATCTCATAGCGCTGCGCTCAACCATCTGCGCCACCAGGGAAGCCCTTTTTTCAAGTCTTAATGAAACATTTGTGTAGCCACTTTGTGATGCCAGCAAGGCACAGTGCAGCTTCTCTATGATCTGGGCAGACGGGTAAAGAAGGAGTCCTGGAGCCCTCGGTGGCTTTTTCAGGCTTTTAATGATCTTCCCACAGCATTTGTAGTGAGGCAGCCAGGTGTGGGGCAGGCAGGGGGCCCCGGGGACCTCGAGGCTGGCCTCCTAGCCCCTGGTGAATCTTTACTTTCTCTGGACTCTGGCTTCCCTCACCGCCTCTTCACTGCTCTCTACTGCACTAGGCCACGCAGTCTTCTGCCCCTCCTGCCTCTGCTGCTGCCCTTGTATGCTTAATCTCTGGCTCAGGTGTGCCCACGTACGCACGCCCACACCATACTGCTGGTGCCACCATGAGTCACGCGTATAAGTCCACAAGTGTCGATCATTGATGCTAATGGCGATGGGAAAATGCTGATAACTTCCATTTACTCTCCATGCTCTTCCTGGATCTGTCGTCACCCCCTACATACCAAGTAGATGGTGCTTACAGATGTTGATTGAAGGGCTCAGGCCACATCTGGGACTTCAGAACCAGGGGGCAGCCCTGGAGAGGTGGGCTGGCTTAGTCAATGTAGGGCAGAGATATGCCACAGATATAGAAGCCTGCAAAAAGCAGAACTTATCCTGCCTGACAGCAACAATGTACCTAGAGCTGCAGCTTGAAATATTCTCACTCCCCCAGCAGGAGACCTTGAAGACAATAGACAGCCCTGGTGACTAATGGTGTGCATGGGGTCTGTGCAAGGTGGTGACTGTCAGCTTGACACAGGGTTGAGTAGTTGGACACTTCAGATGTGACTCCAAACCAGTAGGAAATACTACATTGACTCAACTGTGTCAAAGTGTTCCAAAAACACTTGGCTCACCTCACCTGGGACCAATGCTAACAACTAAAATGAGGCGCATACTGCTACTGGCCAGAGTTCAAAGCACCTGGGACCTGAAAATAGGCACAAGCGCCCAGAGCAATACTCTGTACTTGAAAGGCAAAGGGAACAAAGCCCAGAAATGACTATTTCAATCGAGCCCCTTCCGCTGCAGGATCTAGAGAGGCCTGCTGGGGAGGCAGTGTTGTATGGAAGGCACATGTGGACCTTGAGAATATGGGTTGGTTCCCAGGGTAGGGTAGCTGAGAAGAATGTCATAGCATGTTTTGGGTGTGTTACACTAGAGCAAGCACAGGAGAGCTAGATGCTTCTTAACACATCGCATGTCTCATTGGCATCATAAGTCTCCACCCAGGGGTGTGCGTTCTAGCAGGCTGGTAAGACCTGGGTCACTCGTTGGTCAGCTGCCTGCCATCTGCTTCTGCAGGGCTGTCAGGTTTCACATAGTTGTGGGGTCATTGCCCTAAGGCAGGAAGCTTCTGCAGGTGGAATGTGTTTCTTGGTGAATTCCTGTTAGACTGGGAGCTTAATCACAGAAAGATTAGACAATGAAGGTGCTGTAACACTTTGAGGTATTGGCCCCAAGAGGGGTTCATTGTAGATTTCTTTAACTCAACTTGGGTGTAGGAGATTTGAATTCTAGGTACTTGTATTAGCGTGTGACCAGGGTACCCAGGGACCCCAAACAAATGGAACCCATGTTCTAAAATAAGGTCCTGCCATCTGCTGCATAAAGGCTAAGCATATGCTTAGTGTAACAGATCTTTAATAGAATTAGTGTGTATAGAGGGAAGAAAGGACATTAGTTTTCCAATAACCCCCCCCAAATTACCATCCTTTTGTGGGCATCTGCCCAGCCAAACAAGGTTGGCCCAAAGTCGGGCCACCGAGGCCTAAACGTTTGCCCCAAGTTTAAGGCATCGTCTGGCAGAAAAACACAAAAAAAGGGGGTGAAAGGGGCCAGGCAAGTGTGGGACAAAAGGAGCAAAATAAAAACACAAATCAAAATAGCATCTGCCATTACCATCATTACCTATCAAGATAACAGCTGCTCCATGTGTCTTTCAACCTCCTGTCTCTCCCAAGTGTCTGAGTGCCTCTCCTCCATGCATCTCCAAATCCCTGGGTTCAAGTCTAAGTCAGAGAAGCAAGAGGCCTCTTTAAGAGCCCACCTGCTTTCTGTGTTATCTAACTTCACCCAGCTGCTCAGCTCCCATTCCCAGTCATGTAAGTGGGGGTGGAGAACATGGAAGATACGGTATGATGGTGACTATAGTTAACTCTGTTGTCTATTTGAAAATTGGCTAAGAGGGCCTCCCCTGGTGGCGCAGTGGTTGAGCGCTGCCTGCAGCCTCTGCAGGTCTAGTTTGTTCCCCGGCCGCCGGCGAGGGTCCCACCAAAAAAAAAAAAAAAAAAGAAAATTGGCTAGGAGAGTAAGTCTTAAAGATCTCACCACAAGATAAGGCATGTTTGGAACTATGTGTGGTAATGGATGTTAATTATGGACTGACTGCAGTGATCATTTTATATATATATATGAATATAGAAATAGACTTTATACCTTACATCTGAAGCCAACAAATCTTATGTGCCAATAAGACTCCAAAAATGAAAGAAGGGCCTCCCCAGTGGCACAGCGGGTTGAGTGCAGCGCTGTGAGGCTGTCCACAGCCTCTGCAGTGCCGGTTCAATTCCCAGCCAGCCAGGGAAATGCCCCATATGGTGCCGCAGACCTCTCCTAACTCGCCCGCTGCTCCCCTCAGCAGTCTGCCTGTTCTGCTCCCGCTCTGTCTCTGGTGAATTCTCTCACCCTCCCGCACCTCTGGCCTGTACCCCAGCTCTCGTATAAATATATCTTAAAAAGAAAGGAAATTATATATTTTTAGGAATAATCTTGAGTTTAAGTAGAAATCTATATTCTTGAGTTGAAAATTTTACCCCCAAACATTTTCAAACTTTGGAAATTAAAAGATAGTCATTTGTTTTATTTAGAGTAATGTTACTATTAGTTACAGTATATATATTATTAAAACAATATAAACTATAGGTATAAATCAAACATAATCTTGAATTATTAGCAGTGAAACTAAAACAAGACGTCCTGGTATAAAATAGCCTCTAACCCAGGGGCTAAATATTTTTCACAGCTGTTTGGACGTCACAGAAGTCCTGCTATCTTTATAATGCACAATTTTAGCTTTCTATGTTGCTTGTATGTAACTATGCTGATCAGAGAACAGTTTATGTTTATTCCTAGCATCTAAGCAACTTCACTGGTACTATTTAATTTTGGGAGGGGGGAGATATCATTTTTCTGTTAGCTGGGATATTTGCCAGTGTATTCACACACAAAGGGGAGAGAGAGATGGTGTGGCTTTCTATAACGCCTAGAGATATCAAAGCCATCACAATTATTTACAGTAATTTAGGTATCATAGCATATGTTCTATAGAGTGAAGGTGTGTATGAGAACAAAAATGCCTGGTTTACCTTCTCAATGATTTTGCCATCCCTTTGGTTTGGTCTTTCTGGTCTTCATCTTCTCTGCTGTAACACATCAATGTTTTCTAAATTCCATACATGTAATAATTGGATTCATATTGTTAGAAGTTTTCAGCTGTGGCTTTTATCAATCCCTTATATGCCTATACATATGGTTCATCTTTCCATTTTGAGCTCTGAAATTAAACTACTTTTCCACATATCACTTAAAAATATGCAAGAGTTGACACCTACAATAAATTTGTATGGTAGTATCTGGAATTATCTTGAGTAGTAAAATGCTCTGCTTTATTTGGCATCTCCTGTTGGTTAGTTACTTTGAAATCTTTTTATATGCTTATTATCGGTTATTTGACTGCCCTCTTCAGTGGAGAAATGTTGGCTTATTGAAGAAAACTGAGTTGCGGGCCTTTAGCTTTTAGTTCGTTTTCTGTTTTGAACATGAGGTCCTTGTCAAATGTCTTCTTCCACTCTTACTTTTCACTGTCTTTTTAGTTTTGATGAATAAAGTTATTTAATATTAATGAGATACAATTTGTAATTGTTTTCTTTCCTGGTGAATTTTTTTTAGGTTCTTCTTAAGAAATCTTATCTTTAATGCATGAAAATATTATTTTCTATTTCTGCTTTAATCTTTATTGCTTTGCAATTTTTATTTTCACATCACAATTTACAAGGAATTGATCTTTGTTTATTGTCATAAATCAGTAATTTGACTTACTGTGTTTGTCTCTTCTTCCTTGATCTGTTTGTTTTTGCATTAATGCTGCACTCTCTTAATTGCTGTGATCGCACAATTAATCTTTAAATTTGGTAATGTGAGTTCTATCTTTAAGAATTGCTTGACTATTCTTGAACTTTTATGTTTTCATATAAATTTTAGTACCAGATATTCAATTTCTGTTGAAATACCTGTAAGGATTTTGATTTGTAAATTAATTTGGGCATATTGGAACTTTTACATTATTGACTCCGTAAACCATGAATATTTATTGAAACCTTTTGAATTTCTGTCATGTTTTGTATCATTGTATAAAAGCCTTACACATCTTTTGTTAGATTTATCCTTACATAGTCCATTTTTTATACTTTTGTAACAGTCATTTTGAATTACACTTTCTGGTTGTTTTTACCAACATATGTAAATATATACAAATAACTTTTATAATCAACAACCTTGTTGAACTCATTAATTGCATCAGTTTATCAATAAATATTTGTATTTTCTACATTCACAAACTTGATTTCCAGTTCTTCCATGTTTTGTTCTTTTCCCTTTCATTAACCAGATAGTGAATGAGTGTGGTTTAAGCAAACACTCTAGTTTCATTTCCAAACTCTGGAGCAGGCTTTAATAGGTCACTAATAAGTATTGTGTTTTCCTATAGGTTTTTTTTTTTTTATTTAATTTTATTTTACCACTCCAGCTGGCAGAGGTTAGCTGGATCGACCACTTGCTGCTGTGCCACCAGTTCCAGGCTTTCATGTAGAGGCAACACTATCTTGCACAAACAGCTTTTGGCTTGGACTACTGGCCACTGTGGACACTGTCTGGGGTAGAACAGCAGGCCATTTGTGGCCATGTGAACTCTTTCCCTATCCCCCATTGTAAATAAACCCTGTCATCACTGCCCCCTAAGCCTGTGTTTTGTCTTGCAATTGTGACACATGTGTGAAGAACCCACAGCAGTGACCTGTCCCCAGCCTTTGTACTATTCCAATCTGACTTTTACCACTATCGAAAAAGCCTCTCCTCCTGTGTGTTAAATACAGTGAAATTTTTGCTGCCCAAAAGTTTTTTAGCTTCCTTGGCATTTGGCATGGGTGGATAATTTACTTTTCATTTCTTTTTTTTTAATTTCTTTTTTAATTTCTCTATGTTTTACATAATTATTCATTTTTGTAGATTGCTTTCTCTGTTTTTGGTAGGTTTTTGTAGCCATTCATTCCCAGGTTAAGAAAGGCTTCACCTGTTGCTAGTTAATTAAGAGATTTTATAATGAATTTATATTATACTCTATCAAAATTTCTGTCCAATTGTTTTGTCTACTGTACCTTTTATTATTTCTTTTCTCTAAAGAAATAGAAATACTTTTGCTTGAGCAAAACAGAGGCAAGCATTATCTCCTCAGCATGTAGGTGGTTTAAAACATTTATTTCTTTTAAAGACTTCAATAAAATCCTCCTCTTTTTCATTCTCCATTCTTTACCCTGGGAATTTTTTACTCCCCACTTCAGGAGTGTTTGATGCCTCCAACTCCTTATGGTTTACAGGGTTCTGTGCCATAAATCAAATCTCTTTTGGCTTCATCGTTCTTGTCTTCCTTTCCCCTACCTCTGTTGATATTTCATATTTAACTTTTGGTAACTTGCTATTATTCACCACATTCACCATCTTGCTGTTTTCCAGCTTCCACAATTCTTTTTTCCTTAAATTTTTTTAATTTCTTTCCAAAATTATTTTTCATTCATTCAAGTTTAATTTTTTTAGTTAGGTAACCAGATTTAACAAATAGGTACCCAGTTAAATGTGAATTTGAGGTAAACATAAGATTTTTTTCAGTGTGGGTATGTTTCATATATTAAATGGGACACATCTATAATACAAAATTATTTGATCTGTCTCTGAAATTTAAAGTTAACTTATCTTCCTTGTTTTATCTGGCAATCTTATTACGAGTATATACTGGGTTTGGTATTGTAGATATAGATGATAAAGCAGAGATAGAAAATGTTCAAAAATCCCTGTTTAGGAGTTTACATTCCTTTGGGCATGAAAGGTATTACACATAACAAGTAAATTATATATTATGTTAGAGTATTACAATGCTATGGAGAAGAAATGAAGTGGGCTCATGGATATCAGATATGTAAGGATTGTGTTTTCATATTAGGTATGTTGAAAAGGGTGTCGAGAAAGTGAAGTTGTAGCAAGCACTTGAGCAGCATAAATTTTGGGCAGAAGGAGGCAGGATTTCAGCTAATATACTTGAGGCAGAAAACTAATGTGACCCAAGGAAATTAGTAAGAGTTGTAAAATATACTCAGGACAGAAGTAGAGCCAGACCGGTAAACATGGTATATATCATTGTGAAAATTAGCCCTCTCCATTCAGAGAGGCTGGAGGCAGTGTTTTAATATGACTGCTCTTGTTAAAAGAGATGACACGGATAAAAGAAACAACTTGACTGCTTTACTGATAATGGACAGTAATGGGTCAGGTGAGGCCAACAAGGAGGTTACTACTATAATCTAGACCAGAGACCATGGTGGCCTTGCCTAGTATCTGGCAGTGAAGGTGATAAGAAATGGAGAAATTATAAATATCTTCTGATTCAGTGGGATTTCCCCATGGGTTGGACATAAGTATTAAAGAATGAGAGTGAAATCATGGATGATGTTAAGGTCATTGGCCCAAGCAATTGAATGTTTGGTTTAGTTCTATACTATTTCTCATCTATTTTAATTTCCTTTTCTCTTATTTTTATCCTCATTGTTTTATGCTTCAATGATAGTTTACTGGAGCTTTAGTTTAGAGCAATAACAAACCTGTGTTTAACTCAACATATTTGTCCAGAAGTCCATATAGTTATTTTGATAAATTAATTTTACTTAATTTTGATTTGTGTGGGGAGAAATACCTCTGGAATTTTACTGGAATGTGATACAAAAAGGGATGCCAAATAAATGTCCATGACCAAAACAATGTGGCTTGTGTCCATGTAATACATGATTAAAGTAGAATTTCCTTGTTGTATTTGGTTACCATGGAGAGGATTATTTTTTGTCCTTGTGGCACTGCTAAAATGATATCCATGAATTAACTTCTCTGTAATTAAACTAGTACTTTTTTGTGCTTTGGAATGATTAAATGGCAGTCAGCCAAGAATTTTTAAGTGACAAAGAGAAATATCACATACACTGCATAATTCCAGTAGAAATTAGAAAAAGTCTAATAAAGCAGATATTTAACATTGAGAAATATGAGAAGGGCCCATCAAAAGAGCTGCATAAATATATGAATTGTTACAGTCTGTACTTTGTTAATTAGTTTTGATTACTGGTTAGCATGGCAAGGGAGAGTTTCTTTTATTGGCTAGTCAATGTTTTCTTCTGTCTTATAGAAGAAAGTCAAAATTTAATTGGATTTATTTATTTTAGGTATTTCCCATATTCCCCTGTCCTTTCTATGGTCAAAATTATTAGCTAAAGAAATTAAAGAAGTCATAGATGATCATATTTCAGAATGACATACTGTATATTTTCTTTATACAAAAATCTAAAACCTTATAAGAGATAAGAGTAGTTTGTGGCATTAATTGGGGGTCGATATGATGACATTAAGTTATGGTGTGAATCAATTATACTTTCTGAACAAATTTAAAACTAAAATTCTGCAAATGAATAGTGCATTCAATGACAAGTTTATTCTTTTTAAATGGTTGAGACACATTACAAAATTATCAGAGAACCAGAATATTCAAGTTATTTCAGAATTATGTGTGGCCTCTTTCAGTGTCGTTGTGCTAATCAGAGTTTTGTTTGTATCTCCTGTTGTCCTGCTTCTCAAATTGGAGTAAATATAGAACCCTTGTGAGGTAGCTAGTCATTGATATCCCAGATGAATAAGGTGATACTTCCTGGAACAGCCATCTTAGTGTTTTTGTGCAGACCCTGTAGTCAAGATGTTTTTTGGTGCAAATATGTGCAAGAAGACATAATTTATACCTAATACAAATGCTTTTGGACTATACCTCAATCTAAGACCCTCAATCTCTACTATTTGGGTTCTTTGATACAAATATTTGTGGAAGTTTCAGAAAAGTTCTTGTGATACAGTCTTCAGAATTTCTGTAGTTAGAGACTCATCATAGCATTCTCCATGACTCTTTTATTTTTTTTTTTTTTTTTTTTTTTTTTGGATTTTCAATGATTTTTTATTTTTTTTTTTATTTTTTTTTTTTATTTTTTATTATTATTTATTTATTTATTTTTTTTTTTTTTTATAAATTTTATTGTTATATTCCCCATACAATTGCAGCCCCCCATTCTGACCCCAATCCCTCCCCTCCCGCCCCCGCCCCCCTAAAAGTGTCTCTGGTTCATAGTTTTTTGTTGATTTTGATTTTCACTTTCTTATAGTTATTCATTTTCCTGGTCCATTATTTAAGTTTTCTAGATTCCTGCTATGAGTGAGACCATCCGGTATTTTTCTTTTTCTTTTTGGCTTATTTCGCTGAGCATGATCCCTTCCAGCGCCATCCATGTTGCAGCAAATTGCATGTGTTTATCTTTTTTGAATGCTGAGTAATATTCCATGGTATATATGTACCACATCTTCTTGATCCAGTCATCTATTTTTGGGCATTTGGGTTGTTTCCAAAGCTTAGCTATTGTAAACAGTGCTGCTATAAACATAGGGGTGCAGGTGTTCTTTGGAATTGATGTTTCTGTGTCCTTTGGGTAAATACCTAGGAGTGGAATTGCTGGGTCATATGGAAGCTCTATGTTTAGTAGGTCCAGAAATCTCCACACAGCTTTCCACAGTGGTTGGACCAGTTTGCACTCCCACCAACAGTGCAGAAGAGTTCCTTTTTCTCCACACCCTCGCCAACATTTGTTGTTGCTAGTTTTTTTAATATGTGCCATTCTCACTGGTGTAAGATGGTATCTGATGGTAGTTTTGATTTGCATTTCCCTGATGACAAGTGATGTTGAACATTTTTTCATATGCCTGTTGGCCATTTGCATTTCCTCTTCAGAGAAGTTTCTTTTAAGCTCTTCTGCCCATTTTTTGACTGGATTATTTTCTTTGTTGTTGTTGAGTCTCATCAGCTCTTTGCAGATTTTTGTGATCAGTCCTTTATCATTAGTGTTGGGTGCAAAAATGTTCTCCCAGTTGGTGGGGTTTCTCTTTGTTTTTGTTATTGTCTCTTTTGCTGTGCAAAAGCTCTTTAATTTGATATAGTCCCAGCTGTTTATCTTTGCCTTCACTATCACTGCTTTGGGTGATGTGTCTGTAAAGATGTCTTTGATGTGCAAATCACGTAGTGTTTCGCCTATATTTCCTTCTATATATTTTATGGTTTCAGGTCTTATGTCTAGTTCTTTAATCCATTTTGAGTTGATTTTTGTGTATGGTGTGAGGTGGTGGTCAAGCTTCATTCTTTACACGTTCTATGAAGCCAACATTACACTAATACCAAAACCGAACAAGGACAACACAAAAAAGGAAAACTACAGGCCAATCTCCCTAATGAACACTGATGCAAAAATCCTCAATAAAATTTTAGCTATCAGAATCCAACAATGTATCCATAAGATAATTCACCACGACCAAGTTGGATTCATTCCAGGGGCACAAGGATGGTTTAACATCCGAAAATCAATCAACGTTATCCAACACATCAACAAAAAGAAATATAAAAACCATATGATAATATCAATAGATGCTGAGAAAGCTTTCGACAAAGTGCAACACCCATTCATGATAAAAGCCCTTGAAGTTCTTGGGATACAAGGAACATACCTCAACATCATAAAGGCCATCTATGACAAGCCAACAGCCAGTATCATTCTCAATGGTGAAAAGCTGAAAGCAATTCCATTAAGATCTGGAACAAGACAAGGATGTCCACTCTCACCATTGCTTTTCAATATAATACTGGAAGTCCTAGCCAGGGCAATAAGACAAGAGAAAGACATCCAAGGAATCCAAATAGGAAAAGAAGAAGTCAAACTATCACTATTTGCAGACGATATGATATTATACATAGAGAACCCCAAAAACTCCACAGAAAAGCTAATTCAACTCATCAATCAGTTCAGTAAAGTGGCAGGATACAAAATCAACACGCAAAAGTCAGTAGCCTTCCTATACACAAACAATAAATCTGAAGAAGAAGAAATCAAAAAGACCATCCCTTTTGTTATTGAAACAAAAAAAATCAAATATTTGGGAATAAATCTAACAAAAGAGGTAAAGGACCTATACAAAGAAAACTATAAAACTCTGTTAAAAGAAATAGAAGAAGACACAAAGAAATGGAGAGACATCCCCTGCTCATGGATTGGAAGAATAAACATTATTAAAATGGCCATCCTTCCAAAAGCAATATACAGATTCAATGCTATTCCAATCAAAATTTCAATGTCATTCTTCAAAGAAATAGAACAATTATTGATGAAATTCATATGGAATCACAAAAAACCCCGAATAGCCAAAGCTCTCCTGAAAAAAAAAGAAGGGAATGGAGGCATCAGACTCCCAGACTTCAAACTATACTACAAAGCCATAATCATCAAAACTGCATGGTATTGGAACAAGAACAGACATACAGACCAATGGAATCGAATAGAAAATCCAGAAATAAACCCACAGATTTATGGTCAACTAATCTTTGACAAAGGAGCAAAGACTATGCATTGGAGCAAAGAAAGTTTGTTCAATAAATGGTGCTGGGAAAACTGGGTCGCTACATCCATGACTCTTTTAAAAGTGCAAAAGTAGTCTGCAGAGCCCAAGTAGGGTAAACATTGACATGTTTATCATGTCATTTATCATTTGAGTTGCTCAATCTTCCTTTTTACAATAGTTTGCCTACTTTTGTCTCAGAAAAGTCAATTCTGTGTCTTTGGATTATGTTTCTAATGCTGTACAGAATATAGTTATTAATATATATGCATTGAAAACTTTATGAAAAGATTCTACCATATGATATCTTTTAACCTTCACAGCAACCTTCTGGGATAGGTAGTTTTCTTGTCCCTTTTATAGATGAGAACCTGGGCACAGAGTGGTCAAATTGCATCCTCAAAATCACACAGTTCTGACACCTTGCAGAGTGGCATTGTTGGAAGTGGCATGGGATGAAGGAAAGATTACTGAAAGTCCATGTGGAGCAATGAGAAGCCTGCAGGGCTACACTGGAAGTAATGTGAAGCCCCCATCCAAAGGCAGTCTCATATTTATTAATATCAAGTACAAAGGTGGGGCAAGAAAGTAGGGAATGTACATGCATGGGGGAAGCAGTTATTGGGGAAGTATGTTAGGGTGGAGTGACCAGGGGCTATTGCCTGGCAGGGCGATCCATTGTTCCTGCTGGTCAAAGCATATTATCTCCATTCTAACATCTGTCTAGTGTTTTCAGCAGATATTGGTTTCCCAGTATGTTCATACCAGGACTTTAGCCATTGGTGAGAGGCCCCCTGCATGACCCTACACCTAGTTGACAAGCATGAACTCTGGACACCAAGACAATATCCCTGAGAGTAAGGAGAGCTGAGCATTCTACACAGTTCAAAAGAGAACAATCCAGATTTAGACCCAAGTAGTCCTCCTAAGAGGTCCCACCTTTAAACATTAATTTTTGTCTGGAATAATCTTTGTTAGCAACAATCTTTTGTTAAAACAGCAAATAAAATCTTTATTATCATGGACAGAGGTATGACTTATGCAGTGTGATGTGATCCTGACTCAGCTCCCTTAAAAAGCACCTCTTTATACACATTCAGAGCTGAGTGGTCAACTCCAAACCAAATTATGTTTGATGACACTTGTATTCCCTTTCCACAGCCCTCAGCTTCTGCATTCTTGCCCTTTATGGCACACACTCTCTAACTGCTTTCTAACCTTCCCCTCTTGTATAAACAAGAGAATTTGATACCAGCCTTTAAAGTGTGATGGATGGATTCTACTTTACATGGGTGTGAATGAATTTCAGTCACATGCATTTATCTCAACTAGGCATTTCCATTCAAGCTGTTGGTTTTATCTCTAATGGAAGGATTTGAGTCCATTAAAATTACAGCCTCAGTAACATGTGGAAGACAATTTGAGAGTGGGAGGCCCTCAAACTAACTTTATATCTTCATAAGTTACTCCATTTAATGACTCTGTGGGAGGGTAAAGATGGCATAGAGGAACAAAACCACAAAGTTTCTTTGTTTATTTAGGCCTACTCTCCTTTATGAAGTTAATGCTAACAGTGGCCTCAGTTGTAGCAACAATTTTCTGGGGGAGTTTCTGAGGCCAGAAGAGCATATATCCTATTTTTGTCATTTTCTTCCAAGACTGGAACAAGTGTTAGGCTCATTGATTCCTTCCAGATTCTTTGTCCACCAGCTCTGCCTGTGCAGAGGCTTTAAAAGCAAATAGCTCAAACCTCCTTTGCAGTCTGACCTTGGGGTGTATTTGTGGTAACTGCAGAGTAGCTTTTATTTATTTATTTATTTATTTTTAAAGAATGACTTTTTTCTTTTTTTAAAATTATTTATTTGTACAAGAACTGGGGTACAGGCCAGAGTCGTGGGAGGGTGAAAGAATTCATCAGAGATAGAGCGGGGAGCAGAACAGGCAGACAGACCAAAATATACTGCTGAGGAGAGCAGCAGGCGAGGCAGGAGAGGTCTGCTTCGCCACGTGGGTAATCTCCCTGGCCGGCCAGGAATCGAACCTGCGCTGCAGAAGCAGACCATACAGTTTTATCTTTTTGCCATACAGTTTTATCTTTTTCTGTTTATATGTTTGTCTTTTCCACTGGACTCACTGAACTCAGGATTTTTCTTTTCTCTTTGAATCCTCAGTGCCTAGCCCAGAAATTATGCTTAGTAAATGTAGAATGAATTAATGAGGGAGGAAATGCATTTATGTTGAGTGTGTGTATAACTTTAACCTTTATGGGAGTGTGTGTAGACTTATTCTCCAACATATTTTATATAACACCAAATGGTATTCTAAAAGGCATTATTTATGCTAATAGAATAAAATACTGGCCTACTCAAAAATGATCCCATTCTTTATCAAAATTTTAGGGTTTAGATTATAATGGATACTGATTGTAGAATATTTTCCAGATGAGTTCTAATTTGAATAGCTCTAATTTTTTAACAGCTCCATAAAAAATTTCAAACTGTCTTATTTATGGTTTGTAATAAAGAATGCACAGTAGCCCTTCTTTACTTATCACATAGATTTATAGTCTATGGGCTATTTTTAGCTATACTCTATTCTGATCTAATATCCTTCCACTTTTCAATATGCATCCTTTCTTCATGCAAACAAGCATCCTTAGTAATTTCCTATTACCTAACATGTTGGGCTCTTTGTGCCTTTGCCCCTTCCAGCCTTCCCCTTTAACAACTCCTCCCCAAGCCTTACTTAACCCAATTCCATCAACTTTACCCATATTTAGGGTTCAGCTCAAATCCTCCCTCCACCATGACTCTCCCAAACAACTCTTCTTGCCATCTGATTTTCCATTTGTTCATTTTATGTCAAATGATTTTCTATTGGTTTCTTTTCTGAGTTTCTAGGTCACTACTGTATACACAGTTACAACTTTATGTCATGTCTGTTTGCACTAGATGGATTAATTTTTTTCCCCAGTGTAAACTCTTTAATGGTCATTATTGTGTCAAAACATCTACCTTCCACAATACCAAATAAAATGCTAAACTCAAGAAAGTATATTCAAAGCAAAGGCAACAAAAATAAAAATAAAGAAGTGAAGGTACATCAGAAAAAAAAAAAAAAGAAGCGTCTGCATGGTAAAGGAAACATCAACACATTCAAAGGTATATCTGCAGAATGGGAGAAAATATTTTCAAGTCATATACCTGGGAATGATATCCAAAATGCATTAAAAACTCATACACCTCAATAGCAAAGAAACCAGTGTGATTACAAACTGGGCAGTGGAACTGAATAGATATTTTTTCAAAAAATACAACCAACTAGTCAACAGGTACATGAGGAGTTGCTCAACATCCCTAGTCATCAGGGAAATGCAAGTCAAAACCACAGTGTGACATCACCTCATACCTATTAGAATGTCTATCATTAAAAAGAAAGGAATAGCAGGTGTTAGGGATGGCAGTGCACTGTTGGCGTGACTGAAAACTGGTGTTAAGCTTTGAAAACAGCAAGGAGTTTCCTCCAAAAATTAAAAATATAACTATATGTCCCAGCAATCCCACTTCTGTTCATATATCCAAAAAATGAAAATAGAATATTGAAGGATATCTGCTCTTCTGTGTTCATTACATTTTCACATAGTCATGTCCATCTACAGATAAAAGATAACACGTGTGCACACACACACACACACACACAAATTTCTGCCATTTGTAACAACATGGCTGGATCTTGAAGGCATTTTCCTAAGTGTAACATGTAAGAAAGAAAGGCAAATCCTTTGTGATGTCGATTATAGTTGGAATCTTAGTATTTGAAAAAGTTAAACTTACAGAAACAGTTAAAAAGTGATTATTGGGGTTAGCAATTAGGAAAAGAGTGGGAGGTTTGTAAAAGGGTCCAAAAATTCAGCTGCAGGATGAGCAGGGTCTAGGGATCTAATTTATACCATTGTGATTGTAGTTGTTAACAATTATCATTGAAATTTGGAGAGAAATTAATCTCACCAAAAAAAAAAAAAAAGTAAATGTAGGAGGTGATGGATGTATTAGCTAACTAGGTAGAGGTATCCTCTCACAATGTAATACACATCAACTTTAAATGGGATGGGCACTTTAAATATCTTACGATTTTATTCGTCACATATGCCTCAATAAGCTGACATTAAAAAAATACATCTTCATGGCAGAGCTAAAGTTCTTATTTATGTTTCACTGACACCCTTATCAATATTGTTCATATACATTTTCTATGCTTGACATCCTCTAAAAGTTAAACTCACTTGTCAAAATCCTTTTTATATCCTGTACTATCTTAGTTATTGCCTAGCCCTATTTGGTTAAGACATAACCAAATGATATTCAGACTTGTCTGAAAGGAAATTTTGTCTTTTATTTGGAAACTTACTCAACTTTATGCCCACCAGATGTCAATGCTTCTTTTGGAAACCATTTTTGTATGGTTTCCCTTCTCATCATGCAAAGAGCTCAGATGTAGTTTAAAGATCTTCACAATTTTGACATGTGGGGGTGACTTAAATCCAGGAAACTGTATGGCCACAATGAAATGGGTAAACAAGGAATATACCAAAGATCCTCCTACTGGAGAGAATATTTTCCCCAATGTTCCACTTAGATTTAAGAAATGAAATGAGCAGAGAACGGAATGGTAACCTTTAAGTCTGAAACAGCACTTTTCCAGGTGCAAGCAAGGATGTGAAACTGCTGACACTAGCTTTAAAAAGTTTAAATGGTAAAGAAAAGCGAAACAGTACCAGGATGGTGTTTTTCAACTGAAGCTAAGATCAAATCTCTCATTACTCCCAAGGATAAAATACTTGGCGGCTTTAAGAATAGCACTAATTTTATAATTTTCTGAATTTCGTCTATTTTCTACTGATGCTTGCCTGTTTGCAGTGAGTTGTTTGAAATGTCTATGCTGTGAAAAAAATTAACCATTTTTCTTTTAACATGATAAATATGATTAATAGGAAAGACCATTTCTTAGCAGTTGGATTGCTATAATACTAATTAGAAGTACTAATTTTAATTTTTATATCCTGTGTACCTTTACATAATGCACTCTTAATATGTCTTATTGTACTTGTCATATTGTAAGGTATGACATCAGAGGTAGCTGTCCTAGGAGGATTTCATTTCTTGATTTAAATCCTACAAGAATTATTGTCCAGGTTTTAAATTCTCTATTTTGGCAAAGGGGGGAAGTGGACTAAAGATCTCACTCTTAATATTTTCCACTAGTACACAGAAATTATGAAAGGTAGACTGAGTATCAAGGATGTTTCTGAATCACTTCAAAACCCTGCCTTCATATTTTGTATCTTCTACTTTGCTCTTTGAACTGGACTGCCTTAGCATTTTTTAAAACAGATGGGTTAAAATACTAAGTCTGCTCTTTAGACTTAGATTTTATAGGTATGTGAGTTAACATCACAAGTATAGTGATGAATTACACTCTAGAGAAGGAATCAAAATTTTGCCTAGGAATTTTGGCAACAGATGATGAGTGATTAATTGGCCAGAAAAAAGATGGACTCAGGGCAGATTGACAGCGATGTGGGAAATACAACTGCATGTCAAGAAATTGAAATGATTCTGCTCAATAAAAATTCTTTGAAGAATACTTTTAATTTAGAAAAAGATATAGCTAATCATGCAGGTATGTTTCTTATGGGGGTAGAGTCAGTTTCTATAAGCATTTTTATATATGTAAGTTTTTTATATGTGTAATATTTTTATATATGTAAATACATATATCTATATATGTAAGCTATACAAGTGGCTACTTACATATCTGCTAAACTTCAATAAGAATGAGAATTAACATGGGCACTCTCATATTGCAAGAAGGGAGGGAAGGAATTTTTTTAAGTAAAAAGTGGATGTGGTATAATAAAATACATTTGTAGGGTTGTGAACCAATACTCCTAAGACTTATACAGTGTTGTAATAAATATTATTTCAGTAAACTAATAAAAAAGAAAGAAAGCCCAATTATATACTGTTGAAAAAGGAAGATTCAATTTATAAACATCTTTAAGTTGCTTAAAATGATGGTAACCAGACTTACTGAGATCATTTTGCAAGTACAAAATGTTTCCTTATGTTATATATGAGACCAAATGATATCGTATGTCAATTATACTTTGATTAAAAGATACATTACTTTTTAAATTTAATTTTATTTTAATAATTAAAAAATTAAAACCTTGTTTATATTTTCACAATATAGGATTTCTTCCCTCAGGTGTGGTTACCATAGTTGTCACACAGTCAGTTCCCACTGTCTTCCACCACCCTCTACCATATTCTTTTCCCCCTTCCCATCTCCTCCTGAGTGTCTCAGATCTTGGGTCTGTTTTCAAGGGTCACTCTTACAATTTGTCTTTGTCTGATCTTTGTTTGATTAGTACACAAACTTTATGTGAAAATTTCTAATGCCTGAAATAGTCTTTATGAATTCAATGCATAAGAGTCTAATTAATACAGTCAAAGTTTGAGTTAGCAAACAATGTTTGAGTTAGCAAACAATGTTTTTTGGGGTGTCTTATGACTCTACTACCACCACACCGGCACTTCTTCGGTTAGGTTTATATTTCTTAGACTAACAGTCAGTTGTAGTACTCTTAGGGAAATTGTTCTAATCACTTTCCTATAGCTGGCTTCAAGAATAAAATGCCTTTGGCTACACATTGTCAAAGTTAAACTAAAGTACATTTGAGCATTCATTAATTTAAATTGGGCAGCACAAAATGGAAGGTTGGGGAACTCCAATAGAAGCTGGGGGGAAGGTTTTTATAGATAAGTCATTGAACCAAAGTTAAAAAATAATTTGGTTATAATTTAAGCAGTTGCCTTATTAGGAGAAGCCTGGTTGACAATTTGTGATTGGTTCTTCTTAAATTTCATTTTCTTGGATTGAGTTCATTAATAGTAGCTGAGCCTTTTTTTCATTTATGTAGGTCACTGAGGCAGTTAAGATATCTCAGTCTAACAGCCTCCTTTTGGAAATACATTAACAGCTATTTTTTGGTATTGTTAAACACAAGCTATTTTATTTTTTTTTTTAATGTTAGAACTCTGATTTGCATGGTAAATATGGACCAGACTAGAATTCAAAACTCCATACCATACTGCTCAAGATTAAACAATATATAACATCATTACTGTATTGCAGATATTTTGGTATCCCATCACCTCTGCACAAAGTTTATTTGCTCTAAGACACCAGAATCATTTAAACTGTTTGTTCATAAAAGCACACAGCATCCAACTTCCCAACTGCCTTCTTGGTGATTCAAGTCAAGGGAAGAATTGCACAAATGCTCTCAAAAACTGGAACTCACTGCCATATGTAGTTCAGTGTGAGATGTGCTAAGAGGCAAGTTATCAAGGCTTAAAAGATATGAAAATCCTTTATAATTCTATTTTGTCACCACAGTCAAGAGACAAGTCTTCATCATGTGCCTTCTCCTTATCTTGTGGCAGGGATGAGAATTATTTCCAGGTCCAAGAATGAAAACCTCAAAATCCCCTTTACAAATATGACAGTGTTTATTGAAAATTAAACCAGAAAATTTTCCAATTGTAATGCTCTTTATGTTTTTATTTCTTATATGGAACATTTATTGTTTTTTTTTTTAAGTTTCTGTTTCTATAGAAACCAAATAGAAATATAGAATGCTTTTCACATTCACTTCTTTGTATGGTAGAAAGCTATGTCCATTTTCTGAAATTTTGTTTCTGAGACTTTTTTATTGATTCTGGGGACTCCACTTGGTGTCTTCTGTAATGTGTTTCTAGTTACTTCTTGCTGTTGGTTTTGCAGATGTCCTGAACAGCTTTTACATGAACTTTATTTGCTCCTGGAGAATGCAGCATAACCACAGATTTGATGAAAACAATGAGTGTTCCTTCAAAAGCCAACTGAGGGAGAAAGGTACTGTTCAGCATTTTATTTATTTATTTATTTTACCATTGATGCAACTTCTCTCTCTCTTTTTTCTCATATGAAACCGCACATCATTCCTGAGAATGAGGAACTCACAGGCTAAACATGTAAGGCTTTCTTTGTGTCTGGAGGAAAATTTTGTCTTTTAAAATAAAATAGCTCTTACCATTCAGTATTTCATTCCTGGGACTGTTTGCATTCTTTCCCAGTGAGCTAGAGCGATAGGCACCAGGGCCTATTTATAACAGGCAAGATGAGCTATTAAACTATTTGGTGCTGGGTTAAGAATAAAAGCTTCAAGTGATTGGATGAATTTCTGTGCACCTCCTGCCTGGCAAGCATCTGTGACCCTTTAGGGGGAGGTGTGGCTATATGTCCGGTTTGTGAGAACCCAACTTAGGAACAACATGTGATGTGAAAATAGGAACAGTTGGATTGAAACCATACATGGTGAAGTAAAAAAGATGCTCTTTCTTGAGCTGTTACTGAAATATTCTGGGGTTATTTCAGTGCTTGAAGAATAAATAGAACTGGAGGCTCTGGAGGATGTTAAAATATGTGAGAGGGCTCTGTGAATTTTCCCAGGCAGTATCTCTCAGTCAATTATATTTTAATTTTTCTTCTGATTTCTTCCCATGCAACAATGTCTGAGCCCTTTGTGAGTGTACACAGACTGTCCTGCTTGCTGAAAGACACAAGAGAGGTTTCTACTTAACATTGCGTTCCTCTGCATTGCTGAGATCTAAACGTTGATGCCAAACAGAAAGAAACACACAAAGCAACAACAAAACCTTCAAAAAAGTACTGAAGACAATATAAATTGTTTGATAAGTCATGATAAACCATACAGAGTCTTCCAATGTGTGACGTGGGTAGGACATTAAAAGCCCTTGCTCCAAGCTCTCCTTTAGATGAAGAAAACAAGACACAAAATTAAAATACCTTGTTAACAGCCAAGCTAGTTATTGACAACCAGAGTCACTTCTCATGGCTTCCTGTCTCCTAGCACAAGGGTGCCCTTCATTGGGAAATGCAATTCAGCAGCACAAATTACAACTGGAAAGCATGTCTAAAGGGTGTTAAAGTAACGTTGTCCTTTGGCAGTCTAGACTGATAGAGACTGTGGCCCAAGATGCTGCTTAGCAGCCAGAAATAAGACACAGCATTTCAGTACTGCAAATATGAAGGCCAATCTGGTTTTTGTACCCCCAAGGAAAATAAACTAGCTGTATATTTTTTAGGAAAATTTAGCCCTTTAAAGACAGTGTTGCTATTAAAAAAATAGAAAAAAAATACAGGTTTAAGCAGTTACTAAAGATGACTGGTCAGGGGAGACAATCTTCTCTGGATTTTTGACTTGTTTATGAAGTATCCAAATATTCTTCAAGTTGTTTAAGCATTTTATATTATAAGATATTAGTCTATTTAATATAGTCTATAGGTTATAATTAGTCTATTGAAATTGGCCTTTCCAGCTAAATCGCCTAGTGAAATTATATATGAGAAATATGCTTCTTTCTCTCTGTAATAGTATTTATTTAAATAAACATTTTGAGCTGTCTGCAAGGCTCTCAACATCTCAGAAGCACAGCCCCAAAGCACAGCAGTGTGAAGGGATGTTGCCATCCACTGCATGGCTTCTTCATGCTCAGGCACGGCAAAGAGAAACTTTTTTTCTCATTCAACACCGCTGAGTGACCAGACTTAAACAACAATTGAATCTACATCAGTTTGTGTTCTGAATTTGAGGCTGAGTCTGGTAGTCTTTCCTGTACTCATATTTTCAGTATCTTAATATTGCAAATATCTTCATAATGAAGGAGAAAGGAAAATCTAGATCAACCTTTTGGTTCTTTTGATTTATCTTAGCAAATCTTTGAGTGGATCAAAAGAAATCTGAGACACACACATACATACAGGAAAGATACTAATACAGTAATTTTAAACATCAACTTGAAGCTCATTTTAATTGATACAATTAAACTATCTAAGAAAATAAATATAAGGAAATTATGATGGCATTTGTATCACACTAGTCCCTGACTTGGATATGTGCATTGATCATCTTCTTAACCCTACAGAAGTAAATTATTATCATGTACTTTCTTAAATGTAAAAACTAAAGCTCAAAAATGCCGTGCAACTAGTAAGTGGCTGAATGACAGATGTTTATGGTCAGAATACATATTTCTCACCATCAGGTTCTATTTCCTGAAATAACAATGATACTCTTCATTGTACCATGGAAACAATAATAGCTTTATCACTTTACTGGTTGTGTGCTAAGCTTATCAGGTTTTGATTGGCTTTGTATGGCTAATGTTTTTTATGAAAAATCTTGGAAGACAAACTATTCTATGTTCTTTGTGAAGAGAAATCTAACAAAATAGACTTTACAATTGGCTAGCACCAGTGATTCATGTGAAAGATTATTATCTTTGGTGATAGAAAGAACACACAGCTCAGAGGCCCCCAGTAGAAATCTGCCATATCCTGGCTATGAGATTTAGGTCAACAATATTACTTAGGATACATTGTCTACAATTCCTTTCTAGCTCTGAAATTCTATGATTCTCTTACAAAACCTTCTCTGAATATCTGGTGTTGTTTATTTAAAAGGTCTGTGTTGTTTATATCACAGGGGAAAATAATAGTATGAATATATAATTAAGTTCACATTTCAGAGTTCCAAAGTCCATGGAAACATTATTTCTCAGAAAAGCTGTAGTGGTAAATTGACACTAAAATGACTAAAATAAATATACAGCAATTTGTAATGCAAGGCACTCCTAACTGCCAGAGTGGTGTTAATAAGAAAACATACCTAATGAAGGAAGTATAAATGGGGGCTTTTATGGAATAGAACTTCTGAACATCTTTCCTCCTCTTTTCTGACTACAGTTTCAGTGTAGGCTGAAGCCCTGGAAATTGTCCAGTATAGTTAAGTCATTTAGAACTTCAACCCAGTTTTTCTGACCCCACATTCTATAATGTGGGGTCATTTCTCCATCATTATCCTTCTCATAATAACTGAGCAGAAAGGGGGTCAGTTATTATCTCTGTTCCCCATTCACTGGCAGAACTGAAACCAGGGTCCAGAAGCACACTTTGCTATTAAGTAGCACAATATGACCTGCTAGAAACTATCCTACATTTTTGGATTCAATTACTGCAGGCAACAATTGCAGATGTTTTTGCTTGTGGTTATTGAGTTTGCCTGATCCTCCTTTGCCCTTAATTCATACACAAATTTGAGATTATAAATAGATCATCACAGCTGGAAAAAAGGGAGAGCCAGTAGGGTCAATTTATAAATGTAAAATACCATATCATACTCTTTTCTATATTCACAGTATCACAAAGAAATATGCAGAAACATATGGCAGATTTTTGCAAAACTTCTAGACCTTTCCTACATTTTTCAACCTCAGTTTGCTAAGAATGTCTTAGGATCTTTTTGCGAAAGTAAAAATCAATTGAGATAGGAAATTTCTTATTAGTTAGGAAAATGAGAACCGTGTGATTGAGCTAACAAGGTCATTTTCTAGTATTAATGCCACCTACAATTTTGCTGCAGGTAGGATATTGTACCTCAGAAATCTCTTCCATTCAACCAGAGGCAATGGCTTAATGAAGGAAACTTGTTCCTACAAAGAAAACTCAGGCTAGGTTTGCAAATAATGATAATATTATGTGTATGTTTTACTGGATATCACTCACCCAGAATTTTGCACACATTTCATTTTTAGGACGGGAAATTTCTATTTAGTCTATGGCTTTGTGTGTGACTAAGCCAGTTTTTTACTCAGAAGCCAGCGATGGCATATTTTTTCTGTTGATTATTTTCTTGGGATTTCTGGCCATCCTGTTTAGGCTCCTGCTGCTAGCAGGTGGGTCTCATCAGCATCCAAACGACAGAGGAATTGAGATGCTCCATAAATGCCTGCCTTAGGAGGTTACAGGAACTTTCCTCTTTTACATATATCCACAACATACCAGACCTCAAAAACATACTCCTAGATTTTGTAGGCCTCGCTGTAGAATACTTTAATAAGAGATTCATGCCACATTTCCCCCTTTTAAAAAAATATATTTAAATATATATATATATATTCATCCCTTTTAAAAATATATATTTCTTTTCACATCTGACACAAATTTTGCCATCATAGATGAATACTATTCAGGAGGAATTATTTTGTGAAACCTGAAAAGGCACAGACCTTTATCACAGGAACAATCTTCAGGTATCCCTTTTTTCCCTTCTCTGCTGTATCACAAAAGAGAGTTGCATAAAATGTAAGTGTGAAAGCTTGTTGCTGTTGACTGAACTTTGTGCCCATCTCCCAATCCATATGTTGACACCCTACCCCCAACATAATGGTATTTGGAGATGGAGTGTTTGGGAGATAATTAGGATGTGGTGAGGTTATGAGAGTGATGGAATTAGTTCCCTTATAAGAAAAGATACCCCTTACTCATTTCTTCTACCTCTGACAGCCACTAGACTGTTATCTGTACATTCTTGTGCATTAATGCTAGTCTGCCATGAGACTACCATGTTGTGATGACTCACAGTCTAGCCTCTCTGAGATGATCCCCACCAGCCCTCTAGTTGAATATAGCCACAGCCAAGTCAGAAGAATCACCATGCTTTAGATGAGAAAAAATGATATCTATCACTCAGCATTATGAAAAATAGTATGTCCTAGCTGAGCTGCTGAGTTTTGGAGAGTTTTCTTATACAGCAATAGACCAATTAACTAATACAATATCTGATTCTTTAGTCCCTTCTTCCACAAGAATATAGTCCAAATTATGTACTGGTTTATTATACCTAGCTGAGATAATGGCACAGAGAAGAATCATTTCTCTCTTTATTCCCCTTATGGTTAGTTATCCCAGAATGAAGTCATAGCACTTTGAAGTACAATTATATATACAGAACTTATATAGATTATCCAGGATGTCAATATGAATATAAAGTAATAACTGATTAAATATATAAATAAAGCATTTTTATGATTTACAAAGAAATTGAGGTAGTACTATTGTAGTGGCACAGAATCTATTTGAAAGTGTCAGAGCTCTGAAAAAAAACGGGATGCTGGCAAAGTAAAAGGTGTGACTGATGATTACTTGTGCTGATTTTCCTTATGAATGGGGTAAAGTTCAATTTTCCATGGAAAAGACGCAAGGTTGCCTCTCACATTTACACAAAGAAATGTCGAGTCATACTTACTTAGAAACCAAGTGACTAACCCAAAACTCAAATTTCAAGTTCGTCATTTGAGTCAGGCCAGCAAGTGACCAGTCTCCTAGTGGAGTTGAAGCAGAATAAGTGCACAAGGTTTAAAAGGTTGTTATTGACAGTATACTACTTTTGTTTGGTTCAGATACTCCAATTTAAGACTAAAGAATGTATTAGTGGAGCTAAGGAAACTTAATCAGGACTTATAAAGAAGCCATCTCTTACTGAACTTGGAAACTAGGAAAATAAATATTATGTTACAAACAAATTCAGAAAAACAAAGAAGGAAAGATTTAAGAGAACCTGGACACATTTTGCATCCTTATAACAAGAGGGCAAATGTTGCTGCTCACTTATATGATGAGAGTAAATTTGTTCACATTTCTCTTTATCTCTGACCAAGTTAATTGCTATGCGGAAAGGTTAATTGCTATGCGGCACACAGGATGTGAAAAGCCATTGTTTTCTCTGAAGTAAGAAACTGTGATGGTCTTTCAATGATTAAACTTTTCTATAGTTTGTTTTGTAACTGTGCTGCAGTGAATGTGTCTCTGACCCAACAAACCACCCCCTCACTTGCCACAGCCTCCTTTTCTGGGCTTTGTGACTTGGGGTAACAGAATCCTCTCATTTTAGGACCTGTATAACTTTCATGAAAATAATACTGGTATTGAATACTTCTGAATACTCAAGAAAAAAGAGTCAGCTTTACACTAGCCTAACCCTGGGGATTTCATAATGTTGGTAGAATGACTGTCTTCTTCACCCTACTAATGGAACAACAGTACAAAATATAGAAAGTAAATTTCCATATATCTACTTTACTCTGGTGCTACTTCTAAAAATATTCCAGAGTAACTGACTTTTCTAATTCATTTGTTAGTTGGGAATTAGAATAACAAAAACACAACAAAAGAAGCAGATCATTTTTCTTCATGAAGAAAGATTTAGTGAGTGTATCAAAATCCAGATTTAGTCCCCAATATGGGAGCCCAGTCCCCACTGGGCACCACCCAGTGCAGTGGACTCTGACATTACTAACCTTACATCTCAGCCAGGCCTGGCTTGCTCAGAACCAGGTCTTCCTTCATGTTTGAAATTCATACGCACACCCCTACCACCCCACACTCACTAGATATCTCACCTCAGCGAATAGCATCAAATTGATTTTCTATCTCCTTTGAGTAGAGTGCACAATGAGGTGTAAATGACATAGTTACCTACTCCAAAGAAGCTTACTCTTTCAAGTAAGCTTTTTTTATATAGTAGTATAGCTTTTTTTATATAGTACTATATAAGTAGCATTTTAATTCAGAGAAATGGAGGTTAAGGTTTCAGCCAATATTGCTAGTTGTTGGGAGGGATGGAAGTAGTTAACACTGGCATTCCTAATTCTCCTCTGGTCCACTTAATCTCCAGTGCCTCTAGGAAAACAGATTTCTATTTTGATCATTTTGATGTTACTCATGCTGTGCTGAGGGCCTTGTAATTTTACGTGTCATTATCCTGCATGTGCAATATATCAATCAAATTAAAGTCCACTCATATCCCACATTAAATGTAATTTTTACTGCAATTATAAGAGTAAAGTTGCCTTGACCAGTTGATGTAATGTTATTTTTTTGTTCACATTTAACAAAATATTAATTTCCATCTTGTGGCTTTCATTTTGTAGTTTGGAGCCAGTACTTTTTTTCAGATTTCAATCATTTCTGTAGATCTTTAAAAATCTCCCAACCTGTTGGCACTGGGATATAATGACTAGTGGATAAAGTGGCCTTGATGATTCTAATTTAATAGAGGAATGGCTTTTAAAAATAGAGTCATTTATAATGTTTTGACTTTTTAATAAATACATGCCTTTTTTGTTCATAGCAAACTACCTTCCTGAATTTTCTGTCTATTCAAATATCTAATTTTTGAAAATTATAAAGTACAGATGATTCTTTTTTCACATTTTCATATTTAATATAAGTTCTTATATTTAAGGCTACATTGTCCATTCTCTGAAACACTGCTAGCCACAGTTCCAATTGTGTTGTCCCTTTCAAATATTAGGGTTCCAATTTAGTTTCTAAAAAGACACTTCTCTGGATGATGCTGCCTACAACCCCTCGACAGTGGTAGTTCTTCCAAATACCGTGTCTGTGTGTGTACGCAAACTTCCCCTTCACATTTCTCCAAACATTCATTCTTACTAACACCTGAGTCACAGTGCACCACGTTGCTCCACTTGGAAAGTGATGCTTGGTTCTAACTGTGGGATGTTCTGAAGAGAAATTCAAAATCAAGATACAAACTAGTTCTCAACATGGACTCTGTACTGCGGGCATTCTCAGTTTACAGAATTTAGACTTTCTCAGACCCTCTTGGTTGGGAACATTTTTGTAGTTTGCAAACTGTTCGTAGGTTAGTTGAGAAACTTCTCCACTGTGGTTCTTGGTAAATCTCTCAGTTTCCAAAGACAGAAATAAAATGCTTTTTCTTCTCTATTCTGTTTCATATTATTTGGATGAAATGTACTTCCGTATTGTTTTTTTCAGAACATTTTCTGTATCATAGAGGTTGATGGTAAACTCAAAGTTTCAAGGCTTGCATTAGGAGAACAAATATATCATGAAACCTTTCAATTACAATGATTTTTGTCTTTGCTAATTTGTAATAAATTTCATGACGGATCATGTGATATGAAAAGGGTATGAAATAAGTATTTTCTTCCCTTTTCTGCCTTAGAGTCCTAAAGGCAAACATGAATTGTACTTCTATTCCTATCCACATTGCCTTTTCCAAAAAGATTTTAAGTTTCACCTTTGGTGGGTCTTAGTTTTGGGATGTCAAAAGTCAGTTTTCTTCTTCAGAAAACCTGAATATAATATTTCTGTACAAAACTCTGGTCATGCTGCCACCCTCCGAGGATGCCATGGAATTCACAATGACAAGAATGTTTTGGAATGCTGGCAAGGTAGCAAAAACAGTGTGTCCTCTCCACACATTTAGAAAAATAAAGGTACGGAGGACATGGCGTACTTCTTATTAAAGACTTTGGAAAACACCACACCTCAGTAAACATTCCTCAGGAGCTGAGGAAACACTCTGGTCAATGGCTTACCTCAGCAACCTTAATCCTGGTTTTAGAGAAGCAGACAATAGCACAGACACAATGCCAACCTTGGAGGAGAGAGCCCAGAGCACACAGGAACCCTCTTTAAAGAAGCACAGTGTCCTGCTTAGGAACTTTGCATTGTCTTGCCATCTCAAGAGATGGGCTTTGCTGCACACTCCTCACTACATAACCAAATTTTGGTGCCCCTGAATGATATACTTAGCAATGTCCTCTATTTTTTGCCCTTCAGAACTCCCGATGGGGCTTCCTTTGTGGATCCACAGAGGCCATTTCCACTGCAACTGCTCTGCTCTGACACTAATATATTTCTCTCCCTCCTTAGTTTGAAAATGTTGGTATCACTATGAACTGGGACAGCAGACAAAGAGAACCAAATATTCAGCTTATGGTGGCATCACCCATTGTAGTTGCTTTTCACTTCTTAAGTTTTATCTGAAGTATTCACTGAGAAGAAAAGATTTACTTAAGAAGGTTTCTAACGTTTTTGAAAAGACAAGCAATTTTTTTTTTATTAATTCCCATGACAGCATTTGCAAAATCTGGCTTCTGTTCTTCTGTTTGGAAACCAGTACTTTTGTGTTTGGAAATCCGTGATGCCATTTTTCTGAATTACTAAAACTCTTCACCTCATGCCCTAGCATCCCTAAATGATTCCATGCAGTACATTGGTAGAAAGCTAAGGAGGGCCCCACTTCTGTCTCCAGACTTCTCCAGAGCAAACTCCCATATGCAGCTCCAGTGGCATCAGAAATCAGAAATATGTGGGGAGCTTTGGAAAAAGACAAATGGTTGTGTTTCATTTTGAAGATTCTCATTTAGTGTTGCTTCATGGGGTCAGGTGTCAGGATTTTCTTAATTCTTTGGTGATCCTAATTCACAGCAGGTTTGTTAACTACTAGTTTAGATGACTTCTGGCTGTCGCCTCTCCTCCTCACTTCTGATTTCCTTGTTTCATGCTTTATCTACATGCCTAGCTTCCTCTCTCAATATTGTCACTTGGATTGATGACATTTTTCAGATTTTCCACCCCAGTTTTGATCTGTTCCCCCTTCAGAAAGGATTCATGTTCCGCCTATTCGATTTTACTGTGTTGGCCTTCCTTGCCCTTATCTGGCCCTTCCTGCCAGGAAAGAATCATCAGATGCAAGTAATCAAAAGGCAAGGCCTCCAAAGTATGGTAGTGGTGCAGCTGCTTGGTTTATTAAACTTAGAAGGATTTGTGCAAGGACTTTATCAAATGACTTGTGAATGATAGATAAAAATTAAATAAGTATACTTCTCTCAACCTTGGCTGTAAAAATGCATTGTTTCTCTCTGTATCTTTGCTGTGCTTTACTTCTGTCTTCTAAGGTAAACAATATTAAAAAGCATGTAGGCTAGTGATAACTTTGAGTAGCTATCACACTCTGAGGAAGGGCCTGCACAAACAGGCAAAGTGAAGAAATTACTGTGGCTATGTGAAGCATAATTCTCCAAGATTTGACCATGCTGGGGACTGCTGAACAGTCATTGGAACAAAGCTTGAAAGTAGCAATCATGAAAAAAGATGCTTATTTGGAAGCATTTTACCAAAAACCTGTAACGAAAACCACAAACAACAAACACATTTATTTAAAAAAAAAAAAAAGTGAAACCAGGCTGAAATATATATTACTTTGGGGCCCCAGGCTACAATTGTTTGACAAAGTGTCTCAGGTATGTGTGTAACCTTGTCCATACCTATACAGCTACATATCTAGATGGAGGTTCAGTGGGAAAAGAAAATCATTTGGGTATAGGCATATACCCAATCTAACATATGGTCACTGTTTTGAAACAGATTGGAAATAACGAGAAAAAAATCCTAATGTGAAAGTTTGAGTTGTTCTGTGTGTATTTCCCAAAGAAGACTCACTGACACAGTGATTTCCTTGAGAAAAATGCACTGGGCTAAGATTCTGCAGCTATGAATGGATGAGCATTTTATTAAAGGTCGCTTGGTCACATATCAGTGCCTGATCTTCAGTGGGCACAGCGTGATGTGAATCGACAGTATTTTTTTTTTTGTAGGTTAGATCTTCTGCCTTTACTCTCTGCCAGTTTTCTACTGTATTTTGAGGATTAAATGATGATGTTATATCCTTCACCAACTCTCACTGCACATATCTATACTTTTGTCTTATAATAAATTTTTATTGACATATACAAAAAATGCATGAACCATTATGTATGCCTTAATGAATAATCACAAAGTAAATACATGCAATCACTACCCAGTCAGTAGAATATTAATAATATCCTAAAATTCCCCAATGTACTTCTTTCCAAACACCACCCAATCTGCCTTTTAATGCAAAAGATTAATTTTAACCTTTTTATTGAATTTTGTACCATGGAATTATTCAACAATTCAATGTCTGATTTCTTTCATTTAACATTGCTAGATTTAGCAGCAGTCTTGGATGAAATAATAGCCCTTTCAATTTTTTAATGAATATTCTTAGGTGTTCAATATTCAAACACATCTGTCATAAAAAGATAGTCTAAGATTCTATAAAGAACAAGCCACATGGGCCTCCCCTAGTGGCGCAGCGGTTGAGCGCTGGGCTGTGAAGCTGCCTGCAGTCTCTGCGGCACCGGTTTGATACTGGCCACCGGCGAGGGTCCCACATGGTGCGATAGACCTCTCCTGTCATGCCTGCTGCTCCCCTCAGCAGTGTATTTCGTCGTCAGTCTGCTTGTTCTGTTTCCCTCTCTGGCTCTGGTAAATTCTCTCACCCTCCCGTGCTTCTGACTGTACCCAGTGCTTGTATAAATAAATAAAATAAATCTTTAAAAAAAAAAAAAGCCATAGTGAGACATATAGTTGATTCATTCCTCACACCCAAATGATCCCTTCATTTGCTCTATCTGCCTTTTAGCCTTTATGTTGAAGTAAAATATACAGAATGTACTGGATGGTACACATAAGTGTTACAGTCAAATAATTATTTCAACAACTGTTTATATATATAACCATTACTCTGATAAAAGGCAAAATATTATTATCAGCATCTACCAAACCTCCTTTAATCACTTCCCCTAGTCACTACTTAGCTCCAAACATAATAACTATCTTGACTTCTAACAATATAAATTAGTTTTGCCTACCTTTACATTTTTTGAAAATGACATCATGTGGACTATGCATTTTTCTAACTTTATTCATCTAACATGTTTATCAAATTCATATATTTGGAGTTATGGAATCATCATTCTTATCACTTTGTGATATTTCATTATATGAATAGAGCACAATTTAGTACCCATTCTGCTGTTAATGGGTGTTTGACTCTTTTACTGTCTGGGACTATTACAACTAATGATGTCCTGAATACTTATTTTTGTATAGATATTGTGCATTTCTGTTGAGAAAATCAATACCTAGTAACAAAATGTTTAGGTCAGAGAGTACATGTCTGTCCATCCAGTCTTGCTAGTTACTATAGAAGAGATTTTCAAAATGGTTGCACTAAGTGATATTCCTGCCATCAGTGTTTGAGAGTGCCAGTTGCAGTTACCTTGCCTACCTTGGTACTTGAGTCTTTTTAAGTTTATTTAGTCTGGTGATTGATTGTCTAATGTTCTCACTGTGGTTGGATCTTGTTTCCCGGACTACAAATAAGGCAGTCAAACATTGATATGTTTCTTGGGTATTGAGTTATCTCTTTCTTGGGTAGTCAGATATCTAATGTGCTTACTATATAAAAAAAAAAATGGACTCAATGCCTTTTTGTCTGATTTTAAAGGTTCTTTATATATTCCAAGTAAAAGTTTGTATGGGACAAATAGAGAAATACCAGTATGAAAGCCTGTTTATCTAGATATACAGGCTCTTGCATAGGTTGAGTCTTTTCACTAAGAGAATATTCTAATTTTAATGTAATCAAGGTTATCAATTGTTTCCTTTAATATTAGTAGTTTATGAATCCTGTTTAAGAAATTTTAGCTCGCCTTAAAGTCATCAAGATTTTTCTTTTAGAAAAATCAAAAGTTTTGATTAAGAAGCTGTATTATTCTACCTATTATGTTTAGCTGTACAACAGACTCAAAACTAATCTTTGTTGCAGGAAGTAAAAGTCAAGGTTGGTTATTTTTGTTGAATATCGAAATGACACAGCACCATATATTGAGAGATGGTGCTTTGCCCTCTGCTTGGCAGTGACAACTTTATCAGAACTATATTGTGTATGTGGGTGAGTTTACTTCTGGACCCTCAAGTCTGTTCCATTGGTCTAATTATCTATAGACTTTGGCCTTATCACTATTACTTTATAATATGTCTTAATACCTGAAAAAGCAAGTTGTCCAACTTTATTCTTCTTTTCCAAGAATATTCTGGCTTTTCTTGATCCATTACATTTCCATATTAACTATTGTGAATATGGATTCCCTGTGAACCTATTTCCATTGTCTTAAAATTTTCTGTCAAAGTTATTCAATGGTTTACCATTATCTGGAGGATAAGTTTCCAAGTTCCTTGCCATAGCATAGAGTTTTCTTAGGATTTCAAAGATTAGTAATGAGACAATTACGTAGGCACAAGTTGCTTATGTATTCAGATATTCACTTTTTTAATGTGTCTATTTAACTTATTGACCATCTTAAAATTGGAATAACTGCCTTTTCTGATTTATGAGTCTCTTTTTTCCTGTAAAGATATTTATCTTTAGTAAGTTCTCTCTTCCCATTACTTACCAACCTTCATTTCTCAATTTAGACTAGAAATATTAAGTTACTTCTTATATACATGTGCAAAAGTTATTTTGGTTATTCTGCATCTTTTACCCAGAATGTCCATTCCATTCTTTCTTAAATTTCCCAACTCCTATTCACTGTGCAAAATTTAGTTCAGGCTAGATTTTCTTTCAGACTTTCTTCTCTGAGTCCCTATCCTGAGGCTGGCTCCTGTGGCACTTTATGCTTATCCTTCAGAATATACCTTAATATAGTGAAGTTATCCTTTTGTGTGTCTGCTCTATTTTATGTGTCTTTTTCAAATGTTTCACCTTGTACAATTTCTGACTTGTATCAAGCATTCAAGTCACTCAACATTTGATGGCAATCTCTAATCTAGAGAATTCCTGGCCAAGAGCAGCCGCACAACTTGAAATCACATGTGTGTATTTGTTGCAGGTGTTTTCATGTTTGGCACTAAGTTTTGCATCCAAGACAATTGATACAGAATAATAATGTGTGAGCCTTTGCAGTGCTAAAGTCTCCTGATTTTCTAAAGAAGCTTAGACTGTAAATCTATGTTGGTACTGCCCACATGGATAGAATTAGAGGTCTACTGTCTCAGAATATTGCCAAGCAGGAGAAATGCTTCAACCAACTTCTAATTACTAATGGAAATGAAATGAATAACTTCACCTCCTACTCTTACTGCATTCAAACGATACCCAACATGTTTAAGCACTGCTCTAAAAGCTCCTTTATGCAAATTATTTATATAATCTTTCATTAGCCCCAGTAGGCTGAATTGAAATCTTACATAGGCAAGAACGAACTGTTTCTGATAACTCTGACATCTCTACAATAGGTCATCATTTCTCTGTATTTTCACTTCTTAACATAAATGAAATTTAGCCTTTATTTATACGTTGGGAATGAGGGGGATCAAGTAGGAATAGATTATGCCATGAACCAGAAGCTGTTGTTTCTTGTAGTGAAACTGGATTCTCCCAAATAAGTGTTTCATTGAAATATTTTCTTCAGAATGACTCTGTTCTGCTGCAGTGAGGAGAGACTTCCAGTTAAAACATTTAATTAGTTCCCAATTTAGACAGCCAGAATGATCAGTCGGCCTGTATTTTGGAGCCTGAGTTTGTACATTCCTTGGGATTGGTGAGTCTTGCCCGGCGGATGCGGTCAACTCTGAATAGTTTGTATGCAGTTCATGTCAGAGAACAGGCTTTTCCCCAACCCCTTGAAGGATAGCGAGGCAGGGATTAGGAGAAACTGGGTGGCATAGAGATAGTACGTATGTCTTCTCCTGATGTCCCCACAGAAGCATAGAAAAGGGTGTCTCAAAATCTCAAAGATGCAAAGTCTTGAAGAAGCTAGCTCAACTGAAGTGAGCAGGAACCTGGTTTAAACTTGGTAGCCTGTTTTCACTAACTTTCAGCATAGTCATGATCTGGCTAGTGGCTTTAAACACACTGTGTATTAAGCAAATATCTTTACCTAACACACACAGATTTCTGTGTTAGAGGTTGCTCTGTGTGTGTGTTTGTGTGAATGTGTGAGATGTATGTCTGTGAGAAATTCTTCAAACTAGCCTTTCTGTTTATTTCTGTGGTATAAATCTATCCTTTTTGCTGTGTCTATACTACATGATAGGAAACTCTAACCCAAATGCAATACATAGTTATGTTAGCCTGATGGGTTTATATTGCTTTGCTAAAAGAATGTCTTCAGCCATTTTAATTTCATTCTAGTCAAGGTACCTTTGAGAAGATGGGTACTCTGATTATTTTCTCCTTCACAGAACTCAATTTCATCTGTAATTTTTCTCATCTAGCATTTAATGTTCTAGGAATAGCAAGTAACATAGATCCCTGCATTGTCTGTGATATCTCACAGTTCTCTGCTTTTAACTCTCCCTTGACTAACCCAGAAATTTCTTGCCATGTCTTCATCTGCATGACAACTATTCAAATGTTATTTCTTCCAGGAAGTAATCTCTGAACACTTCAATCAGACTCAGAACCTTTCCTCTGAGTTCCCCTCTGCTCATAATTAACACAGTTTTCTCTGCAATAAGACAGAGGAGGTTCTCAATATCAGAAAGTGAATGCTTTGACAAGGAGGGTGATATTCACAACTTAGTTTGAATCATCTTCAGTGTGTCTCTGTTTACTTATCTATGAACATCTTGAGAGCAGGGGCTCTATTTTGCTGTATTATGCATATTTGTTTCCCTGGAATCCTGTCATAGCCTGGGTGGAAGATTCAGGGTGTTCAATAATTATTTGATAAGAAAACTGATGGGAAACATTTTACTATCTTACTGTCCTTCTAAAAGGACAATACAACTTCATTGAAACACATCTCAATGTCAGAATTTCCCAAGATGCTGAAGCCAAAAACTCCAGATAAATGTGTGACCACCCACTCAGGCCCTCCTGCCTCAGGTTATTCAGCTGGTGAAAAGGAAAGTGTCGGTGATTTACAAAGGATTTTTGCTAGTAGATACAGCCACCTCTTAGATCTTCAGGAGATTGATTGACATGATCTGATAAAACAGTGTGAAGAAGGATTTCATGAAGAATAACTTACAGAATTTTGCAAATGTGAAAGATTAAAAATAGAAATAGAAAGCAAATGAAAACTAACTCCTCATGGGGAGTCATTTGGACAGTATCATAATAGTTCACCCATTGAAATTATATTTTCACATTTCAGATGAGTGAATTAAAGAAGAAATAAAAACATGTGTTAAATAACTAAATAATGCATATTTGTTTTGATATATTTCTCATTCACTCAGAACTTATTTTCATGAAATAAGTTTTGCATTTGGCAATGAATGCTTGAGTTGAATATAAAAGATAACATTTTTGGAATACTTTTTGAAATTTTTTGGTCTCTGTTTCAGGAATTAATATGAATAAAAGTGAGAATGCTTTATCTTGGGGAACCTAATACCTTGAAGTATATATATTTAATGATCGAGAAATTTCTTTGCTTGTAATCATTCTGCAATACAGTAATTATTTTCTTTCCTTGGTTTCTACTTATTGTCAAATAACCAAATAAGTATTGAAACTTAGGTCCTCATTCAAAATAAGTGTGGAGGGGTTGGATGTTAAAAAAACAAAGCAGGGCCTCCCCTGGTGGTGCAGGCGGTTGAGTGCTGCACTGTGAAGCTGTCTGCAGCCTGCAGCACCAGTTTGATCCTGGCCAGCCAGCGAGGGTCCCACATGGTGTGGCAGACTCTCCTGTTGCACCCACTGCTCCCCTCAGCAGTGTTTTTCATCAGTCTGTCTGTTCTGTTCCCTGCTCTGTCTCTGGTGAATCGTCTTACCCTCCCGCGCATCTGGCCTGTACCCCAGTTCTTGTATAAAATAAATATTTAAAAAAACAAAGCAAAATAATCTAAAACAAAAGTATACTTGAAGAATAAGGCCCACAGAAAATGAAAAGTAAATTTAGAATAAGTTGCTAAGGACATCTTTACAGTTATTTGGCTACACAAAAGAAGATGACAAAATAAATGATTTTATCAGATTTTTGATATCATGGTTTTCTGGGTTTTTTAATGAATAGGTTGCCTACTATTATTCTGAGGAAAGCAATCCTACTTTACACTTACTTGCATGGGAAGTAAAATTATTCAAAAGCTTGCATGGGACTACCTTTGCAGAAGCTCGAAGGTAGATATTGTCAAATACTTGATGTGCTTAGAAAGAAGGAGCTGTGAACTTCGGTTGGTACAAGTTTTGGCGAGTCTGTTAGTTCATACAGTTACAACACAAATCCCAGGTTTTGACTTGTGCTGCAATAAATTCACACTCACATCATACCTGTTAATATGCATGAGCTGAAAAAACAAGGCAACCGAATAGAATATAAATTGACTTGATCTTCAATAAATTTCAATTGCATTCTCAGGTTTATAGCAGATTCAAACATTGTGCTTAGTGTTTAAATATATATTGAATTGGTGATAATAAGATGGCCATCTGGTTTAAGAGGTTGGTGTAGTTCTCTGAAACATTCTCCAAGAAATACTATTTATATATACAATATAAAAAGAATAAAAATAAAAGGATCACCTTCACTCATTTTGTTAATTATTGTAAATGGTACATTTAAATAGACTCCAAGTGGAGTCTATATAACATGGAAATCTGAACAGTATCACTGAGTTTATCAAATATATTTTAAGTTTCTGTTCTGAAATATTTCCCTCTTGGACAATTGCCTACATTTGCCCTTTTCCATTTTCCCACTTCATTTTTGGTCTGACAGCTGTGGAAAAGAAACCTTCTTGTATTACTTCACATGTAGCTTCCACTTTCCCACCTTCAAGGCAGCACTGGCAAAATCAAAATTATCTTGTCTGCAAGGGAGAGAGAGACATCTTCCCTGTTGCCATGAAAAAAGATAAGGTTTGAGGCCACTGCTGTGAATCATGCTACAACATAAGTTTTGTGTTGTAAACTTCTAAGAGTGTCTTTTGAAGTTTATGGTCCTGGGAACTATATTTTGGGAACTTCTGCTAAAGGTATCTTTATATGACTTTCTATTTTTTCCTTCCTCTTTTAGTTGCAGTTATCAGAGGACACTTTCATTTACCCCTGTAACTAGCCATTTTTCTAGATGCCAAAACTGCATAGATTACTATTGCCATGTTACTTGAAATCAGGACTGTTAGCAGTTGGGTTATGTTTAAGTTTGTAAGAACTTAGTGACTATGTATGTAAAGAACTTATTCTGGGCCTTAACACATGTTATGACACTGGAGTGTCTTTTTCATAGTACATTTTCAAGAAATACTTACTGAGCCATAAGTGAATTTATTTGTTACTCCATCAGTCTCCATTCTACCCATATTTATTTAACTGCAGGCACTGAGGTCCATTACCTTTAGACCAAGCCCATTTTTTTTCTTCATTCAAATAAGTAATCAGTGTGTCTCTGTCCAGTGGTCTAGGGTAAAGGATATGTAGATGGTTGTGTTATGGTGACATATATTTAAATAAGAACCTATTCCCCTAAGTCACATACAGTGTTGTATCCATGTTACCAAAATATGTAACTAGAACTAGATATTTGCCTAGAATTCACAACTCAATATGGCATTGGTTTTTAAATTGTAGCTCTATTTACTATGTGCCCACCTCTACTCTTGGTGTAACTATACCTTAAATCTCAGTCTGCTTTGCTGCCACCATATCTTTTCAATGCCCATGGATTTTATTTGTGGTCCTTCTCCAAACCTATCAGACATGCAGGACAAGAATGCTGTTCCCAGCTATGTACTGCCTGCCTGTATGCTGTGTACTGCCTGCCTGTATGCTGTGTACTGCCTGCCAGCATCTCAGCTGTTACAGTCTCTTGCTAGGAGGCAAAGATTCAAGGAGTATTGATATCTGCCTTAATGCTGCTACCATTTGGATACATATTTGTTCTGGCCACCCAACCGATCCTGGGACCAGTCCTAAAGATGTTTATCTTGAGGCTAACACCACTGTTATCCAGTTTATTTACTTACCCACTGATCTGCTTGAATAAGAATCTGCAAGTCATCTTTTCACTTCAGTTTTATTATAATCATCCTTGTCACCATTTACAAGCAATTAGGAGAAGGGCCCTCAGTGAATATGAGTGATTTTGCTCCTGTTGCTTTTTAATGGGCATTCATCCCATTATTTGTGCTCTTTTTCTGTTATATCACACATATTAGTTTGGAAATATTGTACTGACTTGAGTGTCAAGAAAAGAAGGCAGTGACTAGAGGCAGTGAGACCAGTTGTGAGGTTTTTCAAATAACCAAAGTGAACGAAAAGAGGGTCCAAGAGGTGGAAAGATTGAGGAAATACCTAAGAAGTAAAATTAGTAGGATTTGACTGACTAGAGGTGTGGATTTAAAAAAGTTAGGAATGATATTTTTCTCTTTGGTTTGAACTATTGGTGGACTAATTCAGTGATTCCACATATATGGTAGCATGGATAGAAGAAATGAAGAGGAGCAAGCTTTTGGGGAAAAATAATGGATTCAGTATCAAGGTACTTGTGTGAATTCTATGCGCAGTTAGATGATTGAAGATACACACTTTGTGCTCTAGACACAGGACTGTCCTGGAAATATGTGTTTGATGTCATCAGCATATAGATCATAACTGAAACAAGCTTGTCCAGAGAGGTAATGTTTCCATTATCTGGGTGAGAGATCCCAGAACTAAGCCTGGAAGAATACACAATTAGATGGACATTCAGAAACGGCAGAATCACAAGCAGTTAGAGTCACAAGGAGACAGAAGCAGTATGGGCAACACTGTCAGTAAATGTTCCTGGTAAGGCATTAATTGTTGCTCAGCCTTTATTAAACCTTGTGAAAGACCTTCAAGAAAAAAAATAACCCTGAAAATTAAAATGAGAGCAATGTTAAAAAATAAAATTTAACTGAGGGAATTTGAAGATTTAGTTAGCTTTATTAAACCATTCTGAATTGGGCAGCACGGCATCTTGCAAGTAGAGAGATACTCCAAGGGGCAGGGGTTATAGCAAGCGGGAGGCTTTTATAGAAAGGAGAGTGGGGCAAAGAAGCCATCAGCAAAAGAAAAGTGAAGTTCATTGGAGGAAAGTCATAGTTCGATGAGGATGGCATCCTAATGGTTCATCTGTGGGGTTTCCTTTGGCTGGGTTTGTTGCTAGGCAACAAGAAAACAGTAAAGTATTTTACACTTCCTCTTTGGAAGTGCGAAGATACATCTCTTCCCACAGTCATTCATTGGCGTCAGTGATGGGTCAATAACTGACTCTTGTTGCTTGGGGCAGTTGGCTCTAAGTTGCAGAGAGCGCATCCGAGGACCTCTATAGCCCTTCTACTCCAATTTTAGTTCAGGTTTCCTTTGTTAACTTTTACAGCACTAATGACAAGATCTCCATGACCTACACTGAGGCATATCTTGAAATCATTTTAGTATTTCTAGGATTTGTCAGAAAGAAAACACTTCATTTAGAATTGAGTTTAAGCAGAGAAAGGGTAAAGAGAGGGCGTAGAGTTAATAGTACCAGGGGTCCAAATGAGAGAATTATAATCAGATTGAAGGGATGGCAAATTATTTTATATTTTTGGAAAACATCTAGAAAAGACTGGTTAATGATCTGTCAAGAAGAGCTAAGCCTTCTAGCACTTTCTGGGATCCTGCCTCTGGAAGGCAGTGTGATGGGCAGGAAGATTTGGCAGATATGAGGCTGAACAGACTGGGAATGCCATAGCAGTTGTAATCACATAATAAAAGAGTAATCCTCCCACCATTAAGCTCAACATTTCTTCACACATTCTTGATATTGGGACTACTAAGGGAGAGACTTTTGTTAGATAAAAAGCTTCATCTACCACTTCCTAAATTACATAGACTATTAACATGACTTGTCTTTATAGACAAATAATTAGACTGTACTCATTTTCAGTGAAAAATAAAACCTCTCAGTGTTTATAATAATGACAACATAATGGGATTGGCTCAGCCAGAGTGATGATGTTATAATAGTGATTATTTTCATTTGAGTATTTCTAAGTGCCAGGCCCTGCAGCAAATACTTTATGTACATTCTCTCATTAAATCCTACCAAATCTTTGTTTCCAAAGGATAAAAGCAGTCTAAAATTTACTTATCCACATGCAGTTATTCTTTTTTTTTAATTTTATTTATTTTTTTTTAAAGAGGCACATATTTTATTTATTTATTTATTTGTTTGTTTATTTGTTCATACATGCACTGGGTACAATCAGAAGTGCAGGAGGGTGAGAGAATTCACCAGAGCCAGAGCAGGGAGCAGAGCAGGCAGAAGGACTGAAGTACACTGCTGAGGGGAGCAGTGGGCGGCAGGAGAGGTCTGCGCACCATGTGGGACCCTCCTCCGGTGGCCAGGGAGCAGCCAGGGATCGAACCGACGCCACAGAGGCCGCGGGGAGCTTCAAAACCCAGCGCTCAACCACTGCGCCACCGGGGAGGCCCTGCAGTTATTCTAATGTTACTTATTTTTACATATGTATTTTAAGGTTATTAGTAAATATTGAATTGTTTTAAACTTTAATTTGATTGGTTGCATTCACCTACAATTGCTAACCTATTGGTGAAAGCTTGAGAATTTAATTTGTGGTTGATGGCTAAAGGAGATAACTTTCCTCAATTTAGTTTAGGAAAATAGTTTTCCTCTAAGTTTATTTGAACCCAACTTAGACCTTATTTTTTTTTTAAGATTTATTTATTTGTTTATTTATTTATTTATACAAGAACTGGGTACAGGCCAGATGTGTGGGAGGGTGAGAGGATTCACCACAGGCAGAGTGGGGAATAGAACAGGCAGACTGACGAAATACACTGCTGAGAGGAGCAGCAGGCAAAGGCGGGAAAGGCCTGCCATAACATGTGGGACCCTCGCCGGCCGGGATCGAACCGGCGCTGTAGAGGCTGCGGGCAGCTTCACAGTGAGCTGGCGCCACCATGGGACGCCCCCTAGATCTTATTTTGTTAAAATGTTTGTGTTGTGACATTAAGGTGTTCTGAGTCTGATTGTTTTGAAGACATTAGTGATTATATAAAGAAAAACCATTAAGGAGTCAAAAATGAATATTATAATGGCACTTTCAGATTATAGTTCTTGAGTATAAAAATATTTTATTAACATTAACCGGGGGTCCAAATGAGAGAATTATAATCTATTATAATTAACTGTTATATAATCTATTATAATTAACTATTCCTCTTTTGTGTTACTGCATAAACCTGTCAAACTCAGATAAGTACAGTAAAGAATTGATAAACTGTATGTTTCTATTTTCAAACATTTTTTATTATAAGGAGCTGTAATGTTTATGAGTTTGTTTTGGATTCCTTTACATATTACTTTAAGAAACAAAATAGGCAAATAACAAAGTTGCATAACAAGAGTTAACAAGAGTGAACATGACCCTACATTAAATCTCTGAGCTCCATCTCTCTTTCCATGAGTTCCTCTATTTCATTCAGTGGATGCTCCTGACTTTTTTTCCTTGGCCAGACCTCATGATTTATCTCTGATCTTATCCCAGCCTTCTTCAAATGTGTGAAAGTAAAGGGTAGGATAATGTTAGGTCACCCTCTACGATGAGAGAAGTACACTCTTTTGGAACCAGAGTGAATGGATAGTTCCCAAAACAAAACAAATGACTTTTACGAGACGTATTTCTTCTTATCTCTTTCTCTTGCATGTAGAGAAAGACCTCCATTTTTTTTTTTTTTTTTACAATGGTGTCCACTGAGTCTGTGGCTGAATACTAAACTGTGCCACATAGGATGAAACCACAAAACCAAGACAAAAGCAACCAGATGACAGGGGAGCTATATGCTGAAAAATTTCTGGAGTCCACATATTGTTGATGATTGTCAAAGCAGTCAGAGCAAGTTGATCTAATCGGCCCTTCTAGAGTTGCATGCTATAAAAGCTCACGTCAGTTCTGAGGGCTGAATATTGTGTTTAAACTCTTAAGTATGACAAGACTTTACTGTGTTAGGATTTCTCTGGCCACCACTCCTGATCCTTCCTCTTCCATCTGAATAAAAGTGAGTAAAAACAAAGATGACACACTGAGTTGAATTTCACAGCTAACTCTGAGCTTCCTTAAAAGAGCTAAGCAAAGTGCAAGTTGATGCAGTTTTGTACATGATGCACCTCTCCGAGGATCTCTAATCCTCACCCATGCTGGGAGCCACGTGCAGGGTCATCCAGCTGGTGAGAATAAACAACCATTCAAGATTTTTGGCTTTCTCTGTGTGTGAGTCACGGAGGGGTACTTGTTGGAGTGTTGAGAAAAATAAACACATGGCAGCTCTCTAAAGTCTGTTTCTGGAAACTTAACAGGAAGGAACAGATAGCCATTGTTCAGCGCCTATAAAGTGTTAGAAGCCTGAATTGGGAAATGCAAGCTTAGGGAAGACCAAACTTTTAATGGATCAGAAATTGAAAATGCTTGTAATTAAACTGAAAGTCAGCCAGTAGTGACGAAATGGTTTTTTGGGGGTGAAAAGATAGAGTAGCCCAGGAACAAGAAAAGAGGGGTCAAGACCAAGGAGTTGTCATGTTCAATTGGATCAGGAATTCTTATAAGAAAACAAAATAGTGGAGAAAAACTGATTTCCCCTGAATAGACTTGATCATATCTGTGAGAAAAACAAAATTGGTAAAGCTCTCTTGCTATAAGTGAATGTGACCCTAATCCCACAAGACTATGGCCACCCTGAGAATACATGGTGGTATTTTGTATATTCTGTGTGTAGATTTACCAAATCCTACTATATTAAGCAGCCCCCTAGTAACATCCTGTGTAGAAACTTGCTCATGCTTTAAACCTTTTTGATTCTGCATGACTACTAGAAATAGAAATTTGAGAAATTACCTGAACCTAATACTCTATTTATACATGCAAGTAAGAGGGGCACCTGCCATTAGCTTTGCATTTAAATCCCTGTGTGTCACAAACCCATGATTAGTAGAATTTGTAAAGGAACATGTGTCTCCTTAGTATGGATTCAGTATCAGTGCCGGCACCGCACAACCTAGAACTCTAATGGTCTTTTGTTCTTTTGCATGTGGCTATTCAGTTTTTTCAACATCATTTGTTGAAGTGATTTTCCTTTATCCATTGTAGTTCACAGCTTTTGTGTTGTAAATTAACTGCTGAGTTTTATTTTAACTGGTAGCATATACCAGTAGATTAACAATACTTTCATTTTTCCTACATGTCCTTTGAAATTGGGATGAAAGGGAATGGAGTAAAGTATAGAGAATCAGGGTAAAGGCTCCTTGACTCTATCACCCCCTCCAACATCGTGGATGTCTGTCTAAAACTAATCCTGGCGGAATTCTACGGGTCTGTATGCAAATGGATCTTCCATGCCATGAGAGTCATAGCCTAGAGTTTCAGGGCATCACCTCTGCCTCCTCGGGCTCCACTGTAATTTTCCCTAGAAGTCCTACCTGGCTGTAGGCTGCCTGAGTATAACCCATGCCCAAAATTGTTTTTAATTGGCATAAAATTGTATTTTGAGAAAAATTTGGCACAAGTTTACATCTTTAGGAGATAATTATAGACAATTATAGACACTCTCCTGTAAGTGTCGATAAATCAGACTACTGGTTTCCAGGATGCCATCATACATGTACCAGTCAAGGTCATCTACTTTGCCAAAACAAGTAATTGTATAATGATAACATCATCTTTTTTTCATATTTCTTCTATTTGCTTATATTATAAAGAATTAAAAACTGAAAAACTGTAGAATTGTCAATGTGGAATGACTTAAATAAGATATTCATTTTTATGCTTTTTTCTCTGTAACACTGGAGTCACACAAAGTAGTGAAAATCGTTATCTATTCATACTATTTCTTCCTCTTTCAGGTTTCAGTATTGTCTTTATTGTTCTATGATTTGTCTTTTTTAAACCACTGTACAGTCTTTTGCTTTCTGATTCTCAAATATACATGTTTCTTGATTATTAATTTATCTGTCACAATCTATTTTATTTTTCCACCTCCTACTCTCTTTACCTCTGGTAATCTCAGTTCAGTTTTCAATGTCTACTAGTTTAATTTTGTTTTATTCATTCATAAAAATTTCCTTATATAGCACATAACTTCTTTATATAGTACATACAGTAAAATTATCCAATATTTATGTTTCTGGCTAATTTTGCTTTGCATAATCCCCTTGAGTTCCTGCCATTTTGCTGCAAATGACAAATTTTCATCTTTCCTTATATCTTAAAATCATTCCTTTGTTTAAATATGCCACATCTTCTTTATTCAATCATCTATTAATTAATGGAACACACAGGTTACTTCCATATCTTAGCAACTCTAAAAAATGTTGCAGTAAACATTGTAGTGCATTTTACTCTTTGAGTTGATGATTTTATATTCATCAAATAGATCCAGAAGTGAGATGGCTGGATCATTCTACTTTTATTTTTTTGAGGAAGGCCATTATCCCTTTCCATATGAGTGCACCAATTTACATTCCTACCAACAGTGTGCATGGGCTTATCTTTCTCCACATACTTGCCAGCACTTGCTAGCAGACTTTTTGATGGAGTCATTCTCACAAGTGTGAGATGATATTTCATTGTGGTGTTGACTTCCATTTCCCTGATAAGTGATAATGAATGTTTTTTTCATGTCTGTTGACGATCTGTATATCCTTGAAGAAGTATCTATCTGTCACTTATTTAATTGGATTGTTTTCTGCACATTTTTTTTAAAATTAGAATGTATGTTCTTTGCTAAGTGTGTAGTGTCTTTAGGGGTCTCCATAACTATACATTATCAGATCATTTACAAATAATGATAATTTCACTTTCCTGGTCAGGATTCTTTTTGTTGATTGCTAAGGATTCTAACACTAAATTAAATATAAAGTGTTGAAAATGACATCCTTGACTTATTCCAGTCTTCAAGGAAAAGTTTTCACTTTTCACCATCTTATATTGGCTGTAGGTTTATCATATATGGCCTTTACACTGATGAGGTGTGTTCTTTCAATACTCATTTTATTAATAGTAAATGGGTTCTATATCTTGTCAAATGCTTTCTCTGTACCTGTTGATATGATCATATGAATTTTGTTCTTGCTTATGTTGATACAATTACATTAATTGATTTGCAAATGTTAAACCATCTTTGAATTCCTGGAATAAATTCCACTTGGTGATGGTGTATGATCTTTTTGATGCATTGTTAAACTCAGTTTGCTAGGGCTTCCTGGAGAATTTTTGCATCTTTGTTCATCAAGGATATTGGCTGAAATTTTATTTATTGTTTGTGCTGTCTTTATCTGGTTTTGTTATTAGGATAACTCTGGCCTCATAGAATGTATTTGGAAACATTCCTTCTTTTTAGTAAATTTGAGTAAAATAGGTATAAGCTCCCTTCTTTGAAGGTTTGACAGAATTCATTTATGAGACCATTAGTCCTGGACTCTTATATTTTGGGAAATTTTTTATTACTAGTTTAATTTCCACAATTGTGATCTATTCTATTCTATCTATCCTAAAAATTCTATTGAATTTTTTTATTTCCTGCCTGGTTCAATCTTAGTAAACTGTAGTTTTCTAAAACTTTTCTCTATTTCTTCAAGATTGTCAAGTTTATTGGCATATAGCTGTTCATAGTAGTTTTTATGATCCTTTGTATTTCTAAGACATGTATTATTTCTCCTTTTTCATTTTAAAACTAAATCTTATGATGTGAATATTGTTTCTCTTGATATTGTACTGTAAGACTTTTACACTATTTTCATTCTTTTTCTTATTTCTATTTTGCTGGCCTGTTTGTGTTTTCTACAACCATGTATGTTCAAGTTCGCTGATTCTATCAGCTTCTTGTCTGCTGTTGAGCCCATCTACTGTATTATTTGTTGTTGTTTACTTATGGAATTCTTTAAGTCCATTATTTCCTTTTGGATCTTTCTCATATTTTATCTATCCTTGTTGTAATTCTCATTGTTTGTTGATAGTCTTTTAAAAAAAAAATTTCAACAAGCCTTATTAGTATAGTTGCTTTAAACTCTTCTTCAGGTAAGTTAACTAGTTGTCTGGATTTAGATTTTCCCTGTAGGCTTTTTATGGTATATACTTTTGTCTCATCAAGTTTAGTTGTTGTAGGTTGAGCTCAACAGCTTTATTTCCTTAACCTGATCTATTGGCCTTATACTAAGATTACAGTTTGCAGAATATAATCCTAGATTGTTTGCCTGGGATTCTAGTGTGTCTGTTTCTTTACAGACTGAGGCCTGTGCACCTGTTTTGTTAACTGGTGCTCTTATGCCAAGAAAGGGTAGGAGCAGGAGCAGTGAGGATACAAGAGATTGCTGCTAGAGAGTATCAAGAGTGCAACCCTTTCAAGGGGCAGCTGGTACCCAAGCTAAGGGTGTGGAGGGGGTGGATAGGCAGTCCTTTCCCCTAGGCCAGTTACTCATTCAGAACTTCTCTTACAGCCTCGGGATCACACTGGCCCTCAGCTTTGGACCAGCTGTGGTTTATGTATTCTATGACATGCAGTTTTTCCCAGAGATGTGGGCTGGAGCAGAGTGATCTGGAAACTGTGGGCTTGGAATGCAGACAGAACACAGTCCCTATTATGATCATAGACAGATGAGGGGCATGTGTTTCTCAGGGTCTGTAAGTGCTGTCACTAAGGACTTTGCCCCTTGCAGTTCTTTAGCAATCCTTTCTCAGGGGGTGTACCAGGAGAGGATTGCAGGAGGGGCAGGGCAGAGCCACAGCCAAGATCTGTTCTGAAGAGTTTTCCTCTGAGCCTTCCCCAGAGATACGAGCTTCTGTTGCCAAGTTCTATGTGTTTCCAATTCTTATTAGAGATAGCAAGGATAATAGGTGGGTCTCTTCTCACTCTACCTGAGCTCCTTTAACCATCCCTTCCCTATGGACTGGGCTTCAGCTCCCTATATCCTGATCCAAAGGCTCAGGCTGATAGTCCCCAAGGTCAAAAGGACTGTCCATGGCCTCAAGCACCCCTGCTGTTAGGGACACGGGGGTGCTTCATCCTTTGGCCCTGATCCCTTGGTTGATTTCTAGCAGGTGGTACCTGCCCTTGCCAAAATTTATCTGCTTTCCTGGCTTTCTGCCACAAATCACTATTTACTCAAATCCTGTCTTTCTCTGGAAGTTGACCCCTCCATTTTTCATACCGAGTGTATATGCTCCCCTACCCAATGCAGTCCCTAGGTTTTAAAGGCCTTGATTTGGGCATGAGCCCTTTTGTCACAACAAAAAAGGCCCTGTAAGCCAACCATCTCTTTTTCTCTTGGATCAACCAGCCCCAAAAATTTTACAAGCAAAATTATATTGTATTTTTTTTTTTTTTACCATTCCTGTCCTATCATTTTTCCTTGTGAAGATTATAGTAATTCCGTCATCCTTTGCACCGTTGCTTTTAATCTGCATTTTATTTTGCTGTATATGTGGGGAAGCCATTCCACCATCTGACCATAATTCATGTCCCAAACCAATTTATAGAACTTTCTATTGATCTTAATTTTTCCAAGTTGAAATTTTCCCTATTTCAAAACTCCAACTGCTACCACAGTGTAGAACATCAACTGGTGCAAATTTGATAACTAGGTTCCTGTCAGAGTGTTCTGTCCATGGTAAATAGACATTGTAAATCCATTAGATTGAAAATCCATTTATGATAAAAACTGTGCCTATTTTTGAGTTTACAGAAAAATGCCATACCCCGGGGTGATAAAATCAATTTTGTACCTTGTTGCCAGCATTAAAAAAATCAAACATAAGTAAAGAGAAAGTATTCCAGTGAACAACTAATAATAACTAATATGATTCATTTTGGAAAATGTTTTAGTATGTGAGCACTGGTCCTCACCAAAATTTTAAGAACCTTTACATTACAATTAAAGTCATAATAGATGTTTAGTAGTTGACCATGTAAGTTGTTGAAAGAAAACAGAAAATTTGAAAAAAGTCTGTCTGTAAATTATGAGTATTTCCTTTGTGACTCTTGGTCTTTGACCCATCAGTTTAAGTGTGGAGTGTAAGTGGTTGCTAGGCTGCTTCATGAGCCTGGTTGACCACCTCCTTCACTTTTCCTGAACACTGAATGAAGAACTCACTGCTGGAATTCAAATGCTGATGTAAGCTTGAAGGTACACAGCTCATAAGCCCTACAAAAGGTTTTTAATCACCCAAATGGGAAGTTATTATTGACATAAGTTGCTGCATTCCACAACCTTCAATTTACTTTTACAGCTGTACATGGGTTGTGCCAGGTTTGTGTGAACTGAAGCTACAGAGTTGAATCAGATGCAGGTTATATCTTAGAAAAGCTTGTGATTTAGTACAGTAGTTGATACCCATAGCCCACAAGCCAAATCTGGTCCATAACTTATTTGTGTAAATAAGGTTTTATTGGAACTAATGGGCTCATCCATGAATATTGTCTATGGTGGCTTAAGTGCAGCCACTCAAGTTTGAGCAGCTGCCTCAAAGACAATGTGGCTCACAAAATTTAAATAGTTCCTGAAAAGCATTCATGAAAGAGTTTGACAATCTCTGATAAAGTAAAACATAAAACTCTGTTTAAAATTGTATGTTTTCCTATAAATGTTCATATACAAAACTGACAGATATATCAAGAAATTTAATATTTTGCTTATTTTTATAACTAAACATCATAGGTCACAAGTCTAATGAGGAAGACTTAGAAGATTCAAGAAGTGACCCTTTTCAAAAGTTGGTGAAAGATAAACAGGATTTTAAAAAAATATTTATGCATATAAGAGCTGGGGTACAGGCCAGAGGTGTGGGGGGTGAGAGGATTCACCAGAGACAGAGCAGGGAACAGAATAGGCAGATTGACCAAAGTACACTGCTGAGGGGAGCAGTGGGCAAGGCAGGAGAGGTCTGCTGCGCCATGTGGGTTGCACTCTGGCTGGCCGGGGATCGAACTCTTGCTGCAGAGGCTGTGGAAAGCTTCATAGGTTGCGTCTTAAACCCTTGTTCACCAGGGAGGCCTGATAAATAGGATTTTAATGAAATGATATTTCCTGTTTTTCCCTATTACACATCACCCTTCCCAGAGTTGGCAGTATGCCAATATTATCCCAAAAAATTATCCCAAAGAATTAAATCACTGAATATAAGATCATAGAAGGGACTGCCCATTAGTTGAGCATGGCCCATTTCCTTCATTTGTTAGGTCCTAAAACTATTGAGTGACATTGAAAAAATAACTTATTTCACATTAAATTTGGAATGTCCCTGTTTTCTTTAAAAATTTCATTTGACAATGACAATTCTAGGCCACTTTTCTTACCTGTCAGCAACCTACTAGAACTAAAAAGCAGCTTCCATCTGTGACGAAATCTTCAATTTTCCCTGACTCAAGATTGTCAGTTGCAATTTACAACAAGCTTACACTGTTATTTTCTTTAGTAATTTTTTTCTCTGTAACTATTCTTTTTAAAAAGCAACACAAGATTAACCAAGAAGGTTGTAAATGTTTAAAATGAGTTTTCTCACATATGTAATATGCGAGCAAAAGGCATGAACTCTGCAGCCACTTTACTAACTTATATTCTTTCCAAACCCCTGTAGAAATGGTTAAGATGAATGTCTTACACCCATAAAGACAAGCAGAGCTTTAAATGTGCTTTAGGATCCCCAAAGAGGTATGAGCGTGCCCTAGGAACTGTTTAAGCAAAGCTATTGAGGTTTGGAGAGAAAATATTAGAATATATGTGTGTGTGTGTATTTTTATGTGTGTATTTTATATACTTTGTAATTTATAATATAGTTACAAAGTAGTAATGTATATGTTTATAAATTTACAAAGTAGTAATGTATATGTTTATAAAGTAGTACATATATGTGTACACACATATATGGATAGGTTATCCAATTTATTTTAGTGATTGAGGCAGGTGATCAAACAAATATATAATCCTGGCAATCCAGAAGGGACCCAGGATCATCTCATCCAATACTTCATTTTACAAATAAAGAAGCTGACATCCTTGAAGGTGGAATGATCTGATCAAAGGTGCAGGCATGTTAGCTTGGGAGGCCAGCTTACTCTTAACTCCTACTCCAGTGCTCTTTCTGCTATATCCCACTGCCTACTTTCTTAACTCAAGCAAATGAGAGCAACATGGTGATAAATAATTCCTCTGAAACAGCTGGATGACTTGTAGGAAACAGCCAGACTTCCCCTAGCTTAGCACAAATTTCAATTGGTGGTACCTAGAATAGTTTCCTTTTTGTGTGAAAAATGGCATCTGACCAATTTCCCCAGTGCCAATGAGGCCGCCTGCTTTTGGGGCATTCTCACCAGCCAGCTCTCATTGGCCTGCATTGATCTCCTTTTCCTGTGGAAATAAAATATAAGGGCAGGAGAAAGGACATATTTGGTAATGTTATGCTCCTCAGCTTCCTGCTCAGAGCTGTCTCATCTGCAAAATGTCAAGGGAAAAAATATCCCTCCAACTTGGAATGAATTCCAGACAGACCCTGATGCCTGCAAATTTGTCAGAGGGAGCCAAGTCCAGAAAAGCAGAACATGAAGAAGGTTCATTATTCGACTTTAAGAGACGCTCAAATAATCAGACACTCTGGTATTTATGATTTTCCTCATCTCAGATGGCCTGTAGTTCACAACATTCCCCTCCCTTTACCGCTGATTCTGAACTTCCTTTTAAATTAAACCTCAATAGTTATAAAAAGACTCTCACATTACTTGTAAGCCACAAGCACTACTGGGAGACACTGTCTGTTCACACAGACTGGTCCGGCTAGAGAAGGGCAGCTCTTTGTGATTATTTTCTGGGGAGGGCAGGCCAGGAAGTCAGACTAACTGCACCTTGACCACACCGCAATCCTCTATTTAGGACATCTGTGCCAAGACCTCCTGACACTCAAAGCATTTGATATGGTGATCTTTACTAAAAAGCGGTTATTTCATTCTTATTGACTTTTTCATTTTGGCTTTTATTTTCAACAGGGGCCATGAAACCAGCAAATACTTTCACCTAACGCTCCTGGTTTGTGAATATTCTACCAGGACTGTTTGTGAGGTTGGGATTTGGGGGGATCATAGTCTTTTCCTAGCAGTCAGCACGTTTTCTTTCTCTATTAAAACCATTGCCACATGCTGGCAGAAAGGTAAGGAAACAGAATTTGTAATCCAAACCTCATTATATTGCTACATACACATTTTCCCTTGTACTTGCTCTTCATTTCCAAATGTCGTGGCATTTGATTGCAATTGGTCACCCCAGATCATTATTTGGGTTTTCCTGTGGGCATAAAGGTGTCTAAATATCAGTTTTAGCAAGCAGTGGAAGTACCCTCATGAGGAATGGGTTGTTCAGCCTTAGCATGTGGTCTCAATGAATAAGGGTCTTCTTTATTTTCCCTTTTCTAAACCATCCAACATCCCTACAGTCTAAAGTCTGTGCTCCTTCCATGGTGATCAACTGTAAGGTCATAAACATCAGATTGTGGCATCACTGAATGAGTTAGTTGGGAGGAAGCTGAACTGGAAATACAACTGAAAGTTTCTGTTGACAGATAGATACTTTCTTAATCATGATCCTGTGGGTAAAGGGAAAGCCTTGCCCAGCCCTGTGCTCAGCACTGATTCACAAACCTGGACAGTTCTGGAGGAGCTTGGAAAGGCCCATCCTCATGGAATACCAACTTTTCCTCTCCTGGGACACCCACATAACTAAGAGGAGGGGGTGAGTCAACAAGGGAGCTCTTTCTGGTTACTTTGTGTCAACAAAAAGTAAGCCAGCTTTCATTTTCTTTTCAAACTCCTAAACAGTTCCTTCTTTAAAGACTTACTTTGTTAGTATTGTCTTTCTCCATCTGTTTCTTTTAATTTTGATAGGATTACAGTTCCATTTTTATCTGCTGTGTCTACATGTAAAATGGGCATCATAAAGGCTTACCTTTTACAGAGCAGGATGTAGGACAAGACTATACCATGATACTCCAATTCATCAGGTTTCTCTATTTCCATTAAACATTGGGTTCTACCAGAATTATATTTTGCCATATTTTTCAACTCAATTCCTTGAGTCCATATTTTCACTATACAAAAATTCACTTAATAGATCCAGATTTTCAGTTTCAGAGCACACTATATCAGCAGCAGCTGTGCCCTAGGCTGCTAGGATACTGGTCATCGAAAGAAACAATGCCTTTCCCTGTATCCACTATCAAGAACTGTTTGGTATTCCTGGCAGCCTCCTAGTCATTATCATTCTGTCATTTTAGACCTGAAAGAGAACATTCCATCAAGAGATCAGGTTCTATCATTTCACTGGAATGTTATGTTAGACCACAGAAACGCTAATACAAACAAACTGATCATGGCTCAGATTAATGACAGATAGCACATGAACGGTCTGCTCCAGTGTTGTTCCCTCCCAACTAATATAGAATAAATGAAAATAAGTGAAAAATTCAGTTGGGAGATTAGGCCAGACATAAAAAGGAACTCTTGGCATTAAGGATGTAGAGGTAGTTGTGAAGTCTGATTTTGGGGGAGAAACTTTGTTTTCAAATTTATTGTTATTGAAGTAGCATTGTTCCACATCCTTACCAGTGTTTTGACAGTATGGGATCTTGGGGAGATCATTAATTTTAACCTGAAAGAGCATTTTTGAATGATTAAGATTCAGTTCCAACTAGAGATAGGGGGGCAAATGGGTTCAAATAGGACTCCCCAAGATATTGCACTTTGGTATGTGAATTATTTTGAGTCAAAGGCAGTGAGACCCTGCAGGCTCAAGAGAAATTTTGTCTCTCCCTTAAGTATATAGAAGAATAATTTAGATGGAGCGGGAGGAGGGTGAAGATTAGAAAGGAACTATTCATAATGAAAGTTATCAGAAATAACATATTGTGATCTCCCCCCGCCCATGACATGGCAAGCATTTAGTCATCAATTATCTGTTCTTATAGTCTTGTGAATTACCCTCCTTCCTTTTGAAGCCCCAGGTCCCTATCTCATTCCTTAGATCTGGATGTCATATATAACTCATTTCATCTTCTGTCTTTGAATGTCCTGTGAATGTGGAGTTCCCCTACATATAATACTAATTTATTATATTCACTTATGTCATTTTTCCAGCTGAACAAACTACGAAGAGTAGAGGAAGACAATTCCTCCCCAACAGGAACAAGGTAGATAATTTCTAAGGTTTTCTTCAAGAGTCTCAAATTTGTTGAAAGATGACTCCACACATTACTCACTGCTATTAAGATTGTTATTCATAACCAGATCACTTTTACATAACAAAGCCAGATTCTCTCTGTTGGCTGATAACTGAGAGGCTCTTCATTCCATCCTTCTTGTTTCACAAATCAGAACAGCCAGACACAGAGAGGTCACTGTCAGCCAAAGAGCCAGATCTAGAGCGCAGGCCCCAGGCTTTTTGTGCTCAGTACTCTACTACACCATGTATTTACCAATAATATAAATCTATTTAAAATTAACTCCATTTTATAAGAATTATGTTTATTGTATGAGCAGTACTGAGACAGAAATATGAGACTCTCTGGGAATTGGCTAGTCTAAATATCAGAATTTAGAAAAAAAGGCAAAGTGCAAAATGTGGAAATGTTATTTAGATGAGTTCATTTCTATTCACTAAAAAATTTAAAAATTTAAACTCAAAATCCAACAACTTTTTCCTTCACTTAACTCAGCATCACAGGCTTCCATACCAATTCCTCATACAAATCTGTTTTATATATTCCTTTCCTTCAAGTTCAGGAATTTCTTTGATATAAAATCTTGAGTTTATTAACTTCCCTTAGAAAAAATTCCATTTCCTCTCTACAAAAGCAAAATTTTACTTAATTTTTATAATCCTTTGCTTTGTAATACTTCAAATGTATAATACTGCCAGATGGTCAAAGACATTCAACAGTTTTAATTTCCCTCCCTCTCTTCTCTCTTCCTTTCCTTCTTTCTTTCTTATCCTGAAGCGTAATTCATCTATTTCACATGGAAATCCAACTGCTGTTTCACCTGTTTACTTGATGGAAACTAACTTATAAGAAGGGATTCCTCAGCCTTACAAGGGATCAGAAGTCAAGCCTCTCAGATTCATTTGCTAATTAATGACTTTAGGGCCTAACATTTTTATTAATGGGAAGCAAAAGAATGATATTAAATCCTAAAATTCTTAACTAAAGCTGATGTTAATATTACAATATCTCTCCTTTTTTCTATTTTGATGTTTTAGATTCTTTGCTGGCCATCTGATATAATAATAATCTCACTGGACACCCCATACAACTAGGCAGTTTCCTACTAGGTTTGATATAAGGACTCCAAAAGCCATTTTCTCCCAAATATTTTTTTCTGTTATTCACTCATCAACTGGAATTCCAAATAATGGGTTCTGTTGTTCAAGTTAAGACATCAAACTCTTCCAGTTGATATGTGGTAATGCCAAAAGATTAGTCCATTAGCACCCATGAATATATTAGCTTTATATCTTGAAGATTAGCATGGGACAAAGAAGAGTGACATTTGATAATAAACAAAAATAGTCTAGATTGATTAGCCTGAAAATCAAGGCCCAGATAGGGCAATAATAGTGGAAGATTAAGATGGGAATAAAAGATAGGTTGCCTAAGAGGCCATCACTGTATTACAGTTCTCTCTACCTGATTTGGGGGATTGTATTCATATTACCTTCATCTCAAACATCCTTAATGGATTTATTGATTTCTTTCTTAAAGGTCTTCACTGATGTTAATTGACTTGAATCTCCAAATTGAGTCATAAGTGTAAGTATATGTCATTGGATGAGGTTTTATTAGATCTAGAAGGTCTTTTTAAAATACATGTGCAAGTAAAAATTTTAAATGGCACAAGAGAAGAGTCAACTTTTGTGGTGGTTTAGATATGTTAGGGGAGACAGGTATGGAGAAGAATATAAAATAAAATAAAGGAATTTAACACATTTCCTTAACACATTAAGGAAAAACAAGTTGGGTAATGAGAGGAATTGGAAACACCACACATTTAACTGCAGTGTGACCTCTTAAAAGTCAAGTCTCAGCTAAGCCCAGTTAAGAGTTTTCATGCTATTTATTTCAGATAAAGCAACAAAATGCCTTTCTATAGATCAGCACTTTTAATTGTGTGTGTGTGCACACATGTGCACTTGTGCATGTATGTACATTGAAGATGATTTTGAATGAGCAGATACACTTGAACTATGCATTGTATTTCTAACATGTAACTTTTTTTGAGGGGGAAGAGACAAACCTCTTCTAGAGATTGGATTTTGGAGATTGGTTAAACGCTGGCAATTTCACTGTGGAGTGGAAAAAAGAATAGTAGTGGGTTGATGGAATTTAAAATAAAGCTATCACTGCTTTTCTTTTCTCATATAGAAATCTAGATGTCCCCTATCCAGGTCCTCATGAAAACAGTAGTAAAGGTCTGAGCAGGTGAATTTCACTTCTAAATTACGGAATTTGTATAATATGAGCTTTAATGATAATTAATTTCTAAATCAAAATTCTAACATGTAAAAACACATCCACTTGAAAAACATTTACATCACTTATGAATTAGCATTTCATTCATTCATTCATTCAAAATCTGCTACTTGTTGCTTCTTGTTCAACTTGCTATTTGTAACTACTCTATACCTACAGCAGTTTATTATTTGGGAATTTCCACAGCAATACAACTAAAAGGGGTGTGTGTGTGTGTGTGTGTGTGTGTGAGAGAGAGAGAGAGAGAGAGATTTACTTTAAGAAATTGACTTGCATGCTGGTAGAAGTTTGGCAAGTCCAAAATGTGTAGAGTATACAAACAGAAAACCTATGGAAACATTCTAGTTCAAAGCAGTCAGATGGAGAATTACTTCTTTGGAAGGTGAGTCTATTTCTTTAGGGCCTTCAACTGGGTGGATGATGCCCACCCCTATTATAAGAGGAACATCTGTTTTACTCACAATATACTGATTTAAATGCTAATCTCATTTTAAAACACCTTCACAGAACCATGTAGAATAGTGTTTGATCAATACCTGATTGCCTAGCTGAGTTGACATATAAAATTAATCACATGTGCTAAGCACTATGGAAATAGCACTATCTTGTGAGGCTTACAGTCTGGTGACGTTTATAACTTGGAGACATGTTGCTATATACTTTTCAAAAAAATGCTCAAAATTAAATTCACTTGGTAACATTTTTACCCTCACCATCTAATGATGATGATGAAGATGAAGAGGAGAAAGAAGAGTAGTTAGCACCTTCCTAGGATTATTCTAGAAGACTTTTTCTGGATAATATAGTGTCCCTTTCTTTATCCTATTAAAATTGAAGAAGTATAGACTATGATCATATAAAACCTTTCCTGACACTATTAAAATTATTTTATAACTAATTACATTATAAATGGCACTAAGGAGCCATGACTTTCATTTATTAAAATTATAGCATTTTATAATGTTATATAAATTTCAGGTGTGCATCATTATAAAGTAGAATCTGTATATAGCACACTAAGCTCACCCCTAGAAGTCTAGCTCTAATATTTACTATGTAATTGGTGCCACTTGCCCATCCCCCCTTCTCTCTTCCCTTGTGGTAATCTAAAAGTTTATTTTATTTAATTTATTGATTTGTTTCTCTCTATATCACATATGAATGAAATTATAGTGTTTATCTTTCTCATCTGACTTATTTCACTAAGTATACTAACCTCTAGGTCCATTCATGTTGTTGCAAAAAACAAGATTTCATCTTCAGAGGTGAGTAGTATTCCATTATATATATATTTTTTTCCACATCTTCTTTATTCAGTCATCTGTTGATGAGCACTCAGGTTGTTTCCAATTCCTGGCTATTATGAATACTGAAATGAACATGGGGTGCATATAACTCTTTGAATCAATGACTTTGTATTTTCCAGGCAAATACCAGAAATGGGATAACTGGATGATACAGGATTTCTGTTTTTAATTTAAAAACACTGCTTTCCAAAATGGTCATACCAAATGACATTCACAACAGTAGTGTACAAGGTTTACTTCTATTCATATCCTCCCCAATACTTGTTGTTTCTTGAGCTTTGGATAGTAGCCATTTTCACAGGTGTGAAGCTTTATCTCAATGTTGTTTTGATTTGTATTTCTCTAATACAGTATGTATTATTTGGGAATACATATTTTCATGTGCCTGTTGGCCATCTGTGTATCTTCTTTGCAGAAGTGTCTATTCAGATCCTCTGTCCATTTTTTAAATCAGGTCATTTGCTTATTTTAAGGTTTTTGAGTTCATTATATATTTTGAATTTTAACCCCTTGTCCAGTGAATGATCCACAAATAACTTCTCCTATTTTATAATGGATTGTTTCACTGTGTAGAAGCTTTTCAGCTTTCTCTACCTCCATTTATTTATATTTCCTTTTGTTTCCCTTGCTGTTGGAGTTGAGTCTTCAAAGACATCTATTTCTAAGGCCAACATCCAGGAGCTTATCACCTATGTTTTTTTTCTGTTTATTTTATCCTGTCAAGTCTTATATCCAAGTTTTTAATCCATTTTTAATTAGTTTTTGTGTATGGTGTGAGATAGTTGACAGTTTTGTTCTTTTGCATGTGGTCATCTATTTTTTACCAGCACCATTTATTGAAGAGACTTTCTGAATTCCATTGTTTTTGATTAACTACTTTGTCATACACTAGTTGTTCATATAAATGTAGGCTTATTTTTGAGCTCTCAGCTATTTTTCATTCAGAAAATAAATCAAGATAGCACTGAGCAGATGAGACTATAAGGCCCATGATAAAAAAGTGTACTGGCTTTAACATTAAAGACATAGAGGTGGGTTTATGGATTACTGTTTGTTTATCTGCAAGGGAAATGTCTGAAAGCTCAACATATATATTATATATAGTTTGGCCACACTTAAAGAAAATCTTGGATTGCCTTGAGCCTTCTAACTTTTATTAAACAACAAACCTATTGTCCCTTTCCAGTGTCTACTGCTGAAGCACAGAGATTTTTCTATTTGATTTTTAATTTATTAATATTTTATTGTATTTTACTTTTTTTGAGTGTGCCTATAGTTTGTTTAGTACTTGAAAACAGGTGCAAAGAGGCGAATAATCACTTTTTATCCATGGGGGAAAATGACAAACAAGAAATGACAGTCATGGATCTTTGCATGTGGGAACAGAAATAACTCTCAAAATAGTGACCACACACAGGTAGCTTCTCCATGAAGTGACTTGGTGACATCATCAATAGACCCTACCCTACCCATCTGGGATGAGCACAGCTGGGGCTGCCATTCTCTTAGACCTATAATTATAGCACAAAGATGAAAGGACATCTTTGAAAGGAAACTTTGTCCAGATCTTTCTCATAGACACACTCTATTTTTGCAAATTACCTCAACTGGGGGAGTGCATTAGTAAAAACCATAGGCTGTTCTGAAAGACACAGAAAAAACCTGCTAACATTGTTTCCTCCAAAGTGGGTTGCTGGGAACTCTGGGCAAAGACAAGGCAAAGGATTACTTCTCAATATGCACCCCTTTGTGCTACTGAAAAATTGTAAGTTTATACCATGTGCATATATTACTTCCTTAAAACTAGCTAATTATTCAACTGGTTAACTAGTTAAGAAAATATAATAAAAAAGGAAATCCAAGTAACTGGAAGCACTTGTATGTTTCTCATTATGTGGCTAATGGCATGAATTAACTCTTAAATCAGTTATTTCCTTTTTTTTTTTTTTCAGTGAAATTCTGCATCTAAGTAACACTGACCTCCTTGTTCTTCCTCAGACATTCCAGGCACATTCCTTTCTCAGATTCTTTGCAAACCTTTTCCAAAGCTTGGAAAAAAATCTCGTTTTCATTTTCTGGATGGTTCACTCCTTGTCCACTTTGTCTTGACTCAATTTCTCAAAAGGGCCTTCCTTGATCACCCTATTTAAAATTATAACCTTGCCCCAGAATTTTCTATCCACTTTATTTTTCATAGTGTTGAACTTCTTTTAAAGTACTGCATGGTAGATTTAACATCTCTCTTTTCTGTATCCCCATACTAGAACTGAGCTCCATGAGGATGGTAATTTGTCTGTTTCCCAGCACCTAAATACTGCATGATAAGCATGGGTTGTCAAGAAATAATTGCTGTATAAGAGTGAGAATACGTGAGTTTTGTTTCCCAAATTTGTTATACTTGCTTATTATTAAATGAAACTGCTATATATAGTTTCTGATTGTATTAATGATTACTATCAAACTTTTAAAAAATATTCTTTAGTCTACATTTTGAAAATAAGTTTAAGAATAACTTTGTCTTGTTATTGCAAATTAAAGTGTACTTGTTGTTCTGTTACTTTACAACTCTTCTGTCTAGCTAATATCTTTATTTTTGTTAATAGTGCTTTACAAATTAGATTGTTGTTTTTAGTTTTTGTTTGTTTATAGATTTTTAACTTCTGAAGATACTTTTTAAGATAATCATTCCATTTTGAGAAATTTGCCATAAGCATTTAGATTTATCTATGTTTATAAGCCATCTAAACACATCACCTTGTACAGTCAGGTTCATTTAATCAGAGTGGGCAAATAGTTACTTCAACCAAGACATGACTGAACATGGGAAACTAAGCATTGAAAATGTCCAGAAGTTACAGAATCACAAGAAATGATCTTGTTGCTTCTAGTTTCAGCAGTAGCCAGAAACACTGAAATAAGCAATTTGTAGGTTATTTCCCCGAAACTTTCATGAAACCCCATGTCAGCTCTCTGTTCCAGTCCCCAAATTGCCCACTTCTGCTAGAAAAACAACAATGACTCTGTTTCTCCCTTTCTGTGGAATTATCTTTCTCTGTGTGCTCTGAGATATAAATGGGCAAGGAATTACTGATCAACTCCCAGAGGACCCTTGATATAAAAGTTTCCATTTGCCTCAAAAGAAAAAAGAAAATGGGAAGCATATTAAATTCCTCATCAGAATTTCACCCTGATATTTCATGAACTCAGTCCAAATTTTTTAGCTCTTGAGTCAAGTATATTTAATAGTTATGGAAGCCATTTCTGCTAAGTTCTATTCACATGCACATTCTATAGGTCACACTCTTCTCCCTGGTCCTTAATAACCGTAATGATCCAGACCAATATTGACTCCCAAGACAAGAAATAGCAAGATAGAAAATCAAAATCATTATGCCCCTGCATAATCCACATAAAGGTCTATATATGCTAATTAAGAAAATTAGCAATGAATAGCTGTTTTTTTAAATAAATATTTGCCCATTATGTGTTTAAATTCCTTTCCTTACCAATGTTACCTTGTCTATAAAATGAGAATATAGTAGCACTCATTTCATAGAACTGTTATCAGGACTTAATGAAATTACATATACAGAGAGAAAGAATTTAGAAAAAGTGCCTGGGTAATCATAAATGCATTCACAGAGAGAGACACACAGAAGGTAGAGCTAGAGGGAGAATGAGAGTTTAGAAAAGTGCTTGGGTCATTGTAAATGCATAGTAAAGGATACCTGCTTTCATCATCACCAACCCCATCATCATCACCATCATCTTTGCTGTTTTCCTGAAAATATGGCAGATTTATGTAGAAAACTTATATGTTGAAATTAATTCTTTATTCCTCCCTGCACCTACCTCTCTGCTATAATGTCTTCATGGGCAGAGTGTGGTTCTTCCAAACTTGAATTTTGACTTCTCTTGGTTGACAGCAATGAACTGAAATGACACTAAACCAGTTCAAAACTTATGAATGAAAAGCCTTGTATTTCCACTTGCACTCTTTTTTTTTTGTTGTTGATTGTTCATTAATGACATCTCATAATATTTATTTTGAATGCTTACATATTTAAGGCATTGAAATAATTTTTTTCAGCATCAATTTATATTTTTGTTTCAGAGAAGTATGAAGGGTAATCATTAAAAGATTTCTAAGCATTAAAGTAGGGAAAGTTAAGTGGAAATAATAACTTCATGAAGGAAACGTGTAAAAATGTGTAATCATTAAAAAAGAGGTCATTCATGTATTTTCTTTCTTTTTTTTTTTATAAATTTTATTGTTATATTCCCCATACAATTGCAGCCCCCCCATTCTGACCCCAATCCCTCCCCTCCCGCCCCCACCCCCCTAAAAGTGTCTCTGGTTCATAGTTTTTTGTTGATTTTGATTTTTACTTTCTTATATTCATTTTCCTGGTCCCTTATTTAAGTTTTCTAGATTCCTGCTATGAGTGAGACCATCCGGTATTTTTCTTTTTCTTTTTGGCTTATTTCGCTGAGCATGATCCCTTCCAGCGCCATCCATGTTGCTGGAAATTGCATGTGTTTATCTTTTTTGAATGCTGAGTAATATTCCATGGTATATATGTACCACATCTTCTTGATCCAGTCATCTATTTTTGGGCATTTGGGTTGTTTCCAAAGCTTAGCTATTGTAAACAGTGCTGCTATAAACATAGGGGTGCAGGTGTTCTTTGGAATTGATGTTTCTGTGTCCTTTGGGTAAATACCTAGGAGTGGAATTGCTGGATCATATGGAAGCTCTATGTTTAGTAGGTCCAGAAATCTCCACACAGCTTTCCACAGTGGTTGGACCAGTTTGCACTCCCACCAACAGTGCAGAAGAGTTCCTTTTTCTCCACATCCTCGCCAACATTTGTTGTTGGAAACAAAAAAAATCAAATATTTGGGAATAAATCTAACAAAAGAGGTAAAGGACCTATACAAAGAAAACTATAAAACACTGTTAAAAGAAATAGAAGAAGACACAAAGAAATGGAGAGACATCCCCTGCTCATGGATTGGAAGAATAAACATTATTAAAATGGCCATCCTTCCAAAAGCAATATACAGATTCAATGCTATTCCAATCAAAATTTCAATGTCATTCTTCAAAGAAATAGAACAATTATTGATGAAATTCATATGGAATCACAAAAAACCCCGAATAGCCAAAGCTCTCCTGAAAAAAAAAAAAGAAGGGAATGGAGGCATCACACTCCCAGACTTCAAACTATACTACAAAGCCATAATCATCAAAACTGCATGGTATTGGAACAAGAACAGACATACAGACCAATGGAATCGAATAGAAAATCCAGAAATAAACCCACAGATTTATGGTCAACTAATCTTTGACAAAGGAGCAAAGAATATGCATTGGAGCAAAGAAAGTTTGTTCAATAAATGGTGCTGGGAAAACTGGGTCGCTACATGCAAAAGAATGAAGCTTGACCACTACCTCACACCATACACAAAAATCAACTCAAAATGGATTAAAGAACTAGACATAAGACCTGAAACCATAAAATATATAGAAGGAAATATAGGCAAAACACTATGTGATTTGCACATCAAAGACATCTTTACAGACACATCACCCAAAGCAGTGATAGTGAAGGCAAAGATAAACAGCTGGGACTACATCAAATTAAAGAGCTTTTGCACAGCAAAAGAGACAATAACAAAAACAAAGAGAAACCCCACCGACTGGGAGAACATTTTTGCACACAACACTAATGATAAAGGACTGATCACAAAAATCTGCAAAGAGCTGATGAGACTCAACAACAACAAAGAAAATAATCCAGTCAAAAAATGGGCAGAAGAGCTAAAAAGAAACTTCTCTGAAGAGGAAATGCAAATGGCCAACAGGCATATGAAAAAATGTTCAACATCACTTGTCATCAGGGAAATGCAAATCAAAACTACCATGAGATACCATCTTACACCAGTGAGAATCCACTTGCACTCTTGCTCTTCTGCCATTGCCCTAAGAGTTTCCTCCCAGATTGTGCCTGCCTTTCAGCCCAGGTCCCCAGAATGTCTACATATTCTCATGTGTACTCCTTCCAGTACAATCATCCAGAGCTGCCTCCATCAATCCACAGAATTGCAGTGAGAAACAAAGTTATCATCCAAACCCAGTTTAGACTGTCTGAACCCTCAAACACAGGTGGAAGTGTACCCAGTAAGAAATGATTCACTGTTTTGAGCTCTTGAGCTTTGGGGCAATTTGTAACATAGCAGCAGTGAACTAGTGCTTTTCATTTCAGATACCCCTACACAGAAGACCTACAGCAACAGAATCAACTGATGACACCTGCTCTCTGGATGAATTACATTACATGTTTTGGCTGAACACTGGCCATGTCTTTCTGTGAACATTGCCCAGAATAGTGCTGCAGGGACTATGTGAGGGTGGGGACAGGTAAGGATTGGTGCCAGTTTCTGCCTTCTGTGTTTTTGCCACCCTCAACATCTGCCAGCTGGTGCAGCTGCATCATTTGGACAAACGATATGATATCCCAAGCTTTAGCCTAAGTGGTACCACACAAGCACAGAGCCACAGCTGCTATTTGTTGTGCTTTTTGCTGTTCTTGGCTCTGCTGCAATGCCTGAGGGTGGCATAGATTTCTACACATGAAGTGTGGCTTTCCAAGATTCACAGATAGAAGTCTGATCAATGCAGCCACTAATGATGATGACTATATACTTAGAAAATGGGCCAGGAACATTTTGAATAGCACAATTTTTTTCCCTTAGAGTAAGAACTGTGCAAATAAATTAACCATATAAAATCATGATATAACATCAATAGTTTGTCCTTAAAGGAAAAAATTAAAACCTTACCTATATTTTTAATGTATTTTTACATTTTTAAAGAAATACATACTTATTCTTGCTTTCCATAATATTCATATCAGCATATTTGTAAACCAATTAATCATCCAATAGATCAAAATTATAATTTATTGCCATTTTTAAGTAAAAGGGTAAGTGATTCGTTCTGCATATATTGCTTAGAATGATTAAAAGTCATTACAAATTCATACATACAATGTAACCCATGTAAAAATTTTCAGAGCTTGGTTTGAAATCTAAAAAGAAGATATAAATAAATGTGAGCCCAATCTACAGTCCATAGAATAAATCTCACTTTTCTAGTCCACTTAAAACTTACTCAAGAACTTTTTAAATTGATGACATTTACTAATGCTATGAAGATGAAAGAAGGAATAGACAAAAAATTACATATATGGTCCAGTCAAAGTTTATAATTTAATAGAAAGGGTTATAGCCATCTACAGAGTAGCTCAAAGAAAATACAGATAAATAAAAATATAGTGAAATTATTCTAAATCTGAATACAACTTAAACACTGAGGGTACTTTTCAAAAATATCAAGTCCAACCCCAAAACTTCTATATTTAGTTAGTCCTAGGTGGAGCCAAGAAAGTAGTAATGTATTGAAACTTCCCAAGTGATTCTACTGAGCAGGGTTCATATATGGTATTGTGAGATTATTGTAATTTCCAAGAGAATAGACATTAAAATGGATAAAGGATTAATTTCAGACTTCTTTAGAGGAGATTCATAGAGGAATTGAGCTTAACAATAGGGTTTTAAAGGGGAAAAGCATGGATTCACTCAAAGTGTGATTTGAGTTTTCTCGAGTTTTACATACTAACTTCCTCCATCAGTCCTTTCACTTGATGTTTATCTAGACTACATTTTTATATCTCTCTTCTTTTGTAAATCATGACTTTAATTAGTGGTTTGTTGAGGCAGTTTGCAGTAACTTGTAAAAGTTGCGCACTCTCTTCCAAACTCTCTGTTCAAGAATGTCAATTGATATTACTAGATTGAAATCTGCTATGATCATAGTTCACTATGGAAATTGGCAAATACCAAAGCCATATACTCTCTCCTCTCACAGATTAATATTAATTAATAGCATACAATTGTGGAAGAACTTTATAGGTTTTGATTTTAATGGGCGAGCATTATAGGTTCTTTGTCTCAGATACTTTAATGTATAAAACTCAATTTTTAAGTACCTATTAATCTGGGAGAAATTAAACCTACATTTTATAAGAATGACTCTTTTATATTTTTGTTTCCTCTCAAATCCCCCTTCTTATTTCATCCTTTCTACCTAAGACAGAAATTCCCACATGTTGAGAGGAGATTTTTCTTATATTAGCTTAAGAATCAATTTATGTTTTCTCCTACTTGCCTTCATACCACCCCATACCACAGTTTTCAGTTTTTAATTTTAGTTCCACAGAAGCTTTTTTTTTTTTTTGATGAGAAAAGATAACCAAGGAAATAAATTAGGAGTCTTATAATTGACCCTACTTTTGTTATTCAAGGAAACCCAAAATGAAGCAAAATAACCAAATTTTGCCAAGGAAAACATTTTCAACCATTTCAATTACTGTTTTAATTGGCTGGGTCTGGCTGCCAGATTATCCTCTAATCTCTACAAGAATGTTATTTGGGAAAAGCTGAAATATGCCCTGCATGGAGGCCACATCCATCCCTTCAGCACATTCTAGTTAGAGTAAATCTCTGTGAGCATACTGGAATCATATTAGAGTAAAATTGGCAGTTCCTGGAAGAACATTATCCATAGAGCATATAAAAGCCTAATTCATTATCAGCATGTTATTGTAAAGTCTGAAAAATGTTTTGTGCCTGAATCCAAGATAAAGAAAAGTGATGATATTGCAATATTTGTATAAATATACCTCAAGATAATGTGCAGGCACATGTGGATGCATATGTGTGCACAACTGTGTATATTCATAACTGTGTATATCTCTGTGAGGATATTAAGTAACAACAATAGGAAGAAGCATGGTTGCAGTCATTTGGATGGTTTCAGAGAAGTATCTTGGGGTGTATTTTATGAGTACATTAAGAAATAGTACCAATTACTTATCAGAATTGTGGATTTAGTGAAAGTAACATTTTTGTTTATATGAGTGGACTTGAAAAGACTGATATTAAGAACAGATTGTTAGCACTTAAGATTCCTATTTTCAATATGGTCATTCAAGGGGGATGAGGAGTTACTAGGTACATTATTAAAAAAAAATACTTATAGTCAGATTTTACAAATAGACTCTGAAAGGTACCAAAAAAAAATCTGTAGCCCTGATAACCAGTTGCATTTTCAACTTAGACTATTATCTTCAAAATGCTTGGGTTGTCTGGCATTATATTGAAATTATGAAATTTAATTTGACATAAAAGATCGCTAGCAACTACTTTATAGGTTGGACAAGATTACTGTGCAAGAATGTGCCATTAAAACTCCATGAGAATGCTTTCCAGGGATGACTTATGCAATGTATATCATCCACCCCCTCTAGCCTTGCTATTGGAAGAAAGAGCCCCAGAATCTACCAGCAGCAGCAGCAGACCTTGTTGAGAGCTTGCTAGAAACACATGATCTCAGACCCTCTTCAGACCAACTGGATCAAAATCTCATTTAAGTAAGTTTGTCTGATAATTCATTTGAGCATTAAGATTTAAGAAACATGCATTATGTTATGATTATTTCTCCAAAAAATGAAAGCAAGTGTTTGTGTCTATTTGGTATCTATACCAAGAATTTTATGGAGTGGGTTCTGGAGTATTAAGCAATAGCTCTAAATGTAAAATGGAACTGGGACTCTATTTTTAGTGTTTCGGGGATTAATTAGAATACCATCCACTCATTTTTCCCCAAAAATCATGAAACCCACTGTATGTACTTCAAGATCCCTGTGATTGTGTGGTTGTAGCCAGAAGTTTTGTTGTTACTTCTCATAATAACCATCTCTTTGAGAATTTATTCTGTGGTGTCATAAAGAGTATGGAAGAGTTTCTTCTTATTTAACATGATTAAATGACTAAAATTGCAGTTTATATCCAATGCATTTATATTCCCTGATATGCTATTTTATGTGAGTCTACAGCAGAGAGAGAATTAGTTTGCAAGCCCAGTCTGAATATTTAATTCCACAGTGGCAAAAGTCACTTAAAAATCAGTAATATAATAAATCTTTAGATCCAAAGTTACTGAGAAAGTGAAGGAGAGGGAATGGAAGTAGGTAAGGAGGAGAGGGGAGGCGGGAGGGAGAAAGAGAGAGAGAATCGTGTACCTAAGAAAGCACTTCAGTTGATCTTATTTGTTGAATTTCTTCCATTATATTGTAACTATAAGCCAATTGCAGTTTGAATACAAATTAACATATTTATATTTACCAGAAGTATTCAAAATGCCTGAAAAATGAGATTCATCTCTTAAATCAGGAATTCTCATTGTCTGAGAATTCTGTACCCTATTGTCCCCATCTTAAAATACTTTGTTTCCTAAAAGCCATACCACACACACACAAAGAAAACTAGCCAAATGAAAAAAAAATTTTTTTCTTACATAGTACTCTCCGGAATCCCTATTTGCTTACTTCTCTTGGTGAACTTTGACAACTTAGAAATAAATGGAAAGAACAACATACCACCATCATCTTCCCCACAACCACCTACCAAAACAAAACAGAAAAAGCATAGAAAATCAGTGTGAATCAATTCCAACTTTCATCAAATCCCCTCTATCTTCAAACAGAAGAAGATCATCCCTAAGACCAGGAACTGGAGGGCCTGTAATCTAGTAGTTAGAATCACAGGGTTCCTGCAGGGGAGAAACCAGCATTTGTGTTCCAGCTTAGTGCTGTTGACCTCAAACAAAAAGCAGCCAGTTATCTCACCAATGCAACAGGTTATATGAAAACAACAAATAGGCAAATAGTGCATTCTCATAATGCAACTCACATGCACTTCCCCAGAACCAGCCTACATACATTTTAGTGGGGTTGTTGTAACCAGAGATTTTACTGGAAGAAATTGGTAGTTTGATGTGTGGTTTTTAAAGATTCATTGGTTTGTGTTATTTCCCAGGGGCTGACCTGTTACTGGGTCAAGAGGAGCCTCCATCTTTCTACCACTCCAGGGGGAGATGTAAGGCATGTTGGCCCCTGTATTTTTCTGACTGCACTTGCATGAAAACTCTATTATAGTCATCTGGCCTCATTTAAATTGGGTTTCAGTGTTTTAATTTTCATAACAGTCTCATGGCTTTGGGTAAGATAATTTTTTGTGTTTTTTTTTTTTTAAGATTTATTCATCTATGCATATAAGAGCTGCGCTGCAGGCCAAAGATGCAGGGGGTGATAGGATTCACCAGAGACAGAGTGGGGAACAGAACAGGCAGATTGACTGAAATGCACTGCTGAGGGGAGCAGTGGGTGAGTCAGGAGTCTGCTGTGCTATGTGGGTCTCCTCCCTGGCCGAGGGATAGAACTTGTGCTGCAGAGGCTGCAGATAGCTTCATAGTGCTGTGCTTAACTCCTTGAGCCACAAGGGAGGCCCTGGGTAAGATAGTTTTTGTGTCTTGAGTTTCCTCATCTGTAGTAAAATGTCTGTTTCAGATGATGTCATGAGTATTCAACCCAGGACTTGAACACAAGTGCTTAGGAAGTGTTTATCTCTAAATTTCTTTCCCCTCTTCTCTTCCTCTCTTTCAGCTGGTTCACCCCTCAACCCCACTCTCAACCTTCACCCTTCTATCTCTTCCTGCCACCTTCATTATTCTTCATGCTCAAGCCATTGAAAGCTCACAACAAAATATCACAAGCTAAAAGTATATTTAGGCCTAAAGATCTCAGGAATCCCTAAATCCAAATATCCACAGTGACCATCAACCATTTTTTACCTTTCCAATAGGCGACCCACATATTTCTACAACCAATAATTCCTCTTAACTTCCCACCAGCTTTTGTGATGCACAGGAACTGGCTGAAAAGGCACATGAACATGATCACTATTCTAATGCTATCAAATATTACTATTTCTAACAAGTTTGTGCTATTTTTGCCTTTGTCAGACCTCAGTAGACTTGCATTTTACTTCTTGTATCCTCTGACTTCTCCATCCCACATATTTTTATGTAAAGATTAAATGGACTGTGGCAGTAAGATCAATGGCTTCACAACAATCCAGACACCTTTTAGCAACCAGAATTCAACCTGCAAGCTTAATAGAACCCTCCCTAGTGTCTACCTTCTGCTTAAGAAAGGTTGGTGTCCTCCTTAAGAGCAAAACTATTCAACTTTTCTTTCACTGAATTGTTTGGATCAATTGCCATAAAACACTTTGACTGAATAAGTTTTGGAGTACTGAGTTTGTGAATGAGTAATTTTTATAATATGGAAGGATTAATATCCAAAATATATAAGAAATCATAAATTCGACAACCACCACAAAAAAAAATCTGATTAAAAAGTGGGCAGAGGATCTGAATAAATACTTCTACAAAGAAGATAGACAGGTGGCCGACAGGCACATTTGAAGATACTAATCATCTCTTATTATTAGAGAAATACAAGTCAAAACAATGAGATACCACCTCACACCTGTGAGAATGGCTACTATCCAAAACACAAGAAACAACAAGTGTTGGAGAGGGCATGAAGAGAAGGGAACCCTTATACACTGTTGGTGGGAATGTAAATTGGTACAGCCATTGTGGAAAGCAGTATTTTTAATGAAAAATTAAAAATAGAAATTGCATATGATTCATTTCTGGGTTTTTACTTGGAAAATGCAAAAACATTAATTCAAAGAGATATGTGCACCCATGTTCACTATGGCATCATTCACAGTAGCCAAGAGTTGGAAAAACCCTGAATACCCATAAATATAAGATTAGAAAAAGATGGGATATATTTAAACAATGAATACTATTGAACTATAAAAATATGAAATCCTGCCACTTGTAACAATGTGGATTGATCTAGAGGGTATTGTACTTAGTGAAATAAATCTGATGGAGAAATACAAACACCATATGATTTCACTCAAATGTGATATATAAAGAAACAAATGAATGAACTAAATAAAACCAGAATAAACTTTCAGACTATAGCCAGTGATTAGCAGAAGGGAATTGGGAAAGAGATGGGCAAATTGCGTAAAAGGGATCGACTTTGTGCTGAAGTATAGAATTGAACTTTTAGGGTTGAATTAAATGTAGTATATACAAATGCTGATTTAATGCTGCATGAGTGAAACTTACAATGTTACAATGCAATGTTACTTAAAAAAAATTATAAAATTTTAAAAAACTACCCATCTATTTTCAGTCACATAAAAAAAGGAAAATAGAATGTGTTAAAGTTTATACCCATGCTAGTGTTTCTCTCATTTGCATTTAATATCCTTTGCAGGAGGTAGTGGAGCTGGACTAAGCTGCTGGGAAAATCACATCACCTGCAGCTTCTGACAGCCTCATGAGCAAGCCTGCTACTGGTGGACCATTAACAAACGTGCCAATTCTGAATCACTGAGGTACTTTACGAGAAATTTTGTAGAGGCTGTAAAAATCCATACATGTCCATGAGGCTACATCAAATACATAAATGTAGTTGTCTGGTATGTCACTGAGGAGCTTGTGAGTCACTGTTTTGGAGTTTAAACAGCACGGAATGCAATTTTAGCCTGAAATGGTTTATTTTAAAATGTTGACAGTATCATCTTTCACTTTCACCTAGATTTGGAATGGCAGGATGTACCAAGTTCCTCCCTTGAGATGAAAGTCTAACAAATCTTTTGGTAGAATTCTCAAGTGTTAAAAGCCACTAAGACTACAAAAGAGAAATCTCTGTCATACACACACTTGACAATGAATTGTAAAATAAGGAATAAGGGGAAGATCTTGAAAAAGGATGACCAAGACTTTGGGGGTAAGTTGCTTCCAGTGGACCCTTTGTTGACCTCTATTTATGGGTTAAATGAAGTAGAATGTGGTTAGTAATTTTTTTTAAAGATTTATTTATTTATTTATACAAGCACTGGGTACAGTCAGAAGTGTGGGAGGGTGAGAGAATTCATCAGAGCGGGGAACAGAACAGGCAGACTGACGAAATACACTGCTGAGGAGAGCAGCGGGCACGGCAGGAGAGATCTGCGTGCCATGTGGGACCCTCAATGGCGACTGGGGATTGAACTGGCACTACAGAGGCTGCAGGCAGCCTCGCAGCCCTGCTCTCAACCGCCATGCCACCAGGGGAAGCCCTAGTAATGTGGTTTTTAGTGAAATTAGATCATCCATGGGAATCAGCTTCTTTGGCCTACAACTAAGACCTAAATAACATTTTATAAACACCAAAAAAGAAGTCTTTCTCTAGATAAGTGTTAGCAATGGTTTCTTGGATTCCAATTAACACCTGAAATTTATATAGTTCATACAGATTTCTTACTTTGGGAAAAAATCTATTTCATAACTTGCCAGGGCAGCCAATATAGGGAAACTAAAGAAGTTTCAAATACAGTGAAAATAGTATTCCTACAGTGGGAAATAATTATGGTCAGCAATGTGGGGGAAGAGTCATCCCAAAGTTAGCTTACTACAGCAGAAGTTCACATCTGGTGAATACAAACTATCCAGAAATGATTCTGGGAATGCAGGGCATCTGTCAACATTGCTGTAATTTTGTTTTTTCTTTGTAAGCATCAGCTGACATTGCTTCATCAATGCTTTCATTATGATATCATTTTATGGATGAACAATTTGTGGACCAAGGAGAGCTGAGAATCCCTGGAGTAAAGGGAAATGCCACAGGCCTTTATGGTCCTGGATGCTCAATGTGTAAATTATGGTTTTTAAACAGTATCTAAAAGTTGGTCATGGTCCAGACTTATATACCTTTTAGCCTGTACTTACGGAGGGAGGAGTTGGATGTATCTGCAAGACCCATACTGGCCTCACAGGTCCCTAATACATTAGAGAAAATAAGGTTAATATGGCAGGGAATCTTCTTGAACCAAACTCTTTGATGGAAAATGGTTGTGTGAAGAGCTAGGACACCAAGACATCAATGCCTGATTTCATTAGAGACAATGAAATGGCAGGCTTGAGGGTAAGAATACAACTTTTGGGCTTCCCTGGTGGCCAGGGGTTAAAGTCTCAGCGCTATCAAGCTAGCACCAGCCACTGTGGCATGCGTTTGATCCCAGGCCAGGGAGCTAACCCATTTGGCAATGCAGACCCCACCCTGTCTCACCCACTGCTCCCCTCAGCAGTGTATTTCAGTCTGTCTTCCCACTCTCTGGTGACTCCTCTCACCCCCTGAACTTCTGCCCTACACCCCTGATCTTGTATGCATAAATAAATAAAAATAAATCTTAAAAAAAATACAACTTTTTTGGAAAAAAAGAAATTTAGAAAATCATTTTTCTTTTATGCATAAGCCTTCATGATAGTAATATTTTAAGCACTTTATGGAAAGATATACTTTCAACTCCATAGATCTATAAATGTAGATGGCAATGTTTATACACATAACATATACATGGACATCGAACCTACCTTTCCTATAATAAGTCATACAACTCAAAATTCTGGATGTTATCTCAACTAGGCTTATTTCCTTCCATCAGACTTTTACTCTGCATTTCCACCACTCCCCCAGCCCAGAATCACTTTGTACACCTCCTTTAAGACAACTGAAAGGATGTAACTACGTTCTCTGAAAGATCTATCTATACAATGATTCCTTTCTCCTCTCAATCCAAGACTATGTTTCAAAAAATATGGGGTGTGCACTTAAACGTATGTGAAATTTTGGATGTGGTCTGTTTGATTTTATTGATAGCAAATTGACTAGTGAAAGACAAAGCTGATCTATAATTTTCACTTAGTGAACTTGGCCTCTCTTTGTAACTGCACATAACCTACCAACTAATATATGCTTGTCTATGGCCATACTACCCTTAATGGGCCCTATCTTCTCTCATCTCAGAAAATAGTATACACATAATGTAAAGTTAGGTATTATAAAGACCATTTCTTTTTCTACTGACTTATTTCACTTATCATAATCCCTTCCAGTTCCATCCATGTTGCAGCAAGTAGCATGAGTTTATTTTTCTTTGATTGCTGAATAGTAATATATACTTACTGAAAAGAGTAAAACATATTTTAGTTACAGGCAGTATAGCATCTTTTAACAAACAGACTTTGATATCATAGAGACAGGATTCAAATTCACTGGGGGGGAAACTAAACCAAACTGCAGATTCTCCCTTTGTGTAGGAGATTAATATACTTCTTTTTAAAAGCTGCAATGACATGTTCAGCGAAGTCATATTCATAATAGCAAAACTGGGAAACAAACTTAGTGTCCAATTCCAGTTGTTCACCAGAAATTGTCACAGTAATGCATAAAAAAATCCATTTCTAAACTCAGTGATTTCAATAGCAAGTATTTTTGCTAATGCTCATGTATCTACAGATTAGCTGAAATTGGTTGATGAAAACTAGGCTTGATGGGACAGCTCTGTTGCTAGGACTTGGCTCCAAGGTTCTATTTGTGTTTGGATTTCTTGAATATGTGCTTATTTGGGAGTCCAAGCTAAAAAGACAGCAGATAAAGGTATTTGTCAAAGCACTAGGAAAAAAATAATTTAGGTAAACACAATTAAAATCCCTATTTTTGTAAACCCATTAACTTCCATTGACCAAAATTAGTTCCATGAGACTAAACTTGACAGGATCAAAATTGGAAAGTCATCTGTAGCAGGTAGGGAGGGAAGTAAATATTTTCTGTACAATAATCCATACTATCAAAATAGTTAAATAGTAAGTAATTTAATGATTAAGCAATATCCATATGGCAAAACACTATCCATAAAAAATTTTAATAGGACAACTGATTGACATACTAATATACATATGATCTATTTTCAAGAGAAAAGAACACCATAAAGACACATAAATGTAGAATTATAGGAAGATTTTTTGGACAAAGTCTTAACAGTCTTTATCATTGAGGAATGAGTTATTGGATGATTTTAATTTCTTCCTTTCTGCATTTTCCAATCATTGGATTGATTATGGATTATTTCTGTCATTTAACAGTTAACGAAATTTGTTTTTTCAGCTTTGTAAAAGCATAACTATATGGGACAACATTAATATGGCACACATGATAAAAGCTTATTGTAAATTATAAGGTAGAAAAAGTGTAAGTGATTAATTTTGTAATTTGGATTGTCTTAAATTCTAGTATTGTGTATTTTAAATGTTTTCTTGGAAATACAAAAAAAGCACCCTATCTCATCCCTATCTCAAAAGATAGTTTAACTGAGTATAAAATTATAGTTTGACATTTATTTTCTTTCAGTTGTAAAGTTATTATTCTGACTTTTGTTGTAATTGAGAAATCCACTTCATTTTAACTTGAATATTTGGAAGTTATTTTATCTTATCTCTTTAAGATCTTTTCTCTGGTGTCATGCTGTTTCATTGCAAAGTGTCTAGAGAGAGTATGTAGGTATGTGTGTATGTGTGTTTTAGTTCTGCTTGCCATTGGATATTTGTTGGTATTACTGAAGCTAAAGTTTAGTATTATGAATATATAATTTATTAACTAGAAATAGATAAGTAACTGAAGTTCTAATTTGTTAACACTTTAAATATTTCCTTGTTCTATCTTTCCCCCCAGTACTTCAATTGCCTTTTCTATCTTCTGTTTTACTTAGCTATTTTGAATTTCTTTTTCCCTGTCTTTGTAATACTCTGGATAATGTTTTATTTCCATATTCAAAATTGCCATTTCCTAAATGATATTTCATAGTCCAGTGAAAATGTTAATTATCTGAGATATTTTTAAAGTAAAGAATATTATTATAAATCTATAACTTATGCATAGCTATTTAATAGATTTGTGACTCCTAGCATAGGACCTACAATTTGATACTGGACCATAATACTTTACTTGCCTAGCTTTGACTTGTTTACCCCCAAGAAAAATACAATCCAATGGGTGTTTCTAATCTTAACTTTGTTTTATCTTGTAGAAATTTTCTGTCCTCTATATAAAGAGCCTATATGATAGAGGAAATAGTAGCTTATGGTAGAAACTCCTATTTTAGGGAGACTTTGGGGCTTGGTCCTAGAGGAATATTTAATCATAGTAATTTATTTTCAACTTTAATCTTCCTACTAATAAAACAACTAACTTACATGAGACTTAATTCTTATACTTCAGGTATTTTTTTTGTATTTAGGATAGTCATAATATTTATAAAGCCAAGCATTTAAACATGGAGACATGAAATTTTTATACTTTCATTGGGTTATGAATAGCATTTAAAAAATTACATTGATGAAAATTCCTGGAAAAAGTGCAGACAGGAATGTATGTATATGTGTGTGTGTGTGTGTTGTGTCTACCTATGTGTTTACATTTGTTTGTGGTCACATATTTTGTGGTTGAATTATCCAAAGTTGGTCCCTCCCTTCTGATGAAGACTTGAGTTACAACTTCACTGCAGTGTGCAGTTCTCTGTGGTTTGTCTCTTCTTGCATCTGAAAATAATTTAGGAGAAGTAGAAACATAAAATTTGATTTGGTCTGAAATTTTTTCTCCATTTCTTTTTAAAATGTGACCAGTCCAGCCATTTCTATATAAGGATAAAGAGTCAAAGACAGCCTAATCCAGGAAAAATGTGAACTGAAGTCTTCCTCAAATCTGATATTTGCGGAAACCAACCCACCAACCCCTAAATATCCAAGAGTTATTCCTTGGCTGTGAGAATTGCAACATCATAGAATAGCTCTTTTCCCATTATTGGCAGTTCTTTTACTTGTTCACACTTTGCCTTTAAGGTTTTTTTTTCCTCAAGATTCTTCTTAAGAAATAATGAGTTTAACTATAATGAGTACTGCACTGCTAAAGTCACAAGAAATGTAAATCAAAATGATTTTATGTTCAGGAATTATTACCAAATATTTAAGTCTGAAGCATTCTGCTCCAGAATTAGATCAAAAATAGAAACCATTCTCTAAATTAGGGACCATCCAATTCAATGAACTACTGAGGCATATTAACAAAGTTTTAAAACTATGATATACATTTATTGTAAAGTTTAATGAAAAAGTAGGATCTAGAATTATGTGGTACTATTTTAGTACAACTGTGATTTCTTTCAAGGAAATTAGAAAAATAAATTAGGTAAAACATATCATTAAACTGCTAATGGTCATTAGTTTGACAATATAGAATTAAAAGAAAAACTGACCCTTTTCTAAATCTAATGTGTATGGATACTTTTATGATTTTATTTGTATTATTGATTTATCTATTTACTTGGAAGAATGTTTTAAGATAGAACAAATTTCCAGAGACCTGACTTTTGATTCTCTTCTTTACCATCTACAAATGAGGACTTCATATTGTAATATTTATGATCCAAAATAAAATTGCTGTTATTCTAACACCTTATCTCCTTTCATGCCATATCCTAGTAATTCATAAAAGATATTTTTTCCTCTTTCCTTACACTATGTAGGACACTAGATGGCTATTTAGAAATTAATCTGTATTGATAAATATCACAAATCATTTTACTTTGAAGTTACATTCCAGATGGAAACATTTGCTTGATAAACTAAAAATGGCTGAATCTGGTAGAAATTAAGGTGTTGCTCTGCTTGATGTGGAGAATAAGCACCAAAATGTGCTACTGACAAAACTAAAAAAAAAAAAAAAAAGGTGCATTAGGAACCATTACTTTTATGAATTTCTATATTAGTTTTGCTCACACAAGGGTATATTTTTAAAAATTCTTGATGTTGCATTAATCTCCAGACATTTATTCATGACAGCAAGTGTGAAATTATTTCCCAAATAACTGAATATATTTTCTTTTTACATTTTTTTACATTACCATAAGTAAATGCAACTAAAATAAAACCATGAAAAAGTCCAGAACTTTCAACCCTAATGTTCTCTGGTTCTGATTTTCAATTGCCATAATTCCATTTTAAATATGAACTGTACAATAGACTTTTAATTCATTATAAGGTGAGAAGTTTTCTATTCCTTATTTTCCTTCAACAGAAATATTTTCCCTCTAATCAAAGGTTGTTGCCTGCTGGTACCTCCAAGTAATACCTTCTGTGGATGTGAGTTCTTAGAAGTGTTTCAAGAAATGTTATAAAAGAGTGTACAGGAGACCACAAACATTCCCTGCAACACAGTGCAAATTATATGCAAGTCTCATGAACAACCTATCTATTTAGATTATTCAGAGGAGAGTTATGACAGTGGTTTGTCTGTGGAATTCCAGCCTGTGCCATTTAAGGCAGACCGATTGCCTTAAGTGTTTTAAGAGGACATTCGTCTTGACCATCCTGGTTGAATTTTTCCAAGGAGAAAATAATTTTTCAAGTAGTAAACATTCTTATGGATATTGGGATTCATATAAAAATGTAATCATTGTCACCATATGGAAACCTGGGCATTTTCAAGCGAATGCTGGTGGATAAATCCTGAAACGCCATGGGCATCATTCAATGGAGGTTCAGGTGGGTTTTATTCAAGATGATTCTAGACTTTATGCTTTAGTTGAATGAAACTAATAAACAGAACTTTATGTGGGAACAAATATTGTCACTATATTGTATCTTATTAGCATTCTATAAGTAATTGACCACTCTTGCTCATTAGGAAACTGAGATATACAAAGTGAAACTAAGGTGTTAGTGCCAGATGAATGGGAATGAAAGTTGAGAAAGCAAAATACAAATTCAGTGTTTTATTTATTTTGCTTATTCCTTAAGTCAGAGTCAATGTGGCATATTCATGAAAACAATGGCTTTATTTGCAAGTGCTAGTTATGTGAAATATTTAACCTTCATCTTCCTCCCTTCCTGTCTTTTATGCTATTCCATCCTTTCCTCCTCTTTTCACCTCTCTTCTTTAACTCCCTGCTGTCAGAGAGGGTCACATTGTCATTCCAAAGCATAATATTGAATGCATAGAACTAATTTACCTTAAAAATTAAAACTCAGAATCAAATTAAGCAACAACTCATGTATAAGGCCCTGTGCCTTGTACTTTGTAGCTTGCTACAAAGTCATGTAGTCATCTGTGGAGAGTTATTAAATAAAGCTGTTATTTTCTTATAGTAATTACTCTTTAAAAATTTAAACATGCAGAGAATTTTCTCAATTTCAAGTATTCTCCCATATATATTTCTTAAAACTCCTTACTCTGCTATAATAGAGCAAGTTTGGGCTTAGAAAAACATTTTTTTAAAGTTGTATTTATTGAGGAAACATTGAGTTACTACACACACAGTATATATCTTAAGGGTATAGGTAAACACCTGTACAAATGTATGTTATTCTACCCCAGCCACCACCAAAGCCCCAGTAATCCTCCATTGGAGCCCCCTCTTCCCTTTATTTGTATCCCACCCATCCCCAATATGTGCTCTTCCCCCTTTTGTATTCACTCCTCCCCCTCTCTCTGTAGAAAAACATTTTCAACAGAAAAAAACCATGGAATGATCCCACAATTTTAGTTTGTTTCCTGTCATCAGAGTTGCTTTTGTTTTTAATATTGAAAAGAACATATTTTCTGCTATTAAAATTGCAAGTAGTGATATATATGTAATGACATTACATATATGTGTTTTAAATGATGACCCCCCAAATAAAAAGACACTAGAAATGTTGTGTTCCCCAGGTGAACAAACTAGAGAACTTTTATGATGGCACAAAACCTTTCCCAAAGGCTGTCATTGTGGCTAGATTTATGAGTTAGCTTCCCATCCACACACCATTTGGTTCATTATAAGTGTCATGGATGAAATCTTTCCTATTTTTCTTTCATTTTCTCCTGAGTATCATAATCTGAAATGTAAGTTGGCTATGGACATTTCTTTGTATATTAGTTTAATTTTTCACATTGTAATTAGGTAAAAAGAAGCTATAAATGCTTGGGAGTGAGAGGGTCATCTATGACTGCATCACTGACCCAGAAGAATCTTCAAAAGATAACAGGCTAAACTTAATTGCAATTAAAATTACTAACATCACTTACATCCAAAAAAAAATACATGTAGATCATTTTGTAGCCAAATAATAAAGTCAATGGAGAAAATTTCAGTCTCTTTAAAATGAAAATACTTAAAGAGGGAAGGAGTTATAGACAACTTTCATTAAGAGGAGACTGCCACTTCTGAGAAGATGAAATAAACATGTTCTTCTTATTCTTCCTGATTTGGGCAACTAAACTTCATGTTCATCTCATACAAATAAACATAAGACTTGGAATGGTAACAGAGAAAGCTAGACTAAGAAACTTAGGATCTGAGAAATGACATAATGGTGAGTTTTCTGCATTTCTTTTTGCCTCATTCATCTCAGAAACTAACATTTAGAAATACAAATGGATTATAACAAAAAAAGCCCCAGTAAAAGCTGGTTCTCATTATCTAAAGGGCAAGGAATGGGGCACTTTAGCAGGACAGAAAAGTTTTAGAATATACATGTTCAACTTTAGCTAAATACCATAGAAAAGAACTATGGCATACACTCCCATTTATGGCAGAAAGGACTGACAGGGGAATCCAGACTTCTATTATCACCAGACTCTAAGGAGTATGTTCCTTCACTTGAGTGTTGTAAAGGAAGCCTGGTGGAGCGCCAGAATTTCACCACCAACCAGCAGTAATAAGACCAACCTTCACTCTGTTGTGTCACATGTGGAGCAGTAGAAGCACTACTAATCCTTCCAACAAACGTGGTACCTACTGAGTAACTGAATTTTTACACACATTTTCCAGTAATGCGGAGTCCTTATTGTTTCAGGAATTAACAGGGGAAACCAAAAACTTACATCTAGTAGCACACTTCACCTGCCCAAGTTGTATCAAAGGAAACTGAATCTGAATCAAATACTATCAGGAACATAAAGGGATACTATACAGTGTTAAAAGGTCAATTTACCAAGAACACAGCAATCTGAAATGTTTGTGCACCAAAGAGCACAGCAATAAAACTTGAGAAGCAAAAATTATTAGTTGAAAATAGAAGTGCACAAGTATAGCTTTAGTTGAAGATTTCAACACCCTTCTCCCTGTAATGGTAGAACAACTACATAGAAAATCAGCAAGGATACAGTATAATTTAATAACATCACCAATTCATAGGTTCAAATTGACTTATATCGAATACTTCACCACCACCAGCATCATATACATTCTTCTCAAGAACTCATAGAACATATACTGACATAGATCATATCGTAGGCAATAGAAGGAATTAGAGCACATTTTAAATAATTGAAATTATACAAAGTGTGGTCTGATGACAATGGATTTAAACAACAAAAAACAGGGCAAACTTTAACCACTTGAAAACTATGTAACACACTTAAAAACCCGGGTCAAAAGGAATTCTCAGGTAAAAAGAATACCTTTGCATTGACTGGAAGTAAGAACACAGCAAATCAAATTTTGTCAAATACAGGTAATGCAGTTGTGATAGGGAAATTTATAACACTAAATATTTACACTCAAAAGGAGGCAATGTTCAAATAAATCATCTGTGCATTTAAGTTTGATAACTTAGAATGAACCAAATCCTCAAAAGCACAAACTACCACAATTCACCCAACATTAAATAATGCATTTGAATAGCCCTAACACTATTAAGACTTTGAATACAAAACTTAACTAACTATAGAGATATTTAAAAAAATAAACCTGAAATGAATTATAAAAAACTTTTTCCAGAAAGTAAGAGAAGGAAGCATTTTTCAAGTAGTTTCATTGATGTTAGAACTACCCTGATTCCAAAACAAGACAAAAATAGTACAAAAATAAAAATTACAGACAAATAGACTTCATGAGTATAGCAGCAAAACTCACTAACAAATTATTAATAAATAGAATTCAGCAATATATAAAAACTATGTGCCAGCTTTTATCACAGAGATGCAAGGTTAGTCAACTATTTGAAAATCAATAATCTACCATAGAAACAAACTAAAGAAAAATCACATTTGACAAAAGTTTGATATCCATTTTATTAGTGCAAATATTCATGAAATTAGAAAAAGATGGGAACTTCCTTAACTTGATAAAGAGCACCTATTTTTATTTTTAAAAACCTAGAGAAAAGATTATACTTAATAATGAAAAACTAAATACTTTCCACTCTTAAGTAAAAATGAATATCAGGAACAAGCCCAGGATATCTTATTCAAATCCTGGTGGCAGTTCTAATCAGCCATTATGGCAAGAAAAGGAAATAAATATGATACAGATCATAGCTGCCCAAATAGTGAAATACTTAGGTGTAAACCTAACAAATATGTATAAGATCTACATGAGGAAAAACTATAAAACTGATTAAAAAATGAAAGCACTAAATAGAGATTCTGTGTTTAGATAGGAATATTCAATATTGTCAAGTTGCCCATTCTTCTTAACTAGATCTACAGATTCAGTGTAATTCCAATAAAAATTGCAGAAGGTTTTTATATATTGATAAACTGAGTAAATTTTAGATGGAAAAAACAAAACAAAAAATATCAGAATAGACAACACAATATTGAAGGAGAAAAAGTTAGAGGCTGACATATTACCTAAATCCAATACTTACAGTGATCAAAACAGAGCATACTGACCAAAAAAATCGGCAAATAGATCAATAGAATAGAATAGCCCAGAAATAGACCTGCATAAATATAGTAGACTGATCTTTGACAAAAGAACAAAAGCAATGCAATGGAACAAAGATAATATTTTCAACATATAATTCTGGAACAACTGGATATCCATATCTAATAAAAAAATCTAGACACAAACTTTACATCATTCACAAAAAATGTAACATGAAATGAATCATAAGCCTAAATGTAAAATACAAAAGTATAAAACTCCTATAACACAGGAGGAAATACAGATGATCCTGGGTGTGGTGGATGACTTTTTAGATACAACATCAAAGGTACAATCCATGAAAGAAATAATAAGCAGAGCTTTTTTTTTTAATTAAAAACTTCTGCTCTGGAAGAGCTAAAAAGACACTTCTCCAAAGAGGAAATGCAGATGGCCAATAGGCACATGAAAAAATGCTCAACACCATTTATAACCAGGGAAATGCAAATCAAAACCACAATGAGGTATCTATCACCTCACACCATAAGAATGGCCCACATAAAAATAACTAACAATAGGGCTTCCCTGGTGACCCTGGCAGGGGTTAAAGTCTCAGCTATCAAGATATCACCAGCCACTGTGGCATGAGTTCAACAACCAGCCAGAGAGAAAACCCACATGGCGCAGCAGACCTCTCCTGTCTCCCCCACTGCTCCTCTCAGCAGTGTGTTTCAGTAGATCTGCCTGTTCTGCTCTCCACTGTCTCTGGTGAATCCTCTCACCCCCGACACCTCTGGCCTACACCCCAGTTCTTGTATGCATAAATAAATAAATTTTTTTTAAAAACCTTTAAAAAAATTAACAACAAAAAATGTCAGTGAGGATGTGGAGAAAAAGGAACTCTTTTACATTGCTGGTTGAATGCACACTGGTTCAACCACTATGGAAAGCTGTGTGGAGTATCCTCAAATTACTAAAAATGGACCTACCATATAACCCAGCAATTCCACTCCTATGAATCTACCCAAAAAACACAAAAACATTAATTCAAAAGGATACCTGTACTCCTATGGTCATCACAGCACTATTTACAATAGCTAAAATATGGAAACAACAGAAATGCCCCAAAAGAGATGACTGGATCAAGAAGATGTGGTACATATACACAATGGAATACTACTCAGCAATCAAAAAAGACAAACTTATGTCATTTGCAGCAACATGGATGGAGCTGGAAAAGATTCTGCTCAGTGAAATAAGTCAGAGGGAAAAAGAAAAGTATGGTTTTGATACAGGGCAGCAGGGGGCACTAAAACTAGCTGAGGACAATGTCCATATAGTTTAGAGGTCACTGTCTGAGTTTTTTACCCATGCACACAATTGCAAGGCCACTCAGGTTCAAAGAACAATAATAATGGGATTTACTTAAACCAGGGAGACAAATAAGTAGGCAGAACCAACGATAATTTTATATACCAGCCGTGAACCAAATTAAAAATGCAATGCCATTTGTATTAAAAAAAAATAGGTATAAATCTTACGAACATAGGTAGGATTTGTATGCTGAAAATTATAACATGCTAATTAAGAAAATCAAAAAAAGATAAATATAAATGTAAGCTATGCTGTCTGCCTGGACTGGAAGATTCAACATAGTAAAGATAGCTATATTCCCCAAATTCCTATATAGTTGTAACATAAATTGTATCAAAACCCCAGCAAAGCCTTTGTTTAGAGACAAGATTACCCTAATATATATGGAAAGGCAAAGGAACAAATATAACTAAGATGATTTTTAAAAAGAATAAAGTAGGAGAAATCATTCTATATGATTTCAAGATAGTATATAGTAGCTATAATTAAGAGTGTGGTATCATAGATCACAGCAGAAGAGTAAAAACTAAGAAAGAGGGCCTCCCTGGTGGTGCAGCAGTTGAGCGCTCGGCTGCGATCTGCCTGCAGTCTCTGCAGCACCGGTTCGATCCCCGGCCACAGGGCGAGGGTCTCACATAGCATGCAGACCTCTCCTGCCGCACCCGCTGCTCCCCTCAGCAGTGTACCTTGGTCCTTCTGCCTGTTCTGCTCCCCGCTCTGGCTCTGGTGAAGTCTGTCACCTGCCTGCACTTCTGACTATACCCAGTGCTTGTATAAATAAATAAATAAATCTTTAAAAAAAAAAAAAAAAACTAAGAGAGATTCACATAATTATACCCAACATATTTTTGACAAAGGAGTAAAATAAATGGAATATTTTTTTCAATTAATGATAATGATAGATTCCTATAGGTCCCCAAAAGACAAACACCTAGAAACTTTGTCCCACCTCTCACATCTATATGAAATATAAATTGAAATAAAATATAGATTTGATAGTCAAATGTAGAAGTATAAAATTTTCAGAAAGTAACATAAGAGAGCAGAAAATCTTCAGGATCTAAGAATAAGCAAAGACTTGTTAGACTTAATACCAAAAGCTTAATCAAAAAATTAACTGTACTTCAAAAATTAAGGAAAAAAATGTTAACTATGCCACTGACCATGATAATATATTCTAAAAATAAGCTGATAATTGGGGGAAAAAAATCAAACCACATGTCTAACAAATGGTAAATAACTAGAATATATAAGGAAGTATCAATAGTAAAAAAAAAAAACACAAGTTAGAAAGCAGGTGAAATATATTTCACTGAAGAGGATGTACAGATAGCAAATGAGCACATAAGAAGATGCTCAACATTAGCCATCAGGGAAATGCAAATTAAAATAACAATGAGATAGAATTACAAACCTATTAAAATGATTACAATAAATAAAATAGTGAAAACCCAAATGTTAGCAAAAATGTAGAGAAACTAGATTACTCTTACATTGCTGGTGGGAATTTAAAATGATGAAGTTATTATGGAAAATATTTATTCATTTCTTAAAAATCAAATATCTGAATAAACATTACTCCAAAGAAGGAATACAAATGACAAGAGTTCATCACTTTTTATAGTTAAGTAGTATTCCATTATGTACATTGATGGTGGAGGTGGTGTGGCAACATACATACATATGAACCAATTCCCTAAATCATAGGCAGTGTTGTCAACTAATGCTACCTCCATAAAGAAACTTTTTTTAATTCAAAAAATAAAAAAAAATACAGCTAACCAATAGACATACAAGATGTTTTACATCATTAATCTCAGGGAAATGCAAATCAAAACCACAAATTTGATTTATCACCTCATACCTGTAGTAATGACCATTATCAAAAGACAACTAATAATAATTTTGATGAGGATGCTAGAAAGACAATGACCTAAGATTAACATATATACAAATTCATGGGTGGTAAATAGATGGTATAGAGAAAGATGTGAAAGGCAGGGACAAAAAAGGTCTGGTGTCATGTTATATAGATGACTCATGGGAGTGGGAAAAAAGTGTGAAGTTCTTTGTATTGCATGTCAATGTCCACTAGAGATTATGTAACCTGGAACAGGCATTAAAGAACAACCACACATCAGAATAGACAAAATGTCAACTCGTCAATGTAAGTTATCCCTTTGTCATCAGGCACCACACTGTTTGAACATACTGAACACAATGAAAGAATAACCCTGGCTGTAAGGGATGGAGGCTGCACACGGACGCATCCACACAAGTGTCCATTTACAAAGACCAGTATAACTTCTGCCACTTCTGAATGACCAGCATTCAAGAGAAGCCAACACTAGGTATCAAATACAGCACCATCCCTTCAAGAGGCCAACTAGACATCTACTGACAAGTTGAGTACATTGAACTCCCATTGTGGAAAAAGCAGCGATTCATTTTGAATTGATATTTTTTGAATCTAGACATATTCCAGGTATGGATTTACCTTTACTATCAAAGAATCCCAAACAGGGACCACCCTGGTGGTACAAGGGGTTAAGACACAACCTATGAAGCTATCCACAGCCACTGCAGCACGAGTTTGATCCCCAACAGGCCAGGGAGCTACCCACATAGAGTAGCAGACCTCTCCTGACTCACCCACTGCTCCCCACAGCAGTGTATTTCAGTCAATCTGCCTGTTCCGTCCCCACTCTGTCTCTGCTGAATCCTCTCACTCCCCACACCTCTGGCCTGCACCCTAGTTCTTGTATACATAAATAAATCTTAAAAAAAAAAAAAAACCCAAACAGCATCACTATCAATGAGATTACAGAAAAGTTTATTTAAAACACATGGGATCCAATATAACACTACATCAGACTTGATTAGGGTCAATCCCCTCCATGCACTTACCCCCAAAGGATATTTGGCAATGTCTGGAGACATTGTTGATTGTCACAACTGGGAGGTTGCTGCTGACATTGAGTGTCTATAGGCCAAGATTCCTACTAAACATTCTACATTCAGTGCCCCTTTACAAAATATTATTAGTACCAAATAACACTATGCCACTGTTCAGAAACTGGACTAAGAGACTCATTTTATAGCAAAGAAGGTGCAAGGTAGGTAGAGAGTTATGATGATACCATCTACTGTTCTTATCAGGCACCACATCATCCAAAAATAACAGGCATTGAAGAGTGATAGGATAGCTTATAGATGACATAGATAAGGCACAAGCTCAAAAATAATATCCTACAAGGGTAGGTACTCATCCCCAAACAAAGAGTATACACTCAAATCAATAACCATTATAAGGTGCTATGTCCCATTTATTATAATAAATGTTACTAGGAACTAAAAGAAGGGTTTTTTAAAGATTTTTATTTATTTTTGCATAGAAGAACTGGGGTGCAGACCAGTGGTGCAGGGGGTGAGAGGATTCACCAGATACAGAGTTGGGAGCACAACAGGTAGATCTATGAAATACACTGCTAAGGGGAGCAGAAGGCAAAACAGGAAAGGTATGCTATGCCATTTGGGTAGGCTCTCTGCTGGGGATTGAACTCAGGCCTTGGCAGTGGGCCTTGGCAGTGTTAGCACTGAGATTTAACCTCCAAACCACCAGGGAGGCCTGAGGGAAGTTTTTGATATTTTCTCCTGAAATTCTAACTTCTCTGTGTTTAGTGGTCTTGGTTTCTTAATGTGAGAAATATTCATGAGAGAAATATAAGGTATGACTTATTCCTCATGCCAAGGGTCCATGGGCAAGAAGAGGAATGCCATATTGATTGAGGCAACTGATCTGATCATAAGAAGAAGGACTGTTATGATCCATTGGGAACAGAGAGAACTTAGTTTGGCAACTGACTAACTCCTAATATTTTTTTCTGCCCAGTTTTGATGAGAGTGTGTGTGTGTGTGTGTGTACACGCATGCATGCCTCTCTGGTGGCACAAGGAGTTAAGCACCGAACGATGAAGCAATCCACAGCCTCTGCAGCAGGAGTTCGATCCCCGGTAGCTAGGGTGCAACCCACATGGTGCTGCAGAACTCTTCTGTCTCACCCGCTGCTCCCCTCAGCAGTGTACTTTGGTCTATCTGCCTGTTCTGTTCCCTGCTGTCTCTGGTGAATCCTCTCACTTCCCCATGCCCCCACTGCATCTCTGGCCTGTACCACAGCTCTTGTATGCATAAATAAACAAATCTTTGAAAAAAAAAAACAAACGTGTGTGTGTGTATGTATTAGTCACAGTATGGAAAGGCCTTCATGACTAGTGGGTAGACAGCCAAAGAAATGACTTTAGGTCATCCCAGCAAGTAAGCCAACAAACCTGCACAGGTTCCAGCTGTGGGAGAAGATGATCTAGGATAGATTTGAGGAAGGAGACAAAGACTTATCACAGTTGCTGCTGCAAGCTTACCTGTACAGTGAGAACTATAGTTGGCCCCATTAACTTTCCTCTAAAAGTATTTCCTAGGAAAGAGACCCACCCAAGTCTTGGAGGAATGACTTTCAGGGCTTAAATATAACAAGACTATCCAAACCATGCAAGAGTGGGCAGTAGAGGTTGTTGCGCTACATTGCCTAGATCCCCCTTCCAGAAAGAAAGGACTAGTTCCTGCGACTGTGAGTAGATTGATGACTGATACCTATGAGCTGTCAGTCATTTTTGGAATTTGGCATTTGGTGTTTGCCCTCCCTTGAGGATGGCCACATTGCCAAAGATCACTCTACCTGCCGATGGCAAGATATATTCTAAGGCTAACTGATGTGGGGTATGAAGGCCAGCTGGGGAAATATCTAAGTGGCCATTCCAAACCTAGGGTCCCCTTGGGTTTGCCTCAGTTCTTGCTATTAACACATTGCAGCCTAATTTCTCCTGTGACCTAATTCTGCTTCCTTTTCATCCAGTATAGATTCTGATACCAAGAGCAGCTCCCCAGAAACTTTCTATGTACTAAGCTTCATCTCAGAGGCAACTTTCTGGGGAACCTGACCTGAAACATTAACACGTACGCTATAATTCCTACACTTAAAGAGTTAGTAAAAGTTGGGCCTCCCCTGGTGGCGCAGTGGTTGAGCACTGGACTGCGAAATTGCCCGCAGCCTCTGCAGCACCAGTTCGATCCCCAGCCACCAGCTAGGGTCCCACATGGCGCGCAGAACTCCCTCTGCCTGTTCTGCTCCCCGCTCTGGTGAATTCTCTTACCCTCCCGCGCCTCTGACTGTACCCAGTGCTTGTATAAATAAATAAATAAATCTTTAAAAAAAAAAAAAAGAGTTAGTAAAAGTTTACTGCTTAGTCTTGCCAGAAACTTCCTCCTTCCTTGAAAGCTTGTCTTTCTAATGTCTGTTCACAGATTCACACTATGTGCCCTTCCTCACTTTTGTCTATTTTCTTTCATGTTTGGGAACATTTTCTACTGGAAGCCAGAATAAAAAATGTTAGAACTAGAAAGAATCATATGTAAAAGGCTGTCCTTCCTTACCAACTGTTTATCTGCAAGTACCTTGGGAAAAGAGGATTGAAAGGAATTACTTAGTTTTAGTCTACCAAATATTTGGCCTGAAACATTTGTTTATGCAAAACTCACCTTGATCTAGGCTCATGCTTATCCAGTGTTCCTTTTCTTTCATCTCCTTTTAAGAACACTGACTTGTTTATAACAGTGTTGATATTAATTGCCTTCAAGAAAACTATAACTTTGATTTATCATAGTTTGTATATCTCCTCTAGAAGGGGGGAAACTGGTTACTGAAACAATTTTACATGTGCCATATGAGCACAGGGGGGAAAAGAAGAAAAATCAGAATTGTCTAGGAATGACCTACAAAGACTTCATGGAAAAGGTGACATTTAAACTGAGTTTGAAGGATGAACACAGTAACCAGAAAATTCTAGACTGGGTCTACTAACTAAATACACCAAGAAAAAATTATAAGCAAGATACAGTAATGGATTGATAAGATCTATACTTTGCCTCATTTGTAACAGCAAAGTGAAACTGTAGGAGTATTAATTCTGTAGTCATCAAAGATTTTTGAACGGTGGAAGAATTTTGTTATTGCTTTAAGAAGATGATTAATATTGCCACTATATTTGGATGAGGTGGGCACTAGAGTTTATGAGAGGGTAAGAGGGTCAAGGATTTGTAATTGTTTAGGTGAGACTTTGAGGACCTGGGAAAGGTGATAGCAAACAAGGAATGGCTTTGAGTTTTGTTGAGCTACATGGTTTACAGATTCATCTGTATTCATCTGACTTAGCATTCAGAACCTACCATTCTTCATTTTTATATATTGCAAAGCCATACAAATAGAGTCAATAACTAGAGATACAACTGATTGGGTAGCCATCCCATATGTGGTATTTTATGTGACTAAACACTGACTCAATATGTTAAAATCAAAGATGAAGACACAAAGGCCTAGGGAAAGAAAAGTTGGCAGCACAAACTTTTGGGAACTGGGTAGGGTTTTATGGTTGGTTGTTTTGGTTTGGTTTGTTTTTGCCTTCTACTGCACAATAGGCAATTGTAATTCAGGTGTATTTGTTTATTCTGCTAGAAAAAAAAAAGAATCCTCCCACTCAAACAAAAATACTATTATAAAGAGCTAGATATAATCAACAACACCCTACTTTGCCTTTTATTGCAAGAAGATATGAGGGTCACATTCAAGGATTGATCAGTTATTTGTCTGTTTTTAAGATTTGGGGAATTATACTATTTCTCTGTGTTCTAAAGCATCTTTTGCCTAGGAGAGAAAGGTTGGGTATCAACGGCGGTGGGGGGGTGGGAGGAGTTAGGGGTGTCTAGTAGCCACTTTGAGAGTAATTTCATAATATGCTTGTCAGCATGTCTTTCTTCCAGTCCTGGTTTTGTTACCTTCTCTCTGTAAATACTGGTACAAAGGGAGCTATCTTCCTGCTGCTCAAAATAACTACTGGGTTGGGTAAAATTTATAATGTTGGATTCTACTTTTAGCCAGGAAATGCAAACAAAGCTTGGTGACTGCTTGTTCACTGACCCCAAATTCATTCCATGTTGCTATAGCATCACCCCTGAGAAAATGGGCCTGTCTGTTTTCCTCCCCATAGACGCACTTCAATGGGCTTTTGTCAGCTCTTGAATTATAGCATTAAAATTTAAACACTAGGGATTTAATGGAGGATTATTATGACACTCCAGTGCATTCTTTCTGTTGCCATTAGCAACAACCCGAGGATGAAATAAAATAATTGTTTTACAAGGGACTGTTTTCCTAAAAGATGAAGGACCTACCTTATACTCTTGGAGTTTTATAAAATGGTTTGTGTGTGTTATTGTTAACATAAGAATGCTGGTAGAATATAATACCAGCTCAATGATATAAAGTATTTTTATCTGTTAGTTCACTGATCTACAAAGGCAAAGATATTTTCACAGGACCCCAGATGATGAACTTCAATCTGTTGTTCCCAAACACATTCTCCACTGTCTGGAAGATGTGCAAAGGCAACGGCACAGAGTTCTCTCTCTCAAATCCTTCAAAGTACTGTGAGAATAAAAGAATCCCCACCAAAAGCCCCAGAGAAATCTGTCTGTCTGTATGATATGATAATGACTGAGGCTACTCTAGATAGGATTCTGAGAGAAACCCCACTATTAAAACCTAAAGATGCAACCAAGAAATTCTTGTTACAATACTGTAGCCTTCTTTGCTTGGTCATATCCATATGTCTAAGAAGACATCAAAAATGAATAATAAAATCAAGGTATTGTTGGATTGGTGTTTGTACTTTCATTTGGTTATATAATCTGAGAAATTTTCTTGTAATTTTGCATCTGGTTTTATATTCTCTACCAGTCACTGGCCTTTCTATTGAATGTCATTTTCACCTCTTTCCTCATCTGATGTCAGGATTCAGATTTACATCCAGATTTATATTTGTTTTTTCAGTAACAGAGATAACAATTTTGTTGCTCTTTCAACTACCCAAATGTGGATTTATCTCTTCTTCTCCTCCTATATTCTTATTGGATCAGGCTTTTCAAAATATTTTTTTTTTTGTCGTTGGAGAAAAGTCAAGTTGACTGTAAAAATAATACAAAATGAGTCATCAATAATAAATAATCATTTAGATTTTCATCATCCAGAGACAATCCAGTGACTTTTTTTTTTTTGGTATAGGAATGAAAATAAGTCATAGGGTTCTTCAGGGCTCTCCTTCCCTCTTCTCAGAGGCTACCCTATTACCATTGTCTTGCGTTTTTTCAAGAGGTAGTTTGTACAAACATCTTTATGTATATATACTATTTTTACACAGAAATGATAAATATTACATTTTCAGCTCATTAATTTTTTTTACCTAATAATAAATCTGGAAATCATAATTTATATGGAGTGATACAGGGCAGATATTCTTGTGGGACCATAAGTTGGAGTTTTAAGGAAGGATACTAAATGGTTTGTCTTAAAGTTTCCTTTGCTAAGCACCATCCCAGTACTTGTTAGGATGTATGTAGTTGCCTAATGAGTAGAAAGGTAATGAAAACTATTTTTGTGTGCTTTATGTAACAGAGTAAATATTCATGGTCCATAAAAACAAGAAATTTTAATATTAATTTTATTTTTCACATTTTGGGTTATATGCCATAGTTTGTATGGAATATCTGATTTCTTTATCCAAACCTGATATAAGAAATTTTTACTAGTTCCTGGTCATTTGCTTTCCAAAGCAGTGTTTCAGTACACATCTTATAAAAGTGACTTCATATACATATAACAATCTACTTGTACTCTAAATTATTAGAAGGCAAATTATTGAGATCAAAATATAATATATAAAAATTCACCATCAGTGAACCAAATCAGGCAATTAGGAGAACCTCCTTGAATTCTGAGCCCTGTTGAACAGTGGCATTGTTTTAGGAAGCACGAAAGGGGTGGCGGGGAAAAGAGGGAATAAAGTTTCTATTAGAGGACAGCTGCCAGTTTTCTTGTCAAACTGAGAAGTTGCTGGGACCAGGCCAACTATGTTCTTGAATATATCATTTTCATCTGACAAGTAGGCTTATTGTGTCTTTCCCCCCTCATTAGTCATTGAGTCCCAGTTGATTTAGCCCCAAAATGGAAATATAAGGCCAGAGTCACAAGGCTTCCTTGGCCCAGATGTTTGACTTTGTCGAAAGCCCAGTAGACAGCTACTACCTGGTTTCAAGAAACCTGTACCTGATAGTCATGCCAGAGAGGCAATGAGCCTGAATCCCCAAAGTGCCCCATAATATAGAGGTGGACTTCCTTTGAAACTTATCACTGAAATTTGAGATCAAAGGTGTCATAAGTTTGCATGTTCCATTAGCACTTACCTATATGCAGCTTTTCCATGAGTGGGAGAATCCTCTTGGCACATTGTGAATAAGGAATTACATTCATATGTAGAAGCAGCAACAACAGTATATTGAATTGTTTGGATGGTCCAAATCCCTCACTCTGCTAGATCACATTAGCTTCCTTCTATCACTGTGAACCCTGCCCAAGTAATATTCTCTGAATGGGAGTACCCTCTCCCCACAGGTTTAGGGAAGATGGTGATGAGCAGTTATACCCACAAAGTTCTCCACATAATTAAACTGGTGTATATGAACTTTGGTCTCTTTGGGGGGTGGGAAGACTTCTCTGTAAAGTTGGTGAGATCTGGTTACATAGGAAGCAAATAATCAAAGGGCATCAAACAACATAAAACAAGGCATTACATTCAAACAGGAGGTTTTTGAGTAGGTGCTACCTTGCAGCTCAAAAAAAAAGAACTTCCAATAATTGTCAAAACTCTGCTGATGTTATTTCTGCTTTGGGGACTTTTTGGTTCATTAGTTGCAGGCTCATTTCCTTTTGCCTGTGGCTCTGGGCTTACTGCCTTGTTGTCATGGTAACATTCGCTCATCCACCTTCCCATAGGAGAATGAGCAATATCCAATGAACGATTTGGGGATCTAGGTTCTAGCCTATCTTTCATTGTTTTAAACTTCATTAGCAGCATGGCAATGGGGAGCTTCTTACTATACCACCCCCCTACCCTGCATTTGTTTTTACATCCTAGAAAGCCTATTCCCAAACTCATATTCCCAAACCTGGCCTGTAGGACTCTGTCCTTTCTCTATCAGAAAATCACTTCTCAGTCAGCATCCCATCTTTGTCATCAAAACTATTAAGAACTGTAAAGGGTCTAATGTTTGTTTTCTTATTTGAAGCTCACAATTATTTGGCCACAATTTTATGGATGCTAAAAATGACATTTCACTCTTAAGTCAAAAATAAAGGACTTTATTATACACACTATGGTATGCTATATGAGCATTAATCAGTTTCCAAATGTTCCTTTTACTCCTAAGACTGTGACACCAAGGTAATGTAGATGTTTACTCCTAAGACTGTGACACCAAGGTAATGTAGATGGGCCTAGGAAAAGCTAAACTTTGCTACATTCAAGGAAGACTTCCTATTATACAGAAGTCAAAATCCCCTGCCATTCCCCAAGTTATCATCTAGAGAAATCTTTTCACAGATGCTCTGAATTTGAGACAGGTCAAACAATTTTCTAATTGAAACTTAAATGACTATGAACAGAAGAAACTATGATTAAACAGGGACATAGTGATAAAAAGAAATATTATGCAGGAGTGAAAATAACAAAACTCTAAAACATTTGTGGGGGAAAAGTGATAAAACACTGTATATAATATGATTCCACTTTATAAAACTCAAAATTAAAAATAAACTAAACCCCATTAAGGAATATATTTGGAAAACTTTTATAAAGTGAAAATTAAACTCAAAATTTAAGAGAGTAGTTACCTTTAGAGACATGAATATGAGATAAGAAGGCATACACAAGTAATCAAAGATAGTTGCAAAACTATATTGATAGTACCCTAACTCATAAATCTGGAAATGGATTCATAATTATTATTGTTGTTAGGCTTATATATGTTACACAAATTACATATATATTAAATGCAATCTAATACAAATTTTAGAAGTTATGTTACAAATGAAAGCAGTATTATTACAATAAAAGAAAATTCAATAACCACCAATCATAACTCTGCTTAATATTTTGGTTTATTTCCTTCCAGTACATATACACAAAAATATTTGTTGTTTTAGTTTTCTAAATAGTATAATATTATTTACACTATTAGGTATCTTCTCATTTTACTAACCTGATAGTGAGCTTTTTCTCTCTTTTTTCCTTAAGTAGTGCTTTAACAAAAACTTCTCAGGGCTCTATTATTTTCCATTATTGGAATTGCCATAATTTATTTATCTACTATACTGACTTTTACACTGACATTGCATTCTTTCATTTTTGCATAGCTATGAATGTGATGAACTTCCTTGTACCTAGTCATTTTTTCATGTGGCTGTGATTATTCATGCAAATTTATTAGTGTAAATTTATATTATTTGATTATTAGTGTAAATTTCTAGAAATAGAATTGCTGAATCAAAATTGCAAAATCAAATTAAAATAGATTTAGGAGGTCAATTTGACCTTTACTTGAGACTGCACCCATAATTATGGGTCACACCCTTTGGTCTCCCACATACTATGGTATGAAATACCACAATGTTGATTCCAAGAACAATAGTGAACATCATCAATGCATTTCTTCTTCTTTCTCTTTCCTTCCCTTCTATCTTCTATCATAATCATAAACACAGAACTACAGGTCATCAAGTATTGGAAGAAAACCCACAGGAATAAGAAAGAAAACCAATACCTTAGGGGAAAGAGAATTCTCATAAAAGGGAAATTTGAAACAATCATCTTCAATTAAATTTCAGAGAATATTGTTTTAATTAAACAAAAATATGCCATTTTAAAAAAGAAAACCAAATGTTTTCTTGGAATTTAAAACTATGCTGCTAGGAATAAAAATAAAGCTAAAATTAAAGTCAATATTATATAAATAAAATTATTCATAAAAGGGCTAAATGAAAGAATAGTTCTGGTAGAAAATGTGGTAATATTAAAAAAACTCTTGAAATGAGAAATAGAAAGAGATGAAAATTAGATATTGAGTATGTCTTGAGTATCAAACTACACTTAAAAGGAAGCATTAGTAATAGTAGACTAGTGGAATATAATACATAATGTAAGAATTCTAAATATCTAGAAATAAAATTGAGGCAAATATATTCACCTAATACTTAAATATGAGGGAATTTTTGTGTGTGTTAAATAATTAAATAGTATGGCTAAATCCCTTTATTTTTCAGAAGACACATTTTATTGCAGAATTATTTCTCAGCATTGTGGAAATCACATAGTTTCCTGGAGATCACAAGAGGAATTTCAAACAGGCTGGAAATGTAGATAGCATGGAATTCATCCATCTTCTGATACATAATGTGATTTTAGAAAAGCAAAGTTTGCATAAGTATACACAAGAGGCAAAAAAAAATGGTCATTTAGGAAGATAGGTTGGTTTTTACAACTTCTTCAAGAGTTAATTTGGGCTAAGATTTACAACAAGATTCTGCATCATTTTTATTTCATCTCAAACCAATTTCCTTTTTGGTGGCTTTGAAATCAAATAGCCAAGAGAATCCCATTTATATGTCAAGCTCCCTGTAATGCATTTAAGTTTTCATCATTATGCAATTTGAGAGCCTGCAAATGGATTTCTATAGACATGAGATTTCCTACAAGATATAAATGCTCAACTTGATAACTCCAAACTCCCACTACAGACCCCAAACATCACTGAAACCACAGTAAGGCAAGCAGTCCACTAATACACTTGGTTTTAAACCACAGAGACATGTCATTCAATGAAAAAACACCCATTAGCCTAATCTCACTTCTTAAGAAGTTCAGTTGGAGGAACATACCAATTCAGACAACATGAATTTAACTAAGCCACTAACTTAATTTGTCAACTCAAGAAAGGCTAATAGGTTATGGAGAAAATAAAAATATTAAATGAAGTGACCCTGATAAATATTGACTTTCTGGCAAGTTTGGATCTCTTCATGCTAAATAAAAATATGAGGCTTCTTAGTGACACTTGACCTATGAAGTCATCTCCAATAATGTTATAATACATTGGACAAGAACTGCAAAACAAATGAATCCTCTAACTGAGCCAAATTATTACAACAGTTTTCAACTAATTCTCTCCATATTATGCTTTCCTTTTGCCAATTACCACCCGCTTCCTCAGTATGGTTTTTCTAGTTTATAGGAATTTCAGACTGTTGATGTCATAAACTGACAGAATAATTATGACCACAAACAAAGTGTAAGCAACATGTAATCATAGTGCAACATTTTAATTTGGGGCAAAAAGAGCATAATGACTTGGTACCAGTTATGCTATATGGGAAAGAAGGAATGTAAATATGAAAAACGTTCAAAGGAACTTACGATCTACGGGAGGAAAAGGCCATGTTCCAAGAAAAGAAGCTTCAGAACTTGAAACAAAGAGATGAAGGCAGAAGGGGAGTACTACCACAAGCTGGATAGAAAGCTAGGTTTTGAAATCTGAATGCTGATTTTATGGCACAAACTTTTTAAAAGCCCCACTATGCTCCATGACAGAGTGCTTATTAGGTGTGGGGGAGTAGGTCACTTTAAATACTGAGCCACAGAAGATGATGCTCCTCTCAGTTGGATTTCAGAAAAGCAGCTATGCATGAAGTCAAGATGTATATGTAACCTCTAGCTCCAGGCCAACTGGATGCAGTGCACAGGTCAAGAAAATGTCATATACTCCATTCAACTAAAAAATTCTGACATTACTACTGATAGAATAATTATTGGAATTCATCAAAGAAAAATGATCCACCACACAATTTTCTTTTGATATTGTGGAGATAAAATGATTGTTCAGTTGACTGATTGAACTTGCTGTTCAGCCAATTGTGGTTTTATAGAAATATGACCCTGGCTTCATACCCCCCTCCTTTCTGTTCCAATTCAATTTATGACTCACTTTATAACCATGAGAATGTATTAAACTAGTACCGCATTTATCAATGGTCTAACAATCATTTCTTTTGGGACATTTCTTTGGAGACTATTGAATATACAGCTGATAAGATTGGAAGAAAAGAGTTATAAAAATGCAAAATAGTCACAAAACAGGCCTAAGTCCTCTCCTGTCTTGCCATTTAACAGCTGTGTTTCCCTGGGCAAGTCACTTCGACATATCAAGGGAGTCAACACCTGTTTTCTCTGGCTTCTCTACATTAAAAAGAAATTACATTAACATAATTTTTATTTTGTTTTATTCTGCTTTAATTGGCATAGCAGAAAAAATTTTTATCCCAGTCTGGTTCTGTCTCTTGCTACCTGTGTGACTTATATATATAGTCTTACTCCCTCCAGGTACTTCTTATATAGCAGTTGAAGTAGATGAACTTTCTGGTCCCTTCTAGCTCAAAATTCTACTACTGAAAAAAATAAAGTGCCTCCAGGCTTCTAATTTGAATGCCAGGTTTCAGCCTGATGTAAATTAAACTGTCTGGGTTATAAATCAACAACAAAACAAAGTTTATAATGGAAAAAGCAAGTGACCCTTGGCTTCTGCAAAGCTAACAGTTCCCACTATAATATTCAGTTACCACTCATATCCCTGGGCACGACTGGTGTGTTATATAACAGTGACTGTTGCAGGATTACCCAATCCTTTCACCTAACCCTAATTGTACAGTCTGCTTGTGGCTGCTATAATACCTCTTCTCTTCAATGACACACTCCAGCATAGATGTGGCTGCTACCACCAAACCCAACTTTCTCTGGTTTAAAACTGCACAATTATGTGCAAATTTCATGTACTATTCTTTTTAGAGTACATTATATACCTTTTTTCTAATTGGCAATGACTTCCTGCCCCAAATGACCTAGGACCAGGAAAAATTCTAACATAATAAAATGCTATAAGACAGGTAAAATACATCTTACCCTCTGATTTAAGGCACAGATCTGCAAGAAGGTCCAGCTGAGAAGAAGGCAGAAAGAAGAAGGTAGAAAGAAGAAGAAGGTAGAAAGGGATGATTCATGTTAAGGGCAACAAATTTTCAGTTGAACAAAATTTATTTTGCCTTTATATTTGATCTGTACTTCCTTTATTTCATACAAATGTTTTAACATTCAAGAAGAGAAAATTAATGGCAAATTTAGAAGAGAACATTTTTGTAACACAAAATAGAAGACACTTAAGATGAAACAATAAATTTATTTTAAAATGTGTATATCATCTAAAATTTAGTGGTCAGAAACAATCTAAACATGTTCCTCAAAATAGAATACAAGAATGTTCATCAAAAATATTAATTATTTCTGCTTATAAATGTTTATATTTTAGAAATCATAGATAAGTAGGAAAACAATGCAAGAATCGAAACAGCCAACAACATATCAAATAATATTCTATACTTTTTCAATACTTGTTTATATCAATATAGTAGAAATAGTATTATGTTCACAATTTTGCACACATTCTTATTGATCAATCACTGTTATATAATGTTAATCTATATTATTCAGACCCTTTGTTAATAATATCATAAACTAATATACATTTTATTTATTATAATGTACTCATTCATTCTCTGAATTTCAGATTGAATCTAAGTTTTTCTTTTTTTTTTTTTTTTAGATTTATTTTTATTTATTTATACATGCACTGGGTACAGTCAGAAGCGCGGGAGGGTGAGAGAATTCACCAGAGCCAGAGCGGGGAGCAGAGCAGGCAGAAGGACCGAAGTACACTGCTGAGGGGAGCAGCGGGCGGCAGGAGAGGTCTGCGCGCCATGTGGGACCCTCCTCCGGTGGCCGGGGAGCAGCCGGGGATCGAACTGGCGCTGCAGAGGCTGCGGGCAGCTTTGCAACCCAGCGCTCAACCGTTGCGCCACCGGGGAGGCCCTGAATCTAAGTTTTTCTTAATGTAAAAAAAACACAAAAAATATTTTCCCCAAATTTTTCCCAAATTTTTTATTTTATCCCTTAGCTATTTATACACATTGCCAAATAAACCTAAAAACCAGAGGTAATATTTTGCATTTTTAACTATTTTCTATTCTCTACCCAAACTAAGGGTAAACTATAAAGGAAGTAATAAAACAAGGTTTAATGACTACCTTGTAGAGACTGGGTTATAGACTGATTTTCATGCACAGTGACATAAAATAAAAACTACTTTCCACAATCAAATTACATATGTACCTGTACTGTACTCACAAACCATCCTGTTTTTTTTTGTTTTGTTTTGTTGTGTTTTTACAATGGAAGTGCTACTTCTCCTTTTTTCAGAAGCCATTTCCCATCTGTCTTCCTCGGGATTTCAGGGACTTTGGTCTGTAGATGATTACCTTCTCTCCCATAACTGAAGTTCCTTAGTCACTACTAAATTTTTTTCCATCAATATTTTAAATGAATCCTCCATTTTTAAAGATATTTTTGATTTCCACCTCCTTGCCTAATTATTATAATATCTCTTTCCTCCTATGACAGCCTAATAATTTTTTGACATAAGGTCTGGATAAACTCTCTTCCTCATTGTCCAATCATTGCTTCTACTTCTTTCATTCAACTGCCTTGTGAGTCCCTTAGTTTTGCTATTATGACTCATCTCTGGCCAAATGTTTTTTTGTCTCTGGGCTTCCCTGCCACCAATTATTCTTGCAAAATGTTTGTCAGGGCTTTGCCTTTTAAGATTCTTCTTTTCTCATTGGGTGGTTCATTCACTCCAAAGATGATCTTTGGGTGATCTCATTCATTCCAAAGATTTCAAGTAGCTTTTTAAGCTGATGGATCCTGGTGCTTCATCACTGGCATGGATCTCTCTTTGGATCCATAACTATGACTATACATCCACTTACCTGTTGCTTCTATTTACTTGGAGTTTCCTCAAGCATTTTAAATTCAACATATCATCAGTGAGTTTCTTCCCACTCATAGTCAATCAGGCTTTGTTCTTTCTGGCTCTACCTTCCCAGGTTCAGCTGAATCTACTAGGAATGAGGATCTCACTTAAAAATCAGCTGTTGGTGGGCCTCCCTGGTGGTGCAAGGGGTTAAGACACAATCTGTGAAGCTGTCCACAGTCTCTGCAGCATGAGTTCAATCCCCTGCCTGCCAGGGAGCAACCCACAAGGCATAGCAGACCTCTCCTGACTCTCTCCATAGGTTGCATCTTAATCTGGCCTGTACCCCAGAATAAATAAATCTTTTAAAAAATCAGCTATCGCTAAGTTTTCAAGAGGTCAAGGAGATGGCTTGACATTGAAGTCCTGCCTGTTAGAAATTCCCTATCATTGGTAGTCTTGTGTGACCCATTCAGATTCTCTCTTCCAGAAAAAGACATACAGTATCAGTCTGTTATTGGTGGAATGGTTAGCAGAGTCAGGAATATTTGCATTAAGAGCCACAGAGCATACCTAGATTTTCAGAGGTCACAGACCATTGGACATCTCACAGTAATTTTATTTTTTTTAAGATTTATTTATTTATGCATACAAGAGCTGGGGTGTTGGCCAGAGATGTGGTGGGTGAGAGGATTCACCAGAGACAGAGTGGGGAGCAGAACAGGCAGATCTACTGAAATACACTGCTGAGGGGAGCAGTGGGCGAGGCAGAAGAGGTCTGCTGCACCATGTGAGTCACCTCCCTGACCGGGGATTGAACTCATGCTGCAGTGGCTACAGATAGCTTCACAGTGCTGAGTCTTAACCCCTTGCGACACCAGGGAGGCACCTCTCATGGTAATTATTTTTTAAAAGATTTATTTATGCATACAAGAATGGGGGTAGAGGCCAGCGGTGTGAGAGGTGAGAGGATTCACCAGAGACAGAGGGGAACAGAACAGGCAGATTGACTGAAATACACTGCTAAGGGGAGCAGTGGGCAAGTCATAAGAGGTCTGCTGTGCCATGTGGGTTGCTCCCTGGCCGGGGTCGAACTCATGCTACAGTGGCTGTGAACAGCTTTATAGGTTGAGTCTTAAACCCTTGCATCACCAGCGAAGCCCTCACAGTAATTTTAATAGCAATAAATTGAGTCCAGGCTATGGGGCTGCCAGGCTGTGTCCTGATGCCTTTCTTTCTGAAGTATCAATCTGACTGACCAAAGGCTATCCAATATTAAATTAACATTAGTTTAAAACCTGATGATTGCTGCAACACTTCATTTATGTCAGCCAATTACATTCTATCTTAAGCAACACAATCAACTTTGCAAATACATGTTCAGTAAATTGTTTCCATCAAGTAAGTATCCATTCAGTTATTGTTCATAATTATGCATTCCCTTATTGCCATAGATTTTACTTTATTGTTAAGTCTCCTGCTCAAGCTAGAAAATTCCCATTTAAATCTATTTCCAAAATCCTAGAATTTTTAAATAAAAATCTAAAATGTGAAATTTATTATTATTTAAAAAGATGATCTTCATCTATTTTCTGGGTATTGGGGGGAGTGACCCCTCTTTTACAAACTGCTTTACAAAATGCATTTACTCCACACTTAGAGGATGACCCTGAGAGACTCGATGCACAAGGGACAGCTCTGTTCTGGCCAGAGATGTCTTGTACTAGCGCTGGGAAGATGTCCTTCTCTGTAGGCCTCCAATTTGACTCAGCAGCTGGCACATGCTGGTCATGCGCTGGCACAGTAAGTGTTCATGAGAAGGAAGATTCCAGGCAGACAGCCTGTAGCTAGGATTCCCTCATTCTCAGAAGCTCCACAGCAGATTGGAAGGTGGCTATGAGGGCCATGTAGGGCCCATGCCCTGCCTGTTCAGCATGTAGGGCCCATGCCCTGCCTGTTCATTACATACATAAAATACATATTCTACTTTAGCTCTTTCAAAGGAATTTATATTTCTAGGAAGTGTAAAATAGACATGAAAAGATGCTAGTTTTCTAGTAATGAGTTGATCAGTGGAATTGTTTGTTTTATGACACAATTAGGCATTCTACTTCCATTTTTGTATTCAGAGGGCTTAAAAGATGGCTTATTGTGTATTTGAGTGTGTGTATGTTTGGGACTCTGATTTTAGTGAATTACATGGGAATGAGGAGCAGAAGAACTAGTATCTGCCTATGGATTCTTAAATAGGTAAGCTTCTCAATAAGAGAACCAACCAGATCCCCTCTGACTGCATGATTCTGAGCATCTAGATGCCCAGTGCTTTCTTATGGACAGTTTATTTTTAATATCACTTTCTGTGGGTTCATTAAAAGTGTGCCCAAAAGTCACACTGTTAAAGCCATTAAAATATGTGTTGCAGGCTAGAATAAAATTGTTACTTGGACTTGTGAAATAAAAGATAGATACACTACGTTAGGACAAAATTATCAGTGGGGACAGAGTCCAAATGCCAAATGTCCTGCTAAATGACCTACAGATGGTAAATGTATGTCCTTTTTTGGCACATATCAAACATTCCCAAAAGTTGTACAGCCACACAGTGGAAATTGGACATTAAACAACTTTAGCCATTGGGTGGCTTTTATTACTTATCCAAGTAAAAGAGCACATTTTTAGGGCATGACAGACTGAAATGTACAAGCGTACAGTACAAACTGTACACTAATAAAATTTTGTCTTGTGTGGGTTGGAGGCATGAAATCTCATGGCTAGACCAAGTTATAATCACATTCTTGGGTTTTGGATTTTTTTCCCTTTTTAATAGTTCAAGGATAACCTCCTATTTTGTAGCTTTAATCTTAAAAATTGGATTATAGTAAAAAAAAGTAAAAATATTGCTATAAAAAATCTGAAGAAAATTTTGGAAAACAGAAGGGCATTTTCCAAATGATTAGTCAGAAGTCTATCTTAATTTGGAATACATTTATAAGATAGTGGCAAAAAAACAATAGCCACATATACCAAAACAAATAAGCAATAGTAAGATATAGCCCAAACTCTTAGATCTACCTTCGTGGGGATAAGCCATTTAATGTAAGGGTGAACTGCTGATCAAGCTAGGATATTAAAGATATTAAGGAAAGTACTATAGTCAAAACCAGGATGTCATCAATTATAAAACCCTTCCTTTACCTATTTCAAGGAATATAGTCTGGGGTAATCAAATGTGAACATAGTAGCTGATTCAATAATCTCATCCTAGTTTAGCTGCAATGGTTGTTTTGAAATGTGAGATGACATAGAAAAAAATGAAGCCCCCAATATCTCCTGAGCACAGGAAGCCCTAAAATTGTTTGGGGAGGTTTCTGAAGAGAGTACCATTGTCATCTGTGTCACCAAACTTAAGTTTCTTGAAGAGCAAAGATTTGTTTTGGTTTCCCTCCCACACAAAATACAATGTCTTCATAGTAAATTTCTGAACAAAACTTTATTCAGCTAATTTGCTAAGAATTTGAAATGTTTAGATAAAGCAGCTCTCAGGATGATCTATAAATTTTTGAGGAGAACTTTTTAGTGGTCAGGATGTCATTCACAGCTCAGAATGAAAGGATCATTGAAGGCAAGGTATGTTTGAGACAAAATAAATGAACACATTACATAATGTGATAATTTTATCCTAACATAGTGTGTCTATCTTTTATTAAACTGAATTTACCTTCTTCTGTCATGCTTTGTTTAGCATAGTGAACACCACTTCACAGGGGACCCATAAAGCCAATTATCTGCACATAAAATTCTTTGGATTCAAGCATAATTTGTCAAATGTTGTTAATTAATTAATTCTGTAAGTATTTATTAAAATACCACTATCTGCTAGTTACTAGTAACAATATGGGACTGAAAGGGTGAATAAGGTATATATAATTGTGGCCTTCATGGAAGTTCTAGTTCAATGTTCAATAAATTTTTCTAACTTTTTACTATGGAAATTGCCAAATTTAAACAAATGTTGAGAAAACAATTTGAATCAAATGAGCCTATTACTCTCTCTTAAAAGTTACCTGACATCTATTTAAAGCTACAGGAGTCAGGACAATGTGATATTAGTGAAAGAATAAATAAATGGATCAATGTAGCAAAAACAGATAACTCAGAAATATATCCACATTTATAAATGTAGTCAAATGACCTTTGGCAAAGGAATCAAGGTAATATAAGGAGCAAAGATAATCTTTTCAACAAACGTTGCTAGAATAATTGGAAATCCATATGCAAAAAAAAAAATGAATCTAGACAGACTGTATGCCATTCGTGAAAACTAACACAAAATGTATCAGAGGCCTAAATGTAAAACACAAAACTATAAAACTCCTAGAAGATGACATAAAAGAAAACCTAGATTACCTAGGGTGTGATGGATGGCTTTTTAGATATAACACCAAAGTAATAATCCATAAAAAGAATAAGTCAGACTTCATTAAAATAAATACTTCTGCTCTACCTAGATGTGTGTGTGTGTGTCTGTGTGTGTGTGTGTGTGTGTGTGTGTGTGTGTGTGTGAGAGAGAGAGAGAGAGAGAGAGAGAGAGAGAGAGAGAGAGAGAGAGAGAGAGGAGAGAAGATCCACATTGTCATCAAGGAAATACACCTAGTAGAATGATCAAAACCCAGAACACTAACAACACCAAATGCTAGTGAAGATGTGAAGTAACAGGAATCCTCATTCATTGCTGGTGGGGATGAGAATTGGTGCAGTCACTTTGGGAGACAACTGGCTGTTTATAATAGAGCTAAACAAACTCTTACCATATAATCCAGCTATTGTACACCTTTGTATCTATTCAGAGTTGGAAATACATCTACACAAAACTGACATATGGATGTACATAGCAGCTTTATTCATAACTGCCAAAACCTGATTCTTGGAAGCAATCAAGGCATTCTTTAGTAGGTAAATGAATAAATAAACTGTGGCACATTCTGACAATGGACCATTATTTGCCTCTCTGTGCCATGAAGCGGTAAAAAGACATAGAGGGATCTTAAATGAATGTTACCAAGTAAAAGAAGCCAATATGAAAAGTCTTAAAAATTTATGATTCCAAGTATCTGACATTCTGGAAATGGCAAAATTATGGGGACAATAAAAAGATCAGTGGTTGCACGGGTGGTAGGGTGGGGAGAAAAATAGAGTACAGGGTATTTTAGGGTAGTGAAAATACTCTGTAATAATATAATGATGGATACATACCATTATACATTTTGTTCAAATTTTTGTTCAAAGCCATAGAATGACTTTAAAAATATAAATTGTTAATAATCAAAAATTATATTGCCCCTCGTTCTAGTTCCCAAAACCTCACTGTGCTCCATTCTCCAAATTAGTCTTGTTAAGTGTATTCTATTCCAATAAGGTGAGGATATCTAGCAAACAAAATAAATTTAAATATTTGAAATCTAACTAGTTCCTTTCATACTAAACAAAGCCAGCAACAACTTCATTATTGCATTAACTTTAAACAATTTTGTAAATTTCTCATTTCATGGATGAATCTTTGGTAAAACATGACCATTTTAGCTATTTCAGAAATCAGAATTTCAAAAGGTGAGTTTTTCCTACTGAAATATATTGGTTTTCCAAAAGACATGAATTTTATTTTCTTATTTTCACAAAAGTTGCAAAAATTAATAAATATCCATAAGCTTAACACAGAGATCACAATTCAATCTCCCAGAGCTCCTGGTTGTTGTACACCTAAGGACCAGAATAGGCTGCAAATTCACTGAATTTACTCCCGATCTGTCTTTGCAGCCAGTTTCTATAGAGCAGCATTAATTCATAGGTCAACGCACTGCTATCAGGTAATGCACACCAGCCAGCCTGCAGGACAGTTAGAGCAGCCTGCAGGAAAGATCACAGACATCTGCTGATCCTCTGGGAGGCTGCGAGCTTGTTTATGCTAAGAGCCCTTGCTGCTAGACAGCAGAACGAACTCCCTTAGAATTTGTTCCCCGTGACAGTCCCTAAGGCAATGACGCACAGCTGTGGAGAGGAAATAGGCTCTTTAATTTGTTAACCATGCCCAGAAAAGAAGAAAACAAAATGCTTAAAAGAGACTTTTAAAAATCTTCTCCAGAAACAGCTAAAAAAAGCACGACAAACGTACCCATCACATGAAATGTATATGCATGGCTTGTTTGTTCCCCGATGCATATATGTGTCCAAACTTGCATTTGAATCTTATGAAGTCTTTCCTTCTGACTATTCAGTTTCACATTCTCATTGTCTCATTCACATTGTCTAAATATTCTGCTACCACAAGACACCTGAATAATGACTGCTGAAAAGATCCCACTTGGAAAAACTCAGGAAGTCTACATGTCTGAACTTCTATCCAGAGGCTGGAGGTTACAATAGAGATGGGATTCCTTAAAATGAGGGCCCCAGATATGTTGGGGAGGATGTTGAATATTAAAATCCAACTCTATCCTATATCTAGCATTTACCTAAAATCATTTTTTAAGATTTATTTTTATTATTTATATGCATGCAAGAACTGGGGTATAGACCAGAGGTGTGGGGGGGGGTGGGAGGATTCACCAGAGAAAAAGTGGGGAGCAGAACAGGCAGACTGACAGAAATACACTGCTGAGGGGAGCAGTGGGTGAACAGGAGAGATCTGCTGTGCCTTGTCTGGGATTGAACTCGTGCTGCAGTGGCTGGCAATAGCTTGATAACGTTGAGACTTTAACCCCTGCACCACCAGGGAGGCCCCCAAATCTTTTTTAAATGATTTTGTTTCGTTTTGAATGTAATGACTTTGGTTGTCATGGAATGTTTCAAATACACAAGGTGCAAGCCAACAAGTTCCATCAAATTCTAAGAATTTGACACACTTGCTTCAACCTTGGGTGTTTGTTTTTGTAAGAAACAGCTCCTTAAGGAGCTGTGGTATACCCCTATCCAAAATGACTCATTATAAATATGATTGACATTACCTCTCTCACATTTTTGTGGCATTTGCTTCCTTCTTCTCTCCCTTCACTGAGATAATCACCAATCAGAATTTGGTTATCATTGTCCTGCATGTCTATACTATTACAATGCAGTGCCCAAAGTTGCTTGGAATGCTTTCATATTTGACAAAAATGATATCATAATGCCTGTGTCCTTCAGTAATGTCCTTTCATCACTTAATATTGTTTGAGATTTAATCAAGTTGATATGTGCATCTGTAGTTCATTCATTTTTGTTACTACACCATATCTTTTGCATGATCTTTCTATAATTTATCTGTCCATTTTAATTTTCTTGCTCTTTCAATGCAACTTTTCATAAATATGTCTTTTAGTATATATACAACAGATTATCTAGATTGTCAACTCTATTTGGTACTGTCAAACTACTCTTCAAAATGAATGTAATAATTCACAGTTCCCCTAGGTTTCAAACTTAGCTAACACCAGATTATGCCAAATATAGATATAATTTTTGTTAACCTGAAGTGTATTTTTTAAATTTGAATTTCCCTTTTAGTTAGCAGCTTTTTAAAAAATAATGCTTACCTGATTTCAGCTTATATTACAATCCATTGCTTGGTCTTGCTATATTGATAAGATTTAATCATTATTTCTGCTTCTCCTTTATTAGATATCACAGTTATAAATATGCACTCCAAAATGAAGATTATTCAGTATTTCATTCATGGTGTGTTCTCTTCTGGCTGAATAAAATTGTGTAACTAATATACTCCAATTTACCCATAATGAAATCCTTACCCATTCTGAGGTCATAAAGATATTGCCTTAAATTTTCTGGTAAGTATTAAATGATTATATAATTTTCCTCCTTCAACCTATTACTATATTCCCTTGATAAATTTTATAATTAATTTCCTAGTATTATTTTAATTTTCACTTCTAAGTTCACAATAAAATTTGTCTACATAGTTGACATTTTTGTCTTATCTTTGTTCAGCTTTAAGTATCAGTTGTATGTCAATCTAACAGAATCAGTTGGACAATTTTCATTCCTTTCTTAGTCTACACACAGCAAAGGTTAACTGTTCCTTAAAGCTGTCATAAAACACACAAAATTTTGGGCCTCCCCAGTAGCGCAGTGGTTGAGCACTGGGTTGTGAAGCTGCCCGCAGCCTCTGCAGCACCTGTTCGATCCCCGGCCCCCAGCCAAGGGTCCCACATGGCGCGCAGACCTCTCCTGCTGCCCGCTGCTCCCCTCAGCAGTGTACTTCAGTCCTTCTGCCTGCTCTGCTCCCCGCTCTGGTGAATTCTCTCACCCTCCCGCACTTCTGACTGTACCCAGTGTTTGTATAATAAATAAATCTTTTTTTTTAAAAGTGGAAAAGACATTTAAACCCACACACACAATTTTGAGTCCTTTTTTAGGAAGAGGAGTCCGTGGGGCTCAGGGGAAAATTTTCCCATCCCTCTGGGTTCTTCTTGGGTTTGTCCAGGAAACAAATTATCATCAGGCAGATTAATAGGAGAAGAGATGAATTTTATCATACATGAGGAAAATTTACATGGCTATAAATTACAGAGCAAGGGTTTAGATCCTGAGCTAAGAAATGCGATAGGGGCCTGAGGCTTCAGAGAAAGAGGAGGGGGGTCTCATGACAAGGAAAGATGGCACCATATGGCAAAACCACTAAACTAGATGTTTGCTTTGCTGTAAGATCGTTTCTTCAGATAAAATGGAGAGGACACTGCATTTGGGGAGTCTACATTCTTTAAGGTTATGGTGGCAGTTTTTTCCAAGGCCCTGAAGATCTTAACTCTACACACCGAGGTGACACGTAATAGAAAAGTCAGCTCTAGACAGTTTGGAATAAAACATTTCTGCAAAGGCCAATCTTACATGGTCAAAATATCCTGGAATATGGAAATTATTGCTTTAATTGGGCCAAAATTTAGTATTTAATGTCTTTGTTTTTAAGTTTCCTATTCCTTCTTGTTACGACGATTGGCAACACTATAAATTATGCATTTTATCTCACTACTGAAAGTATTGGACAAAAATTGTTAATAGCACTCATGAATGATTTTTAAGTTGCCTTGGATCTATAGTTGTGCCCTATTACTATGTTGGTTGTAATATTTATTTATGCCCTTTACTTCAATTGATCAGTTTTATAAAATATTTGCCCATTCTATTAGTCATTTTTGAAATCAGACCCTTTGGGTTCTATCTATATGAATGATATCTACAGAAATAAACAATAAGCACAGGCATATTAAGCCAATGTATAGAAATAGGATATTTGTGCTTAAAATTACAGAAATATTATATATTTTAATTGAAAACTCAGTAACTCTGGATTTCTTTTTTCTTTACAATTGAAATTTTAGCATTTAGTGTTCTTAAACTTCAAATTATTTTAGTAACTCTATTACTGGTTTTTATGGCACTTTTCCCCAACTACTGAAACAACGTTTCAGTGTAAGTTTGTACAATAGTCTTACCGCAGGAAAGACATGCTAATACAGAAATCCACAAATCTAACCTTCCATGTAGCACAGTGGAAAAAATTCTGACTTTGAAAATTGACATACTTTTCAATTTAGTTTTGCACTTATTCATGTGATGTCTCTGAAAGCTATTTTCATGTTGTGGGTAGTTTATCTCTGTCTATCTAGATAGCTAACTATCATAAACCTATGTTAAATATTTCTTGGTATCTCTGTCAATCTACAGTTTCATGTTAATTATTTTTATATTATGACCCATCACTCCTGCAACTTCTAGAAGATGGTGTCATAACTTCTAGATCTACTTTCACATCACTAAATTTTTCTTTCATGTTTTCATTTTCTTTACCTTTTGTATTATGTTCTTCTACCTGAAACTTCTACCATGTTAGTTTTTCTATTTAGTTTCTTTATCATATGACTTTTAGTATTTTCTCACAGAAACTCGAAGCATATATTAAAATAGAAAAAATATCATAAAATTCATGTATCTTTTATTAAATTATCTTTAATAATAGTAGCATGTAACTGCTTTTGTTTCATCTAACATTACCAACTCTCTTGAATTTTAATTTCTGTGATCTGATTTTTATTGTTCATAATTTGTTTAATTACTTTTTTATGGGTTAAATATTCACTTGTAGTATCCTGAGTTTCTAGGTTGGATTCTGTTTCACTGTTTTCTTAATAGTTGGTGAGTCTTGATTACCCTCTCAATTTTGTGGCTAAAATTTCTTATCATATTGTCCACTGTATTTGCACATCTCAAGGAAGAGTTAAAGGTTGTGATAAATTGCTAGAATTTGTACTGCAAGCTGTTTGCAGGGATGTCCTAAAAGAGCCAGCATGTTCCCTTGGATCAAGTACACAAGTATCTGTTCATATGAGTGTTAACATACTCCTTTTCTGATAGGTCCTACCAACCACTTGGAGATCTGCCTTAATTCTCTCATGCAAGCTCCTACATGCTGCTAAATTTAGGATGCAGACATCCTGACTGGCCAGGTAGTAATGTACAGTTTGGCATCCTAGATGTTCTTGATCCTGTACCCAAGTAATTACCCCTGGGGTTGCCCCACTTACGTTGCCTCTCATGTACCCCCCTTCAACTTCTGCTCCCATTATTTGCGTAATGCTACTCCACCTCTACTTGCTTTCTGTCTTTCAGTTATTTCCTGGGTTTCTGGCCATTGAGAGGTTTCCTTTCTTGTTTTCTAGTATACAAATTTAATTTTTTTTCCCTTTCATAGGAACCACATGATAATGAATAAGAGGGTGTTCTACACTGGACTCAAGCTGCTTGTTGATTCTTAGCTCTGTTATCTTCTGTGTGGCCTTGAGAACGTTTATTAATCTCTCTGTGCTGTGGTTTCCTCAATATAAGATGGTGATCAAAATGGTTTCTGGGATTGTTATGAGGATTAAATTACACTGGCATCCAAAATACTCAGAACAGTGCATGGTTCAAAGTGTAATATGAGTCTAAAGTATGCAGTCAATTTTATACAACTTGCCAAATAAGAGAGATCTGCATTCAGGGATACTTTATCTCCAAACAAACCTGAAATTTTTTATGTACAATTCTAGGCAAGGGAAGATGCTTACTTGTTTTTTTGGTTTTTTTTGGTTTTATTTAAATATTTTATTTTATATAATTCTTACATCTTTTTTCATCTTTGCACAATGTATGCACTTTCATTTTGGTTATATTCCCCATACAATTGCACCTCCCCTCTTATTTTGACTCTAGTCCTTCCTTTCCCCACCCCTCCCTCACCCCCTCCCCATGTGTCTCTGGTTTATAGTTGCTTGTTGATTTTGATTTTTACTTTGTATTGATTAGTCTTTTTCATGGTCTCTTATTTAGGTTTTCTAAATTCCTTCTATGAGTGAGACCATCCAGTATTTTTCTTTTTCTTTCTGACTTATTTCGCTGAGCATGATCCCTTCTAGCTCCATCCATGTTGCTGCAAACTGCATGTGTTTATCTTTTTTGATTGCTGAGTAAGATGCTTACTTGTAAAGCAGTGCCTAGAATCTACATTTTTGTTAATTCAATTTCAGTTATGGTGTGTAATACTACTTAAGCAGCTGCGTATGAATTTGTTTTTCCTAAATATTAGCGCTATATATATCTATACATATAGATATATATATCAAAGCAAATTATTTTTTGGAAATTTGAACACCAAATGTCCTCTTAATAAAATAGCCATGGGATAACTCTTTCTGTATCTCATTGAAAACAATTTTACAAAACCTCAAAGAAACAAGCAAATAATGTGAATTCTGAAGATAAAAATACATTATTTAGAAGAAAATAACAAATCTACCATTATGATGTAATTGTTATTAGTTTAGATATTACCCCCAATAGTAATATTTTTTTTGGTAAGCATATAACGTATCCTTCAAATTAAACAGTACTGAAATCTGTGAAGTTGAGAGTAAATGAAATCTACTAAATATATATCTGTTCTGATTGTGAATGTTGACTACCACATTAACATAACTCTTTCACTGAGGGTTTCTAGTCAAAATTAAAAAATCATGGTAGAAGATAGGAGGGCTTGACTCCATCTAGTGGTCAGTATATTTTACTATTATTCTAGAATCAGAACACAATGGGCATTCAAAATTAAGATAATAGTGCCGTTTGCTAGTCATGTCTATCAAATGTGACATGTAAATAATCAGAAAGAAGATAATAATCTCAAAAGAGATACTTTGAAATACAGGCCATGAATACACTCAAAATTCCATGAGGCTATTTCTCTGCTACAAATATATATTTCTCTACAGACACACACACAAAAATGTTTACTATCACTTAAAAGGTAAATACAAATCAAAACCACAATGAGCTATCATGTTACCCCTGTGAGAATGTCCCATGTCAAAAAGAATGGAAACAACAAATGCTGGATGTAGAGAAAAAGGGACACTCATTCATTGTTGGTAAGAATGTAATTTGGTGCAATCTTATGGAAAATAGTATGAAGAAATCTTAAGAAAATAAAAATGGAAATCTCATATGATTCAGCAATACCACTGTTAGGTATTTATCCAAATATGAAAACTCTAATAGAAAAAGATTTATATGTTCCCGTCTTCACGGTAGCACTGTCCACAAATGGAACCAATTTAAGTGCCCAATGACAGATGACTGAATAAAGAAACTGTAGAATATATACTCAATGGAATACTACTCAGTTATTAAAAAAGATGAAATAGTATTGTAGGTTAAGGACACTGAGACTGTTCTTAACTGAAAGATTATCTCTAATTAAATTAAAAAGATCTCTTGCTGCATAAAGAGACTAATTCCTAATAGGATCTTTGTAATACCTTGTATTTTCTTATATATTATGCTATTCTTCATAGTAAATTTTATTTTTTTTTGTTCTTTTCTATATAGTCATTAGAGGTAGCGATAGGTTAAATCATGTGCTTGTAAAAATTGCATCATAAAAATGATACCACCTTTCTTCTTTGTAGGCTGTTATAATTTACAAAAAAAAAAACCCACTCAGTTTGTATTACTACTACCATTTTCATTAAACAAAGGTGTTAAATGAATCCCCCACCCCATTAAGACCTTAAAAAGATTGCCTTGTACATTAATTTATGCCTTTAGAAATCCAAAGTCGTCCCCCAGACAATTTACAAATGCCCAGAGGATTCACATTCCCAAAGCCACTACCATTTTTGGACTCCTGCACCCACATGACATATCTGTAGTCAGCAATATGGCAACCCAGATATGAAACCCAACTCTGTTCTTAATTTCCAAAAAAAACCCATTCAACCCTAGCATAAGCATAGTAAATGTTACTGAAGTTTCAGAAAATGCAAGGACAAAGGAGAAATTTACATGACATTCATTCAAACTCCAACTTGAGCATCACGTGGTTCAATTCCAAAGATGTCCTTCCTTCTCACTCTCATCCACTGGGAATTTATAATTCTTTTCTCTCCATTGCCCTTACACTTATTCTAAATATCTGCCATAAGTAGGATACCCTCCTTAAAAAGGAATTGCAAGCAATTGTGTTTTACATAGGAAAAGTTGATGCTCAGATGCAGAGTTTCACAGGAATACCATGCTGAGTGTTTAAACACACAATAAAGATGGCCACACAATATCAAAACCATATGTTCTGTTTAAACAGATGATGGTGTTTAGAATATTTCCCCCTCAGCCTCCTCATATCTTTAGCCAGTTTTTCCTTGGCCCTATTACCTGGATACTAGTTAACAGAATAGATGGATAAGAATAGAGCTTGCCTCAAATAAAAAAAAAAGTTTTATATTATACACAAGACAACATGGTGTGGGATATGATAAAGATGAGAGTCAATTTTAACTCATTATGTTGGCAAGTGTGTCATATACCCTGCACAGTTTTTTCATATCATAAGACAAAGTATCTGTTCAAATTGACCTAATATATTCGGTTTAACTAGTTACAAGTTTTCAGTGCCATGAGGATAAGAGTCAAATGGCAACAGAGTATGCCAATGATTTCCCTGATTTCTTCTTCCCTCTGGGAATTGGAAACAGTGCAGATCCCTAGTAGAAAAATGGCTAGGATATTCAGAGATGTCTAACAAATAATAACTTCCCAAGAACAAGTGTAATTCACATTGGATGAAGAGGAAAGGAAGGCAATAGCATGCATTTCACAGTCAAAGAATGTAGAACAGTTAAATTATCTAATTCCTCAAAAAAGCCATCTTCTCCTTGCTTATCAGTTTCCCTCCCCTCTTTTTATCACCTACTAAGGTAGCTTCTCTCCATAAATGGCTCTCTGGAGATCTTTGCCTCCTCTTATTCATAATCTGTACATCTCCCCCGGAATCTGAGCTTTTCCTGTGACTCTTAGAACCAAGAATGTTGAGGAAGTGATTTGATGTGATCCCTGAGCCTTGGCCAGAGAAGGTCCTATTGAGTCCATCTTTGTCTCTTAAAGTATTCTCTGTGAGCCCTGCGTCACTAGGGAAAGAGAAATCCAGTTGACAGGGCTTGGAACACAACACACTGTATAAATGTCATATGAAACACAAGAAACTTCAGTCAAGCCCTGCCCAAGTTACTAATCCATAAAATTATAAGATATAATAGTTGCTTTGTGCCACTAGGTCTTGGAGTATTTACCCTGCAGCAATCGATAACCAAAACATTTGGTTTCTATCTATTTAATTCCAAGTCTCAGTGTAGATTTCACACCTTTTGGAAAGCTTTTTCTGATGTAACCCATTGAAACAATCAATATGCTTCTTTTTCTTTTTTCACAACTTTTTATTGAGGTGACATTTTATTATAACATTGTATAAGTTTCGGGTGGACATTAAATGAATATATTTCCTATGTTAGTAAATACTGATGTCTTATGCCACTGGGAAGAAGCTTCTTGAATATTGTACTATTTGACAGTCAACTACCAATAAATGTAATCACATAAAATATATCTCAGCAAAGTGTCAGAGCAGCATGTATTACACAAGCCACTTAGCTACCTAAATTACACAAGCCACTTAGCCACCTAAATTATCAAACAGGAATGATTAAGAAATAGATCTCAGTAGTAAGAATTTCTTTCCTAAACAATCCATTGTTCTTGATTTTGGTCACGTAAAGTTTGGTTAGTCTGGATCAGTGCTATTCTCAAAGCTTTTATGGACAAGGAGAAATTTAAGACTCTGAAGGCTTACGATCTGTGTAATCTAAATGAAGAAAAATGCCCTCTTGTTTCTTATAAATAAGACATCTGTGAATGAGCAAATGCTAGCACAAACAAGTTCATTTTGTGACAGTAAAACTGTCATGAATGCATTTAAACTGAAAATATACAACTAGGAAAATTTTACAAGATGCAGATGTCATGTAAGGCAGTGAATTGAGCCAAATGACCCAAAAGATGTAATGGGTAGCAATTTTTATAAAATAAATAAGAAATCAGAGAAAGTAAAATACACATGCACACACAATAGGATGCCCCTGAGTATGATTTCACATGGTAGGTTTTAGAGTCATCTAAACAGTGGAAGATGTTTCCACAAGCATCAGACCCTGATTGAAGATGTGCCAACTAAAAAGCCAAAGGTATTCCCAAGTGCTCGATTCTGGCTAATCTCAGATATGAGCTTTGGGCAGTCTTTTTCACTCTTGACAGCTGTTTGTAATTTTTTATAAGACCTACCTCAGTGTTCTATCATTTTGAGTCTGAAGAGGCACTCTGGGACAAATGGCATTAAAGCTCCACTACACACAGAAGCCCCTTCATTGTTTTCTCAGTGGCATTCCTTAGGAAATGAAATTCCAATTCACTGACATCTCATTAAAGTACAATATTTTCTATGGCATATTCCTATCAAGTATCTCCTATGAAAGACAAGCACAGTCTAAGTAGACCAGACCAATACATTTTTCTGATAACTGCAAAATATACTGTGTTATCTTTTTGTATCATAATGTATTTTTCCATTTGCCTTTAAAGTCTGATTGTCAGCTGAATACTATATTATTGAAACATTAAAGAGTACATACAAAAGGGGAAACAATTCTAAGATCAATATTATTCTTATTTTGCCCATGGGGAAAAATTGAGAGATAGTTGAGAGGTTATTTTCTTACAAAGTAGAAAAGGACACATTACAAAATTATCACATAACTTTTTCTTCCACAACTGTCTTGTCTCTCTAGATTCAGAATTATATGAACTAGAGGTGAGCCTGAGACCTTAGACATCATGCAGTCAAAAGTTCTAATTTTAAAGGCAAAACCTAGAAAGTTCAACTAAGTTGCTGAGACTTACATAGTTGGTGGGAGGGCAATAATTACCTCTAATATTTCTTATGTGTTAATTTGCCATTTAGCTTATTTCTCAATGAGACCCAGATACTCAAATATTTGAACCACATAGAAAGTAAGATTCCTTTAAAGAGAAGGCAAAATGCTTTATAAATTCTGTGTCCCAAAATACTAAGTAAAATAAACGAAGATATACTACTTGCCAAAATATTTGATATAACAAGAGACACAAATAGAAATAGATATTTCAAATATAGCAGCCAAGAATGGCCAGGCTTTTCCCAGTATGTATCTCTCTCCATCAACACAGCATTCTTATCTTCTGCAGGGGAACAACAACAAAAAAAGCAAACATGGAATATTCAAGAGAACTGTTAGGAGGAAGTTCCTCATTTTCTTTCAGTGGAAAAAACAAAACAAGGAGTAATCTGCTCAACAGCAAGAGAAAGGTGAAATAAATGACTGAAGTGGGGGAGGCAGTGAGACAAGGAAAGATAAAGAGCTCTTATATTAAGGGGATCAGATATACAATTACTCAAACATAGTTATTCTGAAGGAAAATTCTGGCATATTTTCCCTTAACATGTCTCCTGTCTGATGCTTTTGCTCTCCCAACTTTATATCATGGTCTAAACAATCCTGAGCCATTAGGAAATATTTTTATAGTGTTAAAAGATTAGCAAAGCATAAAGTTAATTTAAAAATAAGTTTTAATGGATTGTTCATGCCAAAGATGAATGGTAATTCCCAAGGTTCTGGTTTTTTTTTTTTTTTTTTTTTTTTTTTAATGTTCTGCCCAATGTAGCATTTCTATTGGCTTCCTGGACTCAAGGATCAAACAAGCACAATGGCCTGCATGCCCAACAGTGGAGGAGTAAGAAAAGCCCATGAATAAACCAGAGGCTTCAGACACCCAGGAACAACACTGGTTTCTCTCACACCCCATCAGGAAGGCACCCGCTAAGATGTTTGTATGGGTCAGAAGAGCTGATTGAAGAACCATATCTTCAGGGGGAAAAACTGCCACAGGAAGCTTGGATTCATTTTCAGAGGTAAGTAAGAAAGAAGAAATAACCAATTATTTCTAGAGTTGAGTACTTTCTAGGTATATAATGGGACTAAAATGCAGCTTCTAAAATCTACCCAGAGTTCATGACTTGAGCTATTCTATGGAAATGATAGGGCTGTTGTATAGCACATCCCAAGATCAAACCCAGTTCATGGGATTGAAAATGTTTAGGTTCAGAGGACCCTAAAAAAATGAAAAATACTTGCATAGCTGGAAACCAAGCACAACTCCTAAAAAAACATTTCCCAAATCAGGATTAATTCATTTAGGCTGGGAAGGAGTGTTAAATATCCAAATAATTTCACCTGTGCCTTGTTGATATTAGACTATTACCATTGGTACCCACTAGAATACTTAATGTAACATTTACATTTTCTCTCTGCAGTTCATCACTTTCCAAAAAATATCAGGAACTTTATGAAATCTTGGGTAACCAAGTTATCAATTTATCTCATCTAAGAAATGCAGCAAATGATTTTTGAATGATTAATATTACAGCCATGGTGAGTGCTAGCTAGAACTTACATAGTGAACATAACTCATCTCTCCCCCAGAGCTGTCTTTCCCATCATGCAAAGGAATCAACACTTAGTTGCCAAGAAAATAAACCTATAGAAATATTTCCTACAATTTGAGAATACCACCAATAAAAAAATAAAAAGCTGTGAATATGGTACAATTAAAGAGCCCAAAAAATAAAGTTAAATAAACAAAATGTGGACATAGAACATGGTTCCCTCTGTCATATACTTAAAACTAAACATAGTTTAATCACATACTTTCCTGTCAATGTAATATTGTAAAAGCAATTACTGCTAAGTCATTATTTTTTCATGGGGTATGAAGCATCAGACTTCTGATAGAGTAAATTTTAATAATTTAGATAGTGTAATTTTAATAATGTCACCATTTGTCCTATCATCATTTCTTGCTAGACATTTTTCATATAAACATAAGTGAGGACAACTCTCCTTCTTCCAAGAAGCTAATGATTTTTTTTAGTTCTATTTCTCCCAAGCAGGGAAAATTTTGAGGCTACATAACGTCTGTTATCATAGTTTCTTATTACTGTCGTAACAAATACGACAAAACAGTGAGTAAAAGCAAGAAAAAAAGTTTTATCTTACTGTTCAGGAGGTCAGAAGTCAAAATGAGCATCGCTGGGGCTAATATCAGCGCTTGGCCGGTCTGCATTTCTTCCCGGATGTTCCAGAAGGACTCCGTTTTCTTGATTCCCTTAGCTTCTAGTGGCAACACCACGGACTGGGCGCGCTATCGCTTACTTATAAAGACTCATTGGGCTCACCTGGGCAATTTCTGCTACCTCCAGGTCAGCTGACGACCAACCTTCATTCCATTTGCCACTGAGCTCTTTGTAGTGTAACAAAATACATTTACAGGTTTCAGGAATTAGGATGCAGGAGACGTAGAAGAGCCACTATTTTACCTACCACACCTGCCAATTCAATTCACTTGAAGTTTTATCCGATGCTATGCGCATGTATTAATATTGGGGGAATACCCAACATACACAAAAAATACAGAAAAACAGCAAATGCCAATCTCTGAGTTCAGATATGATCATTATAATAGTCGTAAATGTCTGAAAATAATGTTCTAATTTTTAAGTTGAGATAAAATTGGCATTGTGTTATCTAGTTGAAGGTGATGTTCTATTTTGATAAAGTATACTGCAAGTCACTGAAGAACTTGAAAGAAAATCATCATTCCATCTTGTAAGGTCAGGACTGGACACAGGTGCAGGTTTTCCGATCCCATGCAGACTGGGTAAAGGAGGAGTCAGAGTCCTCAGTAGTTTTGCAGGTTTTTTATTTGGGGTTCACCAGGCATATGGCAGGCAGGGGTGCTGGCTGGGGGGCTGGGAGGCTGGCAGGCCTCCCAGCCCCCAGAAAGTCTTCACTCTATCTGGGCTCTCTGGCGTTCTCTGCTTCTGCTTCGGCTTCTCTTTCAGGTTCTGCTGCTGGTGCTGCTACTGCTGCTGCTGGCTGGGGCTGCTGGCGTCCCCCCGTGACGCCACCCTTAAAAGCAGTCTTAACTCAGCTGAATCCCATCTACCTATGCCCACACCCTATTCCAGGTGCCCGCCATCAGGCATGCATTCAGGACAAGGATCCATCATCTATCCTGATGGCGGAAGGGCAGAAAAGCCTGACATTTTCTTTACCCTACAGTCCACCCCCTCAGGGTTTTCTGCCATATAGTCTATATATATACAATTTTCTTATCAAACAAACAATGCAGCCATGGCCCACAAAAGCAAATACATCACAACAAAATACAACAGAACACAAATAGGTCCAGGCAGGGCCCCAACCAAGTGCAAAAGACAATTATTGGTACCAGCAGATAAGCCACCAAATCTGCTGCCGAAGGCACTGCTCATACGAGGGAGGGGAATCACTCACGGCATCTACTATATCACACCAGGAGCCGTCAGGCTTCCTGGCCTTCTCTGGCTGTAGTCTCGGCTACAAGGCACACACAGCATCTGCCCCCAGGATGCACTAGCTCTGGGATTGGCAATTTTATTCTGTTGGGGGTAATCACCAACCCTCAGGGTTTCTGTCTACAGTCGCTCCAACACTCGGCCTTCATAGCCACCCATGCGACTTGCAGACCCCTGCACTCAAGCCAACCCACTGCACAAGCACATGGGTTGGGGATCAAAACTCTACATTTGGCTTGGGCTCCACCCCAAGCCACGTTCCCCACCCGTCCCCCAAGGACAGGTTCCTCAGCTCCTCACCCTCACTCAAGAATGAGCAGGGCATCACCCACAGGTGATTTTACGAGACACACAGTTCTTCAGCATACCCAGGCTGCTTAACAGCCACTCAGGGCTTCTCAACTTATCATCAGTACCAGCTTTTGCTTTCTTAGTTGTCTTTTCTCCTCCACCTGGCTGCTGGGCATGCACAGGCTGCTTTTGGCCATCTAGGCCCACTGGCCACCCCCAGATTCTCAAAAAAAAAAAAAAAAAAACATAACCTGCCAAGGTCCTCCGCCTTCTGGCGGGATTGTCAGTCCAAGTTTATCAGTCCATGTCCATTGGCCTCTCCCTGTGTCAGCAGCGGCCTGCTGCCTCAGGGGTCATTGGCTGGTCCTCTCGGGCGTCTCCTCCATGCGAGGTCTCGTCCCACAGCTCCCGGACCGTATCCATCTTCTGTGCCGCCATGGCGCCTCCAGCGTCGTCACAGGCAAACACAGTCTGTTCTCCTTAGTCCCTCCAGGTCTTCGGAGGGCTCCAATACCCATCTGCATGGATCCTGCCGACTTACGCCAATTGTAAGGTCAGGACTGGACACAGGTGCAGGTTTTCCGATCCCATGCAGACTGGGTAAAGGAGGAGTCAGAGTCCTCAGTAGTTTTGCAGGTTTTTTATTTGGGGTTCACCAGGCATATGGCAGGCAGGGGTGCTGGCTGGGGGGCTGGGAGGCTGGCAGGCCTCCCAGCCCCCAGAAAGTCTTCACTCTATCTGGGCTCTCTGGCGTTCTCTGCTTCTGCTTCGGCTTCTCTTTCAGGTTCTGCTGCTGGTGCTGCTACTGCTGCTGCTGGCTGGGGCTGCTGGCGTCCCCCCGTGACGCCACCCTTAAAAGCAGTCTTAACTCAGCTGAATCCCATCTACCTATGCCCACACCCTATTCCAGGTGCCCGCCATCAGGCATGCATTCAGGACAAGGATCCATCATCTATCCTGATGGCGGAAGGGCAGAAAAGCCTGACATTTTCTTTACCCTACACATCTTAAGAAAAAATAAAATGGAGACAAGTTTTGAAAGAAAACAAAAACTTTCCAAGAAATGAAAAATTACAGTCCACATAAAGGTATTATAGTCACTCAGGCCAGTCATTTTTATTTTTATAACAACTGTCTGTGATGCAGATACATGGGATTTTACAATCTCGTATATATTCTTTTCTGAATGAAGTATTTTAGTGTTCCAATTCAGAAGACATATAAATATGACATTCCTAATATTAAAAATGAAATTTATTTTTTTATTTCTTATTTGATGTAAATTTAGCACACAAAGATGATTAGAAACAGAGCTGTACATATAATACATATAAAATTAAAACACATAGTATTTGATAATGTATAATATAGATTATATATGTGGTTATATATAGATATATCAAACCTAATCATAGATATAAAATATTTTACTCTTTCCATTATATTTTTGTGCTGGTATATATGTATATATAGATATGTAAGTTTGACTATTTAGAAAGTGTGATTGTAGGGCCTCCCTGGTGGCGCAGGCAGTTGAGCACAGCGCTGTGAAGCTGTCCGCAGCCTCTGCAGTGCCAGTTCCATCCCTGCCAGCGCAGAACAACCCACATGTTGTGGCAGACCTCTCCTGTCTTGCCCACTGCTCCCCTCAGCAGTGTATTTCAGTCAGTCTGCCTGTTCTGTTCCCCACTCTGTCTCTGGTGAATCCTCTCACCTCCCGCGCCTCTGGCCTATACCCCAGTTCGTGTATAAAAATAAATAAATCTTTAAAAAAAAAAAAGATTGTTGGATGAACATTTCTATTCATAATTGGGGATTGCTACATACAGAGATGTTTAGAAATGAACTGTAAGCATCTACCCTTAAGTGATATCCTGTAAACAACTTCATGAATCATGTTTTTTTTTTTTTTTAATTTGGTAAGACCAACTAATTTTGGAAAATAAAGAGCCAAACAAAACAATAAGAAACAACACAAGACACACTTTGAAAAGCATAAAGGAAGGCCTGGTCTTTCTTTTTATTAATGATTACTTTTCTTTGGTTGGCAGGTAGGTGGGTGAGTGAGCTTACCCGGTACTCCTTTGGGAGACGAATAATACTGTCCCAGGTATTATTGAGCTAATTGTCAGGTTTCCCTGGATGAAGTAAGCATATTATGGGAGTTACACATATTGAAGATAACCTTCTCCGTATAAAGACATACCAACTACTGCACTAGGTACTTCACTCTCTTTTGTTTTGTTTAGTCTCTACAACATCCCCGTTATGGGTGTATCTTATTATTAGATATTTAGAGGTTGCAGATTTTAGGCTGAAAGAAATAGAGTATGAACAGGAATTTTTAGAGTTTAAGGTTAGAAACATTTTTTTAATGTTTCCCTTGCCAATCTGTTCATAAATTATCTTCTCTCTTATGCAATAATTATACTCTACCTCATCTTGTTGATTTAGCCAATAAATATTTTGCATTGCCTGCCATGAGTCAAGTACAATTCAAAGCATTAAGGACACAGGTGTAAAATAAACATAAGACTTCGTTCTATTAAGAACAGAAACATTCTACTAGGTAAGAAACAAGTAAAATGTATCATTGCATTAGATGGTATTAAATGCTATTGCATGCAATAAAAAGGTAGAAAAGGTGAAGAGCAAAGAGTGTCAGGGTGCTAGAGCACAACAGATTGGTCAGGAAAAACCTCAGTGAGACAATAAATTTAAGAAACATCACCAGCTTTGTCCATAACAAGAGAGAACAGCAGGAATAAAGACCCTAGGGCAAGAGAATGCCTGGAGTGTTTGAGGAACAGCAAGCATTCTCAGGGTACCTGAACAGTGAAAATAATGGGGACAGTTCAGAGAGATTGTAAGAGTCACATGTAGAGTAACTTGTAAGGTTTTATAAGACTTTGACTTTGGGTTTGAGTGAGATGAGGAGTCACTGGTGGGTTTTGAATGGAGTTACCACCAACTGGTTTGGTTTGAGCTTCTGAAGAAAACCTGTGGTTGCTCTATTGAAATTAAGGAGAAACAGCTGGAAGTAGGGTGACAGGCAAACTAAAGTATCATTCTGCCTGTTAGGCTGAAATTAGTTTATGGAGGATCAAATTAGAAATGGTCAGTGAAGCTTGCTTATGGTTTGGTGGGTTGTTTTTTGTTTTTTTGTTTGCTTTTGCAGCTTGGGGTTGCAAATTGTCTCAAAGCTACATTAGAGGGCCTCCCCCGTGGCGCAATGGTTGGGCACTGGGTTGTGAAGCTGCCCGCAGTCTCTGCAGCACCTGTTCGATCCCTGGCTGCTCCCCGGCCACCGGAGGAGGGTCCCACATGGCGCGCAGACCTCTCCTGCCGCCCGCTGCTCCCCTCAGCAGTGTACTTCGGTCCTTCTGCCTTCTCTGCTCCCCGCTCTGGCTCTGGTGAATTCTCTCACCCTCCCGCTTCTGACTGTACCCAGTGCATGTATAAATAAATAAATCTTTAAAAAAAAAAGCGACATTAGAGATGAAGATGGGCTTTTTTATCATTATTTCTTCTGGATGATTTCCTTTCTGCTGTTCTTTATTTCTTCCTGCCAATTAGGGTTTCCATAAGTTATCACTTTCCCTTCTACATGAAGAAGTTGTAGGCAGTTTTGCTGAAAATGAATTGTCAGTTTTTACATGATATTGTTCTTTTCTCCTTTCAGTCCCGTGAAGATACCATCCTCTGTTGTTGGTAATGAGTTTTCTGCCTCCATTCTTCCTGATATTTCCTTAAATATAATCTATCAAACATCTAATTTTTAGCGTTCAACAACTTTACTCTGATGAACTTAGCTTTGGTTTCCTTTACAATTATCTTTTTTGGGTTTCACTAATTTAAAGCTGTTGCATATCAAAGATCTCAGTCACTTGTCAGTTTCTCTTTCTTCCTTTTTGGTATTTTTTTTGTGTGTGTGCTTTAGTGTAGATAAATTTTATTGATCTAGCTCTGACTGAGTAATTTTTTATTTGGGATTACATCTTTCAGTTTCTTTGCATGTATCATAATTTTTTGATTCTTCTTTACATGTGTTATTGTCTCATTTAAGCTATGATTTCACTTGATTCACAGGCTTACTTTATTCACTGCCAGCACCTCTCCATTCTCTGACTTTTCCTTGTTAACATGTCTCCATCACATTTATATCACATCAGTGCTTTGTGGAATGCCTCTTGGAAGTAGTGAGCTAGTTTACTATAAGATAACCAAGGTCCTTGTTAACAAAATGCTGGAAATCTATTGAATTCTATTTTTTAATTTATAATTAATATTTTTATTGTGATAAGATTGGTATACACAATATTGTAGAAGTGTAGGGTTCCCTCCCTTTCATGTATTGCTGCCATATTGAAATCTTCAAACAAACAAATGCTTCAGTTCTCCAATTTTGGAGCATTCTGGCTCAGAGCAGTAAAGGTTGAGATCAGGGTGGATAAGAATGGTCAGGGAAGGTATTATGAAGGACAAAGGTTTGAAGAGTGGGTTAGATACCTCTTTTTCCAGAGCATTTTTGGCAAAGAATAAAAAACCAAAGCATAAAGAAAAACAAATATGACATTTGAGGTGTGTGAGGAGATATTATGATGACAGCAGAGGTTATTTGAAGTCACAGAAATCATGATGAAAGATTTTTTTATTTCTCCTTTTCATCCAGGCCATTTTCCCTCTGATTAAATGAGATCAATAATTTAATATCCTTTATACCACAATTCTAGCATTCTCTACAGATATTGCCTGTCCTATTAGATTTTTGTTTTAGCCTCTAAGTACAGAAACCTAATCAAAATATATAAAGATGTTTTCCATTTAAATTTCACTTTTCTTCACTCCTCTAGATTAATTCTTATCCCACAATGTCAAAACAAAATAGAAAAGTGAAAAAGAATTGTTAACTAAATGATTATTTCACCTCAGAGGGGTTAAATCGTCAATAGAATAAGCATTTAGTCAATTGATACATTTTTCACCAAATCTACCAATTAATATAGTTAAAGTAATTAGTAATAGGTATTTGTGTAAATAATGTGAATTATGAAATCAAAACTCATAATTACTGTATTTTTTTTATTTTGTGAAGTGCCAACCTAGAAACTTTCTCTTCCATAAACCCTTAAATTCTTTTCCATGACCTTTAAATTCTCAGCTCTGTTGGACTTCTCACACATCAAAAACTCCATCAGTATTCTACAAAGAACAAATAATAATCACCAAAATAGTGTCTGCTCTGTGGTAAAAGAAATTCCTAACAGGTTCCTCCCTAAATAAAAATAAATGGAATGACTCCCATAAAATTCATGTGGTCCACACAGAAATAGTTGGACTACATCAAGACCTCAAAAATGTCTGGTTAAAAACATATGAACCACAGTAGGATAAACTTCCTATTGATGAGATTTCTCAGATCATGGAATCCCCATTAAGAAAAGCTTATCACTGAAACCTTTGAAAAATACACAGGACAAAATATTACCCAGTAAAAGTAGCAATCATACATTATGTGGAGGCAAAGTAAAATTTTATCTTATCTCCAAATACTAATATTTTGAAGATGCATGTTATGCTTGCATTTTTTATTTATTCATTTTTTTATTTTATATATTTTTTCATCACTTTTCATTTTTGCACAATGTATGCATTTTCATCTTGGTTATAGTCCTTATACAATTCCCACCCCCCCTTGTTTTGATCCTACTCCCCCCAACCCCCTTAGTGTGTCTCTGGTTTATAGTTGTTTATTGATTTTTATTTTTACTTTATTATAATTACTCAGCAATCAGAAATGATAAACTCATGCAATTTGCAGCAACATGGATGGAGCTGGAAGGGATCATGCTCAGTGAAATTAGGCAGAAAGAAAAGAAAAATACCGGATGGTCTCACTCATAGCAGGAATTTAGAAAACCTAAATAATGCTTGCGATTTTGACTTCTGGAGAAAGCTCTTTCTTCAGTCATGAATTTTGTGGGTTTATCTTGCTTCTTTGTTTTTAGTTCATCAGTTTGCTGATAATCAAGGAAATCAAATGTTTGTTTTTAGAACCCACTGTCTCTAAGTCTTAGATTTCCAGTGATGTGTTGAGTATTGGGGATGGAATTCTGCATTTACACCTATCAGATCTTCTGAGGAGTGAAGGACAGGCTGGAAGGCTCCCAGTCCTTGAAAGTGAGAAAAATTAATTAGGTTGCCAGGGATTAAAATTGTAACCTGTTCTTCTTTAACTTCATTCTACTCCTGATATAAAGAACTAAATGCCATTTAAGAACTAGGACAATTATAATCAGTATTTAAGACACCTAATGGCATTTAAATATGAATTATTGTTATGACAAAGTTTAATCATAAAAATGATTTAAAATGACAGTATATTGTGAAAGTCAAAATATGACTATGAAGATACAGGTAAGAGTAATAATGTTCAAGAAAGATGCTTTATTTGAATAATGACCCATCCTTATTAAACAGGCTATAGAAGGAGCCATAGGAATTAGGTGTACAGGGCCTCTCTGGTGGTGCAGGTGTTAAAGATTGCAGTACTATAGAGTTATCACCAGCCACTGCAACATGAGTTTGATCCCTAGCCAGGGAGCTAATCCACATGGCGCAGCAGACCTCTCCTGTCTCACCCACTGCTCCCCTCAGCAGTGTTTTTTGGGGCAGGGAGCAGGGCACCCCAGACCCCGCAAACCCGCCTGCTCTAAATAGGTTCTGCCATCCACCACATCAACACAAAACATATGAGACTTTAATGAAAAGGAACTTTAATACAATTAGTAAACAATATAGGAAAGGCAAAGAATATAGTTTTTAAATCAAGCACCCAAAGTCTCTGCAGCATGGATTAAATCCCGGCCGGCCAGCGAGAATCCCACATGGAGCAGCAGACCTCTCCTATCTTGTCTGCTGCTCCCCTCAGCAGTATACTTCATCAGTCTGCCTGTTCTGTTCCCCGCTCTGTCTCTGGTGAATCCTCTCACCTTCCCGCACATCTGGCCTGTACCCTGGTTCTTGTATAAATAAATAAATCTTTAAAAAAAATTCTGCAAATATGTTCTATCAAATGTATTTGATCTCTAGATTTTAGCTTCATTCCTATGTATGGGATGATTAGTAGCAGTTTGCCCCTTCTCAGTTACTCAGTACAACTTTGCTTGTATAGTTCTAGTGTTTTATATATATTTTGCATGCGTGGCATGTGATTCTCTCAACAGCCAGTGCACCATAGCTGTGGGTCACTGATGTGGTTCTTGTGTTGTTCACATGACATTTCTACAACTTGGATGTGGTTCATGTACCACTCATGTGGTCTGAATATGCCTTAAAGATTTTTTCTCATTTTTTTTTCCAAGAAGGGACTCATTTAGAATGCCTTACTGTAAAGGACTTGGGGTTCTCCAAAGTTTGCTATTTTGAAGAGAAATTCTTTGTCATATTGGGGAAGGAGGAACTACTATCTTTGATGGCAGGTCGACAAAGTTGCTTTATCCCTGGAGTCTTTTTATTATAAGACTACTGTATCTGGCCAGGAACACTGGGACCACCTACCTGCATGTTGGGATACACAGCTGAGATCTGTCTTTGTGACCCAGACACAAGCCCTCTCAGCTTCTCTCTGTACTGACAGAAAACATTATAGCCCAGGCCAGATGAAAACAAGCATTTTCCCCCACTTTTTTCTGTGGGAAAGATGAGCTGAAACCAAAGTTAATATATTTGAAAAATCTGGGGAAAAAAACAGAACAGATTTTTTAAAAAGTCATTCCTTTAGCCCCATCGGTATGCTACTTACAAGAATCTTACAAAGAAAACTTCTGTTGGAGTGGAAAACACTGAACGAAACCCATGTTATGTGAGACTTTAATTCCCTGGAGCTGGGAAAGGTGAAAGAATCAGGTCCCTATACTCTTGGACTGTTTTCATTAGTTGCCAAGAATGTTTATACAATTGGTTCTAACCACTTCATTAGGAACCCCCTTCATCTGCTTGATATAGTTAACACAAATCGGTTGAAGCTAATTTTAAAAAACAGTACTATTATACTATATAAATACATTCCTGGGACAGAGATGTAGAAGAGGGAGAAGAATTCATTTGTTCTTGTTGCCTTTCTTAAATGATTTCTATTCTCCAACTGAATATTTGCATTATTATTCAACAATGCAGCCTTGCTATAGCTTGAGCAAATCAATGGAGTAATGTGATTTATGTCTTAGTGCTTTATTCTTGGAAGGGGTACATTTGGCACAAAATACCTGATTTTACACAATGAAGTCACAGACCCTGAGCCAATCTTATGAGACCGTTGGCTCATGTGAAGCTAAATCACCTAATATAATTTCTACATATAATCGCTTCCATTTTTTAAAATTACTGGCAAATTTAATTCAACAATACCAAAATGAAAACCACTGGGCCACTTGGGACTTTGCATGATAGAACTAACACTTTCCACCAAGAACAGAGGTTTGTTTCTATCAGACTAAACAAATTAATTGAACAGAGTAGACTTCAGAGTCTGATCAGTGTTTTTCTGGCTTTTTGGAATGTGAATCATATTAAGAAATACCTCTCACACCAGGTCCCACATATATAATCCAAAATAGTTTCATGAAAGAATACTCTTTTTTTTTCTTACTAAATAAATTTGTTTTATTCTATTTTTATTTCATTTTTCATTTTTATTGTAGTAAGAACATTTAATATAATATCTAACCTTTAACACTTTTTTTTAAGTATAGAACATAGCAGTAGCAACTACAGATACCAAGGCTGTACAGTATATTCCTGCTTCGTATATGGTGCTCTTCAATATGGTCTGTTCTTATCTTATTAATGTGACTAGTATGTTTATTTTTATTACCCATTTATGTGTCATAAATAGTCATTTGAAGTACATTGCTTTAAATAACATTTACTCAAGCTGAAGATCTGGCATAGAATAAAATTGTATCTAAAAGAATTATATTAGCCAACTCTTACAGAGTACCAAAATAAATATTTCTTTCATTAATTCATCTCATAACCGTATAAGCAATGCATAGATGAAGAACAGACAGGGGCAAATATCTTGTCAAAGACTACATAGCTTGTTAGTGACAGAGCTTTGATATGAACCCAGGACCACCCATGCTCTTAGCTCCTAAATTAACTCTGGATAAAATGCTGAAACTTGTGACATCTCCTAGACTGGGAGTATTTGACCCCAAACATTTCAAATCACAACAAATATTTGAAAAGCCTTACATGGTTCTGAGAAGATCTTCATTGCTCTAGGATACTTATGGTTTCCTTGGCACTCCTGCAAATTATACATGTCTTTCAATGAGAAAACAACTAGATCTTGGTATACCCATTGAGGGCTGTGCATCAAGGTGAGGTAGTGAGGTTCTTTGCCTGGGATTTGCCTTTGTATAAAGGCCTGGGAGCATATATGTACTGGATGACTTACTGTAAAACAAGCAGGAAGTAACATCAGACTTAAATAGGCATATGACAGCTCCTAGAGACAAGAGGGTGGCTGATATCACAACTTGGAGTCTTTTCAGTTGCTGGAGTGATCATGCACCAGCTAACTCCAGATATAGAAGAGAGAGTCACAAATAAGTCACTTTGTATTAAGGGACTCAACTGTGTTTGACCATTGACCTCCGTATCAAGTTTGGGACTGTTATTAGTAACCAACTCTTCAATCACAGTCTTCTCCTGTTACAAGTAATAATGCAAATTTTTTATCGGGGAATAACCTTACCATGACACCTCAAAGTTAAGTCAAGCAAGGGTTTGTTTAACTTTCTGTGTTACCTACACTATCAAATTTATGTGTTCTGATCAAGGCAGGCTAATTAATGAGTATGTCATTAATTAGATCATAATGTGGTCAAAATGGTTAGGTAATTTAACAGAAATAACTAATAAATGTCTTGAAAATTTAATAATTCTGGGCAATTAGAACAGTTAATTTAAATGAATACTCCAGATATTGATAAAAGGACAAACAAGGTCACAGGACATGCCTAGCTGTGGGACTCAAGGATGAGATGTGCATCTCCTATAGGAAGGTAGTTATTATAATTTCTTTCATTAATTTCTCATTTTTGACTGGTAAAAACCCCACTTTTGATGTTAAGATTTTTGGATTGATTTTTCTGGAGTGTTCAAAAAGGATCCTAAGTAATTAATTTATAATCTGTTCTTTGCTACTTTATCTTTCAGAAAAAAAAAATTAAGGATTGTCACTGATCATTTTTTTTTTTTTTTTTTAGAGGCATGCTTTATTTATTTGTTTGCTGGTTTGTTCGCTTGTTTTGTTTATACATGCACTGGGTACAGTCAGAAGGCGGGAGGGAGGGTGAGAGAATTCACCAGAGCCAGAGCGGGGAGCAGAGCAGGCAGAAGGACCGAAGTACACTGCTGAGGGGAGCAGCGGGCGGCAGGAGAGGTCTGCTCGCCATGTGGGACCCTCCTCCGTTGGCCGGGGAGCAGCCGGGGATTGAACCGGCGCCGCAGAGGCCGAGCGCAGTTTCGCAACCCAGCGCTCAACCGCTGCGCCACCGGGGAGGCCCATCACTGATCATTTTTAAGACCGCAGTATCTATGATGTGATTATGTTCATACATAATATGTGTTCTTATATTCTCCTGGAATGGAAACTCTATGGGGGCTGGTTACATTGGTTTACATCATTATTTGTGTTTTAGAGATATAGGATCTCCCTCTTTAGCTGTTATTACCACAGCACACCCAGCAATAAAGCACCCTCAAGCCATCTCATATTCTTTGTGCAAAATTTTTGTCTGTTCATTGTCATTGCTCTAACCCCTGCTCTTGATTTCCTAGGATTCTTCAGCTACTTATATTCTACATGTTTTTTTTTTTTCAGCCAAAGAATTTTAAATCACCAAAACTTTTACATGTAACTTAAATTATCCTTTAAATCACACATTAAAAAAAAACCCATAAGTCTCTTAAGGCAATGTTTGTTACTTTAACAAACTGAGTAAATATAGATAATATGAGCTGAATTTAATTTCTCTTTCAATTTTTAAAGCAGTTCATATCATCATAACCCCAGTAAAAGATGCTGCAATAGTCTTTTCAATTTTAGAAACCAGGGGTGTGTTTTTTGCAAAAGCATCTTGTGATAAATTTGTTTTTATTGAGTAGTGATCAAAATTTTTGGTAGAACAGTAATTCCTATAGTGATTACAAATCATTTTTTAAATAGTAGAATAGATGAATTAATATGAGGTACAAGAGCCAGGTGACTAAATCATTCCCTGAAGGAAAAATGCTCACCTATGAGAGATATTTTTCCTAAATTGGAATTTGGTAAACACAGTTCTCATACACAAGTGTTTTAATTACTTAAGTCACTGATCAAATAGACACAAGTTTATGAACTCCCTGTGGAGGCGGAATATCTTTGACTTGCCCAGGAAAACAACATCCTCTACCAAAATTCTTCTCAGAGATGCAAAATTGTATCATAGATGCATTTGTTTGCATAGAAAGTTGTAGAAAGAGTTCTAGAAAAATGGAAACAAAAGTTTCTTTCTACTAATCACAGAGATAATTACATGAAAAACCCTTATCAAGGTGTAGAAAATACTTCTTCATGACTCCCCTCACTGATAGACATCTGTGTAGCTTTCATAGACTTGCCCCATAGGTTATTGAGACCCTAATAGAGGCACATTAAGTTTAGGGCCTGTTCAACTCATTTGCAAATAATAAGTATGAAGCCATAACTCACTTATGAAAACATACTTCTTGCTAATTTTAAAACAAAAAGGTCTTTTATGTGTTTGTCAGTACTTACATTTCAGGAAAATGTGTGCTTGTATATGTGTGTACACACCATAAATACACTTATATGTTATTATAGATGCATGTGTATATGTGTACATATTATATAAGTACATATTGTATATTACAAGTACATATTATATATTATATATAAACACTTGTAATATAATATGTACACATATACACATGCATATATATATATATATATATATATAAATTAGCCCTGGTTTCAAAAAAATTACATGTCTTTTTATTTCATAAGCTCAAACCCATTAGGTTTCACTAAATATTCTTAGGATGAAAGCATAATTCTGATTAAAAAGCATAATTCTCATTACCCCTCTGATTTCTATTTTACCTAGTATTGACATCTAATTATCCTTTCCTTTATTGGAAATTTTTTGATGCATTTATTATGCCTTATATTATTTAGCATTTTAGTTGCTTTTCATAGGAAGTTGGTTAGGAAATCAAGTCTACCATACCACCATATTAATAATTGTGGTCCATCTTTGTTTTTAAATAAAAACACTAAATATGACATCACATAGATGTATAATTAGTTGACTATTTTTGTGCTTATGTGTAAATTATCTAATATACTATTCACTTTGTTGTCACATCTAAAATGAAGATAATCCTAATGCCTGTTCTATGGGTTTGTAATGCAGTTTAAATGAGTTAATGCACATAAAATAGTATATATACTGCTTCACATGATATTAAGTGCTAATAAAAAGCTAGCTGCTATGATCTTTAGCCTATTTGCTACTTAGAAAAAAAAAGAAAATTGTGTTTCTAGAATAGCTCTCTATGAATGTCTAGAAAATTCTTAGACAAAGAAATACCATCTCACTAGTTTGAAACTAATAGAAGTCTAGAATTTGAAAGAGATTTTTTTTGTTAACCAAATTCCAGAAATTTCCATCAATGGTTTAAGTAAAACATTGACTATATATATAATGTGCATTCAAAATTACATAGCAATAGTAATAATAAAGAAAAATCAGAGTATGCTAAGAAATGAAAAGTAGATATACCAATTTTGAATACAGGGTATTTAATGCATTATTCCAGAATAATTGTTGCATGAGCTATGGTGCTTGTGTTTTATAGGAGGCTGTACATTTTGCATAAAAGACCTTTAAGCTTAATGAAAGACTCTTAAATATAGAGGTCCTTAACATCTATTGCTTCATGTCCTTTCTGGATTTAAACTGTTATGAATACTTTCTAATCCGAGACCCCAGGTATTTGAGCCAGGGATTTGTGAAGAATTATAAACCATGAGATTTATGTCAACAAAGCATGAAGTTATATTTATTGCTGGGTAGAGAACTAATTTTGAGAACAAGTTTATGAAACTCAAGGACAGCGATAAACTGATATTTTGAGTTTGCAAGAAACTTAGTAAAGAGATTGAGTTTCTCTCTCTGAATGCTAATGCCCACTGCCACTTCTTCTCTTGTGAATGTTGACAATAATAATGATGAGGAAAGTGTTTCCTTAATAACCTCTATCATCGTTAGGAAAAAAAATCAGATCAAGTCAGCATTTTATTTCCTTTATTTGAAAAAAAAAAACCTTAAGGGATGAAAGGTGATTTAGGGTAGGTATCTCTGGAATCAAGGATTGTTTGTTCACAGGTTAGTGACAGGTTTGTGGAGCTTGCATTTGCAGCTTCCCCCAATGTTATGGAAACACAAGTTAGCCTTGGCCTGGAAAAATGGTTTTCTGTCATTCTCTGGATGTGTGCATCTCCAGAGTGCACGCTGCCAAAACAAACAGGCACCATCAGATTCCTTTCCACCTCCCACATAAGAGTGGCCTTATTGAGAATGACCTCTAGGACAGTGAGAAAGGATTCATTCACCCATCACTGCTTTTGCCCTCCCCAAATTCTTCCACCCCCTACTTGCACCCTGCAGGGGATGCAGACAATCAGCAAAGGAATGTTTTCACAAACACAGCTTTTCAGACAGTCCTTCACCAGTGAGAAATAAGGACATACTGAGCCTTCCTCTGCCTGTGCTGTTGTGGACTGCTTCAGGATATTTGGGAAGGTTAGCATTTAAAATGCTGCCTTGCTGTTAAGCATGTATTGTAGAGACATGCACATAGATGCAAATATATCGATTCTATTGGAACTCACTGACAGGATGTGAGGTTTGCACTTGCTTTTCAATATGAGAAGGTGTCAGAATGTTGAGACCTGGGTGAGAACTCCCAAGCCTCTCTTCATATAGAACAAGTCTTGCTTGTGGCCCAATGATTCATAACCACTCAACAAAATGCTTAAAATGTGAAATTTCTCTGATATTTTCAAAAATTTGTCTACGCTCTCAAATCCTTCTGAAAACATTTCTTTTAAAGGGCAAGGGACCCAAATAACCTGTTAATAACTACAGTGTAAAATTCATCCTGGTGCATGCCTTCTGTGAGGTGACACTTTGAATTTGGGAGAAGAAAATGCAGTATAAAAAATTGTCATTATAGGTATCATTATCATAATCATCTAATTCTAAGAACATGTTTGGAGGGATGATGTTTTCATACAAATAAAACGAAAGTAAATGATTCTCATGGCCTGATAAGTTCTAAACCCTAAGCGTGGTACCTTAAAGAACATGAAATAAGTGAAAGGCAGTTCTTGCTCAGAGAGCTGGCAGGGGTGAAAGCACTGCAAACCCTTGTAAGTCAGAAACAGAGTGATATTTAATAGAGTACTAAATTGCAGAGCACCTATCCACGGGGAATCTAAGTAAAAAGGGAAATCAAGGATCATCAGGGAAGACCTTGTCTTTGACTATGATTGCAAAGGAAATGTTTTATCTTTACTTCCTTTGCCATGGCCTACCTTACATACACCTGAACTGGCATTAAAGAGTTCAGGTTCCTGAGCCTGAAATGGCATTAAAGAGCTATTTCTGACCATTTCACTGAATGAAAAAGCCAGCAAAGGAAAAATATGGGCCTGACCGGTACACACAAATAATAATTAGATCTTGTTGTCACGAAGTTATAGTATTTTACTTACCAGTTCTGCTTTTCTAAGTTGCAATGCAGTACCAGGGAGAAAAAAAAGTTGGTTTAGAAACACTGGCGTAACAGTGGGGTAAAAATCGTATCACTTCTACACCATGTTCTAGTGATTTAGGCCTCATATCCTGAAGTGTGCTGCTCAGTTTGGTTTTCCCATATATAGTTTATCATCAGTAGCTAGATCATTGAAAAAAAAAAAAGGTTTGCAACTTATTGATGATGTCACAACAAAAACATTGAAAGCAACTTCACAGACCATAAGGTCTTGACTGAAGTTTGTTTAGCAGCAAAGCAGAGTTACACATGGGAAAGCACTGGCTGCCCCTTTACAGGAAAAAGCATGTATGAAATTACACTGCACGTGGACAAGTCAGCACTCAGCCCAACAAATTTCCAAACATGTTTCAGCTCTATCCCGTTAGTGCTTTAGTCAAAGGCAGATTGGAATCATCACTTTCTCTGAAAAGAAAGATGAATAATTCACAGAAACCAAGGCTAATTTTATATAATACATATGAAATATATGTGTATGTATATATTTATAATACCCATGTATATATACATAAACTTAAAACAGCACATAAATCTATTTATAGTATACACACACCATGCACTTTTTCCTGAAATATCAGGATTGACTTAAACACATGAAAGACCTTTTTGTTATAGAATTAGCCTTTGAAGCAAACATGTTTGCATAAGTGAACAAAGGTTCCACGGTTCAGAAGAAGTCTCCAATTTATCTTGCAAATGAGTTGACCAGATCTAAAACTCTACGTGCACCCTCTCAGGATCTATATGACCTAGGGACCAAATCTAAGGGGATACAGTGAATGGGTGCTTAATTTATCTATTGCTGCATGACAAACTAGCCCAAAACACATGAATTAAAATAATAATCATTTATTATGTCTCACAGCTTCTGTGAGTCATTAGTTTGTACAGGGAAAGCAGGGACAGCTTGTGTTCATTGTACCATGTTAGGAGACTTAGTAGGAAGAGTGAAGGTTGTAAGTAGAATTATTTGGAACCCCTTTCACTCACATTTTTGGTATTCACCAGGAACTCAGTGGATATTGTCAACCAAAACATTTACACATGATCTCCCACAGTGGCCTGGCTTTTCATGAATGGAAATAAGGTTTCTAGCAAAGCACCCCAAAAGAAAAAAGCCAAAAAGCCTTCCTTTTTATGACCTAACAATCTCTGTAGTCACATAGCATCACCTCCATATACTACATTGATTGGGGTCTTCACACATCCCTCCGCATGTAAGTAACAGCAAACATCAATATGGGCCATAATTACTTCTGGTTCAGGAAGAAAGAACCCTCAGAGGTCTTCTAAGGTAATAAGTAATGTTCTATTTTTGAACTGGGGTGGGTGGGGAGGTGTGGAATCTTGTGAGTGTTCTCCCTTATATCCCTTCTCAAAACCCTAAAATCATATCATATCCAGCCCAAGGAATCACCATTGGTGAAAGTTCAAAGTTTAACCATTATAGTATGTCATAACATGCTATCCTCCTGCCCTGATTATCCCAGCAGCTCTAACTTTCACTTTCTATCCTGCACCTGATTTTATTACATAACAAATTTTTAATTTTAGAAAGAAAGTAGGCCCATACCAACTATAAATTAGTGGTTGGTGACTCAAAACCATTCCATTTTGGACTGCTTGACATAAACCCTTCCTTTACTATCTGGCTTTTGTTATTGTTATCATTGGCCTTACTGGCACCTCTTTGTTTAATCCTTGAGAATAAAGCCATGAAAACAACCCCTGAAATGAGGCCGATTCTTCAGTTCTGTCTTGGAAACTTACCAGAAAAAATATGTTTTGCACATTTAAAAAACTAGAAATAGCTTTTCACACTCTAGGTTAGTTCAAACCACTGGCATTGGACATAGAAGATCCCACTAAAACTTCTCTGAATTATGTATGTGTTTTTGGCCATTTCCTTGAAGGGCACTTCTAGTTAGCAGTACTTGTACCAGACATCCCCCTAGCTAAAGACATATCTCCGAACTGATTTTTTTTTTTTTTTTTTGTCAAAACAAAGTCCTGAGGTTCTATTCTGTCAACAAATATTTATTGTATGACCCTTGCTTGCTGGCCACTGTGCTAGGTCCTTGATATTCTGTGGGAAACAAGATTTCCATTGTTCCTGCCAATATTAAGTCATAGCCTATTGATTATACAGGAAGCCTTGGATTTTTGTATTTAAATCCAAAAAATAAGACTATTTTGGTGTTGTTTTGAAAACTTACAAAAAGATTTATTCCTTGGCAACTTCCTGTTTATACTTCAACTTTCTTTTTTTTTTAAGATTTATTTATTTATACAAGAACTGGGGCACAGGTCAGAGGCGCGGGATGGTGAAAGAATACACCAGAGATAGAGTGGGAAGCAGAATAGGCAGACCGACCGAAGACACTGCTGAGGGAAGCAGTGGGTGAGGCAGGAGAGGTCTGTCACGTCATGTGAGTATCTCTGCAGGCTGGCAGTGGTCAAACCAGCACTGTAGAGGCTATGTGCAGCTTCACAGTGCTGCACTCAACCCACTGCACCACCCGGGAGGCCCTATACTTCGACTTTCTACTTACACTTTCTTAGTGATATTGTTTCATGTTCTGATCTGTTTTACAATGCAGAAATTAGCTCAAAAGAAAGTACAGAAAATAAAGAAAAATAATACTAAGAATATATTAATAAATCAAGCTAAGTGATTATGGGTAATCTGCTTGGCAGCCATTTCTTCCATTTCAAAAAAATTTCAGTTTGGGAAATTATAGGGGTCCAATGGTAGAGTCACATACATCACATTTTTTGTATGATGTACATATCATACTGTATATTTTGGCTTCTTTCATTTCTGAAAAGCTATTTCTTATTTACATAGAGTAAGTGGAACTTTGATTAAGAATTTTTAATCAATCATAGTTGATTAAGTATTGACCCTTTTGATGCCACATGACTGTAGATATTTATAGCCACAAAGATGAAAAAAATCCATGCTATATAGGATTTTCATATTTGCAAGAGATGCCTAAAGTCTGTGCATCAATTTTTATAAACAAGTTAAATAGTTTATGATCTTTTCCCAGTCACAAACATTGCCACTTCTTTTCGTGTCAATGCTCTTCCAAACACAGGAGAGAAACAACGATAATAAGACTTAGTAATCCTACAATTATCCACTTTTTATTTCTTTTCTGGAATTACTGCGAAATAAGTGAAATCTATTAAGCTTTGGAAATTTGAATGGTTCACAGAAATATTCCCTCAGGTAAAAACAACAGTAAAAGAGAATGAAAATCTTATAATTCACTAGCTGACAGGTTGTCCTTTCCTTTAAAAACAAAACTCATAGAAAATTGACCTGAATTCAGTATTTCAGTCATTTCTCATATAGAAATAACTTTCCATGTAACCTTGAAGCAATTTGGAAGCTATTTCTCCCTTAATTAATTTTCCTAAGAGTTTTATGGAAATGTTAACCTCTTAAACTGGGGTCCACGCTACAGTTTTTTTTCTAATTATCTATTTATATACAATGTGTGCGTGTGTTTGCATATCTATATATAGGCATGTGTGTGTATACACACATATAATTTATTTATAAAATAGCAAATTGAAGAAAGGAAAATGGACAGTTTATTTTGCTGTCTACTCCTAAATACTATCAAAACATCCTCCTTTGCAACCTATTCAAACATTGGCAAATTACCTAGCAACAAAAGCATATATTTGGGGGGTATTTTTTTAGTTACCACATCAATGTCAGGGATAAGAAATATTATCAGGTAGGTACCTTCCAAAAATACCACATTATCAAAAAAAATATGTTGCACCAAGTAGGTCAATCATTCATTACAGTCTGGGGTAACAGCAGTCACAGACTAATGTCAAGAGAAAGTAGGTCTGGCACAGCATAGAGAAAAGCGCTTTGTCTGCAGTAGACCAAACACTAAAGGTTGGAATAGGAAGAGGAAATTACTTCCTCTTCAAGGCTTTTTAAAAAATCTTTAAGCATTTATTCATTCAACAAATATTTATTATGTGTCTACTATGTTAAAGACAGCAGGGACAGGGGGTGGGGGAAATAGGAAGTAGTTCAGTAGTTATAAAGTTTCTATTGTGTTAGATGAATAAGTTCTAGAGATGTGCAATATGGCATAGTGCCTGTTGTTGACAGTATGAAATTGTCACTTCAAAATTTATTAAGACAATTGGTCTCATTTTAAGTGTTTGTACCACAAGTGCACACGCACACACACACACTTACACACATACATACATGCAAGGGACCACAAGGAACCTTTAGGATGTGGTGGGCATATGTATCACCTTGATTGTAATGATGGTATCCTGGATATTTGCATAGATTCAAACTTAACAAATTGTATACATTAAATATATGTAGTTATTTCAATATTATTTATACCTCAATAAAGCTGCTAAATAATTTTAAAAAGAAAAAAGACACTGTTCTTTTGGGATATAAGAGCATTTGGGATATAAGAGAAACAGAAGCCTCTGCTCACGTGAATCTTACTTTCTACCTGGGTAGAAAAGATAAACATAATGGCATATCAGTTATTTCTATGCTACAATTACACTATTACCTGCATTGCAATTGCCATTTTTTTGATAAGAGAAAAAGGCATATAGAAGCTTATTAATAATAAACCTACCTCCTGTGTATCTGGGAGAGACCCAGCAGAACAGAGTAACTCACCTAATGGCTTTAGATGCCATCTTAAGTACCTTAGCTAGAACTGGAGATTTAGGGTAAAAAAAGAGAAACCAGAAATGTTAGTTAGGAAAGGAAAGGTACTTCTGTATTCTCCAGGGAAAACACATAAGGGGATTAGGTCTTCCTGAAATAGGCCCTACAGAGAGAAGTTAGATATGAATATTATCAAAAACAACCTATACCCAGCCTTCGGAGCTGAGGCAGTGTCCTTTGGAGTTCATATCGTTGTAGCTAAAAGTTCTGAGTGAGGAAGATGCTTGGGGTGATGTCATGAGCTGGAAATGAAATTTTAAAAATTGTGAGTCTCCATATTAAATAGAAACATGTCACCTGGAATTGACCACAAAAATAACCCATGAAATTATCAGATGATTTAACTGTCCCACAACACATCACAGGATCAGGGTCTCAAGGTGACAAAAAAGAGAGCAGGTAAAGTTGGATGGATGGAAAATAAAAGAGAGAAGGGGACAATCAAGTTATACAATCCAAAGAGGGTATGTGTGGATGGTATGTGAATGAGTGATCCTTGGGTACTTAAAGATGTCTTCATAAGACTGGGTACCCTTAGGAGGAGGAGACACTTGCTATATTGGCATCAAAGTGGGTGGATTAAAAAAAGGGGTGGGCACATTTACCTCTTTCTTAATGTCATTAGATACCAGACCTCTCTGTGTGACATGAACTTGAAAAATGTCAGTTTTCATCTGCATGCTTAACAACATAGATACAGCCTCGATGCTGCTGAACAAACAAGCAAGGCAAAAGATGAAAGCATAAAATGCAGAAGCCAGCAGAATCCTGAGACAGAAGGAGGAGCAAACAAATATTAAAAGGAATGAGCTGAACCCATCTCCCCAAGCCACATAGTCCTTTCTGGACATACTCAAAGACTCAACTCCTTGTCTTCCACAGGAAGGGGTCATGGCGCCTGCCAGTAAAACTATTTACCATGCCCTCTACGAGACCCCTATTCCATCCCAGAGGGTCCAGTTCTGTGCTCAAAAGCACAAGGAAAAGCAAATGGTTTGGAAAGATAAGTTGTTGATGTCTCTTTTCCCCAAAGGTACTTCAAGCAGTAAATGAACACACAATCTGTGTTTATTTTCTTTTAAATATATTTTTGAAAATATTATGTGATCCAAAATATGTGTTTTCAATTTTGCTTGCCATTCCCTGGCTGTGAGTGATGTATTTTATCCATATTCATAACCACGCACAAACTTTCTATTCATAGCTCACTCTGCTGTATAAATTCTGGTGGCAAAAGGAGGAATTTCCTGGTGTGGCCCACATATGGTGATCCTTTACCAGAAGTCTGGCTCCAGGTCAATGTTTGCATTCCTCTGATGGCTCAGGTTAAATGTAAAGGAATGAGGTATTTGGGTCTTCCTTCAAAAATTTAACCGCATTTACATGCCCAGGGAGGATAGGACAGTGTGTTCATAAGCTCCTGCTAGCTTCAGGAATGTCTAACCTGATTTCCTGTCATAAATATTTCATTTAAAAGAAAGACTTTATAAATATGCCAGTTCAAATTCGGTACAGACTCTTCCAGACCAGCTCGCTGCAGCAGCAGCAAGCCAGCACCTTCTGTGCCCAGCGAAGGAGGTCATGGCCATCCCCTCTGTTCCTCTTCATCCTCAGTGTGAGGGAAAATCATTCTCCCTTGGGGTTTCTTCTGGGTGGCACAGGTAGAATGGTGGGTGGTAACCCAGTATGTGTGCACAGCTTGGAGAAGAGGCCTGTTTACTAAGGGATGACTTCAAAAGCAGTCTCATGGAGAAAGTATCTGTCCCCACATCCACCCCTGTTCCAGAGAACAGGCTTTTGGTTCAAGGTAGGAATCGTGGCTGGATAGCCCTCCTTTGAGTGCTGACTGCCAGATCCTTTACTTTGCACTTTAGTGAGAGACACTGACGAATCACAGGCTCCTCCTGCCTCCCTGCTTGGAAGGATACCTTGCAATGCGTGCCTGTGGGCTGATACCCGAGATGGTCTGACATTTGGAATTGAGTGAAGGTGCCTCCTAGGTTAAAACAGTGAGCTTAAGGCATTTCACCTTTGAGAGTCCTTCCTCTAGTCACAGCTTCCCATTTGACATTGTTCCTAGGGCTCCAGGGAACTGAAATTCAGAGGCTATGAAAATATGCACAGGCCAGAGGTAATGGATGGGCATGGATTGTTCCCCTGGAATTTAGAATCATAACTTGCTCGAGTTTCTTGTTCTTGCCTTTCCTTACTAGGCAGTCCCATTCCAAATAAGGCATCCTCTTACTTCTTTGATTTGCCTTTATTGGAAATATACAGTTAACTTTGGTGAGGAAACAGATGTGTGGATGGAGCAGGGATATGTTTAAGTTCACCAGAAGCAGTCACAGAGTGCTCCTTCTTTTTTGATGGGTGGCATTTCTCTGGGGTGAAACAGGAGCAGAATTTCAGTGTTTCAATCATATATTTCCCAGATGCAGTACTCAGGTTTCCTGCAATGCAGCTCAGAAAGATCCTGTTTTTACTATTAAACTTGGATTCATTCATATCAAGTTGTTGCAATCACTGTTTTTGACAGTTTTCAAACTCACTGGCATAAAGTTAATAACATAGACCAAAGCCAGCTGTGTCAACAGAGGCCAAGAAATTATTGAATGGCCAATTCATTGATGATGATGTTTTATAACTTTTTATAGACGATGTGTTGGTAATTATCATAAACAACAAGTAGTGACGGTTGGTCTACATTCTGTGTGTAACAAAGACAAATTCATCAAGAACCTACATATTAAAAGGCTGGGTACATGTCTCTTTCCAGAACAAGTCTCCATTCTGCTTCACTTATCAATTATATACTCAATCATGTATCTAGGAAAGGATTAAGGAGCACCTACATTTTTCTGGGAATTGTGTGATACAGAGGACATAGAAAGACAGTTTTCTTCCTTAGCAGAATATATACATAATTGAGCCAACAATTATAGTACAATGCTATAAATATAATTTTGGAGATCTGTCTGAGGACAAATTTCTCTGTAGAAGATAAATTTCTCTGTAGAAGATTCATTGATTCCTTACGGATGAATAAGACTTAGCAGGCCTTGAAGAGCTTGGGGGCATAGGAAGTATGTTTGAATGTTTCAGCAAGTGCAAAGGCCTGAATATGAAAAGTATTAGAAATGTGAGTAGCCACTGTTTGCTAAGATTGTAATATAGTATGAATTTGGGGGATACCAAGAGTTGATGTGGAAGAATTACATAGAGAAGACTTTCATAAAAACTTAAATGCCACTCAAAGGAATTTGCAAGTATTCTCACATCATCACTTTCCTGGGGAAGCCAATGCAAGATTTTATTAGGAGAATTATCTACAGTTTTTATTTTAAAAAGATCATTCTCCATGTATTAAGGACTGATTAAGAAGGATAAGACTATACTTGGAGAAGCAAAGTAGTTCAGCAAAGTAGTTCAGCAAAGTAGTTCAGCAATTTCCCCGTTTTGTTTTCTTTTAATTATTATTAAATACATTTACTTATATGTATATACATATATATATATTACATTGTTAGGTTTCAAAGAAAAAGTAGAACTCTGAAGGGCAAATATGTTGTAAAGTTTTGTAGCCTATTTGGGGAAAGAATGGGTCAAGAATTATAAAATGTAGGAGATAATATCCTACTTGCAAGCTAACATTTACCCTCCAGAGTTTCGTGGATGTTCATGAATCTCCTGAGTTGGAGGAAAAGGAGGCTATATTATACATGGCAATACCAGAAGCAGAGCATCTGTGTTTTTGTGCCATTTCCTAAGCCTCTGAGTCCACAGGGTGGCACAAACAAGGATCAAATTATGGGAACTAGGTTGCACACAGAGTAGGCTGCATTATGGGAAAAGAACCTCAAAATTTCTGTGATGAGCATTAAGCATACCTGTCCTTTTCTCTGGAAGAAAACATTGTCTCTGTCTTCCAAGACTATATGCAAATTTGCTCTTTGCTCCATAAGGAAATACTATCTCTATCTCCCAAGACACTTTACCACAATCCTTCTGAAGACAATCTGCAGTGATGGACATTGGGTGCCTTGTTTGCCAAATTTTGAGAAGTACAAGACACCCCATGAAGAATTGTCTTACATCAGGGAACACCTACATCAAAGAAGAAAGTGGTGTGATGTCCATTTCTATGGGATGAAAAACCTGGTGGAGGAACTACAGTAGGAAGAGGAAGAGAGGATTCAGTTTTATGCTTGCATCCAAGAAAGTGACACAAATGAATCTTCAGTATCACTAGGCAGAAATATCAAATCATAAAGGACAACAGTTAACCCCTACTTTTGTAGAGTTTAGAGTTCTCTTCTCAGTGTTTTAGTGATGAATCTCCTTGACCAACATAATCCTTTCTGGAAGAAATTCAGAGCTGCTGCCAAGTTTGAACTAATAACCAACTTGGATATATTGATAGGATACCTGTCTTTCTAGTCTTTTAGGAGAAGCAGTGAAACTAAAGGAAACCATTTGTACAAGCAGAGTTGTAAGTCTGTGGTTACAATTTACTTCTCTTCCAATAAACCATAAGTTTCTTAAAACTAGGGAATGTCTTTTGTATTTTAAAAGGTCTTTTGTTCCCCATACCATATATCTTGGGTACTATTTCAAATGTTATCTTCAGAATTTAAATACAATGGTTCGAGCAGTTTTTATACGCAATGCTTAATAATATTATTTATGTGCCATTAATAGTTTAGTCTTGTATGAACATAATCCCTCCATACCTTTGTACCCAAAAAAAAAAAAAAGAATCAGTATAATCCATATTTTCCTTCTCAAAGTGATTATGACTTTAGGTACTTTGATGAAATAATAAGTTGCTTTGTAAATAAAATGGTGACATCACTATATTAACCTACAGATTAAGTATAAATTTTAGTTGCTCTGAATTTTAATAGCTCAATTAGCATTTGTTTTTGCTATTAGCCTTTTTAAAGATACAATCTATTTACATGTGTTAATGTTTTACAGTTGCTATAGTTTGCCTAGGCCCCAAGGCTTATTCACTAAAACCATTACAGCATTATAAAGTGATTTTGGTGTTATGCAGAGAACAATCATTGGCTTTGTATACCTCTGTTGATAAACATTTGAAAATCAAAGGTCTAGAGTTTTACTGAAATGTGGGATGGTAATAACAAAATTGGAATGGAAAGGAAGAGAGTTTTTTAGATACAATACCCATTAGGATGATTTGGGGCAAGGTTATAGAGACTTATCGGGAATTTTTAATCAAATGTTTCTTCCCTAAAGAGTTAAATTATTGAATTAGTTTCAAAATTTGCTGCAATAAAGTACCACAAACTGAATGGCTTAAACAATAGAAATTTATAGTCTCAACGTTCTAGGGCTGGCAGTCCAAGATCAAGGTATCAGCTGGGTTTGTTCCTTCTCAGGGCTATGAGGAAGAATCTGTCCCCCTCCGCCCCACCCTCTCTTCTGGGTTTGTTGAAAATCTTGGATGTTTCTTCTTGGATAGACACATTACCATAATCTGTACCTTGACATGCACATAAAGTTCTCCCTGTGTCTCTCTCTCTAGATTTCCTCTTCTTGTGAAACACTAGTCATATTGGATTGGACCGACCCCAGTTACCTCATTTTATCTTATCTCTGTAAAGACCCTAGCTCCAAATTAGGTCACATTCTAAAGTACTAGAAATAAGAACTTCAGCATGTAAATTTAGGGGATACATAACAACTCATAACAGCTCCTAAGACTCAAATATCCACTTTAACAGTCAATCCTTTTTTAATATGTTTGGGTTTTTTTTCTATGAAACTTATATACTTTTCAATGGCACAGATTAACCTGTGAGGAACAGGTAACTTTCAAATGAACTTGGTTGATTGGGAAATCATTTGTTTCTCAATTTTTATAATTAAGGATTTCATTTAAGGACAAAATCATTTGTTTCTCAATTTTTATAATTAAGGACTTTTAATTATATTAACTTTTATTGAAATAACAGTGGTTTATAACACTTCGTATATGATTTAGGCTCAACTTTTAAGCATAAGCAAGAAGTAAAATTCCAGTTGAAGTATAACTGTAGTTTGGTGCATTACCACAACTAATTTTCTTCCTTCAAATATGAAAAAAAGGGTACAGAATTATGTGCTTAAGTAGGTATCAGAATGCCTAGGATTATTCTGAGCACATACCAGATCCTTAATTGATATCAATTTATTTTCTTTACAGATAGCTTTACATATCTTAGACTATCCATTGGGTCAGACATCCTTTTGATAGGTTTCTAATGTTTTAGCACAGACACATCTTGCCGAGCAATCCCAATCTCATCTGTCAGGAACAGCTCTTTTTATTTCAAAAGGAAATTTCCCCTCACCTCACTCTTCTCAAATTTGTTAGTGTATGATTTAGGGGTACTCATAGACCCCAAACTCTAAGGTGCGTGTTCTAAAAAAGATTTGACTGTTCATGTGCCCAGAGGCAAAAGAACTATACTTTTATTATGATTAATTTTTAAGAGAATTGGTATTCATTTAGAGAGAAGCAAGGCTATTCCTAGTAAAACCCCCAAATTACCCATCCCATCATGTGAAAATGAGTGGTCCAACAGACTTTGCCTGCAGCAGGGCTACTAAAATCCAGAAGCTTATCACAAGTCTAAGGCACCCTCTGTCAAATATCCACAAGAAAGGAGTTAGGTAGTTCACAGAGAGCTCCCAGAGAACAGAAGAGACTCAACATTCAAAACATACCGCATAATCCAACATTCAGTCAAGATAATAGCTACCACTGTCTATGCCGAGAACCAGGAGCAGACTCCCCATGTGTCTTTCACTCATGAATCTCTTGCAAGTATTTCTTCCAAGTGTCTCTCTGTGTCTCTTCTTCACATGTATTATCTAAGCAATCAATACCAGGGTGCAAGTCAAAGCCAGGAAAGCAAGATATCAAGAACATGTGTTCAGTTATAAGCCAAGTATGGCTGCTGGACTCTGCCCCCAAACTTCCAGTGGTCCCCTATTCAGGAAGTCAGGTTCATGGCAAGATGTGAATTGTAATCCTTAGTTCCTGAGATCTCTTGCATGAAGATGAAGTGGAGAGGGAAGTCTGCAAAGTCATCAGGGATGAAGTTCACTCAGGACATCATGCGCTTCCTGAATTTGCTCCTGACTCTTCTTCTAAGGAAACCACTCCCTGACCTCAAATATTATTTAAGCAATAGATTTCATTCCATGGTATACTCAGAGTCTGACCCACTAACAATTAGGAAACTTGTTTTTTCCTTTAGAACAAAAGATCAAATATTCCCAAAAAATTTAAAAATATTTATAATATAGTCTTCTAGTAAATTAAATAGAAGGAAATAGACAAGTGAAATATACTGGTATGATTAAATTCACATCCAGTGCAGACTAGATTATAACTCTCCTAAGACAGGGAGTCAGACCTGTTGAACCTACCTCTCTCAACACAGTGAGTTGCTGAATGAATGAATAAAGGTAGTTTTTTATTGACATCAATGTGAGGAAAGCCCTCAAATATCATGAGGGAAAGGTTAAGGGGCTATGCAGTGTATTTCAGTTTGAAATGCATATTTTGGAGTAAGAAAACCAACCAATGTTCAAATTCCAACCCTTGCTGTTTAAACCACTTTAAACCTTAATTTCTGCAACTGTAAAATGAAGATAAAATCTTCTAAGATTCTTGTGAAATTCAGAGATGGTTCATCTCAACTATTTGACACATAAAAGTACCTCACATATTGGCAGCTGTGGTGTTCATTGTTATTGTTTTTGCTATTGTTTAACATTCCCAACATATCATAGATAGCTTGGCACATAGTTGCTGCTCATTGAAAGTTTTGACTCTGGGAAGCTGAAGCTTCCTCATGGTTTCTATCAATGTAGTATTGGCCTACATAATCCTAACCAGAAGTGCTTCATCAAAGACACTGTGGTTGATGGCATAATGCCCTCCAGAGATGACCATGTCACAATTCCCAGGACTGGTGAATATATTACCTTTTAAGGCAAAAAAGGACTATCTGTACATGAATGTTAAGGAATTTGATATGAAAGATTATGCTGGTAGACCCAATGTAATCACAAGCATCCTTTTAAAAGGGAGGCAAAAGGGTGAAAGTCATAGAGTAAGGAGAGAGGCAGAAGCAGAGGTTGGAATGATATGCTTGGAAAATGAATAATAGAATACCACAGGCTGGGTCATCTAGACAACAAAAATTTACCAAGCAACTTCATATACTTCATTGGCCTCAGGATCCTCTAATCTTTTGTTTTATTAACTTACATCTTCTACAAGTTGGCTGGGCATTATAGAAGACTGAAGGTGATGTTGAAAGAAATGATATTTCAGTTTATAGAGGGGAAATAAAGTAGGAAAGTCAGACAACTAGTGGATGGCAGCAGAGACAGAGTAGCCAATGGGACAGGAGAGAGCTGTGTGTAGACTCTATCCCGTGTATAGAGGATTTAATTGAGAGTGGTGATAGTTCTGATAAGATGCAGCCTGAGAGATATAACTGCCATATTTCAATAAAGTTAATTGGTATCTAATATAAGCATCTTTTTAATGTCCAGACACTGCTAGGTACTCAGGCATATAATCAGGCACATTTAAGTGTTTTACTTGGCATTCCCCCTTATTGTGAACAGGGATGGCAATGTGTCAATATTTACTTTCACTTGTAGTATTAACTCACCCCTCCTCTACTACCCTTTGCCTCATGCATCCTATCCTTCAGTTGTTACACACCCTTGAGTTTTCCCTGAACAATTCCACCCATGTGATTTTCTATATCACTTTCTTCTATCAGAAATATTTCCATCCTAGTCCAACCTCTGCTAAAACTCAAGTGCCTTTTCATCTATAAGAGTAGCCCCTTGTGTTTTTTCTTTGTTTTGTTTTTTTAACTAACATTTATTAAGGGAAATGGTGTGCTGCCGTGAGCTGACATTTTCCACACGTTTGTATTTAATTCTCAAAACAATCCAAGGTGGAAGGAAGAGTCCTTTATTATTCTCACTTTCCAGAAAAGGCACAAAGAAGAGAAATACATTGGCCAATGTTCACTAAATATTAAGCATTTGAGCTTGGTTTGCAATCTAGGTCTGTTGGCTGATTCCAGAACTGGAGATCTCTCCTTCCATAACACTCTCCTGTACCAATGCCCCTTTCCCCACCTGCCCACATCCTGCCTTCCCCTTCGAGCACCTGCTCTCCTCCTTCCTGGCACTTGTGTATGTGTAACTGTTTGCACATATTGTGTTTTAGGCAGACTTACAGATGCCTGTTCCCAATTTGAGTCTGAGTTCTTTGAGAAGCTACAGCTGTTCTCTTTTCCTCAATAGTATATTGTCATGCATGGTATGGGGGAGATTTCCTGTAGGATCCATAGTAGGTGCTTAGTGTCTGCTGACATTTTTTCTTCTCCAGAAATAAAAGACATCCTAAGCATTTTAACATTAATATAATATTAAATAATGAATATTCCATTGACCAGCAACACTTTCTGTCTGTCATATAAAAAAACATATTAATAAGACATTTCCTTCTAGTTCCAATTTTATAATGTAAGTCCCAAGGGTGACATCATTTACTGCTGTGCTTTTTTTAAGCTGGAGAGTTATGAAGGAAAAAAGGCAAAGGAAAACAAAACAGATTTTTGACTAATATTTTGATGCAATAGATGTAATTTGTAAAGAAATACTCATTTCAGTATGTGATATAAGGCAAAATGCTGAAGGGATGTTTGTCATATCTTAGTTTCCTATGCAACAGTAGATTAAAACTGTTTGTTCTACACTGACAGGTTTTTTCAAAGCTATGAAGGAAAAACTCTAACCCATTATTAAAATAACATTTTAGTGAAAACTTCATCAGGTTTTGGCAAGACAGACCTAGACCGTAAGCCCTTAATTAGAAAAAAAATCATCCATCTTTGTTTGTTCATATGAGAATCATATTTTTTCTATCTATGATGGTAAAAATAGGATACTTTGAAGTTCTGCAGACAGAAACACCAATTCCCATTGGCCCTCCCTTCTCCATAAGGTCTCCTCCCCCTGAAGTGTTCCTTCCTTCTGGCAGCCTCACCCTGTGCCTTAGCACTGCATGCCCAGTGGCATCAACTCAACCGACAAAGTCATGGTGCTCAGGACAAAGGCAGAAAACACAGCCATGCTCAACCACCTGGCCCACCAGCCAGTGTTTCTCTGGATAGATGACTTGGGAGTCTAATATTTTGTTGATGCCCTTAATTAGTGTCATTTGTCTGTTTCAAAAGTAATTAATTTGAACAGAAGTTCATCCAAATAGCATTTTATATTTTCTTGTTAAACAATAGTCAAATATTATTTGACATCTTTATCACTTAGTAGTATTGGTAGGAACATTACCTAGTGAGCACTGTTGCAAAGTTGATTAAATTTGCATTCAATGACCCTAAACAAACACTTTCAATGTGGTATTTTTTTTTTCCTTTAGTGTTTTCCCATCACTTCTTGTGTACTCACTACTACAACTACTACTACTACTGCTGCTGCTGCTGCCCCCGCTACTTAGTACTACTGCTACTTAGTATTACTGCTGCTTAATACTACTGCTACTTAGTACTACCATGGATATAAATGCCAATGACTGCAAATCTGCAATGCTTTGAATTTGGAAACCATTTACACCTACAGTAACAATAAGTTGTGTGAAGCAATAACTGATATATGAAATGTATGTCAGTGACAGTAAGCACAGTTAAAGTGAAGACCAAATATGGTCGCCCAAGAATACTGTATCTGTGCCTTGGTGCCTTGAATTGGTGTGGAGTTTCCTTTATTCTTTATTTTTTATTCCTTGTGTGTAATAATACTCCAAATACATCATAAGGTTGCCAAGTAGATGAGTTCCTAGTATAGGTGCTGAAGTAATGTGCTCACTTATTTTATGCCTATGTGATTATGTTCCTCTGCAGCATTGAAAGAACTGGTCCACTGTAGTGGTAACTGACTGCTTGCAAATCCATTCTCACCCACTTTGCAACTGTGTGGCTTTAGGTAAGTTGCTTGACCTTTCTGGGCCATATTACCTATATTATGTATTACCTATAAAATAGAAGTATTACCTATAAAATAGGTATTACCTATAAAATAGAAGTAACTCTGGTACCTGACTCATGGGGCCATTACACAGGTTAAATATAGAGCTCAAGTCTAGCAATATTAAGCACTCAGTGAATATTTACTTTGATTTTTTATCACCACTGCAGACCTGGAGTTGTGGATCCTCAGCATTAAATTGAGTCACTAGAGGTGCCAGTATCCATCGGCCATCTGCAATTCCATTTCATGCAAAGACCCTTTCCACATGCAGTGGTCCTTCTCTTTGAAATGACAGAGAATCTTTTTTTCTACTGTTCTTTGCATGCTTGTCATGTTGTACCTCCCAGGGTTGTCAGAGAAGAAAGCCCTGTGGAACAAGAACTACAGTATTGACCATGACAACCCAAAGCATCAGCACTGAAGATGAATAACTAGTCACCAATGAATAACTATCTTCCAACTGAATGTAGCTACATCTGTTAAGCAGGTCTTCTTCTCAAAAGGTATATTTAAAATTACTGCTTGAGGAGCATCCCTCATTAATGATAACTTTACAGAGGAAAATTTGCCCTGAGAGTGAGTCATGTTTACCAGGAAAATTAAGTTTTCTAAGTGCTTTTTGGGGTTGCTAAATCTCTGCTCTACCTATCAGCAGAGAAAGAAAAACCAACTATCCCGAAGAATGTGATTCTCAGTAACAACAGCAGGATGTTCTTCTCATGCCCAGACCTTTCTCTGGGAAAAGGAAAATTAATCCCCTGCAGGGGATTTTCCAGATTGATTCCCTCCCCTGTTGGCCAGCTCCGGCAGCACGCGCTGACAGCTCAGATGGAAAATGTGGAAATACTTACATGGATGCTCTTCCAACTTCAAGCTGAAGCTTGTGGAATATCTTTTCAATAAAACTACTTTTTTCAGACACTTACAATTCTCTAGTTAAGAAAGGCAGCAAGTGAATTCAATGTGCTCACTTCTCAGTGATAGCTGGCATGTGCGGTGGTTTAGCCATCCGAGTCCTTGAGAAGTTTAGACCGTGCAAATATTCACGGGCTTTTAACTCTGTTAGGGCTGAGGAAGAAAAGCTTCATGAGGTGGGTTGTAGTATTGTGTGGTTATTGTTAAGTGCAAAAATCATCTCTCTGGAGGTTTTGGAAAGCAAAGGAGGATTCATGTAGCTAAGTAGGAGATGTGGGAGATGCTGTCACAAGAGGAGGGACAACTCAATGTCTGAAGAAAACTACAGGTTTATACCACGTTTCTTGATGCACAGACTTTCCACTTCTGCTCTTGCATTGGCTTGGCCTCCTCTGATGCGGTCCCTTCCACTTCTCACCTTCCCTCAACCTCTCCTTGCTTAGGAGACAACCAAGCTAGATTGGACTCTTCATGCCACCTGGTGGCAAAGTCTAAAATCCTTTTGAAAGAGGTTTTTGATTCTTTTACCCACAAATATTCCCAAAGACTTCATGTGTCTCTTTTTCTTTTTTTTTTTTTTTTTTTTTAGAAGTTTGAAAATTCTTTATCATTGAAGTACTGACAGCTTTTATGACTAAAACATGTCTCTCATTTTTTTTTTCTTCAGAATTGGAGATCTAATTTCTATACCTTTATTGAGTATCACATTGCCTGAGTTAAAAACCCTAACATTCAGAAAGTCATTTTTTAAATTTTTTTTATAATAAATTTTATTTTTATATTTCCCATACAATTTCAACCCCCCCCATTTTGACCCCAATCCCTCCCCTCCTTCCACCCCCCCCCAAAAGTGTCTCTGGTTCATAGATTTTTGTTGATTTTGATTTTCACTTTCTTATATTCATTTTCCTGGTCCCTTATTTAAGTTTTCTAGATTCCTGCTATGAGTGAGACCATCCGGTATTTTTCTTTTTCATTCTGGCTTATTTCGCTGAGCATGATCCCTTCCAGCACCATCCATGTTGCTGCAAATTGCATGTGTTTATCTTTTTTGAATGCTGAGTAATATTCCATGGTATATATGTACCACATCTTCTTGATCCAGTCATCTATTTTTGGGCATTTGGGCTGTTTCCAAAGCTTAGCTATTGTAAACAGTGCTGCTATAAACATAGGGGTGCAGGTGTTCTTTGGAATTGATGTTTCTGTGTCCTTTGGGTAAATACCTAGGGGTGGAATTGCTGGATCATATGGAAGCTCTACGTTTAGTAGGTCCAGAAATCTCCACACAGCTCTCCACAGTGGTTGGACCAGTTTGCACTCCCACCAACAGTGCAGAAGAGTTCCTTTTTCTCCACACCCTCGCCAACATTTGTTGTTGCTAGTTTTTTTAATATGTGCCATTCTCACTGGTGTAAGATGGTATCTCATGGTAGTTTTGATTTGCATTTTCCTGATTACAAGTGATGTTGAACATTTTTTCATATGCCTGTTGGCCATTTGCATTTCCTCTTCAGAGAAGTTTCTTTTTAGCTCTTCTGCCCATTTTTTAACTGGATTATTTTCTTTGTTGTTGTTGAGTCTCATCAGCTCTTTGCAGATTTTTGTGATCAATCCTTTATCATTAGTGTTGTGTGCAAAAATGTTCTCCCAGTTGGTGGGGTTTCTCTTTGTTTTTGTTATTGTCTCTTTTGCTGTGCAGAAGCTCTTTAATTTGATGTAGTCCCAGCTGTTTATCTTTGCCTTCACTATCACTGCTTTGAGTGATGTGTCTGTAAAGATGTCTTTGATGTGCAAATCACGTAGTGTTTCGCCTATATTTCCTTCTATGTATTTTATGGTTTCAGGTTTTATGTCTAGTCCTTTAATCCATTTTGAGTTGGTTTTTGTGTATGGTGTGAGGTAGTAGTCAAGCTTCATTCTTTTGCATGTAGCGACCCAGTTTTCCCAGCACCATTTATTGAACAGACTTTCTTTGCTCCAATGCATATTCTTTGCTCCTTTGTCAAATATTAGTTGACCATAAATCTGTGGGTTTATTTCTGGATTTTCTATTCGATTCCATTGGTCTGTGTGTCTGTTCTTGTTCCAATACCATGCAGTTTTGATGATTATGGCTTTGTAGTATAGCCTGAAATCTGGGAGTTTGATGCCTCCATTCCCTTCTTTTTTTTTCAGGAGAGCTTTGGCTATTCGGGGTTTTTGGTGATTCCATATGAATTTCATCAATAATTGTTCTATTTCTTTGAAGAATAACATTGAAATTTTGATTGGAATAGCATTGAATCGGTATATTGCTTTTGGTAGGATGGCCATTTTAATAATGTTTATTCTTCCAATCATGAGCAGGGGATGTCTTTCCATTTCTTTGTATCTTCTTCTATTTCTTTTAACAGTGTTTTATAGTTTTCTTTGTAAAGGTCCTTTACCTCTTTTGTTAGATTTATTCCCAAATATTTGATTTTTTTGTTTCGATAATAAAGGGGATGGTTTTTTTCATTTCTTCTTCTTCAGATTTATTGTTATTGCATGTTGATTTTGAATCCTGCCACTTTGCTGAACTGATTGATGAGTTCAATTAGTTTTTCTATGGAGTTTTTGGGGTTCTCTATGTATATTATCATATCATCTGCAAATAGTGATAGTTTGACTTCTTCTTTTCCTATTTGGATTCTTTGTATGTCTTTCTCTTGTCTTATTGCTCTGGCTACGACTTCCAGTATTATATTGAAAAGCAGTGGTGAGAGTGGACATCCTTGTCTTGTTCCAGATCTTAATGGAAATGCTTTCAGCTTTTCACCATTGAGAATGATACTGGCTGTTGGCTTGTCGTATACGGCCTTTATGATGTTGAGGTATGTTCCTTGTATTCCAAGAATTTCAAGGGCTTTTATTATGAATGGGTGTTGCACTTTGTCGAAAGCTTTCTCAGCATCTATTGATATTATCATATGGTTTTTATATTTCTTTTTGTTGATGTGTTGGATAACGTTGATTGATTTTCGGATGTTGAACCATCCTTGTGTCCCTGGAATGAATCCTACTTGGTCGTGGTGAATTACCTTATGGATACACTGTTGGATTCTGATAGCTAAAATTTTATTGAGGATTTTTGCATCAGTGCTCATTAGGGAGATTGGCCTATAGTTTTCTTTTTTTGTGTTGTCCTTGTTCGGTTTTGGTATTAGTGTAATGTTGGCTTCATAGAACGTGTTAGGTATTATACCTTCCTTCTCAATTTTTTGGAAGAGTTTGTGAAGGATAGACACCAATTCGTCTCTGAATGTTTGGTAGAATTCATTTGTAAATCCATCAGGTCCTGGGCTTTTGTTTTTGGGGAGGTTTTTTATTACCATTTCAATTTTGCTAATTGTAATTGGTCTGTTTAGGTGTTCTATTTCTTCTTTATCTAGCTTTGGGTGATTGTAGAGTTGTAGGAATTTGTCCATCTCCTCTAGATTGTTGAACTTGTTTCCATATAACTGTTCATTGTAGTTATTAATTATTCTTTTGATTTCTGCTGTGTCCGTTGTGATTTCTCCTCTTTCATTTATTATCCTATTTATTTGTGCTTTCTCCCTTTTTGCCCTTGTGAGCCTGGCTAGGGGTTCATCTATTTTATTTATTTTTTTGAAGAACCAGCTCTTGGTTTCATTGATCTTTTGGATTGTTTTTTTAGTTTCGACTTCATTTATTTCTGCTTTGGTTTTTATTATTTCTTTTCTTCTACTGGTTTTGGGGTTTTTTTGTTGTTCTTTTTCTAGATCTTTGAGCTTCGAGATTAGGTTGTTTCTTTGAGTTCTTTCTTGTTTCTTGATGTGAGCATCTATTGCTATATATTTTCCTCTTATCACTGCTTTTGCTGCATCCCATACATTTAGGAAATTGGTGTCCTCCTTGTCATTCAATTCAAAGAATTTTTTAATTTCTTCTTTTATCTCCTCGTTAGTCCAGTGGACTTCCAGTAGTGTGGGTTTCAATCTCCACGAGGTAGGAGAGTACCTTGCCTTCTTTTTATGGTTTATTTCTAGTTTGATGCCTTCATGGTCAGAAAAGATGGTTGGTATGATTTCAATCTTGGTGTATCTGTTGATGTTTGTCTTGTGCCCCAGTATATGATCGATCCTAAAGAATGATCCGTGTGCACTTGAGAAAAATGTATACTCAGATTTTTTTGGGTTTAGTGTTCTATATATATCTGTTAAGCCCAAGCACTCTAGATCCTTATTTAGAGCTTTAGTGTCTTTACTTATTTGTTGTCTTGTTGATCTATCCATTGTTGATAGTGGTGTGTTGAAGTCTCCACTATGTATGTGTTTTCTCTGATGTCTGTTTTCAGAGATGCCAATAGTTGTCTGATATATTTTGGTGCTCCTTCGTTTGGTGAATATATGTTAATGAGTGTTATTTCTTCTTGAAGTATTGTCCCCTTGATCATAATGTAATGACCACTGGGATCTCTTTTTATCTTTTTAAGTTTGAAATCTGTTTTATCTGATGTGAGTATAGCTGTTCCTGCCTTCTTTTTTGGTCCATTTGCTTGTAGAATTGTTTTCCATCCTTTAACTTTGAGTCTATTTTAGCTAAATGTGTTTCCTGGAGACAGCAAAATGTTGGGTTTTGTTTCTTAATCCAGCCTTCAACTCTGTGTCTTTTTATTGAAGAGTTTAGTCCATTTACATTTAGAGTTAGTATTGATATGTTAGCATCTGTATTTGCCATTGTGTTTGTCTTTCCTTTGATTTTATTTATTTATTCTTTTAATAACTTTCTTTGGCCTTCTTTTGTTGTTATTTGTCCCTCTGAGGTTCTGGCTTTAGGACTTCTTGTAGTATTTTTTGGAGTGGGGGTTTAGTCGTAATGAAATTCCAGAGTTTCTGTTTGTCTGGGAAGGTCCTTATTCTTTCTTCAAAGAGGAAGGAGAGCTTTGCGGGATAGAGTACTCTTGGTTGGCATCTGTTTTCTTGGAGTCTGTTGACTATGTCCCTCCACTCTCTCCTTGCCCGTAGTGTTTCTTCAGAGAAGTCTGATGTCAGTCTGATTGGTTTCCCTTTGAATGTTATCTGTTTCTTCCCTCTTGTTAGTTTCATTATTTTTTCCTTGTCTTGGATTCTTGGGAGCTTTACTATTATGTGTCTTGCTGTATTTTTCCTTTCGTCATGGAAGTTTGGTGTTCTTCTTTCTTCTTGTATATCAATTTTCAGCTCCTTCTTTGCGTTTGGGAAGTTCTCTTCAATTATCTCTTTGAATATTTTCTCTGTTCCTACATCTCTCTCCTCTCCTTCTGGGATTCCTATAACTCTTATATTTCCTTTCCTCATGGAGACAGATAGTACCCGAAGTCTTTCTTCGGTCTTTTTCCTTCGTACTTCTCCTTCCTTTTCTGTTTTAGTTCTTTTTATTTCTGTGTCTTCAAGGGTACTTATTCGTTCTTCCATTTCATCTATTCTGCTTTCATTGCTTTTCCCAGAGTTCTTTAGCGTTTCCATTAATTCTTTGATCTCCTGCATTTCTTTTACTTCCCTCTTTAGGGACTCAATTTCATTCTTCTGGTCATTATTTTCCCCTTATCATTGTTTTCCTTTATGACTTCTGTCAGTTTTTTAATCACAGCAATTTTAAATTCTCTATCTGGAAGGCTCAGAAGGTCTTCCAAGTTACTGTCATTGCAATCTGGTAGATGGTTTTCTTTTTGCGGTGTGCTTTTTTGCTGAGGAGTTGCTGGGTTGCATGTGGTTTTTCTACTCCCTACTGCCTGTTTTCTAATTTGCCGTATTCCTTGTGACACTGTGTTGCTGGTACTGGCCGGCATCTTGGGCGACCTTCCCAGCTCACCACTGGCTCCTCTGGGGAACTTCTGCTGGGTTCACAAGTCTCCAGCAAAGAAAGGTCCCTGCTGCAAAATGGCGATGCGGGAACATGCTCCCCTGCACGCCCGGTCTGCCCCAGTGGTGGGTGCTGCTCCCCTCTGGGCTGGAACTGCAGGCTAGAAGGCGCCCGGCATGGGCAAGCCTCCCAGCTTACCTCTGTCTCCTCGGTGAACCTTCTGCTGGGTTCACACAGTCTCCAGCAAGAAAGGTCCCTGCTGCAAAATGGCGATGCCGGAACGTGCTCCCCTGCACACCCGGTCTGCCATGTGTCTCTTTTTCTAATGAAACAAACATTTTTCTTTTTTTTAAGATTTATTTATTCATACATACAAGAACAGGGATACAGGTCAGACACGCGGGAGGGTGAGAGGATTCACCAGAGAGAGTGAGGAGCAGAACAGGCAGATGAACTGAAATACACTGCTGAGGGGAGCAGCGGGTGAGACAGGAGAGGTGTCTGGTCAGCCAGGATCAAACCAGCGCTGCAGAGGCTGCACACAGCTTCACAGCAGGGCGCTCAACCGCCTGTGGCCACCAGGGGAGGCCCTGAAACAAACGCTTTTAAAGAACCATTTAGGTAACTAAATATTTGTTTCACACTATCTAATAGTGTGACACTCTACTTTGTCTTCCAGAACTGTAGGTTGTCTTCAGTGTGCCTTATCATCCTTTGTATATGTGAATTTTTAGTTTTGAGTTACTGATTAATAATGAATTTTTATAACATAACTTGGTCAGTTGGAATAAAGAATCATCACTGAGACCATAAAATATGAAATTATCATATGAAATGTATCAAAAAAAGTGTAAAATATTAATATCAGGAAAAATGTTGGGATAGAATCTCATACAGTATTTGCTGATCTCTGCTTAAGGTTTCCATTTTCATAGGTTCCCTCATTCTCATAGGATCCCCAGGAAGCACAGGGAAAATGAATTTCTGCTTCTCTAAGCAAAGTCTGCCTCAAATAGCTACAACAGTCATTCTCCTCCCTTCAATAAAAACTCTACAAGTAATTGATATCCCCCAAACCTCCTTTGTTTCCAAAGATTCAATAACTTGGAAAATATATGATATGTCTTTGCTGAAGAATAAAGTCTTCATACAAGAGAATGGTTGATTTGAAAGAAGACTTATTACAGTGTTTGGATTGAGTTCAAGAGATAAAAGTTGTGAGCAAATAGCTAAAGGCAAGGAAGTATCTGTGGAAGTAAAGTAACATCAATTTCAAAGAAAACAGAGACATTTAGATTTAGAAGGAAACTTCAAAACTCTCATTCATTAACTGAGGAACTAAAGAGACATAACCAAGGTCACAGATGCCTTATGTATAACAGTATGGGGCAACAGTGAAGAATCTGTGATTTACAGTTCTTTGGACATTTCTACAACAAGGGAAGCATTTCACTACATGCTGAAAGCATGTTGAGAAAGCAGAATAAGACAGTGACAGTCATGTTCCCCTTCCAAATCTAAACCTACCTGGATGCGTTGTTCTGGCTGTGTGGAGAACATGGATTGAATGTACATATATACTAAATGCAATGCATGGAATATATGAGGCAAGGAACTCTGTGTAGAAAATAAGGAAGATCTGATCATAAGAGTAGGAATGCCAAACCACCTCATCCAGCATTTCTACATGGATTACTTTTGGGTTTCTTACCAATTACATGAGCAGATCTCAGGAGATTGTTAAACTAAGTATAATTAGGTGAATTCTGAACCCACTTCACTTTGTAGTGGGCTTGTAACAAGTACAGACCTGGTCCTCCAGTTTGCACAACCAACCCCTGGAGCAGGCGTACAATGAGATACTTGGTGGGCAGCATTCCTCTTAATATGTCCTGGTTGTAGCAAAGTCAGACTTCTATGTGACTGTCATCTGTCCTAACCTCAGTCATAGATTTCAATAAAACCCTACTGTCATAAATAAAAAACATCATCTTTGATTTTTTCACATTGAGTTAGGAATAATTTCCCTCTTGGAGTGGTTCTCTCATTTGAACTAGGACTCTTTGCTATTTTTTAAAGGACAGTTGCATCTGCACTTGTGGAATAAGTGATGAGGAAGACCCATGCCACTTGGAATCCCAAAATATGTTGCATCATGCTCCACATCATGCTTGGTGAGCACACCAGAGGCAGACGAGTCGGGACAACTGCAGTCATGTGTTGTCAAAGTATTCGCCGCAGGCTTTGGCTTGACGTGCTTTGAAACATTTCCCAGCTTTGGGGAGGTATTACTGTATTTTCTAAGTATAATGGATCTATTTTTCCATGCTGCCAAAGTGTGGTAAATGAGAAAAACAACATGGAAAGTTGCTTGTGCCTACAGGATTCTTGTTCCTGTGTTGTTTAGTGATTTATACACACAAGTTAGGGCCTGGGCTCAATCAGGAGAGTAATTACCACTAACACATCACATGACTGAGCTACTGATGTTTATATAACATGGAACTTGTTGGCATTCATAGAAAGTTGAGATAGGACAAAGTAGTTGTTGAGTGTGTTCTCAGAAATATTGTCACCAGTCTATATAATAAGAATATTTCTCCCTTAGATTTGTTGCAAGTGTTGCATTGATAACGCAGTAATTGCTCTTTACTGGACAGATTGAGTGCTCTAAAAATGTTACTTAAAATTATCATTACTTGATGCCAATACATTGTATCAAAAGTAGAAACAAGACTAATTCAGACTTTGTTCCTGTTAAAATAATTGTAATCATCTGCTTAATAGAGACTTTTAATCTGGATTAACACAGATTTATCCCTAAATTGTCTTCCCTAAAGAACTCAGTTCACATGTGGTATCTAGCACAATGCATGTAGTTTTGGTATGATAAATGTTTGTAAAAATAAGTGAATAAAAAATGAATAGGTAAGTGCATTGTTATTCATCACACATTATATGATTTATTCTTTCAAACCCTATGCAAGCATGGCATAGGAATTTATCTCTAGCCTCCACTTGCTTGATTACATATGTGACCTGGTCGAAGATCTGAAAACACATCAATGAATATACTTATTTTTTGACCCTCATTTATCTGAATATGTTCATCCCTAGTATAATGACATTATCATATTAATATCTTATTACTGTAGAGGACCTCACAATTTTCAAAGCACCTACACATAAAATATTTCACTTAGACTTCATGGAGAAAGGAAAAATGTTCAAGCAAATTTAACTTGCCTAACGTGATACAATTAGTAAATGAAAGAGAGGAATGTCTGCATATGACTGGTGCTCAATGTATATTTCACAAGTGAATGAGTGAATGAAGTTATACATATTCTGAGTCTACTGCTTTTTCTACTACACCAAAACAAAAGAATAAAGAACTGTATCTTAATGCTTGTAGTTAGTCCAAGTTTTTCTACCCTTTTCTGTATGTGTATGACAAAACTACTTGCCATGCTTGAGAAGCATGTTAATCTGTATTGAAATAATTATTTCTACCTACTAGGTATTAGGCATTGTCAATATAGTTGTGAGAGAAAAATAACCTTCTCAATGAGTTCATATTCTGTCTCAGGGTTAGTGAGCACAGACAAGAAACACTACACAGAAAAATAAATGATTTTACTGAAAAGATAAAATGAAACAATATGATAGATAGAGACTAGAAAATAGGACATGGAGGTGGGGAGGTTAATGTCTTTGCAGGCCTCACTGGGGAGACTTTTCTGTAGAGGTATTTGGAGAGAAGGTGGTTGTGAAGATATTGAGAGAGCTTTATTTTTCTTTCAATAGATCTTGCTTGGAAGTGTCTTTAACATACTTTATTTAACTCCACCTCTATTTTTTCAAAATTATTAATTATAAACAATCTATCAATTAATAAAATCTTCATATCTTTTTGCTATTGCATATAAGTATTTGATATTAATCTTTAAAAATGGTTGCTAATTCTCAGTACTTTCAAAGTTACTTATATTTTACAGCGAGATGTCCTGTGCTACTATATTTAAATCTTTCTTCCAATATGTTGATCCAATTGAGCCGAGTCAAATTTTAGAAACTGAAATTTTCCTTTTATTCTTTTAAGAAATTCTATTTGCATCAAAACAGTCTGATGGAAATATTTGTACCTAATGATTTAAGAAAGCCGTAGCAAGACAGAAAGACAAGAAATAAATGAATGTGCACTTTCCCCACAACTTTTGACACCAGTTATTGGTTTTTCCACAAGAAATGTTGGAAAGGAATTTCATGATTCAAGCAAAATACAACCAGAGACCTGGAATCTCTCATCATAACAAGACTAGTTATATAGTAAGTCTGAAATAGAAGCACAAGGAGGGTCTTGCAAAGAGGCCTGTAACACTGTTAAGTATTGGAGATTACTGCAAGGAAACTGTATAAAACAAAACAAACTTCAGCACGATATCAGGACCTTCTGCTCACCAGCTGTTTCCTGTGAGAGATAGTGATGTCAGGTTGGGGACAGAATCCATGAACCAATGTCTATGAATTTCAGGCAGAAGAACAGCCTGCAAGCAAGGGAGCCCAGACTTTGCCCTGTGAGTCTATGGAGAACAAAGAATGGAATTTGCAATTTTCAAATACCATGCACTATAATACCCAAATAGTAAAACAAAGATTTGAACCACAAATCTTTCTATATTCAGAAGTATACAAAGTAAATAAATGAATATAGAAAATATACAACAAAGGATAATAAGAAAGTGATAAACATATGGCAGGGAAGTTTTGAAGATACAGGCATTTATTCCTATGTAACTTAAAAATTTTTAGATACCAGACTGACACTTCTCAAAGATATTTAATACAATTTAAATTCAACATATATTGAGTACTTATTATGTGCCAGACATTAGATCTAGATCCAATTTATCAGTATTTTAAAAATAAGCCTAATACTGAGTATGCAGTGTATTACTATAAATATAATGCTTTCTGGATAAAGAATAGAATGAATGAATGCATGACTCACTCAAGAACCTGATTCACCTCCTTTAAAGCCCAGGTTTTAAAGTATGTTATTTTCCTTATCCCCAAATGTTTCTCACTTGGTTCTTTATCAGTAGCAATCTTGTCTGATGACATTTATCAACTTTGAAACTCATCCAAAATGTAAACGTAGTTTGAAAAAAAAAAAATAGTATAGCCCATGTTAGTGGGCAGGTGTTATGGAGAAGGTCTAAGAGAATGAATAAAGACCTGAATGACTGAGCTGAATAACTGAACAGTACCTCTGTCAGTGATATAGATAAAAAGTTCATACACAAAACATTATTTTGAACTACTGGGTAGCCTTTCATTCTTCATTTCCTTCCACCCTAAGAATCTATTTGTTTGCAGAGCAAAGAAAACGCATCTTTGAGCTCAGAGGTGATTCAAAAGAGAAAGTTAAGAGTATGGTTTTGGGGGCCTCCCTGGTGGCGCAAGGGGTTAAAATGCAACCTATGAAGCTATCCACAGCCACTGCAGCACAAGTTCGATCCCCAGACAGGGAGCTACCCATATGGCGCAGCAGACCTCTCCTGACTCACCCGCTGCTCCCCTCAGCAGTGTATTTCAGTAGATCTGCCTGTTCTGTTCCCCACTTTGTCTCTGGTGAATCCTCTCACCCCCCACAACTCTGGTCTGTACCCCAATTCTTGTATGTATAAATAAGTAAATCTTTTTTTAAAAAAAAAAAAAGTACTATTTTGACATCCATTTTTGGGTGTCAGATGGCATCCATTTTGGATTAGCCTGAATATACATTTGGACATTAGGAGCTAGAGTGATGTCAGTGTAAGTTATGGTGAAAATTAAAGGATAAAGGCATAGATAAAACTTTTTCTTAATCACTTCATTTTATCACTAGAACATCTATGGATGCACAGGTGTTTCCCTGCCATTCTTTCTTTTATTTCCTCACAGTAAGTTCCAAAGGGGAGCAGCACTAGATGTTGATGGGTCATCAGTTATTTTCAGTTGGCAATTCTCACTTCCCCTTTTGAAACCTGAAATGCATTATGAAGAGGCCATTTACAAACTGAAAGGAAACCTGGCCTCCTTAAAACTGGGAGGAAAGTTCATCTATAATTTGTGGTGGAATGTTCTGATATTTTAATTTTATGATTACGAAACTAAATTTAGTTATCCAGTTAATAATGTCTAGGATCTTAAGCCAATGGAATTGATACTGAATTCTCAGAAAAATAAATGAAATGTAATGAGCTATTTTAAGGAAGGTAAACCTTACACCATAAAAGACAGCTGTTTTTCAAATATCAATTGGATTTTTAATATCACCTATTAGAATTTTGTTTTCTTCCTTTTTTGGAGACGTTTAAAGTCAAATATAGTAACAAAAATCTACAGTTTGGCTCTCTTCCCTCCGGGCATTCTTATATTCAATTCCCACTATTTTTAGCTTTATGTGGCTGTTCCAACAACATACCTTTTCTCAGAAAGCAATATTTTCCTCAACCTAAAGAGAAAACTTAGGGAAAGATCAGAAAATGGCATCTCCCTAAAAATGTTTTTGGCTTGCTTTGTTTCAGGTCTTAAAAAAACAACGGGAAGAAGCGGAGCAACATGGCGGCGAGGAGACGCTGCGAGTAAGATCTCCCATTAAAAAAAGTTAATAGGGAGGAAAAGCGGCAGGTCCCAGTGAGAACTGGGACGCGGAAGATAAACGGACGACTCCAGCAAACTGCCCAAAGAAGAAAGTTGCCATAAAAGAGGACGAGAAGGGAGGGAAGCGCAGAACCCTGCTCCCCTCCCCCGCCCACAGAGGCGGCACTCTCCGACCGGCAGAGAGGAGGAAAACAACAAACCAAAACGCCCAACAAGAAAAACGGACGCAGCAAGTGGGACTGTGAGTGGAAAGGAACTATTTCAGCCACCACACCCCGTGAACGGGAGCTGAGGCGAACCCTGCAGGATCCGCCGTGGAGGTGAGCTCCAGGCGCCATTAAAGAGAGCCCCGCCCCCCAGGAGGAGACCAGCACCAGCACACAGCCCCGGCCGCCCGTAAAGGCTGCTTGAAACTGACAGATGACTCCTGGAAGAACCAGAGGGGAACAGAGAAGCCCACCCAAGATGCCGGCCAGTCCCAACAACACAGTGTCCCAACGCATACGGCAAATTAGAAAACAGACAGTAGGGAGGAGAAGAACCACACGCAACCTAGCAACTCTCCAGAGAAAAAGCACACCACAAAAAGAAAGCCAGCCCCCAGATTGCAACGACAATAACTTGGAAGAATTTCTGAGCCTTCCGGAAAGAGAATTTAAAATTGCCGTGATTAAAAAACTGACAGAAGTGATAAAGGAAAACAATGATAAGGGAAAAATAATCAACGATCAGAAGAATGCAATTGAGTCCCTAGAGAGGGAAAACAATGGTCAGAAGAAAGAAATTGAGTCCCTAAAGAGGGAAGTAAAAGAAATGCAGGAGATCAAAGAATTAATGGAAGAACTAAAGAATTCTGGGAAAAGCAATGAAAGCAGAATAGATGAAATGGAAGAACGAATAAGTAATCTTGAAGACACAGAAATAAAAAGAACCAAAACAGAAAAGGAAAGAGAAGTACGAAGGAAAAAGAACGAAGAAAGACTTCGGGAACTATCTGACTCCATGAGGAAAGGAAATATAAGAGTTATAGGAATACCAGAAGGAGAGGAGAGAGATGTAGGAACAGAGAAAATATTCAAAGAGATAATTGAAGAGAACTTCCCAAATGTGAAGAAGGAGCTGAAAATTGATATACAAGAAGCAAGAAGAACACCAAACTTCCACGACGAAAGGAAAAATACAGCAAGACACATAATAGTAAAGCTCCCAAGAATCCAGGACAAGGAAAAAATAATGAAGCTGGCAAGAGGGAAGAAACAGATAACATTCAAAGGAAAACCAATCAGGCTGACATCAGACTTCTCCGAAGAAACACTACGGGCAAGGAGAGAGTGGAGGGACATAGTCAACAGACTCCAAGAAAACAGATGCCAACCAAGAATACTCTATCCCGCAAAGCTCTCCTTCCTCTTTGAAGAAAGAATATGGACCTTCCCAGACAAACAGAAACTCCGGAATTTCATTGCAACTAAACCCCCACTCCAAAAAATACTACAAGGAGTCCTAAAGCCAGAACCTCAGAGGGACGAATAACAATGAAAGAAGGCCAAAAAAAAAAAAAAAGTTATTAACATATCAATATTAACTCTAAATGTAAATGGACTAAACTCTTCAATAAAAAGACACAGAGTTGCAGCCTGGATTAAGAAACAAAACCCAACCTTTTGCTGTCTCCAGGAAACACATTTAGCTACAAAAGATAAAAATAGGCTCAAAGTTAAAGGATGGAAAACAATCCTACAAGCAAATGGACCAAAAAAGAAAGCAGGAACAGCTATACTTATATCAGATAAAACAGATTTCAAACTCAAAAAGATAAAAAGAGACCCCAATGGTCACTACATTATGATCAAGGGGACAATACTTCAAGAAGAAATAACACTCATTAACATATACTCACCAAACGAAGGAGCACCAAAATATATCAGACAACTGTTGTCCTCTCTGAAAACAGACATCAGAGAAAACACATACGTAGTGGGAGACTTCAACACACCACTATCAACAATGGATAGATCAACAAGACAAAAAATAAGTAAAGAAACCAAAGCTCTAAATAAGGACCTAGAGCAATTGGGCTTAACAGACATCTATAGAACACTAAACCCCAAAAAAACGGAGTACACATTTTTCTCAAGCGCACACGGATCATTCTCCAGGATCGATCACATACTGGGGCACAAGACAAACATCAACAGATACACCAAGATTGAAATCATTATCAACCATCTTTTCTGACCATGAAGGCATCAAACTAGAAATAAACCATAAAAAGAAGGCAAGGAACTTTCCTACCTCATGGAGATTAAAAACCACACTACTGGAAGACCATTGGACTAATGAGGAGATCAAAGAAGAAATTAAAAAATTTTTTGAATTGAACGACAAGGAGGACACCAATATCCTAAATGTATGGGATGCAGCAAAAGCAGTAATAAGAGGAAAATATATAGCAATAGAAGCTCACATCAAGAAACAAGAAAGAACGCAAAGAAACAACCTAATCTCGAAGCTCAAAGATCTAGAAAAAGAACAACAAAAAAACCCCAAAACCAGTAGAAGAAAAGAAATAATAAAAACCAAAGCAGAAATAAATGAAATTGAAACTAAAAAAACAATCCAAAAGATCAATGAAACCAAGAGCTGGTTCTTTGAAAAAATCAATAAAATAGACAAACCCCTAGCCAGGCTCACAAAGGAAAAAAGGGAGAAAGCACAAATAAACAGGATCATCAATGAAAGAGGAGAAATCACAACGGACACAGCAGAAATCAAAAGAATAATCAGTAACTACTATGAACAGTTATATGGAAACAAGTTTAACAATCTAGAGGAGATGGACAAATTCCTACAACTCCACAATCACCCAAAGCTAGATAAAGAAGAAATAGAACACCTAAACAGACCAATTACAATTAGCAAAATTGAAATGGTAATAAAAAACCTCCCCAAAAACAAAAGCCCAGGACCTGATGGATTTACAAATGAATTCTACCAAACATTCAGAGACGAATTAGTGCCTATCCTTCACAAACTCTTCCAAAAAATTGAGAAGGAAGGGACAATACCAAACACGTTTTATGAAGCCAACATTACACTAATACCAAAACCGAACAAGGACAACACAAAAAAGGAAAACTACAGGCCAATCTCCCTAATGAACACTGATGCAAAAATCCTCAATAAAATTTTAGCTATCAGAATCCAACAATGTATCCATAAGATAATTCACCACGACCAAGTTGGATTCATTCCAGGGGCACAAGGATGGTTTAACATCCGAAAATCAATCAACGTTATCCAACACATCAACAAAAAGAAATATAAAAACCATATGATAATATCAATAGATGCTGAGAAAGCTTTCGACAAAGTGCAACACCCATTCATGATAAAAGCCCTTGAAATTCTTGGGATACAAGGAACATACCTCAACATCATAAAGGCCATCTATGACAAGCCAACAGCCAGTATCATTCTCAATGGTGAAAAGCTGAAAGCAATTCCATTAAGATCTGGAACAAGACAAGGATGTCCACTCTCACCATTGCTTTTCAATATAATACTGGAAGTCCTAGCCAGGGCAATAAGACAAGAGAAAGACATCCAAGGAATCCAAATAGGAAAAGAAGAAGTCAAACTATCACTATTTGCAGACGATATGATATTATACATAGAGAACCCCAAAAACTCCACAGAAAAGCTAATTCAACTCATCAATCAGTTCAGTAAAGTGGCAGGATACAAAATCAACACACAAAAGTCAGTAGCCTTCCTATACACAAACAATAAATCTGAAGAAGAAGAAATCAAAAAGACCATCCCTTTTGTAATTGAAACAAAAAAAATCAAATATTTGGGAATAAATCTAACAAAAGAGGTAAAGGACCTATACAAAGAAAACTATAAAACACTGTTAAAAGAAATAGAAGAAGACACAAAGAAATGGAGAGACATCCCCTGCTCATGGATTGGAAGAATAAACATTATTAAAATGGCCATCCTTCCAAAAGCAATATACAGATTCAATGCTATTCCAATCAAAATTTCAATGTCATTCTTCAAAGAAATAGAACAATTATTGATGAAATTCATATGGAATCACAAAAAACCCCGAATAGCCAAAGCTCTCCTGAAAAAAAAAGAAGGGAATGGAGGCATCACACTCCCAGACTTCAAACTATACTACAAAGCCATAATCATCAAAACTGCATGGTATTGGAACAAGAACAGACATACACACCAATGGAATCGAATAGAAAATCCAGAAATAAACCCACAGATTTATGGTCAACTAATCTTTGACAAAGGAGCAAAGAATATGCATTGGAGCAAAGAAAGTTTGTTCAATAAATGGTGCTGGGAAAACTGGGTCGCTACATGCAAAAGAATGAAGCTTGACCACCACCTCACACCATACACAAAAACCAACTCAAAATGGATTAAAGAACTAGACATAAGACCTGAAACCATAAAATATATAGAAGGAAATATAGGCAAAACACTACGTGATTTGCACATCAAAGACATCTTTACAGACACATCACCCAAAGCAGTGATAGTGAAGGCAAAGATAAACAGCTGGGACTACATCAAATTAAAGAGCTTTTGCACAGCAAAAGAGACAATAACAAAAACAAAGAGAAACCCCACCAACTGGGAGAACATTTTTGCACCCAACACTAATGATAAAGGACTGATCACAAAAATCTGCAAAGAGCTGATGAGACTCAACAACAACAAAGAAAATAATCCAGTCAAAAAATGGGCAGAAGAGCTTAAAAGAAACTTCTCTGAAGAGGAAATGCAAATGGCCAACAGGCATATGAAAAAATGTTCAACATCACTTGTCATCAGGGAAATGCAAATCAAAACTACCATGAGATACCATCTTACACCAGTGAGAATGGCACATATTAAAAAAACTAGCAACAACAAATGTTGGCGAGGGTGTGGAGAAAAAGGAACTCTTCTGCACTGTTGGTGGGAGTGCAAACTGGTCCAACCACTGTGGAAAGCTGTGTGGAGATTTCTGGACCTACTAAACATAGAGCTTCCATATGATCCAGCAATTCCACTCCTAGGTATTTACCCAAAGGACACAGAAACATCAATTCCAAAGAACACCTGCACCCCTATGTTTATAGCAGCACTGTTTACAATAGCTAAGCTTTGGAAACAGCCCAAATGCCCAAAAATAGATGACTGGATCAAGAAGATGTGGTACATATATACCATGGAATATTACTCAGCATTCAAAAAAGATAAACACATGCAATTTGCTGCAACATGGATGGCGCTGGAAGGGATCATGCTCAGCGAAATAAGCCAAAAAGAAAAAGAAAAATACCGGATGGTCTCACTCATAGCAGGAATCTAGAAAACTTAAATAAGGGACCAGGAAAATGAATAACTATAAGAAAGTGAAAATCAAAATCAACAAAAAACTATGAACCAGAGACACTTTTAGGGGGGCGGGGGCGGGAGGGGAGGGATTGGGGTCAGAATGGGGGGCTGCAATTGTATGGGGAATATAACAATAAAATTTATAAAAAAAAAAAAAAGAAAACCACGTAGAAGAGGGACACTGAGAACAGAGTGTTTTTCACACTGGCAAGGCTGTACGTTATTTTCAGAGCAATTGGGTCAGGTGAGTTCTGTCACCTCCCATCTATAAATATAGGAGGTGGTGGGGTCTCTCTCCTAGGGCACCATTTAAATTGCTGTTTGCTGTGCCAGCTTAAGCAGGACATACGGAACTTAAGCTTGGGACAGCAAGAAACTAGAGGACACCTACTTCCTCTTCCTTGAACCAAAATGTTGACACTTTCTTCACTGAATCTCGTGGTGTTTGAGAATTTGACTTAAAAACCGGCCCATAGTGTGTGAAAGTAATAATACTTAAATTCAAGTCTAGGATCTATGAGATATGTCTATAATTCATATAATTGATCCATTCACTCCTTTGTTTGAATTGTGATAAAATACACATAACATAAAATTTCCCATTTAAGAGTACAGTTTAGTGGTATTGAGTAATTCGTGTTGTTGTGCAAGCATCATCACCCATCTACAGAATTCTTTTTATCTTCAAAACCAAAATTCTATATCCATTAAACTGTAATTCTCCAACTCTTAAAAAAAAAAAATAAAAAAAATAAAAACCCATCTACTATGACATGAAAAAAAAAAAAAAAACAACGGGTGTCTTTTGATCTGTGTTCTCCTAGCACTTCGTTAGTAACTTCTAGAACTTACCTTCCTGAATTACAGTATTGCTTTGAAAAATTGTCTTAACCATTAGACCTTGAACTATTTGAAATCAAGAGTCTTTCTAGTCATCACTAAAATCCAAAATATTAGCCTGTGCCTGGCTGACACCCAATAAGCATTCAATAAATGTTTAAAATGAATCAATCAAGGCACTCTTCTAAGAACAGATACATTTTTAAAAAGAAAAAAGCTTCAACAACAACTTATTGATGTGACAGATGGAAGAAAGAAGAGAAGGAGGGGCGGAGGGAGGAATAGACAGATACCAAAATTAACTATATTATAACAGCAGTTCATATGGACTACTACTGTTTTACAGATCATTGTCCAGGATACATGGCACTTGGTACCTGAATTCCTTGTGACTTTCACATGGTTGGATTGCAACTTTTTCCATTCAATTCTCCCACTATGTGGTCTGCTAATCCTAAGCAGCCTGTTCAGCCACCATTTTTTGCTTCTTGCAGTTCTGCATTCCTATACAAGGTCCGAACTGCCCCATCAGTCAGTCATAGGGTCCTTTCAAATCAACCAAGAGCAGAAAGCTTGATCACTCTGGGAAGGCTATGAGGTATGACTGGGAACATGGGCCCAAGGACCAATGTATGACAAGGGACCCCAGAAGCTGATCAGTGGAAAGCTTTGCTATTGATAAGATTGAAACCATGGCTGGGGACCTACGGCTTGATCTCAATTGCAATACCAAGTCATCAAGCAGGTGAGAAGTGCCTGGAGGGCAGACTCACAACCCCTGATAATATAGATGACAGGGCACATTTTTCTGGTTTCACCCCTCCCTTTTCTCTTTGTCCTCCTTCCCCTCACGGCTGATGCTGTATGATAATTCCATCAATAACAAGGCCAGATCTTGCTCTTCAGGAGCATCCTGAGTCTTACAGCTTGTTCTACAACTTCTGTTTGTCAGTGGGGTGTCATCAACCCAACACCACTAGACTGTGAACACCCTGATTCCAAGGCTCATTATATTCCTGTGTATATCCCAGCAGTTGCACGGTACCTGACTGTAGGGGCAGGAAGACCACAGAGCAGGTTTTCTGATCCAGCAGACCAGGTAAAGGAGGAGTCAGAGTCCTCAGTGGCTTTTGCAGGTCTTTTACTTAGATTTACCAGGCATATGGCAGGCAGGGGTGCTGGGGGGCCAGGAGGCTGGCAGTCCTCCCAGCCCCCAGCAAATCCTGAGTCTGTCTGGGCTCTCTGGCGTTCTCTCTGCTTCTCTTCTTCTCTCAGCTTCTGTTCGTTCTTGGCTTCCCTCTCAGCTTCTGCTGGCATCCCCATGATGCCACCCTTATAAACTCAGTCTCTCAGCCCAGGTGTACCCACTTCAGGTGCCCGCCGTCGGGCATGCATTCAGGACCACAGGGTTCCCACATCTATCCTAATGGCAGGAGGGCAGAAAAGCCTGATACTTTTTCCTTACCCTACACTGACTCACATGGTAATGACAGCAGCTAGGGAGAGGGAGGAAATAGGGTAAGACACCTTCCATGTTTTTTTATCTTTAAAGATTTATTTTTATTTATGCATACAAGAACTGGGGTACAGGCCAGAGTTGCAGTGGGTGAAGGATTCACCAGAAACAGAGTGGGGAGCAGAAGAGGTGGATCAACTGAAATACACTGCTGAGGGGAGCAGCGGGCGAGACAGGAAAGGTCTGCTGTGCCATGTGGGTTGCTCCCTGGCCGGAGATCGAACTCATGCCACAGTGGCTGCCATAGCTTCATAGTACTGAGACTTAACCCCTTGCACCACCAGGGAGGCCCCACCTTCCATGATTTTTTAAGAAATCTCCACACACACATTGTTTATTGCCTGTCTACTCCGAGTTAACTTTCTAGCCGAAGGACATAGCTGGAGGAGTATGGGGAGCCAGTGGTATCTGAAGACCAGACTCAGCACCCTGGGGAGCAGGACCAGGGGTCCAGGAGAGCGATAAGGAGCTTCCTGGGCTGGTCATCACAATCTCCTGGCAGCAGTGAAGGCCTGCTTACTGCAGAACAGCTGCCTTTGTTCAACTCACTATAAAAAGCCAGCTGAAAATGACATGTTAAGGCAGTTTCTTTTTTTTTTTTAACTATTTACAGATATTTTACATCATTTTTTAAAATTATTTTTATTATTTTTTAATTTTATATATTTTTACATCATTTTTCTTTTTTGCACAATGCGGTTTCTTTAGGGTGTTAGCCCCCATCTTCCAGATTGCTGACTGTCTGATTAAAGAGCAACTTGAAGATTAAATTTCTGTCTCTGTCCACATTTGGTAGTGACAAGTGGCCTGAACTCTGGTCTTCTGGTTACAGGAAGGCTCTAGGAAAATTTGGAAAAGAAAGGAAGTGGGAAAGTTTTAAAAGAACAAAAAAGACAAAGGGTAAAATCCTAAGATTATGGTATAAAAATATTACAAAAGATTTTTTGCAGGGTTGGGGGTTGTCTAGGCCAAATACGGCATTCAGACATATGAGAGTTTCCAAGTTGACAGTGACTGAGCCAAAAGAGAATCTGATTCCTCCTGGCTTCCTTGTTACTCAGGTGCCACATGGGTATCTGACTAACGTCAAAATGGAAAGCTGGACTCCTCGCACAAAAATGTGCTGGCGAGCCATCCCGTGACCTTTAAGAATCAATCACTGCAAATGGGCTTTGGAACAAGAGGAAATGGTCTTCAGCTGCGCTGGTTCTCTTCTGCACACGCTGGCTGGTGAAGAGGCAGGCATATAATTACCAGGAAGCACAATTTTTGTTTTCAAACTGCCTGTCCAAACCTTCCAGTATTTTCCATAGTTTTACCACAAAAACTAACACTAACCTCAAGCTTAACAGAATGTGAAAACCCCTGTGTCTTGAGACAATTCCCCTCCCGGGCTGCTACTCAGCCTAGTGGCCTCTCCTTATCCGAATACCTAGTGTGATCTGCGTAAATGTTTTAACAGTCAGATACCAAGACCAAATATTGGTTTTTCTTCTTCCGTGTCCCTGCATTTTTCCTTTATCCAAGTGAACCTGGCAACTCCCAAAGGCAAGAGGTATTGCATAGGTCATATTTATTAGCTCAGTGTGGGTAAACACAGCTGATCACTAGCCACAGCATGCCTTCCACACTCAGCCCTTTTCTGCCGCTCTTCATGTACTGTCTGCATTCAGTATTGGGGAGCAGGGGTCTGCTTCTGCTTCAACCAACCGCAGATGGAAAATACATACTGTAAACTAGATTTTTTCTTGTCATTATTCCCGAAACAATCCAGTATAACAATTACTTACATAGCATTTTTATCGCATTAGGTGTTCCAGGTAATCTAGAGATGATTTAAAGTATATGTGGGCCTCCCTGATGGTGCAGGGGTTAAAGTCTCAGTGCTATCAAGCTATTGCCAGCCACTGCAGTTCCATCCCTGGCCAGGGAGCTAACCCACATGGTGCAGCAGACCTCTCCTGTCTCACCCACTGCTCCCCTCAGCAGCGTATTTCAGTAGATCCACCTGTTCTGCTCCTCACTCTGTCTCTGGTGAATCCTCTCACCTCCCCGCCCCTAGCACCTCTGGCCTGGACCTCAGTTCTTGTACATAAATAAATAAAGCTTTAAAAAATAAAGTATATGGGACAATGTGGGTAGGACATATGCAAATACTATGCCATTTCATGAAAGGAACTTGGATATCCATCTTTTTTTTTTTTTTTTTTTTTTTTTTTTTGGTATGGGGCAGGAGGAATGCATGCAGCTCCCAGACCTAACCCCTGTGATATGGATGGAAACCACCTGATGTCCAGCTGCCTACTCATGGCTCTTTTTAGAAGACTTTACAGAGAGGGAAGGAAGGACACAGAGCAGGTTTTCTGATCCAGCAGACTGCGTAAAAGAGGAGAGAGTCCTGGAGCCCTCAGTGGCTTTTCAGGTTTTTATTGGGATTTATCAGGCACACAGCAGGCAGGGGTGCTGGGGTGCCAGGAGGCTGGCAGGCCTCCCAGCACCCAGCAAGTCTTCACTCTATCTGGCCTCTCCAGCCTTCTCTGATCTCTCGGTTTCTGCTGGCATCCCCGTGACGCCGCCCTTAAAAGCCCAGACTTAGTCCAGGTGAATCCCATCTACCTATGCCCACACCCTACTCCAGGTGCCCGCCATCAGGCATGCATTCAGGACCACAGGGTTCCATCATCTATCCCAAAGGTGGGAGGGCAGAAAAGCCTGACACTTTTTCCTTACCCTACAGTCCACCCCCTCAGGGTTTTCTGCCATACAATCTACATATATCCAATTTTGTTTCTTTGCAAACAAACAATGCAGCCATGGCCCACAAAAGCAAATACATCACAATATCACAACATAACAAAATACAACAGAACAAAATAAGTCCAGGCAGGACACCAACCTAGTAGCAAAAGACAATTATTGGTACCAGAAGATCATCCACCACTTCTGCTGCTGAAGGCACTGCTCATGCAAGAGAGGGGAACCACTCACGGCATCTACTGTCACATACCAGGAGCCGTCAGTCTTCCTGACCTTTTCTAGCTGTGGTCTCAGCCACAAGCCACACACAGCATCCACCCCCAGGATGCACTCGCTCTGGGATTGGCGATTCTATACTGTTGGGGATCATTACCAACCCTCAGGGTTTCTGTCTGCAGTCGCTCCAACACTGGGCTTTCATAGCCACCAATGCAACACACAGACCCCTGCACTCAGGCCAATCCACTGCACAAGCACATGGGTTGCGGATCCACACTCCACATGTGGCCTCTCTTGGGTCCCCTCTACTGCTTGGGCTCCACCCCAAGCCATGTTCCCCACCCGTCCTCCAAGGACAGCTTCCTCAGCTCCTCACCCTCACTCGACAACAAGCAGGGCATCACCCACAGGTGATTTTACGAGACTCACTGGCTTTCCTCAGATTACTTAGTGCTTAACAGCCCCTCAGGGCTTCCCAAACTTAGCATCAGCACCAGCTTTTGCCTTCTCAATTGGCTTTTCTCCTCTGCCTAGCTGCCGGGCATACACAGTCTGCTTTTGGCCATCAAGGGCCACTGGCCACCCCCAGATTCCCATCTCCTGGAGTGTACAAACAACCCTTCCCCAGGGGCCCAAAACAACATTAACTTGCCAAAGTTCCTCTGCCTTCTGGTGGGATTGTCAGTGCAAGTTCATCAGTCCATTAGTCCAAGTCCATCAGGGGTTGTTGGCTGGTCCTCTCGGGCCCTCTCCTTCACGCGAGGTCTCGTCCAGTAGCTCTCAGACCTTGTCCATCTCCTGTGCCACCATGACGCCTCCAGTGTTGTCACGGGCTTTTGGTCTGCTACTCCTCAGTCCCTCCAGGTCTTCGGAGGGCTCCATACCCATCTGCATGGATCATCCTGCCAACTATACCAATTGTAGGGGAAGGAAGGACACAGAGCAGGTTTTCTGATCCAACAGACCGGGTAAAGGAGGAGAGAGTCCTGGAGCCCTCAGAGGCTTTTCAGGTTTTTATTAGGATTTATCAGGTACACAGCAGGCAGGGGTGCTGGGGTGCCAGGAGGCTGGCAGGCCTCCCAGCCCCCAGCAAGTCTTTACTCTATCTGGGCACTCCCGCATTCTCTGCTTCTCTCTCGGCTTCTGTTGGTGTCCCCGTGATGCTGCCCTTAAAAGCCCAGTCTTAGCCCAGGTGAATCCCATCTTCCTATGCCTACACCCTACTCCAGGTGCCCGCCATCAGGCATGCATTCAGGACCATAGGGTTCCGTCACCTATCCTGATGGTGGGAGGGCAGAAAAGCCTGACACTTTTTCCTTAGCCTACAGAGGGATATAGGATAGCAAATACAATAGTTGCCCAGACCTTTAAAAACAGAAATGCGGGGCCTCCCCTGGTGGCGCAGCGGCTGAGCTGCGTGGCTGCCCGCAACCTCTGCAGCGCCGATTCGTTCCCCAGCCGCTGGCGAGGGTCCCACAAAAAAAAAAAAAAAATAGAAATTTGGTTTTTAGAACAATGTCATACCTTTGGCATTTCTCAGAGTTTCTGCTCACAGCTTGGACATTTTTGGCTATTGAATAGTTAATGAATTTGACAGTTCCTGCTATTCTGAAGACTCAGACCCACTTGCACTCAGTGTATCAGCTTCCAAAAAGTGATACTTACCAAAAATTTGAATATAAGTAATTTCTTTTCTGAAAGATGGATATTTACTACAAATAAAGCAGTTCAAACAGTAATGAACTTAAGCTGCTCTCTAACCCGCCTTGGGTTATAACATTTTGTGTCCTAATGATGATGATAAGCAGCTGCCTCACTGAAGAAGTTTGCGTTATGTTCAGAAGTGAATCTAATAAGGAAGCTGAAAGAACACTGATACTATTTTTCAACTTTGAATAAATTGTGAATTATAATACATGTAACAGACACTATATCCAGCTGTGAGTAACATGTGTAGCTATAAATGCTTTTGAATAAAAATCATCCTATATCACCTTTGAAAAAACGTTACTCTCAATGTCTTTCTTTTCCATATATGGGAATGAATTTAAATCTCACTTCAACTTTGTCCACTCCTGCTCATATTTCTTCTGAGAAATTTGCTGTAAAAGCTTTGTCAGAACCTGGAGATGGGAACCCACCCTGGCCTGAGTGGTACACATTATGAACCAAATAAGCCAGCATGGGGGTACCCCAAGGCAAGGGGATGAGCTGGCACAGAGGAGTTTGTGTTATAACCCCACCCTAGCTCAAGTGCATTCCCCCCAAAACGTGGACCCTGTGGGCCTCCCTGGTAGTGCAACGGGTTAAGTGCCGCGCTGTGAAGCTGTCCGCAGCCTCTGCAGTACCGGTTCGATCCCCGCCGGCTGGCGAGAATCCCACATGGCACAGCAGACCTCTCCTGTTTTGCCCTCTGCTCCCCTCAGCAGTGTATTTCGTCAGTCTGCCTGTTCTGTTCTCCACTTTGTTTCTCGTGAATCCTCTCACCCCCACCCCCCGGCCCTCTGGTCTGTACCCCAGCTCTTGTATAAAAATAAATCAAGTAATGAAACTGCCCTAGCTCAAGTGGGGTCCCCTACCTAGTCAAGGGGACCCAAGTTGGCCCCAGTGGAGGTTCATTGTGCTATATGAACTCACTAAGGTTGACTGGAGTTCCCCTATTCTCCTCATCTACCTAAGCAGTAGGGAGTTTTCTTTTCGGGGTGTTGGTGACTGCTAGTCTCGCCATACAGCAGCTGACCTCACTCCCAGGCTCTAACACCACAAGAGCTGTCACTGATAAGGAAGCTACATCCTCCTGTAGAGTACAGATTAGATGGACCCTGCCAAGCTGGGAGCCGCAAACAGCTAGAGAAACCTATCTCCTGGGCTCGCTACAGAGTTGAGGAAGTGCATGCAGTCCCCTGATGTCTCAATGTCTTATCACATGGTCTCTGATCCATCACCATCACTCCAGGGCTTCTCATGGCAAATTTGAGAAGCATGGCCATGGCACCATTAGCTCCTGCTTTTCTACAGTTCTGTAAGAGAGAAAAAGGGTTTTGACCTGTCCGGTTGTATGAGCCAGAGAACTTTCCAGAATATTAATAGTACTGGACAAGCCCCTGGTCCTGGAACAGTTGGGGCCACCCCTGGAGGATTGTACAGCTGCAGAGGAGGCACATTCTGTTCAGCCAGAAAAAGTATGATGAGGGCTCCCCTCATCTCTGCTGCCACATTCCAGCCTGGACTGGAGAGGTGCCCCTGACACATTTCCTACTGGGAAATGTGCTAAAATTAACCCAAATTTCCTCAAGTCCTGGCTGGGGAGATATCACACAGTCAGCAGAGCTCATTTTCCTCCATTAGCACACTGTTTCCCTGGCTATCACTAGAGCAAGTTATCTTTGGCATTTTGGAGGATTTATAATTGTTGTGTCTCAAACTCAGAACTCTCTAGTAATGACCAAATAGTGGAAATTTCAGTGAACAGAGCTTTTTACTCTACCAAATCCAGACATGAGCTACAAATAGAAAGTCATTCTGTGGCTTTTCCTTCCACAAGCCTCATCTGGCATTTGTAGTCAGGTCCAAGAAATCCTAAAGCAGAAATGAAGCCTCCAGGTGCTGGAGCCTGTGTCTGTATCCACGGGGCCTCCATTCATCATGGCCTCTCTTGGATAATAATACATCCAGGGGGCAGGGGTGAGTTCAGGAGCCTGATTCTCTGAGACCAGTTCAGAGCAGTGCTCTCTAGATGCCTCCTGCAGTGTGGTCCGCAGGCGCCAAGCTGGCTCAGGTGAGGATTTTATGGTTCTGTGGTTCCCATACCCACTGAGAGACTGTCACTTCATCTCTCAGAGCCTGCCAGAGCCCAGGGAGATGGCCAAGGCCTTCCTCTCCCTGCCCTAGGCTGACTCTAAGACCCTCCACAAACGTCTGACTGGGGGTCTGCTCACACCTCATGCCAACCTTGGGCCTGAGGTAAATTGCACTCACCACTCAGTCCAGCCCGGGATCTTTGCCTGCCATTACCAAGCTCTCTCCTCTGTCCCACACAGACCTACCATCCTGCTTCCTGCTACCCAAATTCCCTGTGTGCTAGGATCCTCTCATCCAGGTCTCTAGTGTCTGCATCCCCTGAAATTGAGATTCTGTTTGCTAAAAACAGGAAGGCGACAGCACTGAAAGAAAAAAACTCCAGCAGTGCCACGTGACCAGATGAGGGAAAAGCAAGTCCTCACTGGTTTCCCCACCTTGTGTGGCTTTCTCCCCTGCTCTGAGGCTTGGTCTTTTCATTCTAAGAAGACTAATTTAACATTCTATTCAGAGCATTTAGTACCAGATTGGCACATGATGCTGCTCTATTATTTTTTATTACTGCAGTGGCGTTTATCAACACATCTCCTGAAGAAATGAAGCTCACCATCTACTACGTCAAAAAATGTTCAGAGTTTGATTATGCCTGGGAAATGCTATAAACCAAAGCTGACTCATGGTCACGTGGAGAACGGTAATGTTCAGAAGTAGCTCGTGCACACAGAATGTGAACAAAATCCTTAATGGCTCTATCCCATGTTCTCATGCATAAAATGGGGTCAATAATAATTCCTTCCTCCTGTTCCTTTTGAGTATTTCAGTGCCACATGTGGAGCATTTAACAACATACCTGGCTTATATAAAGTCAACCCAGTGAACAAGGAGCATTACTTACTACTTCTACAACTATTTAATGATGCCAAGAATTCTTTCTTTGAAAAACAACTTTTAAATGTTGTTCAGTGGGGGGTCAGGGGGAGAGGTGGTCTCCCTCATGGCCTAGAGTTAAGTCTCAGTACTGTCACCACTATGGCCAGACATCAATCCCTGGCCAGGGAGCAGTTCTTCTCTCTCACCCACTGCTCCCCTCAGTAGTGTATTTCAGTACATCCACCTGTTCTGCTCCTGACTCTGTCTCTGGTGAATCCTCTCACTCCCTGCACCTCTGGCCTACATCCTAGCTCTTCTACACAAAAATTAATAAATACTTAAAATAAAAAATAGAGAAATAGATAAATAAATAAATGTTGTTTAATCACATATTTCCTAAACGTATTTGACCACAGATCTGCTTTCTGATGACTGTGGCAAACACAAGCTAAAGAACTTGTGTTTTTCAATAAGAAACTCCTGGAGATGCTATATCTTAGCTAAAGGAACTTTTCAGGCTGTGAGAATAGTTCCTGAACTCTCCTTGTCATGGATGGCTCATGTGGAGAAGAAACACTATAGTAGGCACGGTATTGACAAAATTACGGGCTGCACGGTCCAGACCGAGCTTTCTAGAGAGAGTGGAGCCAGGTCTATTACTCAGACAGAAGTGAGTCTAAATCTGAAGCATTTTTTTTATAATTCTAACTAGGGGCAAAGCAGGTAAATTAGCTTATCTCCCTAAATTTCAATTTTCTCATTTGTAAAATAAATATGATTGTATCTGTTTCATAGGATTGTTGTCTCATATCATAGATGACATAAAATTGCACCTCAAGAAATGACATTTGAGTCTGGATGTCTGTATTCTTATTACCTTTGTTGTAGTATCCCAGATTCTCTGCCTACCTATTGTATGACCTTCAGTGCAATACCTTTATATGTCTGGAAATTCCTCACAGACTTTTGAAAGATAAATGAGAAAACGCCCATGAAGAGGGATACACCACCAAATTGCTCACTGATGTGTCCACCCTTCCCCTGCCTGACGACCCCTAAGCTGTGAGTCATATGCCATTTTCTGTCAGTTCTCATTTCTTATATTGAGACCTTTTTTTCACTGCAATCACAAAATGTAGATTGCAAACTCTTTTGCAATCATTTCCAAGTACCTAGAATGTGCTAAGCATCTAGGAGAGTGTGTGTGATTTGCATGTGAAAGGACTAGTAGAATGTCAGTCATTAAAGCAAACTAAAGTGAGAGGAATATTCAGCCCAGCTCTGTCTGGTACGCTTCAAATAGAGAGCTAAGGGATAGACCTTTTCTAGCTTTGTGTCCCAAAGTGGACAGGCTCCGCCTCTCCTGTGGAAAAGAACAAAAATAGCTATAGGCCTGCCTTCTTTTTCCTGAATTAAAATATTATTATATTAAATATGTACATTATGTAAATTGAAACCCAAAGTCCCTAAATTGAGGAAACAAAAGTCTAGGGTCATTCTGTTGGTATTTATTCTGCAGAATCCTATCTTCCCAGAATCAGTCTGCTAATTTCCAGGCCTTCAGTGGCTTCCAGAAAGCTGCAGAATGGTTAACCACAGCCCTTAGGGTATAAGTCAATGTTACTGACTTTGATCTGAATATTTCAAGCTAAGACAATTATATGTAAAAGGTAGCCTTGTATATCTAAATGTCTTGTGATCTCAAGTTTCTAACTTCTGTAACTATTCTGAAGCCAAGAATCGATCTCGTGATGGCTCGTTACTGGGCAACATGACTGGGCAACATGAACCCAGATAGCTGATAAAACATTAGTTCTGGAGGTGTGTCTGAGGCTGGCTAGGGAAGAGATGAGTATTTGAATTGGCGAACTGATTAAAACAAATAGTCCTAGGCATCATCTGATCTTTCTATTCCAGACCTGGATAGAACAAAAACACAGAAGAAAGGTGACTTCATTCTCTCCCCGGCCCCGAGCTAAGACCTTCATCTTCTCTTGGCCCTCCAGATTCACACAGGATTTATACCTTTGGACTCAGACTGAATTACACCATCAAATTTCCTGATTCTCCAGTCTTTTCAACCTTCATAGTGAGTCAATCCTATAATAAATTACCTATCTCTATCTATTATCTATCTATCTATCTATCTATCTATCTATCTATCTATCTATCTATCTATCTATCATCTCTATCCATCTATCTTCTCCTTTTGGTTCTGATGTTTTGGAGAGAACCTTGAAAATACAGACCTCATAGAATGACAGTATTTTACAGTTTCATAGTAAGTTAAAACTTCATTTAAACTCAACCTTAGAAAGTTGAGAAAATAGGAAACCTAGTCAGAAAAGCATCTTTCCTTTTGGGAAAAAGTTTAGTCTATGTTTAGACAAATCTACTTTCTGAACAACCAGACCTCATTTTTTAAAACTTGAAACACTGGGGCCTCCCCTGGTGGTGCAGGTGGTTGAGCACCCTGCTGTGAAGCTGCCCGAAGCCTCTGCAGTGCTGGTTTGATCACAGCCCGCCTGCAGGTGAGGGTCCCACATGGCATGGGAGATCTCTCCTGTCACGCCTGCTGCTCCCCTCAGCAGTGTATTTCGTCAGTCTGCCTGTTCTGTTCCCCGCTCTGTCTCTGGTGAATTCTCTCACCCTCCCGGGCATCTGGCCTGTACCCTGCTTCTTGTACAAATAAATAAATCTTTAAAAAAAATAAAAAAAAAACCAAAAACTTGAAACACTGTAGGTAGTTATTTACTCACAATTCACTGAAACCAATAATTTTTAATCCCAGGCATCTGCTAAATATGCAGGTTTCTGAGATAGAAAACTTAAATTTAGCAGCATTTCTTACAAATGGATATTGACAATAACTTGGTGTTTTTATTGTTTGTTTAAATGTTTTAATTTAAAGTGGCCAGGAAATAGTCGACCATGTGAATATTTTCAATAGATTCTACTAATGTACACTGGACAAGAGATTGAAGGAAACACTTTTTGCTCAATACTTTATAAAAAACATCCTTTAGGGCCTCCATTGGTGGCGCGGTGGTTGAGGCTGCCTGCAGCCTCTGCAGCGCCAGTTCGATCCCCAGCCACCGACGAGGGTCCCACAAAAAAAAAAAAAAATCCTTTAAACGTAAATTTTCTTGGGCCTCCCTGGTGATGCCAGGGGTTAAGTCTCAGCACTATGAAGCTATTGGCAGCCACTGCAGCAAGAGTGCCATGCCTGGCCAGGGAGGTGACCCACATGGCCCAGCAGACCTCTCCTGTCTCACCCACTGCTCCCCACAGCAGTGTATTTCATTCAATCTGCCTGTTCTGCAACCCACTCTGTCTCTGATGAATCCTATAGCCCCCATACCCCTACCCCTGCACCTGTGGCTTGCACCCCAGCTCTTATATGCATAAAGAAATAAATCTTTAAATTAATTAATTAATTAATTAATTAAGGTAAATTTTCTTGTCCTTACATATGGTAATAGAAAATATAAAATTTTTATTAGGATTGTATTCAAGATTTCTATGCTGATCCTCAAATGCCTGCTCACTCAACTTTTTGGCGATATTCAAATCCAATTTAAATTCTTATTTTGGATTCCTCTACGGAAATTTACCACTCTCTTTGCAATATAACAGTTCCACCACAAGAGGGCACTGTGCTCCCAATGCACTTCAAAACAGCTAAAATCCAAAAAGGTTCTTATTCCTGGCTTACCCCAGAAGATTCCTGATGTTTTAAAAGGAACATTTGCATGTCTGTATTGTATTTGGACGGAGATAAAGCAGAGAAGCCATTAGCACTCAATAGTTCCAAAAAAAATGGCTTTATATTTTTGTGGAAAAAACTCAAAAGAATAATATTTCATGACATGTAAAAACTATGTTAAATTTGAATGTTGGTGTGCATAATTAAAGTTTTATTGAGGCCTCCCTGGTGGCACAAGGGGTTAAGCACAGCACTGTGAAGCTATCCACAGCCTCTACAGCATTAGTTTGATCCCCAACCAGCCAGAGAGGCGCAGCAGACCTCTCCTGTCTCGCCCACTGCTCCCCTCAGCAGTGTATTTCAGTCAGTCTGCCTGTTCTGTTCCTCTCACCTGCCCCCCACATCTGACCTGTACCCCAGTTTTCTAGTATGCATAAATAAATAAATCTTTTAAAAACAAGTTTTACTGGGCCTCCCTGGTGGACAAAAAATAATAATAATAAAAAAAATAAAAGGAACATTTGCATGTCTGTATTGTATTTGGACGGAGATAAAGCAGAGAAGCCATTAGCACTCAATCGTTCCAAAAGCAAGAAAACAAACGTAATGAGAATTGTCAACCGTTTAAGTTATTTTTCATTCCTGCCACCAGGTAGCGCGTCTTCCTCACGAGCCTGCTTCTTTTTTCAAACTTCGGGTTGACAATCATCACTGTGATTTTGAAAAATATGTATTTATTATAAGTTGAAGCTTTATTAAGAAATTTTGTTAATTTTCAGTTTAATTTTTTAACTTATCTACTTACAAAAATTTGCTCTTTCTAGGGATTGTGTTTCTGTAAAGATCAAATACTAGAACGCTAAAATGGGGAGCTGTTTTTACTGCAGGTGAGAGGTTTTCACCAATCCCTGGGCAGAGGTTCATTTAATTTAGGTAGTGTTGATTTTATATTGTCTCTAGTTTCCAGTGTTAGGTTAAAAAACTCAATAAAACTGACGGAAGTCTTTTAAACAATAGCAATTCATCCATTAAAGCCATGAAAAAGATGAATTATTTTGCAAGGAATGTGATTTCATTCCTTGCAAAATAATTCATCTTAGCAATGCACAGTGAACCCCCACATGAGATTATTAAAAGTCTTGCTTGCAACCTGGTTTTCTCCTTAGATTTGGGTTTCAGTTTTCTTGTTCGCCAGTTTATTTCAAGTCTATAGTAATGTCTGGCTCAAGAGTGAATAATTGGTGGGCCTCCTCTGGTGGCGCAGCGGTTAAGCGCAGGGCTGCGAAGCTTCCCATTAGCCTCTGCAGCGCTGGTTCGAACCCCGATCACCAGCGAGGGTTCCACATGGCGCGCAGACCTCTCCTGCCGCGTCCTTCTGCCTGTTCTGTTCCCCGCTCTGGCTCTGGTGAATTCTCTCACCCTCCCGCGCTTCTGACTGTACCCAGTGCTTGTATGTATGTATAAATAAATAAATAAATAAATAAATAAATAAATAAATAAATAAATAAAAAAGAATGTAAGTTCCACAATGGCAAGAATTTAAAAAAAAAGTGAATAATTGGGGACAAATGAATTGCTTACATGCTTCATGCAGACTTCCTATAGGGGCTGGTCAACCACAGCTCACTTTAGTAAGGACAGATTGCAGGACGTATCTGTTGATCACCTAACAGGACTTTAAAAGAAAGAAAGAAAAGCCTCTCCCGCTAAGTAGCAATCACAGAGTGACAGAAGAAAACTGGACCAACATGCCACATTTGCTCACTTCCCCAAGGGTGCTGCCTTATTGGGCTCCTGGCTACTGGCATAAAATTGTCGTGATTTACTCCAAATCATGTGCTTTTGTAATTTTGAGTCTGTGGGTTTTTTAAATGGTAACATGAGGGGAAATGAACAAAGCAAGTGCAGCAAGTAGAAAACAACCAGATAGTAGATTTAAACACAACCATATCAGTTATCATAGTAAGATTAAATCATCTAAATATCTCAAATTAAAACACAAAAATTATCGGATTGGATAATAAGGATTAAATTGCCTGTGGGAGCAACACCATTCTTGTGCATTCACTACTCTGAGTGATGGGGTCTGACTTCAAATACCGGAAAATTAGTTTCACCTGTTTTGAAAAATCCTTACCAGGGAACTGGTGATACAGAGTTGCAGGGGGGTGGGGGGGAAATCCTCCTCTTTTCCTTATTTACAAAATGCATTCTCACCACTGAGATCCCATTTAAGTGCTTCAAGCTGTTATTAAAGAAATATATATATCTAAAAAAAGAACAAATGGATTTCATAATAACAAGATTGATTTATAATGATTAAGATGATTTAGTCAGAATTAAAAGAGGAAGTTAAGTTAAAAAGCAAAAATTAAATAATGAGAGTTAAGAGAACAGACATTTTAGGAAGCTGAGATACAAAATAAGACAAATTAGAAATTTTTTGAAACGGCTGAGTCATCATTGTAAAATGTTAAGAAATTTAAGGTCAATCCTACAGGTAAGCCCTCACAAAGAAAGTCTAATCTTCGAACAAATGAATTTAGAATTATTACAAATAAACATAACAGGGAAGGAAGAAGATAGAGCCTCATATGTGAGAGTCAGGAATTGTGGTTAGGGGAATCCAGCAAATCCCCTGCTCAGCGTTGGCGGGATTTAGTGTATGCAGTGCGCCCTCTAGTGGCAAATTTGGAGAATCACTTTCTTTGTCTTAAAATCTCTTAGATACCAGCCAGTCCTTTACATTTCGCTTGTTTTTCCTGATTTTCGGTCAACAGAATATCATTATGTTTGGTAGGATTACTTGGAAAAGCTTAATTTTCCAGTAATATCTTAAAAAAGAAAATTGATGAAATAATTCTTCATTATGATATAATTGCTGATTAGGACAAAAACATAATCAGAGGAAGAAAAAATCGTTTCCCTCTTACATCCTTCACTTAGTCTTCAATTGTTATTATTTTACCATATTTGAAATATCATTCTTTCTCTGTAAATCGAAAATATAAATAGAATTCTTTTCTGAATCATTTGAAGTAAATTGAACAGTAACTTGAAGACACCTGATAATAACAAATTTCTCAAGATGATATAATTATTAATACAAACCTCAAAAATTAATAAGTAGTTCTGCTTGCAAAAACATCGAAAGAAATAATGAGATGAGAAAGTTGTAATTATAAATATTTCATCACAACAATGGTTATCATATTGAAAGTCTGGAAATGGCCTATGTGTCTAAGTTTGTTCTTACGTTGTTATATGTTGTTTCCAAATGTTCTTCTGTTATCCCTTAGCATTGGCCCCTAAAAAAAAAATTCAAAGTTCTTCATATTTTGCTTCTGTTGACCGTGTTACTCTTATTGCTACTAAGACTACCTTGTCCTATATGAGAACCCATGAGAGTAAAAGATCGCTCAAGATGCTCTCCACCTGACATGGCCTCCCTGAATACTGGTTTTATCACCTGCCTCCTACTCTCCCTGCACTGTGGGTCAAGACAGTGCAAACACAGTACACGAGACTCCATTTACCCTCTGCCTCAGCTTTCCTTCCTGACAACATAGGAAATTGGTGAAACGACTTGATCCAAGGCAGCAATAAAAAATGCAGGGATGTTCAGGATGTGTGTTCCATGCAAGAGCAAACTGACTTAGCCTCTAACTAGAATCCTGCAAAATGTTCAACAACCTATGCAAATTTCAAATAAAAAATCAATTCCTTAAAACTACGTATGCCCACTAGAATTCCTAGAAGAAGACTGTCAACTGTATTCTTAGTAATACAAAAATGGATTGCCCTGGCTCCCAAAATACATGTTTCCAAAGCTGTGTATCATTTTCTAGAGAGTGTGCTACCTTCCTTACCAAGTTGAAAATAAATATAATGTTTCATGGTTTCCAAAGGAAATTATTTTGCCTTGACATCTCAGATTCAGAAGTTCCAAAGTAAAAATAAACATAAAATTTCAAATAGGGAATGTTTGGGACTATCCTATTTCTATACAAATATTTGGATGGAAAGTCATAGAATCTGATACAGAACTTGTGAAATAAAGGAAGTAAAGTTAACTATAAATTATACCTCATAAATATTACAAACATTTCATTAAATGGACAAATTCTGAGAATCAAGTAGGAAGCACTATGAAATTCAATCCTTACTTAAAAGAGTATAGTTTGTATTAAAGATATTGTGTGCCAGGGAAAAAGAAAGGACTTGAAAATGGAACAGAAAAAATACACCATTCTTAATTGAGTTGACAGCAAGCATCAGTACTGAATCACTTACTTTTTCCAAGGAGTATAAAAGATATCACACAAAATTTCAGTTTTGTTTAGTTTATTGATATGATCCAAACAGGTTGAGCTTAAGAAATGAGGAAAGGTCACAAAACAAGATATGGCTGAACTATATATACCCAACTGGTGACAATTTTATTATGGAAAGTCAGTTTAGGAACTAATAGAAAAATAAATCTACAGTAGCAACTATGACTCAAACTGAGCCAGTATGCAGCATATGTGACATCCAACAACCAGTGAGGTTCTGTGCACAAACCTTGCAACCACCTCTGCAGGCTCGTCTGTCTGACCTTTGACCTGGAAACCCAGAAAGGACCCCTTGCAGCATGGGCTCTGCAGCAAGGCACATGATCTCCTCAGCCTACAATCAGTTTTATTCGATTTTATGTTTCCCACCTCTTTTTCTTTTTCGTTTCCTTCTCTTGGAGAGTAACAGAGCTTACAAAGAAACCTGCCTGGTCAGGGGTGGAAAACAAACACTTTGAGATGAGTTGGGGGTTTGGGGAGAAACAACAGACTCAGATAAGCAAGAATAGAATAGACATCATCAAAAGCGCTGCAGTAAGGGGCCTGTGGATGCTTCACAGAAAAGTACAGAAGGGGAGAACATGGAGAGAAAGGGTGACACTCTGAAACACGTGGGAAATTGTACCCCAAAAAACTGTGAGAAGAAAACTGGAATGGAAAGTAATTTTCTTTACATTTTTAAGGTGAATGCATTTTTAGAAAGACATATAAACACCAAATTTATAAGTAAAATAGCAACAATGAGTATTTAAATAAAGTAGAATATGGAAGGAAATAATGAATTCTTTGACTTCCACTTGACTTTCCCCAATTTTTAAAAAGTGACATAAATCAGGCTACTTCTGTTTTATTGGCCATGGACAATATCAGACATTTCTGAGGGAAAGAGGAGAACCCAAGTGAGGTCTCTCACATAAACTGTGAGGAAGGGGGTGTTTGCAAGGAAGGTCTCCGCGCTCGCAATGCTCACGCTTCGAGACCAGAGAGTCTTTAACCTGCCATTAACTGACAGGTTTGGATCACAGAAACATCGTCACCCAACACCACAGGATCATGATCACAAGTAGACGCTGCCCAGCAAGCCGCTGAGTACCAGGAAGCCCACCAGCAGCTTGAGAGAGAAGCTTCTGTGCAGAGAAGAGGAAAGATTGGTTCCACACACCAATGGCTCTGCTTTGTAGGGTCTTTCTATGTCCGGAGGTGAGGCTGTCATCCCTTGAATCTGAAGATGGAAGAGCAGACAATGTCAATCAGCATTCAGGCTAAGGGCAAGATTTCAGCCAAGGCCAAGGTTGCTCAGCTGCTAGGCCTTCCCCAAGGACAAAGGGTGTGGCAGGGAGAGTCACCAAAGGAGGGAAAGGTCAGGGCAGCAGGAGCTTTTGGGATTCAGAGGGAGTTGGAGCAGAAGGCTACTCAAGCGCCTGCCGCCTGCGAAAAAAGAGATGCACAAAATAGACTTCAGTGCTTTCAGGAGCTCTGAGCTCACCCTACTTTGGCTTCAATCATATTCTAACTTTAGAATATATTTCCCTCTACAAAAAGAGTGGAATCAGTTTTCAGCTAAGCCAAAGTAATTACAAAACATATAAATCATGAGACACATCAAAAGCTCACCAGTAGATTTGAGGATATGTGTCTGTTCCTTAGATTTTCTGTTGTGGATTCAGGTGAAAGTAATATCTGGTTTCCCAGAAGACTAAGACAAAATAGAACTCACCGACCACTCTGCATTGTCCGTCTTGGAGCACCTCACGTTTACTTGCAGGCTAAGCACAAGGTTATTGAAGGAGACACCTTCCTTTTTAGTCCATTTAAATTTATTCATAGCATCCATGAAAGAAAGGTTTTTATACTGCTTGGGGCTTTTGATAATGAAAGGCCAGGTCCTGAATTTAAAATTAATAACCAGAATTAGTCGTATTAAGAGCAAAAGCATTATATACCCATTATTTTTCAATAATATAAAATAGGCCTTCTTTGTTTTTACACACATAGATTAACTAATGTAAAGTGCTGAATTTATTGGCAGCTTTTAGATAAAATACATACTAAGTAATCTTTTAAAAATGAAATTCCTTGTTTTAGTAGCAGATAAACATTACATTCAGACAAATAATTTTGGTTTAGGAAACTTCTCTAAGAGCCTCACAATTTCTCACTTCTTTGTTTTGACTCCAGTTAACAATATAACTGGTAAGTAGTCAGTTCTGAAACGCGTTCTGTTATAACTGAGAAATCTGTAGGTTCTTCAAAGTAACTGTAACAGGGATAGAAATTTCAACCCCATACCTTTGAAAAGACTGACCCCTGCTGGCTGTCCTGTTTTGGCTTGCCTACATGACCAAAAATCCAAAGGATTTAAAATTGTAGTGACGTTTTAAAAATTTTACTGAGAAAAAAGTAATGTGCAGATAATATCCTTTACTTTTATTTGTTACTCTAAAAATCATGTTAAATGTCCAAAAGAAAAATCACAGAATGACATAAACAACCAGAAAAGACACTCTTCAGGGGATGTCTTCATTAAATATAAGTTTTGTATTACTGGGCCTCCCTGGTGGCGCAGGTGGGTGGGACGCAATATATGAGGCTGTCCATAGCCACTGCAGCACAAGTTCAATCCCCAGCCAGGGAGATTTCCACATAGCACAGCAGACCTCTCCTGACTCGCCTGCTGCTCCCCTCAGCACTGTATTTCAGTCAATCTGCCTGTTCTGTTCCCCACTCTATCTCTGGTGAGTCCTCTAACCCCTCCATACCTCTGGCCTGTACCCCAGTTCTTGTATGCATAAATAAATAAATATTTTTTAAAAGGCTTGTATTACTGACACTTGAAAAAAGAAAAGTGTAAGAGTTAGCACATCACAAAAATTCACATTAATTCAAATAGCTTCCTGGAAATGATCATGGGAAACCGGGAGGTATTTGCCTCCTGTGACACCCCAAGAAAACCTTCCTGTGTTTTCCCAAATACCCACAAATTACCCTCCAGCTAAAGACTATACATTTCTAGTATCTGATCTTTAAAATTTCTTCATTTATTTATGCCATTACTCACCTCTCATATACTCAGACATATTGAATATTAACTGTTTCTTTAAGATTTATTTATGTATGCATATAAGAGCTAGGGTGTAGGCCAGAGGTGCAGGGCGGTGAGAGGATTCACCAGAGACAGATTGGGGAGCAGAACAGGCAGATCTACTGAAATGCACTGCTGAGGGGAGCAGCAGATGAGACAGGAGAGGTCTGCTGCACCATGTGGGTTGCTCCCTGGCCAGGGATCGAACTCATGCTGTAGTGGCTGCGGATAGCTTTGTAGGATGTGTCTTAACCCCTGTGCCACCAGGGAGCCCCATGTTAACTTTTAAATAGTGTTCTTTATAAATTTCTCAGAGTCGTAACGAGCAGTGTTTAATGTCTACACTATAATCATTTCCTTCATTCTAAATTTCCTTTATCCTTTATCCATTAAAGTCACTATATCGGGGGCCTCCCCGGTGGCGCAGCGGTTGAGCGCTGGGTTGCGAACCTGCCCGCAGCCTCTACGGCGCTGGTTCGATCCCCGGCTGCTCCCCGGCCACCAGAGGAGGGTCCCACATGGCGCGCAGACCTCTCCTGCCGCCCGCTGCTCCCCTCAGCAGTGTACTTCGGTCCTTCTGCCTGCTCTGCTCCCCGCTCTGGCTCTGGTGAATTCTCTCACCCTCCCGTGCTTCTGGCTGTACCCAGTGCATGTGTAAACAAAACAAACAAACAAAATAAATAAATAAATAAATAAACATGCCTCTATAAAAAAAAAAAAATTAAAAAAAAAAAGATTCTAAAGTCACTATATCTTTGTTAAAACTTAAATGCATTGCTTTGTACAGACCTTAAACACCATAAAGAGCAATCGGCATCCCACTGCATTAAACTTACTACCATTAAACATGACATGAAACTTACAGTAGTTAGATGAAAGAGATGAAAAGAAATCTAAATAGATCACTAAAGAAACCAAACCTCAAGGAAAGAGATAAAAAGGAGGGGGGAAGGAAACACCAAACTAGTCAGAGAACAATTAACAAAATGGCAACAAATATCATATGTTGCCACACAAAAATAAACCTCAATACATGCACGATGAAGAAGATGTGGTATGCATATATAATGAAATACTACTCAGGTGTATTATTTAAAAAGATCAAGTTTTACCATTTGCAACCTGGGTAGATCTTGAGGGGTTTTGTTAAGTGAAATAAGGCAGACTGAGAAAGGCAAAATATGGTATGATTATACTTATAAATGGAAGATAAAGAAATAAATGTACTGAATAAACAAAACAAAACAAACCCTTAGACTCTGATCACAAAATGGTGATGATTAGAGAGAAAGGCGAAGAAGAGATGGATAAAATGAGTAAAGTAGTCAACTTTATGGAGCTGGATGGAAAACAGACTTTCAGTGGTGATCTTAATGCAGCACACACAATTGTCAAAGCATAAAGCTGGACACTTAAAACTTAGAAAGGAAAAAAGAAACAAAACAAATGAACAAACAAAACAAAAACAAACTCTGAGATTATGAGAACAAAATGGCGGTCACCAGACGGGATGGCGGCTGGGAGGTGGGCAAGTTAGGTGAGGGGTGAGCTGAATGGTGGTGGATAAAAAGTAGACTTGGGAGGTGACCCATGATGTAGAATACAAAGATATAGAATTACAATGCTGCACACCTAAATCTCATAATCTTATAAACCCACGTTATGTCAATAATTTTTTTTAAATTAAACATGTTGTGAAGACTTGTAGAGACAAAATTTAGAATTAGTGCAAAACAAAAACTTGAATGGAGCCTATTTTGTTTACATACAATGACTTTTTAAATACACTAAAAGCTAACTTATGTTTTATTAAATAGAAAATAAAAATTTATAAATCAAGTACTGAAAATAAAATTTACTTTTCCAAAAGATATCTGTCTTAAAAAAAGAAAATCAATTTTCTAAGCAGGGACATTCAGAGGGGACAGCATCGGTCTGTAATCACCTAAAACACCACGAGATGGCAGCAGAATCTCTACTGAGGCGTGAGATGGACCAAATCCTCTGAATTTTCTGCAGGTTTGCTGGAAGGGGTGAATAGTGTGATATTCTTGTACATAGATAAAATCTTATTTTTTTTTTACATTTTAAAAGGACAGGATTATTACAAAATGGAGAAAGAAAAAGAGGTCTGTGCATAGCCACAGGCAGGCAGGAGAGCTGCCCATAAATAAATCATAAAAAACTTTATTGCTAAAATAAGTCAGTAAATAAGTATTTACTGAAATTCACAACATAAAGTGGAAGAGGTATAAAGACACTTACTAACTCACTAGAAATATGTTGGGAAACCATGTAAAGAAGGGAAACCTCGTGTTCATGGGTTGGATCCAGGGTAAGTGAGCTAGCGGGGCTCTCTGAGACAATATCTTTTGTCTCATTTTTATGGTCTTCTTTGCCTAACCACTAACTTTGTTTGGGCCCCTGCTCCACAATAACAACACATCAACAGATTTCCCACTTGTCATCTCTAAGCTCTCCAGACTGTCCTACGCCACACTTTCAGATTACAGCCTGGAGAAAGAGAAAGAAAAAACATAAAGAGGAGAAATTCTGGAAACATGAGTTTATGTAATAAGAGCATGAATTCAATTAAACAAGAGCTCAAGTACAAGACAATCAACAGAATCAGATGAAAAGAACATAGCAGACTAAAGAAAACAAATTTTAAACACATCACAGTAGACACACAAGAAGTGAGAAAAAGCAAGATGCAGAAGAGTACTTCTGAAAAACAAAAAAAGAAAATGTTTGAGGAAAATCTCTAAAAGATTGGAAAGAAGTTTATAGATGTAAGAAAATTCCCCCAAATTTAAAAAAAAAAACCAAAACATACACCAGAAATGAATATATGTGCTAAAGGAACACTGTATTTCAGGAAAATTTAATTCAAATGCTGGACATTGAAATATGTTCAATTTATCGAAGAACATCCTATTCATTGAAAGAGATCTCCCAAGGGGGAAAAAAGTATGACCCCAAAATGTTATATCTGGTCAACTGCTGTCCAAATATAAATGCAAAAATTCTCAAACAAAAGAACCAGGCCATGAAACACCTGGAAGCCCTTCTTGACTAAACAACTTGAGGATAAAATTCCAAAGAATCTAATTAAGGAGTTCAGAAATGTAATGACCTTGAGGGTAAAATAAGTCAGGTGGAGAAAGAAAAATACTGTGTCTCATATGTGAAAGATAAACAAATCAAAAAACAAAACAAAACAAAAACATACTTTTAGGCCATAAGAACAAAATTGTGGTTATCAGAAAGGAAAGGGATGAGGCAGTGGGGAAGGAGGGGGTAGATTTGTAAATTGGGTAAAAGGAGTCAACAGCATAGTAGGGATGAAAACTAGACTTTTGGTCTAGTTGCATGGTTAATGGAGTGTATACAGATTATAATGCTGTGCACCTGAAATCTATATAATGATATAAATAAATATTACTTCAATAAAACTTTTAAATAACAAAATTATCTTTTGATACTATTGAATATATTTAAATATAAAGTTTGTGTTAAATTTTATGAGACTCAGGTTTCACTGTCAAATGTTAAAGGCAGAAATCTTGAAAATAGAAAACTATAATATAAATTATCAGTATTTGGAAGTACAGAAGATTGAGGTAGTAGCAAATGTAAGAGTATGTATGCCCAGGGCCTCCCCTGGTGGCCCAGCGGTTGAGCGCTGGGCTGCCAGGCTGCCCGCAGTCTCTGCAGCGCCGGTTCATTCCCTGGCCACCGGCGAGGGTCCCACAAAAAAAAAAAAAGCGTATGAATGCCCATATATTTTATGATCTAAGATTAAAACATCATTTAAAAAAGTGAGAGCAATACCTAATTGTCTTTTGTGACCTCTTCTCTCAACATTTGATAGTCTCTTTATAAAGTACTACCTTGAAGTTAAAAAAACAGCAACATTTATCTAATGTTTAACAATTATTCAGTATTTACTTCTGACAAAACAAAATTAAAATTAATGTTTTTATTTAAAGCAGCGTACAAATTAGAATCTTTTTAACAATGTAATCATCTTTACATCAATTCCTACCCAGAAAAAGGTCTGTAATAGCATTCAATTAATGTTAGTATTGCTTCTATCTAACAGAATTTGAGTTGATTGCTTTTGTCTTCGTTTTAAAGCTTTTTTTCCTGCAATAACTAAACTTGTTATAATAAGCACATGAGGCTTTTACACACTATACATACATAACGTGATCTTTCTCAAAAAAAAAAATACATCTCTTGATATTTCTTTAGAAATATAACAAATAACAAGGGAATTTTGCATCACATAAATCTCAGTGTTGCTGTGTGGTGTAGCAGAGAATACAGAATTTATCTAAACTGTTACCCGATATTTGTGAGGTTTTTGCTTTTCCTTAAGCGATGTCACAGCTGTGGGAGGCAGAGAAAAATACTGCATCCCCAGAGCAGACAAACTCTGAGACAGGATGTAGTTGTCTCTATTTTCCTACCCACTCATTCTCTAAAACTAGGATTGCTACAGAATTCTTAAAATAAAATAGGACGCCTAACTAATCATGATATTAAAAACACAGAAAAGAAGACTTGGGGTCATATGATCTTCCTTTTTAGTAAATTGTACCCTGAAACCAAATTAGCAATAGTCTTTAAAGCAAAACAGTAAAAAGCATGCAAACTATTTCTTACTTTCTGATATTTTAGCCAGTACCTTTTGGTTTGGCCTGCAATAACATTTATGTCACTGTGATGATGAACTAGACTTGAAAGTCTAGTTTAAAGTCTAACCATGTATTTTACAACAGAGGCTCTTTTTCACTCATGTTTTCGAAGAATAAATAAATTTAACCATGTAGTTAAATGGTTTTATGTGGGCGATGACATCTCAAAACTGGCCTTGTTCTATAAAGCAAATTCTCCCTGTCTTTTCCATGTGATGGAAAACCCAACTTCAGTATTTCCTGGGAATGACCAGGACATTACCAGAGCCTGAGGACACAGGAGCTAAGCATTTTTAGAAGCTTAACTTAAGTTGATCACAAACGTCATTGGGTCATTGAATGTATTTCATTCAATATAATTTTTTTCATTCAATGTAAATTGAATTAAATTTACATAAACATATAGTTGTGAATGCCCATTTGTTTTCATCATTCTCTAACATTAACCCCTAAGTAGGAAAAGTTTCTAGTCAATATGTAAAAAATACTCTGAAGGCAAAAAAGGACAACCTAAGAACTAGGAAGGAGCAATATAATATTGATATTTTATAAACAAAACTATATTCTAGTGTGCCTTTTTTAATTTTTAATATGTAATTACTTATTTTAAATAAAAAAGCAGATTCTGTGTAGATGGAGGTATAAATATATATCTTAGAGACTAATATATAAATCCTAGCTGCTCCATTTATAATGTATTATGTGATGTTGGGCAGTTTCTTAATCTTTCAGTTTCTATTTCCTGTCTATCAAACTGGAGTCACAAGTCTCCCTCTACCTATTAGTTTTGTGCAAAAATAAATTAAATCATGTATTTGAAAATACTTTATAAGCTACAAACTAACTTATGCAAGCATTTTGATATTTGTATTTTAGTTCTGTTCTGGTGGTCACTGAGTTGGCTGGATAGGACCCAGATTGGCCTTCACCACTCTGTTGACAATGATCTCACACTTCCTTCACTCTATTATTTTCATAACACTTACTAACATATGAAACGTTTTCCAGAGAACATATCTATAAAGAGTAAGCTTAATATAAAAATATTCTTAGTTCATAATTTATAACCCTTACAATATTTAGGAACAATAAATAGGTCATTTTGTATTTTCCCTTGGTATCTGCATTTTACCACATCCTCAGTGCTTTTCTTTTTAACCCTCTCCTTGAATAGACTTCCTCAAAAAGCTACATGTCATTTCTTTAATTATAAATTAAACAAATTTCCATTTTCAAGAGGTCTAATCATTAGAAATTTTTTCCTTACATTAAAACAAAATCTACATTCCAGAGTTCTACCAGTCACCCTAATTCTTCTCTCTGGTTACTATGAATAGATATAAATCTTTTTTTCCTAGAGCAACCTTAACATATCTAAAATAGAATTTTCAATTTCTTTTTGTTTTTTAATACAAGAGCTGGGGTACAGACCAGAGGCGTGGGAGGGTGAGAGGATTCACCAGAGACCAAGCAGGGAGCAGAACAGGCAGATGACCGAAATGAACTGCTGAAGGGAGCAGCAGGCGCGACAGGAGAGGTCTGCCATGCCATGTGGGAATCTCCCTGGCCACCAGGGAATCGAACCCATGCTACAGAGGCTGCAGACAGCTTCACAGCACTGCACTCAACCCACTGCGCCACAGGGGAGGCCCAAATTTTCAATTTCTTCTTCAAATATGTTTCCCTAACACCGCTCATATAATATCACTTTCCTTACTCTTCCTTTTCCCTCACCATATCCCTGAGATGCAACCAACCAACACATCCTGTGAGTACTGCCTCCGGAAGGTAACCTGAAAGCAACCAATTCTCATCAACTCTATTTCTACCATTCTGGTGATAAGGAACCCTCACCTCTGAACTGGATAATCATAAGAGTCTCGTGGTTCATATTATTCTTCCTTTCTTACCTCCTAGAGTCCTTTCTCAACACAGAAGCCACTGATTTTGTGGGATTACACTGAGAAGTGGAAGCTGTGACTGAGAAGTGGGGTCATCATGCTCTTGACTTCCCAGTCTCCAGAATTTCAGAAATAAATGTCTGCTGTTTATAAGTCACCGAGTCTATTGTATTTTTGTTTAGGCATCCAGGATGGACTAAGACACCTCCCCAGATAGGCCTTCACCACCCTGTTGACAACAACCTCACACTTTCTTCACTCTATTATTTTCATAACAATTACTAACATATGAAATATTACATTTATATTATTTATTACTTCACCAGTCTAAAAGGTAATTTCAGGAAGGCAGGAATAATAGTGATTTTGTGTAATATTTTACTTTAAGTAGATTCTACGGAATATAACTGGGCAGAAAGAGTTAACAAAGCAGTCTGAGATTGCCCTGCTTGTAAGGCTGACCTTTGGCTGCCACGAGGGAACTTAATGAACAAACAACTTCCTATACTGATATAAAAATTTCTCTAAATGATAAGAATGGGGCCTCCCTGGTGGCACAGCAGTTGAGCGCTGGGTTGCGAAGCTGCCCGCAGCCTCTGCAGCGCCGGTTCGATCCCCGGCTCCTCCCCAGCCACCGGAGGAGGGTCCCACATGGCGCGCAGACCTCTCCTGCTGCCCACTGCTCTGCTCCCTGCTCTGGCTCTGGTGAATTCTCTCACCCTCCCGCACTTCTGACTGTACCCAGTGCTTGTATAAATAAACAAATAAATAAATAAATAAATAAATCTTTTAAAAAATAAATAAATGATAAGAATGACTCATGCGGCTTAGATTGTACAAAAAAGCGCAGTCACTCTGAACATCCGCTTATGTTTGGCAAAAACGACTTATGTGACCAGCTCCAGTAAAAACTGTGGGAATTGTCTCTAGTGATTTCCCCAGTTGATAACATTTCATGTTATCAATATGTTGATATGGTGTCACAATCTGATGCAGGTAGAATTAAGTGCATTCTGTGTGACTTCATTGAGAAAGATCTCTTGGAAGTTTGCAGCTGGTTTCCAAAACTTTGCCCTATATGCCTTTCTTTTGTTTACTTCTCTATGATAAATATTAGTCATGAATGCAACTATAGCTGAATCCTTTAGGTACTCCAAGCAAATCAATGAACCTGGGAGGGGGAAGTATAGTCTTAGAGATCCTGGACATAGTAACCAAGAAGCTCAATCAGTCTCCCCAGTTGAAAACATCCAAATAGAACAGTACAAAAATGAATTTCATAACTTGGTGATGAATCAACAGTGAAAATAAAACCCATCCTTCTCCAAAGTATATTATCCCTGCTAAGAATTCATTTTACAACTTACGTGACTGGCCTATAAATCTCCTTAACACCAATGAACTGAAGTTGTTCCATAATATCTGGAATACTGGCACATCGAGTAAGATTAATTCTTGGATAATAAAGAAGATATGAGAGACACATTTCATTTCTGGTGCTAAGTCCTCCCTGAAAAATGGAGATGATATTTTATTTAGAAAGACATGTTCTACAACTCTGACACTTATAATGTACAAACTACAATGAAATACATTCTTTCCAGTATTGAATATTAATAAATCTTAAAACTGAAAAGCATCCTAAATCGCAATTAAGTCTCTAAAAAGGTAGTGATACATTTGAAAATTAATAGAATTATTTTCATCTCTTTAAAAGTTGCCTTTCTTAAATAACCTAATTATCTCCTTTAAGTTCTGATTACATGATATAAACTTCTTACTACTGTGAATATTTCAGAGTATTGTGGGGATGTTTTGTTAACTTATCAGTGAGTTTGAGGGACTCTTTGCCTGACCGAACTAAATTTTCTATAATCTTGTCATCATGTGTATTAAACACCAGCAGCTGCAAACCACAGGGGAGGAAAAAATATAGAGATTTCATGCTTTGAATCTAGGTAATAAATTATCTACTAAAATTTTAAAAGATCAAAATCCTCAGAAGAATAGAATCTGGATTGCTACAACATATTATCTGCAATGTCCAATTTTCAACCAATAATTTTTAAGCATGAGAAAAACAGGAAACTATGATCTTCACACAGAGAAAAACTGATGGTTAAAACTGATGCCAGATTTAACATATTTAAATATGTTCGAAGAGTTAAATAAAAAACATGAAGAAGTAATTAAAGAAAATGTGTTAAAATGAGTAAGAAGGAAGGAATGATATCAGAGAAAGGAAAACATAAAAAAGAATCAATAAAAAAATCTAAAGCTGAGCAGTAATATAACTGATTAAAAAATTCACAGGATGAACTCAAGAGAAGATTTAAAGTAGGAGATGAAAGCATCAGTGAGCTTGAAGATAGACCAATAGAAATTCTCCCTGATGCTCAGGGACAGCTGTGAGTTCTTATCATCTAATATTTTCACTGGTTGGCATTTAGTTCTGTTGGTCTAGAATAGGGAGTGTGTCCACAATATACATTCAAATAATTATTTATTATGTCTTCAGTAAAATATATTATAAAAGCAAAATTATATATAAGGCATTAGAAAAACAAAGCCAACATCAGTGCTTTGACTATTCTCTATGAACCCATTTTCAACTCTTTCTCACCCCAGCCAAAGACGATTACCTTAATATTTTATTTTTAATTCTATAGCTTTTCATTCCAGATAAGACAGTTTGTTGATATATTATCCTTAAACTATATACTGTTTGTACTGAAAACACAGGATATCTTACTACATAGATTCTGATGCAATTGTGCTCATTTCAGTCAATATTTTCTACAGATATATTCATGTTAATATACAGGATTAGTTCAATAATTTTCATAATTATGTGCTTTTTTATATGCATATATTGTAACTTATTTGTTCTCCTTTTGATAAACTGCTATGCTGTTTCCAGTTTTTTGTTCCTGTGTTGTTATACGTTACTATGAATATTTTATATATTTCTCTCCCAGAGGAGGGCCTGCAAAAGTAACCTCGAAGTTAAATGTACATAGGAAAGGAACTGGGTAGAGCATATATAAATCTCTAATTTTACCAAATAGTCATGTTTCTTCTCAAAGTGGTTTTATAAATTTACATTCCAACTAACAATGTATGAGCATTCCAGGTTAGCACATTGGAAATAAAAGTTTAAATATTGCCAAACTGGTCATTATAAAATATCTCATCTGATTTGTATCTGCATGACCCTGGTTTCAAATAAAACTGAACTTACTTCATTTTGTTTATTACCAATGTGAGCTTTTATTTCTGTGAAATGTTTTTGTTTGTTACCGTGTTTTCTATTGAATATCTTATGTTACAGATTTATAAAATTCCTTTTATTAATTGGACACTAATACTTTATTAATCTGTGTTTTGCAAATTATTTTTTCTGTTTAAAACTTATTTATTCATTTTCCCCTGAACAATGTTAAAAATATAATAGTGACAATAAATATCCTGATTTTTCTTCATGCTCTAAGAAACTATTGCTAGGGTTTTATTTAATCTGCTATTTTCTATAGATTTTTCATAACTAATCTTAATCTGATCAAGGCAAGTCTCTCCTAGTCCAGTTTGCTAACCATACTCGGTTATTCCCTATAACTGACATATTTTAAGAATGTTTTTTCTACCCATATTGAGGTGATCATATGCCCTCTCCATTCAATCTCTTAATGTAGATGATGTTAATCTATTTTTTAATGTATACCATATTTATGTTCCTTGGGTAAATCCAAATTGGTCCTAACATTATATTTTTACAAAATGCAGGATTTGGTTTGTCAGTACTTTGTCAAAGATATTTTTTACCAGATACATTTTGTTGATCTCTCTCATACTATCCTTATCAAGTTTTACTAAGACTATATAAACTTCATAAAATTAGCTGGTGAGAGGTGTTCCTAATTTTTGTGTTCCTTGGAAGAGAGTGGATGATCTGTTTATTGAACGACTGGCAGAAGTCCCCCAGTAAATCTGTTGGGTCTAGAATTCTCTTTGGGTCAGAAGCCCTAGGGTCATGTAATTCATTCTTCCTTTTGAAGTGTTGATTCATCTAAATCCAGATTCAAATAGACAAAACGGATGGTTACTAGTAATAACAGGCTTTTTTATTAAATAATATTTGGTGGATAAAAATTAGAAGGCTAAGGATAGTTTCTCATGAAAGTTAGTAAATTATACTACAAATATTACCATGATTATCACTTGTTCAGTCTGATAAATGAAAATGCTTTTATTTCATTTTTACAATGTTGTGTGCTTAAGGTGTTCAGGAATGTTTCTTACATATGAAACATTTACTTTTAATCTTCCAAAACCAAAATGTATTCCTCCTTCTCCACAAATTAATTTTAATAATAGTAAAAATTTTCTTACCCAAGTCATCCGGGTTCTATCTTTTGTGTTGTAGCGACACTCAGTAATTAGATTATCTCCCTAAAACATAAAAGTAAAAGCTTTCAGATTGGAATTTATTTATTAATACATTTGTAAAGCAATGGCTCAATTTGTTTTATGAACAGATGCATTAATTAATTTGACTCAGGTGAAGACATTTGCTCTATATAATTCTAGTAGTGCTAGTACAATAACTTAGCAAGCAGACAAAAGGCCAGACTCTCTGTGTCTAGGCTAGCATCCAGCCTGGTCCAGCTGAATGACCTTAGGTAAGGAAATGAATTCACTGGGCATACTTTGCTCATATAAAACATAATGATAAAAATAGCACTAATTTGGCACTGATACTGTAAAGAGATTAAAGATATGTTTAGTCTTTAGCATAGATTAAACATATTCTAAACATTAGCCATAGATACTAGTTACCGTGCCTACTTCTTCATTTCCATTATATATATTTTTAAAGATTCATTTATTTATACAAGCACTGGGTACAGTCAGAAGTGTGGGAGGGTGAGAGAATTCAACAGAACCAGAGGGGAGAGCAGAGCAGGCAGACTGATGAAGTACACTGCTGAGGGGAGTAGCGGGCGGCAGGAGTGGTCTGCGCGCCATGTGGGACCCTCGCTCAGTGGCCGGGGATCGAACCAGCGCTGCAGAGGCTGTGGGCAGCTTCACAACCAGCGCTCAACCACTGCGCCACCGGGGAGGCCCTCCATTATATTTTTAAAGGACTTCAGCCATGTCTTTTTGCTAACAAAAGCATTATAAGGTAAATTGATACTAATTTATCGTTTCAGTGTTTTTTAACTTTATGAACAATCAAACACACATAGAAAATTGTAATTTTTTATGACTCCCCACTCAGGTAAAATGGACAAGGCTACTCATGGATCAAAGCAGCTAAATCTAGGCGCCAGCTTCCAGATTTTCCCTCCCTGCCTCACTACATTAGGGTACAGATGTTGTATCACAACACATTTATACCCTGCTCACAACATACAATTGAGGGGCTAGGAGATAACACAATGAAACTGGTTGGAAAGTTCCCAAGATATGATAATACAATGAAAGAGAGTGTATTCCTTACAAATCTAGACAAGATCACTGTCGAACTTCATCTTTCTACTCTGAGGTCTATCAAGGATCTTCTGCTTATAGAAGAGATAATGTTATTACTAGTATTTCATAAATAGTACAGGACCATGACATTAAAGAATGGAGCAAAGTTTAGAAACTGTATGACCATTGAGCTTGATAGTCATGGAATAAAATGTCTGACAATATGAAGCATCATAACTTTTAAAGCCCTCATTATTGTAAGGGGTAAGATTTCCTTCTGTATGTTTCTATCACTACCACAAGTATTGTAGCCCCAAGTTGAAAGCTAGATAACACAACACAGTATCATCAGCCATGTCCAAAAACCTCTTTCAAATGAAAAAATTATCATTACATTCAAATGAAACTTCCAAAAGTTTTCTATGGTAAAACTGATGGTAATTTACCACTACAGAATTACAACCCAAAGAATTGTAAATTGGGGACTCAAGCAAAGAGTAATATTAAATTCCCAGAGCTCAAATATTTATTTTCTTTTCAAATCAATAACTTGAGGGCTTCCCTGGTGGCACAAGGGGTTAAGACACAGCACTATGAAGCTATCCTCAGCCACTGCAGAACAAGTTCGATCCCCGGCCAGGGAGATACCCACATGGCGCATCAGACCTCTCCTATCGTGCCTGCTGCTCCCCTCAGCAGTGTATTTCAGTAGTTCTGCCTGTTCCACTCCCCACTCTGTCTCTGGTGAATACTCTCACCTCCCCCCTCAAACCTCTGGCCTGTACCCCAGTTCTTGCATGCATCAATAAATAAATCTTTAAAAAATAACTTGAATTTCCCTGGGAATAATAAGAAGAAATTAGTTTTGATCTTGGAAGAAAGATCAAACACAATCCACCTGGGTTGTGCAACCCATGGTGGGTAAGAATATGGATGCAGAGAACAATTCACTTAGCTATGAATCTCAGCAGACAGATGTTTCATGCCTTTTCTCATATTCAGTGGGGAAAAATCCAAACATTCTTACTGGTAAGATTGTTTGTTCCTCCTTTAGATACTGAAACTCCTGGAAATTGAAGTCAAAATCATCATCGTAAGCAAGTAGTCTCATTTCCTCTCCTTTGCGAAAGTGACGGAGCCTGATGCCTCTGCCAGCCAGGTGAGCGTGGAGGAGAACAGCAAACACGTGGATTCCACTTGGCTTTTCCGCTTTCAGAGCCTAGGGGAACAGGGGGGAGGATGCAATTAGCCCCAACAAATGCGTGTTCAGACAGTTCATGTTAAAACAGACTTGGAGGGACAACTGAGAAGAAAAGTCAAAGCACTTGAAGTGAATCTCACGCTGCCAAACATTTTTAATTTGTACTTTTCATGACTTATTCTTACAATGTTTTTTGTGAAGCAACATTTGTCAGGAAAAAGAAAACTAATGCATACGGAAGACCTCTCAAGCCAGTCTCAAATGCTATCTCTCATTTCCCTTCTTTTAGGCCTTAAAGAGGTATCCAAGCTCCTAGCAAAAAGAGGTGAGTACTAGCATAACCTGTAAAGTTAAACTCTTGAAAGGAGAAATCACTTTTTCAGAAAAGAAAACCCAAGTGGGAGATTGGAATTAAAATGAATTACCTGGGGCCTCCCTAGTGGTGCAAGGGGTTAAGCACCACACTATGAAGCAATCCGCAGCCTCTACAGCATGAGTTTGATCTCCAGCCGGCCAGGGAGCTACCCACATGGCAAGGCAGACCTCACCTATCTCACCCACTGCTCCCCTCAGCAGTGTATTTCAGTCAGTCTGACTGTTCTGTTCCCCACTCTGTCTCTGGTGAATCCTCTCACCCCTGCATCTCTGGCCTGTGCCCAGCTCTTGTATGCATAAATAAATAAATCTTTAAAATAATAATAATCAATCAATCAATCAATCAATAATTAAATAAAATGAATTGCCCAAGGTCCTGCAGCTGGGAAATAGCATTGTGGCCATTTCACCTACGGTCTGAGTAATTCATTCCAGCACAAGCTTTCCGCCTCCCCTATGTGCTACCTTGTCCACAGCCACAATATCTTATGGTTCATAAAGAATATCGCCTATGCTGAACAACTTTCATTCAAGGAAAAAAACCTATACATGGAAGCAGCCATTATCAAATACTTAGATATGGTTTTATTTTATATAATATATACTTTTATATCAATTATCCTTGTTTTTTTGTTAGAGAAGAAAAATATAAAGCAGAAAAGCTGAGTATAGATAATGAAATAAAACAACTATGGAAAAGAGGTAAATTAGGGGAACAGGAGAGACTACAAAAACAAAAATAAAAATTGTGAAGATTAAGAGCACAGCATGAAAAATCAAATGTAGGAGCAGGAAGGAAAACACTCTGGAAGTTATTCTCATCTTCAGAATTCTACTCTTGTAGTCTTCGAGATTTAAAAAAGCAACCAAAGATCTTGGTAAAATCACAAATAATGTTCTTGCAACAGGACAAGAAAAATGAAACTTAAAATGAGTGGAAAGAGCAAAAAACTTCTTGCTAATTAAAAAAATTATTTTTTTTCACAACATTTCTAAGAGCATTGACTGATCTGGAAATACCAGCCTGCAGGTTCAGAGCCAACATACCTCTTCCAGGCATTCCCAAGTGCAGTGACCCTCAGACCGGAATTCAGGCATCCCTGGAGGGATGGTATGGAAGAGGCTTACCCAAAGACCAGCCTCAATCACCCCAGCATCATATTTCCTTATATCCATTGTATGAAATAGTCTCAGCCCAGAGTTATCTATTAAACCTGGAACAAGAACATATAATTTTAAAAGTGAGTTTGAGTACTTAAAAAATATTTCTCCATATTTAGTTGAAAGCAATTCATTAATTTTTCTCAAAATCTCATAAGGCAAAGGTATGTGAGCAAAGATTAATGAAAAACAAAATTCAGCTTCACCAACAGGAATAAAAGATGGCTGCCATATTATCTGCAGTCACTTTTGACCCACATAGTATATTAGGAATAAATGTCTGATTTATCTAGCTGGTGTATTTCATGTCTAAAACATGAAAGCAGAATGAAAATTCTAAATTCATTCATTAGAATGTTGAAAAGTTTTATTTTATATTGCTTTGAGGTGAAGTGTAGTAAATTCTATACAGAGGTTTAAAAAAAACTCTTTGGTGGATGTCCCTGGTGATTCAGGGGTTAAGTCTCTGCACTATGATGCTATAACCAGGGCAGCCTTAGTTCAATCCCAGCCAGGGCGCTAACTCACATATGGTACAGCAGACCTCTCCTTTCTCTCCTGCTACTCCCCTCAGCAGTGTATTTCAGTATATCCACCTGTTCTACTACCCACTCTGTCTCTTGTGAATCCTCTCACCCATGCACCTCTGGCCTATACCCCAGTTCTTGTGTACATAAATAAATAAAAATTAATTTAAAAAACTAAAAAACAACTCCTTGGTCTAAAAATCATTGCTGATGGAGAAAACTACTAAATGTTAAATTATTTTGGAGTCACCATCCTTTTAATCAGTCAAAAAATAGCCATTCAAAAAATAAACAATTATTAAGTATCTATTATATGAATATACTGTACTAGTCATTGTGGAGATAAAGGATGGATAAGACACTCTCCTTGCTGTGAAGTCACAAGTAGATGATATGAAAAATAAACTCACCTTCCATATTGGTTGGATTGTCATAATGGACTTCCAGGAGCACATAATGAGGGTCTAATGGAGTGCCAAGAGATAATCCAACATGAGGTGGATAGGAAAAACCCTAAATAAAGAAAACTCCATGAAATGATGGCCTGTGAATGTCCCTGAGAACTCTACATCACTCAAAACCAACCATGCTCAAAAGATCTTTGGAACTCCATTCATCTAAAATCGATAGAGTCAGGTGGATTAAAGAGAGTGTTACTTCTATGGAAACAAAACTAAGCAACACTCATATTAAAAATAGCACATAGAGCTTTATAGTATAAATTTCATAGTATCAGAATCATAGGGAAAAGTATGATCAACTGATTCTGACAGTAATAATCTCAGTAATCAGCAGGCATACCTCTCCACCGATGGCCCAGGCAAAAATAACGGTCTCGCATGTGAGGAACGCATCCGGCATATTAGGGTGATAGCACTCATGGCCGTAGTCCAGGACGCTGTCGTTAAAGCTGCTGCTGCACTGATAGAGCAGGATGTGGTGGACAAGACTCTCGTGGCCACTCTGTATCACTGGCTCAACCTAAACACGTACAGATGAGAGGGAGAGTGTGATAACAGAATACCTGCAACACCCTGCACTAAGCACCAAAATAGCATAAATGACTGTCAGTATTTAAAAAAAATAGTCTTCTCAATTATGCAAAGCTTTTATGGTTGAAGTTGTTTTGGAGATGATGATGACAACGATGATGATGATATTGATGAAAACAATGGCAACAACAAAGATGAGATTACCACTTTCTCCAAGTGTCAGAAGTCTTTACTAACTTGTTTGTATTAAATCACCTTTGTATCCCCTACTATTCAGATTAGCAGCTGTTTCAAGACTTGCTTGTGCTCTTCCAGACTTAACCTTGCCCTTGCTCACCTTCCTTCTAAGTATTTTTCACATAGAAAAAAAAAATCAGGATTATAGCCATAAACTGCTTCAGTGTCCTCCTTCACCTCAAAATGTGATCTTTACCCATCCACACTGGAGGTGCTAGACAATGTCTCACTCATCTTCATGTATATGTGTATATATGTGTACACACATAATATACAAATTATATATATTACAAATATGGTGTTGAGCATAGAAGTGGGCACAAAATAGGGCTCAATAATAGATATTTTTAATTTAGCAATAAGAATTTTACTATTAGAAATTTGGAGATAAAAAGACTATCATAGTCATGTGCTCCTAAGACACCACTCAAGTTAGGAGTGGGAAACTAGAAACATGAAGTAGAATGGAATGATGGTGGGCTGACATTGAAATCACAATCCATGAGAGGAAGCTTCTTCCCTCTGGCAGTTCCCTTCATAATGCTAGCCCAAAACTTAAGAATCAGACTCAGAAAGAGCTGGGTGTATCTTAACATCCCAGAGAGCCTTACATCCAAAAGAAATGTGAGTCCCATTCTTAGCCTGGCTGGGCTGTAGGTGAAGCTACCAGAGGATTCTTTGACTTTCCATTCATGGAAAAAAGAAGTGTATCCCTAAAATTTCAATAGTTTATCTTAGAATTAATCAACCCTCATGCTTTTAGCCCTAACTGCTCAAATGCAGGTAATGTATTTGAAACCCTTGCTTCTTGAAATTCTTTGAAGAATATACACCAATAGAAGCAGTCACCATTAAATATTAATACTTATATAAGCTTTCCTTTATCCAATATGTACTTTTCGATTAGGTATTCTTGCTCTTTGATTAAAAAAGAAAAGGAAACTATAAAGGAGGGGAAAGGAGAAATACCAGAAAATAGAGAAATTAAATATGTACAAAAGTTAGAGAGACAGGAAAAAGAAACTGCACAGAGTAGAAATTGTGAGAGCTAAAATAAAGTGTTGTACGAAACAAAGGAAGGAGGTAGAAGTAGTAAGAGAAACACCCTGGAAGCCCCCCATGGCCACCCCTCTACTTACCACTATCCAGGACTGAGCTCCCTCTAAGGCTCTCTTTCTGACCCTTTGCTGCTTTTAATTCTCTCATAACTTTCCAGTCACTGAGGTCATTAGAACTACTTACTCACTAGTCACTCACAACTGACTCGGTTGCTCACAAACTGTGACTCAATCTGGTAATCTGCTTTCTCTGATCCTCCACTTGTGTCTGAAGTTATTTTCACAACCATTCACCTTGCCCCAAACATCAATCTTCATTTTGCTCTACACCCTGTTCCTTGACTATGGATGGGCATAACCTGTTCAGTGCAGGATACAAATTCCAGGGAATGGCTCCCATCAATCCTTTAAGAATTTATGCACATCCCCAATCAGCTCTCAGTAAATGACTCAATTATTTCTGTAACAGACAATGGGGTGGGGGGAATCTCTAGCCATTCTAAAGCTGATGGGGGCAGAGTTGGGGGTGGAAATTTGATGTAAAGGACCCAATATGGTTGAAAAATCTTAAATGTCACCAGCCTCTTTTACATATTGAATTAAAAAAAAGCATAAAGGGCCTCCCTGGTGGCGTAGCGGTTGAGCGCTGGGTTGCGAAGCTGCCTGCAGCCTCTGCAGCGCCGGTTCGATCCCCGGCTGCTCCCCGACCACTGGAGGAGGGTCCCACATGGCGCGCAGACCTCTCCTGCCGCCCGCTGCTCCCCTCAGCAGTGTACTTCGGTCCTTCTGCCTGCTCTGCTCCCCACTCTGGCTCTGGTGAATTCTCTCACCCTCCCGCGCTTCTGACTGTACCCAGTGCTTATATAAATAAAATATAAATAAATAAATAAATCTTTAAAAAAAAATAAAAATAAAAAAAAGCATAAAAGTTACATTTTTTAATAAAAGTAATGAAGTATATTTGGTGTCATCTTATTCTAGTAAGGATAAAATGCAATAAGAAAAAACTAAGTTTTCTCAAGAATCCTTAGACCTAGAACAAAGTAACTATTTCAGAACAGGAAGTAGAGGAACCTTAGAGGAATCTGTGTTGTTTCTTCCTGTCATTGAAGGTAGGGGGTCCTTGAAAAAACTTTGCTTGCCTGCTGGTCTCCTTTCACCAACAACCACTGTGAAAACAGATTCAGTCAAAAGGACTTCTCATTAAAGCCACTGAGCATTGGCAGACTTAAGAGTTCCCATGATTTTGCAACTTTCAAATACCAAGTACTTAAATAATAACACTTACTGGCAGAAATATATTTTGCTTAATTCCCTGGTGCTGGGTTGAAGTGTCCCTCCAAAATTCATGACCTCCTGGCACCTCGGCATGTGGTTCCTGATTTTAAATAGGGTCTTTGCAGATGTAATTAGTTCTGAAGAGGCTTAGGGTGGGTCCTTAAATTCCATGACAAGTATACTTTATAAAAGAGAAAGATTCAGGCTCAGATAAACAAGAGCAAAGACAGACCTATGAAGACAGAGGCAGAGATTGGAACCCAGCTGCCAATAGCGAAAGCAAGCCAGAAACCACTAAGAACTGGAAAAACCAAAGAAGGATTCTCCCCTAGGGCCCTGGGAGGGAAAATGTCCCTGCCAACACTTTGATTTTGGATTTCTGGCCCCAGAGCTGTGAAAGAAAGAATACATTTGTGCTGGTTCAAGATACTAATACAAGCAGCACGTTCATATTTTTTTTATCATAAACTAAACATTTGCAAATTTGTGTAGTACATGAATAGGCACATGATATGACTGTCCCTTCATTTATGACTCAAATTTGTTACAAATATACATGTTTCTCTTACATGACTGATATTAAATAAGTTTCACCATCTGTAGGTAAATATATCTTGCTTTAGATTTTAATTTGGGGGGCTGAAGAAGAGAAGTGCCCTTGTTGGCTTGTGCAGTATCCTGAGCTAGCTCAGTATGAGAAAAACAGGAGGTTATTAGCACTCTTAGGAGCAATTTTCCTATACTTATTCTTCTAAGTCTACCCATTTAGGATGCTACTTGTTGTGACACGAGTAGAACATAGCTCTCCAAAAAACAACTTGCAACTCAATAAATTAAAAATTAAAACAAAAGAGGAGGCGATGGTAGAATCTGTAATGAGTGGGAAATTTTGTAAATCCCCGTCACTTTCTTCCTGCCCATTCTTGTTCCTGGCACCTGCTCTATATACACACCTGAGGCACAGGTTGTTGTCCACCAATAAGCCAGCTCTGACAAAGGTTATCCAAAGGGCAGCTGGCTCGTAAAGGATGTTGCCTATGAGAACGTTTCAGCTAGAACGAGCAGTATAGATGCATCACTGTCCTGCTGATGAGTTCCCATGACTATGGTAGATCAAGGGTTCTAGTTTCTCTCCCTCCTTAACCTTCATACTTAATGGGGAGAATTTTTTTATCATAAATATCCAATTTATAAGAGGCTACTCAATTGAACAAGAGAACCAATTCTTTGTCCCGCCGGTAATCCACTCTGTAAAAGGTCAGGTCAAAGCAAAACCTGACTTGTTGATGTAAAGTCAAGAGGCCACAACTTTAATGAGCTTGGCACCTAAAGCCTAGGGAGTGATGGTAAAGTGGGACAGAGATGAACAAAAGGAATGAAGGAAAAAAAAAGAAGTTGAGGGAGAGGAGACTCTGGGAAATAATTAACCCTCCCCTCACTGAAACCTTGGATGGCTTGGGAAATACCATCTTCAAGTATGTCCAAGCCCTCCCTACCTACCACAATTGACCATTTCAGGGACAAGTGCCCCAGCCATCAATCTTTTCTTGAAATTTTCCAACTATGAAAAATAGCCATCACCCTCTAGAAGCTGGAGATTGTGGGAGAAGCCAGTGCGCAATGAGTGACAATAGAGTATTGCAAAGCACATGGGGTTCCAAGACACCACCACAAAGGCTTGGCAGGGTCTGAATGTCTAACGTAAGTTGTTGCTGAAAACAGCTGCATTTCTGTTATTCTGTGGCTTATTTATTCAATCTCTTTTCTTATGTAATGAGTCAGTACATTCCTTTCTATTTTCTAAGCTAGTACAAGTTGGGTCTCTGTTATTTGCAACCAAGAGTCCTGATTAAAAGTCCAAAACAAGTAACTATATATCATCAACTCATCAATATGTATGTGCATTTATGTATGTGCTACCTGAAACTGTCTTTTTTTTTCCCTTCAGGAACTTTGCCAGATGATACTACTTTGCCTTTGTTTTATGCTATTTATTCTCACTCTCAACTGGATCTGAGTAAGTTAATCACAAAGTTACATAAATAAATGTCCTTGAAAAGATATATGGGGAAAATATAAATAAATTTTCAGCTAACTATGATATCCAATAAACTAGAAATCATCACCACCTATGCTAAGAAAATTTCAATGAATACCTACATAGTCAGCAAGGATTAGTGCAAAGACATGGATGTCAAGAGATGAATTCACTCTGGGCTGGACCATTAACCACCTGTGTGACAGGACCATGAGCAAGTCACATCACTCTGACTCGTGCTTCCCATCATTCTAGGGCTCCGGGGTATGTATACACTAAACTAAGGAACTTAGGTAAGAGAATTATAACATATTTTATAGATGCAGAAAATAAACCCATACAAGCTAATTAATTTGCCCAGGTTTCAGAGCCCAGATTAGACCTCTGGGGGCATGGATCAGGAGTCATTATTCCTAACTACCACACTTGTATTTTTTTAATTAATTAATTCATTTCTTTTCTTATATCATTGTTAACTTTTGTACAATATTTGATTTCTCCCCTCAGGCATTGTACCTGTAGTTCTCCCACAACCACAGACCCCTGAACTGTCACCATAGTCCCTACACTCTGTCCCCCCCTGTTCTGAGCCCTCTCTTTTCCCCTCTTGCACCGGATGCTTCAGATTTATGGTCAGCTTGCAAGATTTGTCTTTTTCCTAACCCTTTGTTCCATTTCTCTGTATTCCACATTTAAGTGAAACCATCTGATATTTATATTTTTTCCCTCTGACTTATTTTGCTTAGCATAACCCTTCCAGCTCCATCTGTGTTGTTGCAAATGGCATGATTTTGTCTGTTATGATGGCTGAGTAGTATTCCATTGTGTATATATACTACATCTTCTTGATCCATTCATCTGTTTAGAGCCATTTAGGTTGTTTTCATATCTTACCTATTGTAAATAGTGCTGCAATAAGCATAGGAGTGCAGGTTTCCTTTCGAATTAGTGTTTTGATATCTTTGGGTAAATTCCTAGGAGTGGAATTGCTGGGTCACATGGTAGATCCATTTTTAGTAATTTGAGGGTCCACCACACAGCCTTCCTGAGTGGCAGGACCAGCAGCGTAAGAGGGCTCCTTTTGCACCACATCCTTGCCAGCATTTGTTGTTTCTAGTTTATTTCATGTGAACCATTCCTACAGATGTGAGGTGGTATCTCACCGTGGATTTCATTTGCATGTCCCTGATAATACACAATTGTACTTTGGGGCAGGGTAGTAGAGAGAGCAGTGTCAGTGTTCTACCAACATCATTTCATGTCCCTTTGCCCTTTGCTGTGTACCCCTCACTTAGGCTCTGGATGCCTTATTTCTACATACTTGCACCTGTAGCTTTTCTCAAAAGTCTGATCTTGAACTCACGATGCAGAGAACAAGAACAGCCACTAAATCTGCTGGCACCTTGATCTTACACTTCTTAGCCTCCAGAACTTTGAGAAATAAATTTCTGGTTTTTTATAAGCCACCCTGTCTATAGCATTTTGTTTTATCAGTTCAAAACCTAAAACAAGGGGCCTCCCCGGTGGCGCAGCGGTTGAGCGCTGGGTTGCGAAACTGCGCGCGGCCTCTGCGGCGCCGGTTCGATCCCCGGCTGCTCCCCGGCCACCAGAGGAGGGTCCCACATGGCGTGCAGACCTCTCCTGCCGCCCGCTGCTCCCCTCAGCAGTGTACTTCGGTCCTTCTGCCTGCTCTGCTCCCCGCTCTGGCTCTGGTGAATTCTCTCACCCTCCCGCGCTTCTGACTGTACCCAGTGCATGTGTAAACAAAACAAACAAACAAACCAGCAAACAAATAAATAAAGCATGCCTCTATAAAAAAAAAAAAAAAAAAAAAAAAACCTAAAACAAGGGGTTAGACTGAACTAGAATATAGCACAATCACACTCTTACTTCGCTTCTTCCCTTTCCTGGTCTTAGTCTCCTCTCTGGCGTTTTCTCCTGGTACTTACTTAATCAATCATTAGCACATAAATTCTTGTCCTGATGGATGACATCTAGGAATCCAACCTAATACAAATAACATCATGAAAAAGTACTTCGGGGCTACATTTTCTTAGACTAAAATCATGTTACCTCACTTTCTGTCTCTGTTTCTTATTTCCCCAATTTTTCTCTATTTCAGATTACACATCAGAAAATAAGTGACAATGGGGTATACTTACAAAATAACTTGAGAATGAAATGGCTGGCACACATAAAATACAGACAATTTGTTAAATGCTGAAGTCTGGGTTCTTTTTTTTTTTTTTTTAATAGAGGCATGTTTTGTTTGTTTGTTTGTTTATACATGCACTGGGTACAGTCAGAAGCGCGGGAGGGTGAGAGAATTCACCAGAGCCAGAGCGGGGAGCAGAGCAGGCAGAAGGACCGAAGTACACTGCTGAGGGGAGCAGCAGGCGGCAGGAGAGGTCTGCGCGCCATGTGGGACCCTCCTCCGGTGGCCGGGGAGCAGCGGGGGATGGAACCGGCGCCGCAGAGGCCGCAGAGGCCGCGAGCAGCTTCACAACCCAGCGTTCAACCACTGCGCCAACGGTGAGGCCCTGAAGTCTGGGTTCTTAAATATATTTTTAACAATGTACCCACATAGATAACAAGCAAAACTGTCACAAGTAATCCCTTCATAGATACCACTATTTCAAAATCTAATTTTAAGGCATGTATGTTACAATATTTAGGCCAAAGAATATTGCCCTGGTCCAATGTTTCATTGCAAAATATATAACCATATGAAATACATATTTGAGTGTGGCTGGTCAATTTATTTAGGATTTGATTCTCAAATTTTCTATTTTAACTATGGCCTCCCTCCTTTCTCCAAAAGAAACTTAACTACATTGACATTTATTGTGTGTGTTTATATAAGTTTTAAATATAAGCTGTTTACCACTTTGATGCAAAAGTGTTTTCTCTCCTTTCCTTCCGTCATGCATGTGTATATTCATTCAACTAACCAATCCTCTGTCCCTCCCCCCAAATAAAAACCAATCCTGGCTACTCTGTGCTCTTTGTTAGGTGCCAAGGGAGGAAGTACCAGTACATCAAATATTAATCAGACAATCATATAGTTCATATCCAGAACAGTAGAGAAGTTAAGGCCATAAAAAGATAATTTCTAGTTGCCTTCGAGCACTGAATTCCCACAGTAACATTTTCTACCAAAATCCTGAAAATCTTAGCTACACAGTTGCCTTGTAATGGTTCCCACTTCCCTTGACTGGTCTGAGCCCATCAGTGTAAGCTCTTTGCTGACTTGAAAATAAATCAATTAGATCACATGGCATTCTAGAACTTTTACATGGTAACTAACAAAAAATTTGTTCACTCTCTTCCCCTGGATGTGAAAGAGGGAGGGTGATACTTCAGGGGTTTGAGCCACCATTTCTTTACCATTAGAGAAAACAGCTTTTGGGTGAAGACAACACAATATTAAGGATAAAGCTCAAACTGAAGCTACAGCTTTTGAAACCTCATAAGCCTCTAGAGTAAGTGATGCGCTAAAATAAATCCAAGCAACACCCAGTTGAAATAAAAATGGGGTTGATAGTGATGGTAATTATTGTCAGTGCAAATTTTTTCCTTCAGTCACACTTTGTTTCTTTCCCTGCTTTAGACAAAGAAAACTGGAGATGACTACCCAAATCTGGGTGAAGTTAGAACCTTTGCTAAATCAGATTTATGAATAAAAACCAAAAAAAAAGATTTCCCAAAATAGTTTGTGATTGAGTTCTCAAATGTATTTCCATAACATGTTTTAAAAACATTCAGTGTTCATAAGAACACTGAATGTTTAATAATTAGAACATACTGAAACAATGACTCATGCTATTTCATATTTCTCACTCTCAAAATGTTCTTCAAGTTACATTCCCATCACAGTAGTCATCCTAGTCCCTACGTTCTAACCATCCTACCTGAGTTAAAATAATTCCACCCACCCATCTTCTTGAATATCTACCCCAGCACTCTGTAGTACAAAAAGATAATCTTCTTGAAATGGCTCTTTCATACCTCATTAATTGGACCAATAATATTCAATGACTCCTTACAACCCCTCATACAGCTGATCAAGTCCATATTTCTTTTTCTGACATTCAGGATCTTTTGTTGAATTCAGCCAGTCATATACTTCGTGTTCCTTCTACCTCCAAGAGTTCATTCATACTGTTTTGCTATTCAATATAACCCCTTTAGGGCCCCCCTGGAGGCACAAGGGGTTAAGCACAGCACTATGAAGCTATCTGCAGTCTCTGCAGCACAAGTTCAATCCCCAGTGGGCCATGGAGCTACCCACATGGTGCAGCAGACCTCTCCTGTCTCATCCACTGCTCCCCCAGTAGTGTATTGCAGTAGATCTGCCTATTCTGCTCCCTACTATGTCTCTGGCAAATCCTCTCACCCCCGACACCTCTGACCTGTACCCCAGTTCTTCTATGCATAAATAAATCTTTAAAAAATATATATGACCCCTTTACTCAACTTAGCTTGAAAGACCTACTCTCTCTTAAAAGACTGGGTTTTGTTTACTCTGGATGTCTTCTCTGATTATTTTGGCTCATATTAGCCTTGTTTCTCTGAACTCCTTTCAGGAGGCAATACTATGTGGTAGCTTGAAGGCAAATACTTGGTCTGGAATCCAAGGTCTGGCACTTCCTAGCTGTGTGACCCAAGGCAAATACTTAACTTAGCTGAAACTCAGTTTTCTTATTTATAGGATGGAAATACAAATTAACTTTTCATGCATTAAAAAAGTAAAGGAGGGCCTCCCCGGTGGCACAGCAGTTGAGCACTGGGTTGTGAAGCTGCCCGCAGCCTCTGCAGCGCTGGTTCAATCCCCGGCTGCTCACTGGCCACCAGAGGAGGGTCCCACATGGCGCGCAGACCTCTCCTGCCGCTCGCTGCTCCCCTCAGCAGTGTACTTCGGTCCTTCTGCCTGCTCTGCTCCCCGTTCTAGCTCTGGTGAATTCTCTCACCCTCCTGCGCTTCTGACTGTACCCAGTGCTTGTATAAACAAATAAATAAATCTTCAAAAAAAAAAAAAAAGTAAAGGAGAAAATTTATCTAATGCTTAATAGTTTATAATTTATAATAGTTTATACTAAGCAGATGAAAACTATATTTAGTTCTGTCAACTTAACAAATTTATAATTTTTATCGAATGCAATTTTTTTATACATAATTTTTTTACCACTTGTTGACAATTCATTACAGGGAATAGCCCTCTTCAAAGTCTTTATAATTTTTGTGTGTTGTAATTAAGAAAATATGACATCAAGATGAGACCATGCTAGGTATTCTTTGATATGTGCTTGCTCATATCTTTATATAAGTGTGAGGTGTTTTTAAGCAACAAGTTGATTTTTTAAGGTTAACCTGCATTTCCAATTCTGGCAATTCACAGAATTAAAAGTGCATACAGTTCATATAAAATAGAATTTTACTATTTCATTCTGCAGGAAAATGGCTTAGAAAACTTTTGCAACAGTTTTATTGGTTAATACATGAATATAGTATTTTTAGTATCAACTAGACACAATTTAATGTTGTTAATTAAATCACATTAAATTCAGATAATGAACTACCACACAATCATAAATGGTAGATCTACACCAGCTGAAATGGAATATAATGTACTTCCATTGGAGTAAAATAAAAGCAAGAAAAAACATACACAAAGAGAGAAGGATGAAATATAAACACAAATAGACAAAGATATGTGATTACATACAGGACAGTTCAGAAAAATATGAGAAAATATTATTGATGGTTTCAGAAAGTAGAAATTGAGTGGTAGAAGTCAGAGCTTTTTGCTTTTCAGTTTATGGCTTTTTGTATTTGAATTTACAGCACACAGATGTTAATTTTATGACATGTTTTTAAATTGCAGTTATATTACTTACCATCACCCCTATCAAGTTAACTAGCTGTATGAGTTTTTATTTTCTACCTCACAAAGAGATCCTGAGAATTACCTGAGGTAGAAAACTCCACACAATGCCTGGTAATATCAAAGCATTCATCCAATATTTCTTCTCATATTTCCCATCCATAATCTCTCTCTGATATTCCTTAATATAATATTCCTTAATATAATGTTCCTTAAGCATTACATAGTATTTATGCTGTGCTTTTTTTTTTTTTTTAAATACACTGCTGAGGGGAGCAGCGGGCGGCAGGAGAGGTCTGCGCGCCATGTGGGACCCTTGCCAGCGGCTGGGGACCAAACCAGCACTGCAGAGGCTGCGGGCAGCCTTGCAGCCCAGTGCTCAACCACCGTGCCACCAGGGGAGGCCCTATGCTATGCTTATTTTATAGATTCATATGCATACATGCATATCATACATGCTGAATTTTGTAATACAGAATAATCCAAAATGTTTATTTCCCACATCTGTGTCAGTACAACACAATCTATCTCCTCTCATAATTTTTAATTGAAAATTTATTACTTAGAACAATTGACCAGGGTGGATTTGTGGCTAGATTTCTAAGACAGTGTTTCTCTGAAAACACAGTTATGTCCTCTTGAGTTTTTAGGCCCTTAAAATAACTAAAAGAGCTTTCTTCTCCAAATTTTCTGTTAAGATTTCACAGCCCACTAGCAGATGTCACCATGTGTGGCCTCACCCCTGAGCAGTCACAGCTTCTGCTGGGAGAGTCCCAGCATAGGCATCAAGACCTTTCCTTGGTTCTGCATCAAACATTTTCTGACTCTGGGTTGTTTTCTTGCTTTTTGGTGTCCTTTGAAGTTACAGTTACTAGTCTGAGTTTTTGGTTTTATTTTTATTTTTTTTGTTATTGTTGTGTGTGGTTTTTTCATTTTTATTTATTTATTTACAGTTTAAAGGCCTAATAATTCCATCCATGAAAGGATGGAACTCAATTACTAACAGATGATCCTCATGATAAAATGGCACAGTGCCAAATTAGAGGGAAGAAAAAACAGTTTTCACTTAGTCTAATGCAACTTACACATAAAAATAACCAAATACAATCTACATTTAAAAAAAAAAAACTTGTTTTTTCACATCTTGAAACTTTCAGTGTTTGTGTTTACAAATAATTTATCATAATAATTTTAGCAACTTTAAAGTAGATTATTTTAGAACTTAGTCATCATAATTTAAGGATTTTATTTCCTGGAAAAAATTAATAAATGGATCACCTTTTTTTTCCCCTTTCCTTCTAGAAGTAAAAGTAGGGAAACAATCATTGCATGACTTTTTTTTTTTTTTTAATTCCTTCAAGTGTAGTTTAAAGATTAGATCTAACAACATCACCTCATGCAGAGTTCTATGCTTTTATCTAGAGGTCTAGAATTCATTTCTCTTTAAATTAAATTTAAATATAAGGTATATTCTGCTTTATACTGCAATAAAAGGAGAAACTTATATTAAGTGCTTTGAAATACGGTCAAAAATAAATTTTTATTTTAATATTATAACACTGTTTCAAAGAGCCATTTGATTTATTTTACAGAATTTTGTCTTCTGATTAGAAAAAGAATGATCTAAAAAATGAAAGACTGTTTGACTTGTCCCATAATTTGTAACTCACCATTACTACCACTAAGACATACAGTTTTTTAGATATAAACCTGCAACTATAAAAATACATCAAAATAAAACAGTGAGCATATGTTTGATGTATCAATGATAAAGATGTTTTTAGAGACTTGACCCTCATGGTAAGGAAAATAATAACAAAAAGAAGCAATTGGGATTACTAATTAAAGTTTTTTTACAGAAAAAGAAAATCTTTTTCTACTTTTTAAGTAGTTTATAAAGTCCTCTTCTGAATGGGAAGATGTGTGTATATATACATCACATAATCGACAAGGGGTTAGTATCTAGGATATATTAACACTTATACAATTCACAAAGAAAAAAACAATTAATAAATGTGCAACAAACCTGAACAGACAATTCATCAGTTGTTGGGAAGGTAAAAATGAAGCCATTATGGAAAGCAACCTAGACTTAATTTCAAAAACTAAAATGGAAATACCATATGACCCATCCATCCCATTCTTGGTTATCTATCCAAAATACATAAAACCATCAACTCAAAAAACTACATGCTCTACAATGTTTATTACAACTTTGTGTTCAACAGTGAAGACATGGAAACTACCTTAGTGCCCTCTGAGAGAGGACTGGATGAAGATATGATAGAATCACCCAGTGGTACTCTTTCTTCTCTGCTTTCCTTATTCTCCCTGTGTTAAAACATAAGGCCTCTTAAAAAAAAGAAGTTCTCATTTATAGAGAAATTCCATGGAAAAAAGGGAACTACAAACTGAAGTGTGTCTCAGGCTATGAACTGTTGGTCTTCTATGGATGAATCTCTGCACTAGATGAACCATCTACTCTACCAAGGTTTTGCTTCACTCTTAAACAGGTTCACAGTGAATTCGCCATTTCAAAGCTCTTGTCTCCTTTTGCCTTTCAGCTATTGGAATAAATAAGTCATCTTTTCTAGATGCAGGTTTTTGGAGCACAAAGAAAATGTTTTACTAATCTTTGGGGTTAACTATTTGCTTTTGATTTAATTTGAAATATTTATGTATAGATGATAACTAATTATCAAATATAAAATAAACATTAGTTATTTTAAATATCACTCTAAAAATAATAAAATATCATTAATATATATTAATGATATATAATACATATATATATATATATATATATACACACACAACCATCAGAATCAGTTAACATCATTGCCCCTTACTTAACGCATACATTTCTTTGTTCCCACTAGAACTTATACATCAAGGTGGATGTCGAGGACAAACCCAGAGATCATTACCTTTAACAAGTCTGAGCTGTTTTTTTCTAAATATGTCAGCCATTTCCTTTAATTTAAAACTAAAATAACATTTGCAATCCACACGTTTTATCAGAGTTTAAATATTGCAAGTTTGTAGTCATAAAATTATATTAGAAACAGATCTACTTATGAAGGAAACATATAAAGAGTGATATACCCCACATTTTACTCAATCAGATAAAATCTAAACTTCATAATTTAAAAGCTGCATAGATATTCAAAGAGAATTTGCAGCTTCATATATGTAGCCAATCTCCTTTCTTGGCAGTTGAAAGGAACCTAAAAACAATCTAATAAATCAAATTATGATAATGGTTCCAAAAGAGAACGCATCATCTTCTCTCCCCCATGGACCATTATTTCTTCAGGATTTTATTAAAGGTCTAAACTCTAAATCAAAAGATTTGCCAGGGGTTTCAACTTCTACCTCCACAACACTTGTGTTCTTTCTCTCCTTATTTCTAAGGTCACTCTTACATACATGTCCAAGCTAACTAAACTCCTGTCACTAATATTCTGTGTCCTAAAATCTCTATAACAAATCATGCCATTCTATGAGGGGAGGTACCGTGTTCCCCACACCCCCTAGCATATAGTCACTTTGGATCTCAAGTCCCAGTGTGCTACTAGGAACTGGGGCAGCGCTGAGTAGCTAGGTGATGCTAAATATAACACAGAAGGCAGGTGGGCTCAGAAAGAAAAAGAGCACTTTTGCTTTTGTTGCCAGACTTGCCACCTGGCACTGCTAAGAAGGAGACAAGGAAGGAGACACATTTACAGACACCTAAGAGAGAAACCTTGGTAAGATATGTGGAGAGACTGACAATGGCAGCTTTAATCTTATCTTGACGTGTATTTTGTTTTTGTTTTTTGTTTTAAAGATTTATTTATTTATACAAGCACTGGGTACAGTCAGAGGCACGGGAGGGTGAGAGAATTCACCAGAGCCAGGGGGAGAGCAGAGCAAGAAGTACACTGCTGAGGGGAGCAGCAGGCGCGGCAGGAGAGGTCTGCGTGCCATGTGGGACCCTCGGTGGCCGGGGATCGAACCGGCGCTGCAGAGGCTGCGGGCAGCTTCACAAGCCAGCGCTCAACTGCTGTGTCACCGGGGAGGCCCTCTTGACTTGTATTTTGATTTTGTTCTTTTCCTTCCAGACTTGCCTGGACCCTCCTGACCCTTTTCTATGGTTACCTCAGACTTGTGGTGAGCCTCAGCAACCCCACTTTGGACTGACCATGTTTGGCTGGGTGTTTGTCCACAATGATATGGGCAATTTTGGGTGATATACAGGAAAATTCTTATTAGGTATTTTCTTCTGTCTCGTGCTATGCTCACTAATTCTATTAAAGATCTATCACACTCGTAGTAAGCTTCCTTTGTCTTTATGCAGTGGATGGCAGGACCTCGTGTTAGAGGACGCAAGTTTGGGGATCTCTGGGTGCCACTTGGTTGCATGCTAGCATTTCCTCCTGTCAAAACCCAACATTTGAGGCTGGTCTGCCTCAAGAGAAACCCATTTCTTGGCCTATTATCCATGCCCTCTGTGATCCTGTCGCAAGACTCAAATATTACCAGAACATCTTTCTCTGTGCCTTTGTTCATGATAGTCTAGTTTTCTCAATTCTGAAGCTGGCAAACTGAATGGTAACCATCAGAACTAGCTCTTTTCATAGGATAGCTAGATGTTCTGAATACCTCATTCTTGGAAAACATATAGATACTCAAAAGTTAAAACAAATACACCTAAAAAGTATTAATAAGACCAGTAAAAAATTAGAGAAAATTTCATAAAATTAAAAGGAAACAAATTTGAAATCAAAGTGATAAATGAAATCAGAAACTAAGGTTCTATGTCCACACTATGTTCTCTAGGAACAATGGGCACAGAATAGATTAATAGAATGATGAGGGAAAGAATGAACTGAAATACATTGTTTCCCTTGCACCTTCAGTAGTCACAGAAGCTGGTCCCTCCAGCAGAAACAACTCCCTTAAAATGGTGAACTAGAACAACTATCTAACTGCTAGCAAAGGCATCCAATGGGAAAACCTGTCTCTACTATCATTCTGGGTTATTATGGAGTAAATATTTATGTCCCTGCCCTCAAATTCATGTGCTGAAGCCCTAAGCTCCAGAAATCATGCAAATCAAAGTAGCAGATACATACATTACAATGCATATTATATAACAATAATTGGAAAACTGACTTCAAAATAAATAGCATCAAAATTATTAAATACTTAAGAATAAACTCGAAAAAAGTCATGAAAGATCTCTACACTAACTAAAAACATTGCTTAGAGGAATTAAATAAGAAAATATTCATGCCCTTGGGTTTGCAAAAATTTCTTAGTTACAACACCAAAAGCACAATCCAGAAAAGATAAAAACAAGACTTCCTCAAAATTAAGAACTTCTCTTCAGAACCACTTTTACTGAATGAAAAGAAACCACAGATAAAGACAAAATATTTGCAAACCACATATGTGATAAATGATTTGAATCCAGGATATTATAAAATATTCAAGCTCTATAATAAGAAAACAAAGATCCAGTGTTAAAAATGGACAAAGCTTTGAAGGAGCAATTTACAAAAGATGATATGAGTGGAAAATAAATACATGCAGAGATATTAAAAATCCTTGGCTGGTAGGGTAAAGCATTAAAACCATAATAACTAAACTTATATTTTTATTTTGTTTCTTAAAGGCTCACACAATTTTCTTTTTCCTTTTTTTTTAATTGAAGTAACATTGGTTACAACAATGTATATGATTTAGAGGTGTAAGATCACAACATTCAGGTGTGTGTGGCAATACCAACTCTACCTCAAAGGCACCAAGAGACCTCTACCATAGCCCATTGGGGCCCCCTTCCCACTTTCCTCTCCCCTCCTCCCATAACTCTCTGGCAGCCTCAATTGTACAGATTTCTAGGGTTTTCTATTTGTTTGATTTTATCTGGCCCTTCGTTTTGTTTCTCTATATTTAACATATAAATTATACCATCAAGTATTCTCTTTCTCCTTCTTACTTATTTTACTTAGCATCACGAGCATCAGTATCATGGATAGTCTGCGAAAAGCAAGTCAAAGCAATAATAAAAGTTAGATTTCATCTATCAGTAGGCAGTACATTTAAAAAACTGAAATATCCAGTACTTGTGAAGGAATGAGAAAATAGGCACATTTTGCTATGCTATTTGTATGAATTTCAGAGAGTAATCTGAAGAATTTATTAAAATTTGGAGCGCACATAACCTTTATTTGGTGCACTAAAGAAATGAAACCATGAATACATAAGCATATACTTAAAAGAATAAGTGTCAAAGCATTTTCTATAACAGCAAAGTATTGAATCATCTTGGCTATGTATTCACAGTGGATGGCTGCAAACATTGTGGTTTATACATTAAAGGGGATATAACTCTGTAAGTATAAAAATAAATGTATTATTATATTTTGATTTGTAATAAGGGTGGTAACTTGAAAAATCAAATTTAAAAATAATATATATATATATATATATCTCCCAATTTTGTTTCAAATTTTAAAATAAGGGAAGATTAACTGGAACAAACCCTTCATAATTTTGTAAATGGTTCTTGAGCATAAAGTTACAGAAGAATAAAAGTAAATGTGTTAACACTGGTTATTTAGGGGGAAGTGAAATCTGAAGGAACTGAGACACTGCTGTTAGTTTTTTTTTAATATGCTTTTTGCTTTTTTCTTGTAACAAGCACATGTTACATTGAAAGCAAATCAAGTACACGTTAGAAAATACTTTTTTAAATTTTCAACATTTAAGTTAAAATAAAAATGAGAACATCAAGTCACTTAATTAAATGTTGCTTCTAAATTTTAAGCTAAATCAGCACAGACACAGATATCATACAATATAGAAAAAAATGAAATGCTCTTTGGACAAAGTGTGCAGAACTCCTAAATCTTTCAAACATTGAGGAATAAAATAAAACAGTTGTGATTTCTGTTCAAGAACATTAAAAGCCAGTTCAGGAGTACAATGTATCACATATGAATTTCAAGCTGAAGAAGAAATAAAATCTATAAATAAAATCTATAATAAAATCTATAAAATTCTATAAAATCTTTTAGCACTTGGAATAAATGTACTTTAAAATAATGTGACTAAATCAGCAAGCTGCTGGAAAATTTTATTTCCTATATGAGTGGAAAATATTACTCAGCATGCTAACATTTCCTGTTTATCATTAAAAAAGTACTTAGTTCTCTAACCTTGTAAATTTAATTCAATTGTAAACCTTACAAATTCTTGCAATGAGATCTTGCCTTACATAACAAAAAAAAAAAGGCTATATTTGGCAGTCTAGTTCTTAAAAGAATTAAGTTTTATATTAAAAGTGAATATAGAAATAAAAAGCAAAGATAATAGAAACAGTTAATTCCAAGTTCTAAAGGAATTTAATATATCATGTAAAATCCAGTTGGATATAAGCAATGCATTTCAATGTTTTTCCTCTTTTTAATGTCTCAGGAAAGTCAATGAAAGCAAAGTGAGTTTCACAACTGCTCTAAATTACTAGATAATTACATTCAGGTAATTTAGGACTTTCAAAAGCTCTATAAATTCTTTCATAATAGATTATTAAAAGATGACAGACTAGAAAGAGATAAATTTTAAGTATATTTTTACCTTGATATTGATGTATATTTCATATGTTGAAAGATACAGATAATTAACACAATTTAAGATTTATTACCTAAATGTGAACCTCGTTGTCAATTTATTAACTGAATGAGAAAGGCAGTTTTTTCACCAGACTTTTTTGTAAGAAATAAGGTGTGGACAACAGCAAATAGAAAGTTTAGAGTGTCAGAGTAAAAAATTTAAGTTGCTATAAAATGACAGCATTTAATCTCTCTCTTCAACAGGTATATAAACATTCAAAACTAATTTTATAGTAATTTTGTAGCTAAATATCTCCATATTTTGCTGATGTAATTTTGAGATTCAGAGAAGTGGTATAAATTACCCAAGATCATATAAGTAGCAAACAGAACCAGGATTTGAAGTGAACAGACAGAGCCCTCCAAACTTAGACTAGTAAGTTAGATACATTGTGAAAGTTCTCACTGCTAGACTAAGTGAATGATGCTTTATAATATTTAATTCTCTGTAATTTAGGAAAGAACTCTCATTTTTCTGAGCCTCAGTCTCTTCATCTATGAAATGGCTTGAAGTAGTAAGTAAAGCACAATTGTCAATAATGTGCAATCAACAAGTATTTGTTTTCTGAAATTCAAAAATTTTAAAGCACTTCGGTAGAAACTGTCATTTCTATTTTTTACATGGATATATATTAATGCCAAAATCATAAAAGTCAGGAGGAAAATAAATGACACACATTCAATAACAGGTCATTATATCGATTGTTGTGATGAAAACCTTAACTTCATGAAGTTTTCATCCAAAAGGTCTAATTTCTCCTTGAAGCCATGAAGCTAAAATCCATTACTATCTTTAAAATCTTCATAAATACAGAAGAAAGCCTATGGAAATTTTTAATATTTAGGAGAAACATACATTTTTGAAGGATGATTTTTAAATCTTGGGTAATAAATAGTCAACATTGTTATTAGGTTATAATTCAATAAAATGAAAAGTTAAATGATACAAACCTCTTATATAAAGAAGTCTACATGTATTACATACATTTAAACTATTAGGAAAACATGACTGACATTGACAGTGGAAGTGAACATCCAATCAACAGTCAAGTCACACTGGTGACCACTGATCTAGGGAACACCATTCCATGTCCAAAAGAAACTGAAAGGCCATCACTCTCTTCTGGGGAAGTGCTGTAGCTTTTTTAAAGAACTAAATGGCTAGATGATTATGTGTGCAATTAAGAGGTAGCCTTCATTGCTATTTTGGAGAGTATGACACAACTTGACAGAGTTTTAACATTAAGTGAAACTGGTAAGTTCATGTCTGGGGATAAAGCTACACAATGTTACCATTCAAGACAAAATCATTGACCCCATTTAGGTCCTGAAGGCTGCAATCTCTTTCAATATTTCACACTAGGGGCTTTGGTAGAGTTAAGGCTTTTTCTGATCAAAAATGCAGTCACCCTGACAACAAGCAATGGCAGGGATTCTGCATCAAAAATTGACATAACTAGGCTATGGATTTAAAGCTTAGGCAACAGCTGCTAGTGGCTCTAGGAAGGGCAGATGTTGGTTGAAGCATCTTGGCCATATGTGAGGCCAGATGGAGCTTTTGCACAGACTAACATGTAACTTCAGAACTTTAATGCTGTGACAAGAGTGTTATTTTTCAGTCAATGAATGCTGTTTTCCACAGACCTGAAAGTCATGTTTACAGGCTAACCCAGCAAAAGTACTTATACACATTTATTCTTAAAATACGCTATCATAAACTGATGCCATTTGCAGCAACATGGATGGAGCTGGAAGGATTATGCTCAATGAAATATGTCAGAAGGAAAAAGAAAATAATCGGATGGTTTCACTTATAGGAGGAATATAGGAGAATGGCTAGGCGGGACACTCTCTGTTCATGGGCTTAAGCACCAAAATAATAATAAAACTTAGAATTTATTTGAAACCCTCCAAAGTAGGAATTATAACTGTGCTCATTTTACAGATAAAATAATTGAAGCCCAGAGAGGTTGAGTAACTTACTCCTTTCTAATGATTTTCCTGTTTGTATACTTTTCCCTGAGAATGAGAGTGTATTTTATATATATTGAAAATCCCTGAATTTTATATATATTGAAATATCCCTGAATTGCTCTATAAAATAAATAAATAAATAAATTTCACATAGAGTAATTCAGGGATATTTCAATGGTGAAAAGATCTCTCTTTGCTTATAATATTGACAGACTGCTGACTTTATATATTTTTTAAAGATTTATTTATTTATGCATAAAGAGCTGGGGTACAGGCCAGAGATGCAGGGTGTGAGAAGATTCACCAGAGACAGAGTGGGGAACAGAACAGATGGATTGACTGAAATAAACCACAGAGGGGCACAGCAGGCAAGATAGGAGAGGTCTGCTGCGCCATGTGGGTAGCTCCCTGGCCAGCCAGGGATCGAACTTGTGCTGCAGAGGCTGTGGATTGCTTCATAGTGTGGTGCTTAACCCCTTGCGCCACCAGGGAGGCCCGTGACTTTAAAAGTTAGCAAGGTGCAGCTTTTTTCCCAAGACTGCCCACTTGTGTCCTTGCTGGTGTCTCTTTTCACAAATCTGTCCCTTTCAGAGGCAGCTCTTTCTGCCCATTTGTGTTTGTGCAAGCATCCTTTCTTTCCTTGCCTTTTTTTTTTAATGTACTAAACCTGCCCTTTTGGACATTAAAAAAAATAATAATAAAGGTAGGCAAGGTGTCCAATCTAGTTTCTAAAGCGGGTTCATTATATAATAAATATTAATGTAAAGGTTAACTTCAACATCTATATTTCACTAGATCATAAATCTTTTTCCCTTGATAGAAGAAAGTATTCCTTATATCTGAATTAGTTCATGATCAGATTTTATAATGAAAGTCAGCTGTGGTTCCAGGAAACAGCTGGTGTTTTTGCCTCTCCACTTCCACAAAGAAATATGCAATACATCAAGGAATATACTATCCTTGAGCCATAGATTATTTAAATCTTCTTCATGTAAAGAAAACTAACAGAAAACTAACAGTGCCTGATAGTCAGCCTTTGATGTATATTGAATTTTCACAATATTTGAGTAATAAAAACAGCATGTTACTATAAAATATGTGTTTAGGCTACTTAAAATTAAGGGTTTTTTTGTTTTTTTAAAGATTTATTTATTTATGCATACAAGAGCTGGGGTACAGGCCAGAGGTGCGGGGGGTGAAAGGATTCACCAGAGACAGAGTGGGGAGCAGAACAGGCAGACTGACAGAAGTACACTGCTGAGGGGAGCAGCAGGGAGATAGGAGAGGTCTGCTGCACCATGTGGGTTGCTCCCTGCGCGGCCAGGGATTAAACTTGTGCTGCAGTGGCTGCGGATTGCTTCATAGGTTGCATCTTAACCCCTTGCGCCACCAGGGAGTCCCATAATGAAGGGCATTTTATGAAATATAACTTAAATGCTAACTCCTGGGAAATTTTAATAAATATGAAACAGTGATTCTCTGCCAAGAGGTTTGCATCAGGAACATTTGGGGAATTTTTCCAAATGATAGCAACAACCACCACCGACTTAAGAGCCTAGACTCCATCCTGAAAGATTTTATTTGGATTATCCTAAGTATCTTAATAATCAGGTTATTAACCAAAAAAAAAATTTCCTTCACTCAGTGAAGGAAAAGTCAACCATAGCACTTTGATGTGAGTGTAATAATTATTAAATTAGGTATATTATTAAATTCTTATACATAAGAATTTAAAAGATACATTCATATCAAATGTACTTAGAGACTTGTTATTTTAAGCAATGTAACTGTCAGACCTTCATAATTTGTTTAATATTGTATAAAAGTTTTTTTTTTCATTTATGGGCTTTAGAAATTTGAATAGCAAGTATCTCATTTATTAAAAGTGAGTTTCCATTAGCTATGTGATTTATTTTCTCTAATTATGAAACCACTCATAAAAGCTATAAAAAGTTTAATTGTTGCATCAAAAAAGGAAATAATGAACATCATCTTTTGATAAGTTTATACTTTTTTACATTGAAAATATTTCAAAATAAAATCACAAAAATCATCTCACTTTAGAACCCCTTGGGACAATCTTTTATCACAGTTTGTTTTATAGATCTTACAAATTCAATTCAAAATTTAATTAAAGTCATACAATTTTAAGAGTTAGAACAATCTCTCTAAATTATGTTACTAACATGAATTCTTTCTCCTGAGAAGCAAATTTTTTTTTGGTTAATAACCTGATAATGAGGTTCAGCCTCATTAATGCTCAGCTAATCATGAGAGCAAGATTAAAGCCCACCCTTTCGGTCTTGTTCTTAGGCCATTTTGAGATGCCAATATTTCCAGTTTTCTCTCCAACAACATAGCACTTCTTGTTTTGGGATATGCTTTTTCTAGACATTGTGCTATAAATTTAACTTCCAAACAAAAAAGCTAGTATTTCTTCTAACAATTTCCTTTTTATAGACTGTTATAGTGAAAAGGAATAAAATAAGTCATTACCATCATTTTCACATGACTCCAAAGAGAATTCTGTCTCAGTTTAAACAGAAGGCTATGGGTTTGTTTTCAATAATCCTTGTCCTACAACACATGTCCAATAAGATTAGCAGGCTACCTCCTTTCCTCTGAAGGTATTTCCAATTCCCTTCTTCCTTATGTCATCTCTGACATTTAACATTCTGGGCTTTTTTATGGCTATATGCATAATCATCTTAAGTCTAATCTTACATTTTTTTTATTTTATATAATTCTTAAATCATTTTTCATTTTTTGCACAATGTATACATTTTCATTTTGGTTATATTCCCCATACAATTCCCACCCCCCTTATTCTGACCCTAATCCCTCTTCTCCTCCCCCCCACTCCCCACTGTAGTGTGTCTCTGGTCTATAGTTGCTTATTGATTTTGATTTTTACTTTATTGCAATTAGTCTTTTTCCTGGTCCTGTATTTAGGTTTTCTAAATTCCTGCTATGAGTGGGACCATCCAGTATTTTTCTTTTTCTTTTTGGCTTATTTCGCTGAGCATGATCCCTTCCAGCTCCATCCATGTTGCTGCAAATTGCATAAGTTTATCTTTTTTGATTGCTGAGTAATATTCCATTGTGTATATATACCACATCTTCTTGATCCAATCATCCATTCTTGGGCATTTGGGTTGTTTCCATAGCTTAGCTATTGTAAATAGCGCTGCTATAAACATAGGGGTGCAGGTGCCCTTTTGAATTAATGTTTCTCTGTCCTTTGGGTAAATACCTAGGAGTGGAGTTGCTGGATCATATGAAAGCTCTGTCTTTAGTAGGTTAAGAAATCTTCACACAGCTTTCCATAGTGGTTGGACCATTTTTCACTGCCACCAGCAGTGCAGGAGAGTTCCTTTTTCTCCACATCCTCGCCAACATTTGTTGCTGCTAGTTCTTTAAATATGTGCCACTCTCACTGGTATAAGATGGTATCTCATTATAGTTTTCTTTACAAACACATCACCCAAAGCAGTGATAGTGAAGGCAAAGATAAACAGCTGGGACTACATCAAATTAAATAGCTTCTGTACAGCAAAAGAGACAATAACCAAAACAAAGAGAAACCACGCCTACTGGGAGAACATTTTTGCACACAACACTAATGATAAAGGACTGATCACAAAAATCTACAAAGAGCTGATGAGACTCAACAAAAACAAAGTAAATAATCTAGTCAAAAAATGGGCAGAAGAGCTAAAAAGAAACTTCTCCAAAGAGGATATGAAAATGGCCAACAAGCATATGAAAAAATGTTCACCATCACTTGTAATCAGGGAAATGCAAGTCTAATCTTATTTAGATGACTCCCTAATTGCAAACGAACCTTTTTTATCTGCATCTCTGTTGATGTTCATTTCCATCCCTCAAGGTGAAAACAGGAGGCCTCTGGATATGCAAATGCTATCCTACTAGGTCTCAAGGAGTTCACAGGATCTTTCAACTCTTATCTCTAGAAGGTTCTGTTAGGATTTGCTCAGGTATCCCTGATTAAAAAGAAAAAAAAATGATAGTTTGAAGAAAAGAAAATAGGTTGGGCTCTGAAAAAATGACTCGAAGACCTAGTAGATAATCTATGTCTCTCTCACAAATTATTTTTCATTGCAGCATATATCATCTAGAAAAATCAGAAGGCTAAAAGAATTGTGTAGAGAGACTCCACTAGTTTTACTGAGATCTGTATTCAATCGTGGCTCTACTTCACAGAATTGGGGTAACAATAAGCAAGTTACTAATGCATGCCATTCCTCAATATGTCCAAGTGTGAAAATCTAAAATATAATATATTTATAATGCATTTAAAGTAGGAAAACTAGGCAAGCATTTTGCCTATATACTATCCTGTATAACAAATCACTCATAGCTCATTATTATACTCTGCCATTAATCTAGAATCCAACATAACTATCTCAGTACTCTTTCAATAAAAGTGCAATTATTAATAATTTTTAGGGCCTTCCCGGTGGTGCAGCGGTTGAGCGCTGGGTTGCGAGGGTGCCCACAGCCTATGCAGCGCCAGTTTGGTCCCCGGCCTCCGGGCAAGGGTCCCACGTGGTGGGCAGACCTCTCCTGCTGAGCCCGCTGCTCCCCTCAGCAGTGTATTTTGTCGGTCTGCCTGTTCTGTTCCCCGCTCTGGCTCTTGTGAATTCTCTCACCCTCCCGCGCTTCTGACTATACCCAGCGCTTGTATAAATAAATAATTAAATCTTTAAAAAAATAAATAAAATAATTTTTAGAGTCAATAATGACCAACCTTTTGGAGTACTAACAAAAGATGTACTAGATTGGGGGTAGAGTTGGTTTTAAAGGAACAACAAAGATATGGTGGAGAATTATCAGGGCAATGGTGGTGGGCATGGTGTGAAACTATACATTTGTAGATGACTAAACCTATAACCCTTAAAACAGATATAATGATGTAAAGCACTTTACTCAATGAACATAATTTAGAAAAAAATATTAACACCAAAAATGGAACAACAAAGAAAAAATGTATTTTCATTTCTGTTGAAAATGGCATTATTTAAGGACATCAACTGAAAGCATAATGGGTGACCTAAGACTATGAAAGAATATTTCCCAGAGGATATCACCAGCTGGGTTTTATCCTTACTTAGACAAGAACAGGAGGAAATTAGCTTAAATTTCATTTGGTTTAGAATAGTGGAAGCAAGCTATGAAATCTAATTCCTAGAGAATCTTTTCTTCAAAATGAAATAGAGACTTACTGCCTACTGTAGTTTCAGTGAAGCTCTGACTCTATGAGAAAATACTGATTTAAGTTTTAGTCATCCATCTCTATAATCCCCATCAAGAGAAGAAAACAGCAATTATGAGCCTGTTATGCAACAGGTGTCTTCGTTTGTATTCATTTCATCTTCGCTGGAATTTTTTTTCCCTACTTCATAAGTGAAGTTGTAAACTCCAAGAGTTTAGTTTACCCAGGTCATTGAGCTAAGGAAGCAGAGTTAGACTATAGTCCTAACCTTTTCCAGACCCCACCCTGTACACTGTGCCAATCAATAACCCTTGCTATTCTAGCACTATTAATTCTATCCTTATTTTAAAATTACATAATTTCCAAAATTTAGAGTTATTTATTTATTTAGATAATTTCCAGGCTTTACAGGTGCCTGAAAGCAATTGCCTGAACATTGGGAAGAATCTAGTACTTATCAAACTATCTAACATATGCCCAATACATACGAAATCTGCACATATTATCAAATTTGATACTGTCAGCTACCATTTGAGACAAGTACTATTATTATCCCCATTTACAGATTGAAAATTTAGGCCTTGGGAGATATGCTAAGAGCCATGCCACAGCACTTACGGGGCCTTTTAACTTAGGACTCCTAAGAATTTTCATCTTGGCACAGCAAGGGATAACTGAGAAGCAAAGTTGTCAGGAACTCAGCTCACAGGGCATCCAAACCTCAGCACAACTTCCCCTTTTAGTTTTTAGCCAGTCATAGATACTTAGAAGTAAAAAGAGCCAATTGAAATCATCTAATCCAATCCCTTTATTTTATAGACAAGGAATTTGAGGACAGGGTGAGGTTAAGTGCTTTCTCTGGGGTCAGAAAGCTAATTAGTGACAGAGTTAGCAATAAATCACTTCCATGAAAAGACATGCTTTCAAAGTGAATTCAATTACCTTGTACCCTCAAGTAGCAATTAAGAACACCCATGTAGCTAAAAAATCTCCAGTGTTTCTGTGAAGTAAATGCAATCCAAGAGGATCTAGAAAAAACTTTGCAACATGGAGCACTCAAAGTCAGCAATCTTTATTTTCCTCAGAGTAAATTAATCTTTATTTTATTATTACCATATTAACTTTAATGAAAGGGAATTTATCTATGATTATATCTTGACTCAGATGAACTAAGTTACGATAAATGCAAAGTGATCTTTTTTCCTTGTTTCAAGTGAAGAAATAAAATTTGGTAAAAGTGTTCATTTTAATCAAATTTAAGAGGGGTCTTATCTTTGACAACTTAATGCAGGCTCTCTCTATTCTTTCTCTTTTCTATATCTTCCATCCCCACATTCTTTAAAGAAATTTAAAATCCTAGTTTCCTATCAAACATACCCACAACAAGGAAATCAGCCACCAGTCTTTAAAACGTGCTCATTTAACTAAGTCTATATGTTATTGTTTCCTATCAACTGTTTTTTCTGTCTAAAGATATAGTTTCAGCCACAGCAAATGCCCAATATTTTCATCTCTTTTCTAGCAAATAAAAGAAGTGTAAAATTACAGATATACCTGGATATATAAGTAAAATTATTTGGCTATTTATAAACCTAGGATTAATAAATTCCTAAAGAAGAGGAGTCTAATGATTTCACAGCAAAACTTGTTTCTAGAAGATCAAGAATCATCTATTTTGTCAAACAATGACAAAATCCACAGGCACTAGGATAATATATTGGTATTAAGAATTTAATAACCAAATACAGTGTCACCAACTATTTAAAAGGTTGAAAAGTACTGGACCTCGGCCCCGTGGCACAGGGGTTAAAATCTCAGTGCTATCAAGCTCTTCCCAGCCACTGCACCATGGGTTCGATCCCCAGAGAGGGAGCTAACTACATGGTGCAGCAGACCTTTCCTGTGTCACCCACTGCTCCCCTCAGCATTGCTGCTCCCCTCAACAGTGTATTGCAGTAGATCTGCCTGTTCTCCCAACTCTGTTAAATCCTCTCATCACCCACCTTTACCTCTGGCCTACACCCCATTTCTTACATGCATGAATAAAATAAAAAAACAAATGTTAAAAAAGGTTGCAAGTATTTTCATATGATGCATAATTTGAAAGCTAATTTCTTTTTCAACATACTAAATACATCTATTTAAAGACCCCAAAATTTGTCTTTGGGAATTAAGTTTAATTCATGAAAAACTAAAGGGAAAGATCATTAAGCCAAAAAAGTTGTACAAAGTTGAAATGGAAATGGACAAATGCAGAAACCACCATTTAGTCAAAAGTCAGTAGCAAGTACCTACTAGTCTTTTATATGACAAAGGGAAACAAGATATGCATTTTCACAGTGCTGTTTGTGAAAATGCATCCTGATGATAACCACAATGCCATTTCTAATAGTGGGGTGAAAATCTCACTCAGGGTCTCCTGGGTGGCGCAGCATTTGAGCGCTGGGTTGCGAAGCTGCCCGCAGTCTCTGCAGCGCCAGTTTGATCCCCAGCCACCAGGTGAGGGTCCCACATGGCGCGCAGACCTCTCCTGCCACCTGCTGCTCCCCTCAGCAGTGTATTTCGTCGGTCTGCCTGTTCTGTTCCCCACTCTGTCTCTGGCTAATGCTCTCACCCCATGCATCTCTGGTCCACCCTATAGTTCTTCTACACTAATATAAAAAAAATTTTTTTAAAAGGGAAAAAAGGAGAATCACTCAATTGATGAGTTTTCAAACCATAGGCATCTTTGATATTATGATAAGGTATAATGTCTCTTAAATTATGAGTCATCTTCTCTGCTAAGGGAAACAGAATGGAAATTAGATAATTTCTTACAGTAAATTCTAAATCTATGAATTCTTGTTTAGAAATCCATTAAAATTGTATTGTAAACTGGCATAAACTCCAAACTAAACATGTTTTTGAAAGACTATTGCAAAGTGTACACAACTTGAATATTTTGAATTTATTTTCTCAGCGAGCTTTATCTTTTTTATATTATCCAATTTGAGTTCATTTTCTAGTAAAATGTTTCACAATTCTTCACAAACTTCAAAACATTTTAGTTTTGCAAAAGCTTAGGAATCTATTCCATAAGTGGTATTCCCTTAAGTAACAAGAATTCTAAATTTTAACCACCAATCCTGTGCCAGGTCAACAACAGAATTTATATAAACCCTCTCTTCAATCTGTTGCCCCTTGCAAAGGAACTTTTATCTTCTTAGCCCTTCAAACACTGCAAAGTGTTAAGTCACTGAGATCCTTAATACACAGTGAAGATAGCAATATGACCCACAAAGCTCTTAGATTTTTATGTGCACCCTTAAATAAAAGATGGCCATATATCTATTACTATAATATGTTAGTGAAAGGAAAGGTAATTAAGACTTCTTAGATGAGGAAACAAGCAGATTTGTACACAGAGAGAACATATACTGGCCTCCTCTGATGTAGACAATTATGGTCATTTCATTCAATTTAATTGGTACATTAATGATGACAAGAATAAAAATGCACTAAGTGATTATAAGGACTTTACATCCTATCAATTAAGATTTGCTTAAAAATGAATCATGAAGCTATCATGTGGTACATTTGTTTTCATTTCTGAATCTATAGTTATTATCTGAACCTATAGTCATTTTCTTGTTTTCCTATTCTCAAAAAAATACTATTTTTTAGTGACAACACTATTTTCAATGAAATAGATATTCTCAAGCAATATTGGCAGGGAATATATCCTCTACATTTATCAATATGTAAATTTTAAATTGCAATTTCAGTAATGCCAACTGTAAAAGTGTTGCCTAAGAAAAGTATTCAAATTTTTACCCTTAACATGTCACATTAGGAAACAAAAAACAAAATATTACCTACCATCCAAGTGTTCTCACCAAATTCGGTGACTTTAAAGACACTGTGTGGTCAGTGCTTTGTTTTTAGTCTCTAACTTTCATGCAGTTGAAATTCATTTCTGTATTTTTATCACTTTCATTTTCAGAATGATACTTTTCTCTCCACTTGTGTAAATTAAATTTAGCCCGTGAGTGAGTCACATACCTTTATTACATGATGCTTTTCCTGGAATACAGGAATCTTAAACATTTGGCACCAATATGTTGTACCTTTGTTCGGGATCAGGACCTGTCTTAATACAAAGGGGAAACAGACACAAAGTCACATTCTCTTGACATGCTATTAAATAAAACAATGTAAGTATAAGTTCTTCTTTATAAACCCACCCCCACAATCATAAAACTTGAAGAAACTTACGTCCTGATTAACCAGGTCAAAGTATGGTGTGGCTGGAGACAAAGCGTTAGTTTTCTCAGGACTCAGCAAGCGCAGACTCTTGGTGCCTCGGTGGGAGTCATGGTACAGGGGACCAGCTTCCCCCACGTCTTCATGGTGGTAGGCCCAGATCACTCTGACCGTGCTCTCCTGGTGATCAGACAGGGGCATGATTATGTCTCAGGAAAGCACCTTCCTTACCACTGAGTTGAGTTCAAAGAACTCTATTTACAGCAAGATACAGAAGTGGAGAAAAGAGAATAAAGACCTTTGGAGTTCTCAATATGGTCTCTTTCTTTAATAATGTAAATTTGATTAAACCATTAAGTAGCCAAATAGATGATGGCATGTTCCAATATATGTTCCAAGTAAAGGATAATTGACTTGGTAGTTATGTTTTTAGGTATACAACAGTACATTACTGTCATGCTAAAACTCCAAACTAGTAGTTACCAAGCAAATATTCTTAAGTAGCAAGATTTAGAAAAATGAAAACCCGTTATAATGCCATGGAACATCTATGGAAAATAAATAAATAGAATGAAAATTTAAATGACTTCTAGATCGTGATTTCCACTTTCATAGTAGAATTTTCCCAGCACAATTTTCTACAGATTTGTGTATAAATCTACAGAAAGTATATATACAAAAGGAATTTATGATTGAGTTTGTTTATTATCGTAGAATCTCTCCATGGTCATTTTGTGAACACTGGGAATTTCCAAGGTACTGGGGTATCCCAACTAGGGAAAGTACTGTCAGATGAATTGGTTTCCATTGAGCAACCAAGAGAAATTGCCAAAAGGGTGGTGGGGTAGGGCAAAGAGTTTGCTGGGGTAAAAGAAACTGTTCATTCCTCCCACAGATAAAGATGGTTTTGCCAGATCTTTGTAATAAGAACTTTGAAAAAATAAAGCAAAAGCTGTTTATTTTAAATGCTATATTCTTTCTTAATAAGTCAAATGACTATAATTATTATTCCAATTAAAGTATAATTGCTCTATATATTACATAAAAAGTGATCCATGTCTTGGCATGTGTTTTTTTTTTTTAAATTCCTCTTTTACTCTTCATGCTAAATGTTAATCAAAGCTACTTCAGAATTTTACATTCCTTTTTTAAAGCTGTGAGTTACCAAATAAAATAGATAATTTTACTGGTCTGTACAAAATGAAATGATCCAAGAATTTCAGGGAAACTTCCGAAGTACCATATGAATTATATACTATCTAAATATTTAATTTGCATATGTATAAAGATGTTAATTTTCCCATGATATCTCATATAATAAGTCAATAGGCAATTTTCATTAGTCTACTATTCATCTTGATTTTAGAAATTTACAAAGATGAATCAATTACAAGTCAGTTAATTATATCTTAATATTTAGTATAATTCTCTTTTATATAATACATTTGTTTCAACGTTCATTTATTCTCTATTTTCAAATTTTGTACTGAAAAGCTTAAAACATTTTATAAGTAAAATCCTAGACTTTAAATAACTCAAACTTTTACAATCACATACAAATTGCCTTTATTAAAATTTATTGTCTTAGACTTTTTCATAACTTTAAAGAAAATTCAAAATCACTTCAAAAAGCAATACGTGGGGCCTCTCTGATGACCGAGGGGTAAGTCTCAGTGTTACCACAATGATGTCTCTCCACTCCCCAGGGCAAAGCTGCCTGAGTTCCAGTCCCAGCCAGGAAGCTAACCCACAGGGTGCAGCAGACCTTTCCTGTCTCACCAACTGCTCTCCTCAGCAGTGTCTTTGGTCCGTCTGCCTGTTCTGCTCCCCACTCTGTCTGTGGTGAATCCTCTCAACCCCCCAAACACCTCTGACCTACACCCCAGTTCTGCACAAAAATAAATAAAATAAAAATCTTACAATAAAGTAATAATAATAAAATTACTGTGTGACTTTGTTGCCAAAAGTTATTTTAAAATATTTTTTCCTTTTATCCTGCAAAGGATTTTACACATAAACATTTAATTTATCATGTACAAATCCACATACAGATTCCTTACCGTTATACTCTTGTCATTTACATCACATGTATGTAGTTCTCTGGTAAATTCAATTATGGTGTGTGTACTATTTTCCATGGCATATTCTAGATGGTAATCTTGCTGAGCATCTTTTTTCAACTCTCTGTTTTCATTTGTAAAATAGTCCTGTGGAAAATATGGAAAAGAAAAACCAGGATATCCTAAATTCAGAGTGAACTAATTTAGATTAAAAGTATTTATAGCACCTTAGGATGCTGATTCTGTGTTTGGTTGTTATGATTTTGTATTTATAGCCATTTTTTAAGCCCTGGGAATTCCCAAAGGGCTGGAGTATCCCACTAGGGAATCAGTTCCCCTAGAAACTGGTCCATATGTGTACTTTTGGTGCTTTAGGAAAAGGCAGTGTGAAATTAGAAGAGATGGAATGAACGAACATTTGACATCACTGTGTATTTTTCCTTCACTACACACATGAAAAGAGAAACTTCAACACTCCTCCAAATTTGCTTGCTATAAATTTGTTAATTTGTAGCAAAACCAGAATCAGCCCCAAGGTCAGTACTTTTTCCACAAGTACAATGGGTTAAACCTCAAGGCATGCTTCCCTTCAACAATCCTAAAAGCAAGGAGACCCACTGTGAGGTTATAGGTTGTTTTAATACGAACTTAAATGGTTTGTGCTAATGAAAATGAAGTGCAATGGAAAATATGGATAGAAATGAAGATAGATGAACTACAAGATTTTGAAAAACTAGTAGGAGTTTCATTTTTGTGGGTCGGCTATAATTTTTGTCCTAAACTTGTTCAATGGCATACAGGTCACTGCTGGGAGGCAGGCAGATGCAAGGATATGGGAATTGAATCAAATGCCTAGGCTCTGACTCCTAGTTCTTTTTTTTTTTTTTTTAAATGAATTTTTTTTTTTTTTTAAAGATTTTATTTTATTTACTTATACAAGCACTGGGTACAGTCAGAAGTGTGGGAGGGCAAGAGAATTCACCAGAGGCAGAGCAGAGAGCATAGCAGAGCAGGCAGAAGGACCGAAGTACACTGCTGAGGGGAGCAGCGGGTGGCAGGAGAGGTCTGCTCGCCATGTGGGGCCCTCGCCCAGTGGCCGGGGATCGAACCGGCGCTGCAGAAGCTGCGGGCAGCTTCACAACCCAGCGCTCAACCGCTGCGCCACTGGGGAGGCCCTGACTCCTAGTTCTACCCTTAAATAGCCTTGGGAAATTATTGAAGTCAAACTTTGTGAGCGTTAGTTCCAACATTAGTAAAATGGGAATAATACATACCTGTTTTATAGATGTTGAAAGAAAAATATATAAAATAGTTTATGGGAGGATAAACTGCCTACCATGATTAATGCCCCACCAACCCTAATGTTCTGCCATGTTTTGCAAGGTAGTTTTTTTTTTTTTCCCAAAAAAACATTTCCTTATGCTTTTTACCATTATCTTACTACGTTGAGAGTTATGAAACTTATGGTATTCATTTTTCTCACTCATGGAAGATAAAATTTGCTTAATTATACTGTTTTTTTTAGTACATAATGATATTTCATTTTTGAAACTCACCAAGAGTTGATTTATGCTGAAACACAATGCTAATTACTTCTACTAATATTAAAATTACATTTGAAGAAATGATTGCTTGGCATAGAAAATAAAAAATATAACTGAAAACCTTAAATTGTCTATAAATATCACACTCAATGGCCTGGAGTATATGGATTCCATTTTTATTACCACTGCTTTCTTTTATAGATATTTATAAAGACAATGTAACTTTGATATCCAGCTGCACTGAGCCTAACTAATCCTTTTTCACTCCTATTACAACTATAACATAGAGTATATACACTATGCCCAGCCCAGCTGAAGCATGTTGCATGTACTAACTCATTCAATCTTCATCACAAGTCTGTGACACAAAACAATTTTCCTATTTCACAGATAAAGATACTGAAGCACAAAGAGGTTAAGCATCTTGCTCAAGATCACAAAGTTGATAAATAGAAAACATTAAAAGCCAGATAGGCTGATCCATATCTCTACCCTTCTTCACGGTTCTATACAATAGTGGCTGCTGCTAGAAAAATATGGGTTAGTTTACATTTTTGTTTCCACAGAAAATATCTACATCATGGAGAAAAAGGAACTCTCCCACACTGCTAGTGGGAATACAAATTGGTCCAAACACTATGGAAATCTGTGCGAGGTTACTCAACTACTAAAAATGGAGATCCCATATGACCCCAGCAGTTCCACTTCTGGGGATCTACCCAAAGGACACAAAAACATTAATTCAAAAAGATACCTGCACCCACTATGGTTACTGCAGCACTATTTACAATAGGTAAGATATGGAAACAACCCAAATGCCGAAAAATAGATCAATGAATCAAGAAGATGTGGTGTATATACACAATGAAATTCTATTCAGCAATCAAAAAAGATAAACTCATGCTATTCACAGCAACATGGATGGAGTGAAAAGGGTTCATGCTCAGTGAAATAAGCCAGAAGGAAAAAGAAAAATATCAAATGGTTTCACTTCTAGGAGGAATACAGAGGAACTGAATAGGGGATCAGGAAAAAAATAATAATAATATATCAACAAAACTAGTGGGCAACCATAAATAAGAGACAATCAGTGAGGGAGAGAGAGGAAAAGGGATCAAAACAGGGGAGAGAAGAGCACAAGGGAATACAGTGATGGTTCACGGGTGAATTGGTGGTAGGAATTTTACAGATGTAAAATGTACACAATGATGTAAAAGATATAAATAATATATATATAAATTAAAAAAAGAAAATATCTACATCAATTTTATTCACTAAATAATGAAACCAATTATAATTGTTAAAAGCAATCCAAATGCATCATTTTGATGATTTTGTGATTTTCCCACTTTTGATCACATAGATTTTCAATATGTAAATGAAGGAACAATGCTTATGGACAATGAGGGAGTTAGATTAACTCTACCTTTTACACTGAGGTCATATTTCATTACATGATTTGAACAATCATATAATACAAAATGTAATCAGTTCAAAGAGTAGAATAATTATCCTAGCAAATATGTTCCAAAACTATTAGTCCCACAAACTAACCAGCTGGCTTGCCAATTTTCCATTTGTTCTATATCCGCTCCCCAACATCAATTCCTTCTAGTCATTTCAACTTTTTTTTTTTTGACTTTTCAGGCAACTTTTTTTCTGAGAAAATGGGAGAAACTTCCCCCAGATTTTGATGAAAATCCCTGCAACTCAACTGTTCTGAGTATTAAATATTAGAAAAGATGGCTGCCAATTATGTCAAAGTTCTAAAACTCAAAGAAAAATGTGATTGTCGAGAAGCTGATATCTTCACGTTGTTGAAGGAAAACGAGTGATTCAATTAAAACTAGAGTTGACATGTGAAATACACTAACCACCACAGAAATTCCATTACAATTTTTTTCACCTTTTCCAATTTGGGGGCTATTTTGAAATACCTTCAGACTTGATCATAGAATGCCTTAGCTTTCCAAATAGTATTATTAATTACATTTTTACTTCAGCTGGCCCTTACTGATATTTGTAGATTCATGTTTATCTCTTGATGTTTTCACAGGCAACCTCCCAAGACAAATATTCTAAATCTTCTTTATACAAGAAACCAATATTTCTCCAACTTCAGCTTATGATCAGACATCTCATTTTGCGAGAATTTCAGTTATAATACATGAGAGCGCACATATTGCTTCTTTCTATGCTAAATAATATGTACTTTATGGATTCATGAAAAATACTCTAAAGGAAAGCAAGAAAAGAAAAAAAAATAAAACAGAGCAGAGAGAACAAGTTGAAAATAGATGTAAATAAAATGAATCTTGTGAATACTCTCACCCCCCTGCACCTCTGACATATCAAGAGTTAAAAAAAAAAAAAATCAGTCATCTCAACAAGTGCAGAAAAAGCATTTAAAACTGTCATTCAAGGTAAAATTTCTACACAAAGTAGCAAAAGAAAATTACTTCTTTACCTTTATTAAGGGCATCTATAAAAAAAAACCTATAGTTTACATCATATTTATTGATAAAAGACTGAACGCTTTCTCCCTAAGTTTGAAAACAGTTGAGCCCTGGGAACAAGGAAAGGATGTCCATACCCCCAGCTTACAGAAGGACCCACCACTGATTGTCCACCTATGGCAGTTTGCTATTACCATTTCCTAAATGTGGACATCAAAGTTCTGTCCTTGACATTTTAATCCTCTGTTCATAATTCATCCTTGGGAATCTCACCTATCCAAGAGTTGCCTTTATTCAGTTTCACATATTTAAAGTCTATTGGATATCTTCATTTGCAAGTGTTATATATCTTCATTTGCAAGTGTTACTGTCATGCAATATATTCAAAATTGTATTCACCCATTATCTGCAAGACAATTTTTCCTGATTTTCTGTAATTACATTGTTAATCATCGAGCCACTGAAATTCAAAACCAGTCTTCTTCAACTTCTTCCCCTATTACTCTACACCTCCACAGAAACTTCTGCTCTTATCAGTTCTTCCTGTGAAAAAATAATACACCTTTTACATCTTCTCCATTACAACTTCTCCTATCTTAGTGCAAATTCCATCACCTGTATATTTCTGTCATTGCCTTCCTTGAAAATCACTCTCAACATGTCATTACATTTTTTCCAACAGTATATAGTACAAAGTTCTACCATTTAGATTTGTTTCTCTTAAGTTCAGCCTAATCTGCTCTTCCATATTCTCTATCATTAATTATGCCATATGATCTCTATTATCTATTTACTATTCCCCCCAAATACCTTGCCTTTTTTTGAGCTCCTTGCTTTTGTTCACATTCTTCCTATCTTTCTTCATTGCACTGAGATATCCTCTTTGAAATGCTTCCTTCTCTTTAAGACTCTTGATTCTATCGTCTCTACAAAGTTTTCTTTGATCATCCCAATTGGAAGTGAATTCTCTCTTTGAATCCTCATTCCTCTACTTGCATTCCCACGGAGCATGCAAGATATTCTAGATGCTGCATTATCTTCTCACCCATGTAGTAGTTACCTAGAAATAGACACCTTGCTAATCCAGTTATACATTTATATATTTAGAATAGTTGTTTACATAGTAAATGGAAAAAACAGAAGGGACACAATACATCGTTTTCCCACATGCTCTCAATTATATTTGCATGTGGTTAAGATCTTGTGTGGAATGTGTTTAACTGGATTCTAGAATGAGTCTGGGTCTGCAAGATCTGCCAGGCTGACACATCTGGCACTGAAATCTGGGAACACTGCTATGACCTTTTAGCCCCTAAATGTACATGAATCTTATGAAACTGACATCAGTATTTGGAAAAAAGAGTTTTGCATATAACAGCTCTTTGAAATCCTTTTTACACTAGGAGGGCATTCCCTTCCTATTTTTAAAAACCAAAAAAAAAAAAAAATCATAGATAAACCATGCTTTAGAATGTTAATTTATATCTTCCTGAAAGAATGAATTGTATATTGCAGAGCTCAATAAATATGTGTGCTTTTAAAAGGGGCACCCTACCTTTCTTTTTGCTATATCTCAATGAGCACATAATTTTGAAAATAACAGAACACAAGCACCATCATCCAAAATTCACATCTTTTGATATAGAGTTTTAACTTGGTGGGAACAAAATGTTCCCCAGCATTGCTTTTTTTTCTTCCTTCAGTCTTTGTCAAGAAAATATGTAGACTTTTGTAAAACTCAAACCTAATAGTGCCAATACTGTACTATAGTGAAAATGGCACAAAGACAATTATGCTTAAGAGTATAATTAAGTGAGGGCCTCCCCTGGTGGTGCAGCAGTTGAGCGCTGGGCTGTGAGGCTGCCCGCAGCCTCTGCAGCACTGGTTCATTCCCCAGGTACCCGGCGAGGGTCCCCCCCCCCCCAAAAAAAAAGCATGATTAAGTGAGATAAGAGGAGAAAAAAAGGCAAAAAAAAAAAATCTGTGTTCCCATATTCCACGCTGTCCAACTACTCTTGCTGGGAGGAAGGAAAAAGGAAATAAGGGGAATAAAAAGGGATGAAACAAAAGCAAAGTCATTCAACTAATACTCAGTCTTGAAAAATTCTTTATGCACATGGCTAAGCCCCCAAAAAAGTATGTCCAGTGAGTTTAAGCATTTCCTGACAGTTTGACAAAGGAATAAATATTATTGCAGTAGAAAATTAGATTGAATAATTACTGCATTATACTGTGTTACTATCATTCTCTAGGGAGAAAAGCTGTTGACAGTAAAACATGGACTCATTAAGAGTTTGAAAACTGATGATACCACCTAGAAAAATATATTCACAAAACCATATTGTATACTATTTACAAGGTACTTCAGGGAATTTCTCACATCATTTTTATTCTCTGAGTCCAACATTGAGAATTAGAACTGGGGCCTCCCTGGTGGCGCAGGCAGTTGAACGCTGCTCTGTGAAGCTGTCTGCAGCCTTTGCAGCACGGGTTCGATCCCGGCCTGCTGGGGAGAAACCCTGAGAAACCCACATGGCTGCTCCACTCAGCAGTGTGTTTCAGTCAGTCTGCCTGTTCTGTTCACTGCTCTGTCTCTGGTAAATCCTCTGACCCTCCCACACATCTGGCCTGTACCCCGGTTCTTGTATGAATAAATAGATCTTTAAAAAAAAAAAAAGAATTAGAACTGAATGACATTCCTGACCACATCCCAATTAACAAATGGAGCCCTCACCCAACCCCAATTAGCAAATGGAGCCAGATGCACCCCCTTTGAATAGCCATGGTGAAAGTGATTCCTCAACCATTTTCCTCTAGAGCTTTCTAAATAAAGCTATTTATTTATTTATTTATTTAGATATTCGAGAGCTTTTTAAATAAAATAGGAATATTGATAACACTGCATGCTCATTATCATGTCTCAGGTCACATAATCATAAAAATGTAATTGTATGACATATGTACACTGGCATATATTATAAGTAGAACATGTTAAACAGATGATACTTAAAAGTAGGATCCAAAATGGGCCTCCCTTGGTGGCGCAGCGGTTGGGCACTGGGCAGCAAAGCTGCCCGCAGCCTCTGCAGTGCCGGTTCAAGCCCCAGCCACCGGCAAGGGTCCCACATGGCGCGACAGACCTCTCCTGCCGCGTCCGCTGCTCCCCTCAGCAGTGTATTTCGTCAGTCTGCCTATTCTGTTCCCCGCTCTGGCTCTTGTGAATTCTCTCACCCTCCCGCACTTCTGACTGTACCCAGTGCTTGTATGTATGTATGTATGTATGTATGTATAAATAAATAAATCTTAAAAAAAAAGTAGGCTCCAATCAAGAATCATTAAACATGGACTTTATGAGAGCAAGAATTTTGAGGATTCAGAAAATCATGATTCTGTAGAGATTTTCTACGAGCTTGGGAATAAAAGTATGTAGCTGTTTTAATAATAAGCTGACATTCAGAAATCAGGTTTCTTGGTACTTACTCATTTTTAATGTTCTGTAAAGTGAATATGAAGTAATGTTACCCTACATAAATGGCTTTGCATGTATTTTAATCATATTCTAACTCAATAACTACATTAAGAAAAACTTCAACATGAATTGCCAATGAGGTGTTATCTTCCTGGCGAAGCAGTATGTCAATCATGTATTTAGCTTGTTTAAACTTTTTAAAAATAACACAGTACCTGTTACCCGTGAAAATCTGAGTTGATCATTAGGCTCCTGCAGTCAAGTTAATCTGCAGTCACGTTATAAAAATATTACTCCTGAAACATGTTCTCACAGGATTTTTTTTTCTTTTGAACACTTACGCTTTGAAAAAATTACAAAATCTATCATTTAGGTTTTCCAAATGTTGTGTGGGCACAGCAAAGGCAGTGAGCACCAGCACAAGCTGGCACTTATCACTGAGCAGGAAAGCGCGAGTACCAACTGCTACTTTCAAACTAAGATAACATACCAAAAAAGCAAGCTTTGATAATCAACGAGATTGCTATGACCTCTTATTTAAAAAGCTGATTACACAGATGTTCAATTGGTACTCACACATTGTCAGTCTTTATTTTTCCTCTCTTGAATAAAATCTCTGCAACAGAAAAGAGCTTTGACTGATTCTGTGTTAAACAGGAAGAAGTGAAAACTCTTATGGGTGTAATAAAAGATATGAATAGACCCCAGCACAGCCTGGAGAATTGAATGTAAGCACAGCTGCAGGGGAAACCTTGAGAAAAATGTTACCATCTGTCATCATTTTCTTCAACAGGTGCTTGCAGTTTTTCTTCTCTTTCTAAATCTCAAAAGCCTGTTACTTCAAACATTTCTGTTTGCAATATCAATTTCTATAATAAGTGTTATGGTATTTTAATAATACTGATAGTAAAATAATAAATAGTTTGTTTTAAAGAGAATCTTTAATCCTAAAAAACTATAAATTGTATATAAGCAAGCTTTATAAACATAATCTCCAGACATTGGTATAAGCTGATTTTAATGCTATTTCTTCTATTTTAATGCTATTTCTCAGCGTCCACCTGAGCAATTTCTCTTTAAGTGCCACCTTCTGCAAACACACATCATGAATTCTCTCCCATGACCACTTCAGTTTTGGGGTAAAATAATTGAATTCTTTCTATAATTATAGACTATCAAAGATAGAGTGTACATTAATTTTTTAATTTTTTAAAGATTTGTTTATTATGCATACAAGAACTGAGGTATAGACCAGAAAGGTATGGTGGGGGGTGGTGAGAGGATTCACCAGACACAGAGTGGGGAACAGAACAGGCAGGCTGACTGAAATACACTGCTGAGGGGAGCAACGGGCACAGGAGAGGTCTGCTGTGCCATGTGGGTAGCTCCCTGGCTGGCCAGAGATCGAACTTGTGCTGTGGTGGCTGTGAATACATGTACAGTGCTGTGCTTAACCCCTGATGTCTCCAGGGAGGCCCACAATTAAATTTTTGATTCTGCATCTCTAAGAATAAGTTTTAGTGGAAAAAAGTTACAGATCTTATCTTTGAAATAAGATATATTTGCCTTCATCTTATCCAATTATCTCAATTTCTGAAATATTTTAAGACTTCTCTTAACAGTCCATGACCAGTTATGCAAGGAATATATTTTCAGAAGAAAGCTGGTTCCTTCCTTCTTTTCTTCTTTCTTTCATCCCTTCCTTCCTCCCTCCCTCCCTCCTATCAACCCTCTCTCCCTCCCTTGCATCCGTCTTTCCCTTCCTCCTTTTTTCCAACACATATTTTAATGAGTGACTACTATTCCTCTATAGGGCCAATTATGTACAATAGTAAACAAAGTTTCTATGATAATGAAACTTATAGTTAAATGGGGGTAGAGGGGAGCAGACTTTTAAAAATTAAATAATACAACTAGATATATTTAGGTAATAGCACTTATAACTAGGGCCTCCCTGATGGTGCAAAGGGTTAAGACGCTGCCTATGAGGCTGTCCGCAGCCACTGCAGCATGAGTTTGATCCCTGTCCAGGGAGCTACCCGCATGGTGCGGCAGACCTCTCCTGACCCGCCTGCTGCTCCCCTCAGCAGTGTGTTTCAGTCAATCTGCCTGTTCTGCTCCCTTCTCTGTCTCTGCTGAATCTTCTCACCCCTTGCATTTTTGGCCTGTACCCCAGTTCTTGTATGCATAAGTAATTAATTTTTTTTTAAATAGTACTTATAACTAGAGAGGAATTAGAAAGCACCTGGGATGATTAATCCAAAAAGCCACCACTCAAGCAATAACATCTACTCTGAGAAATAAACTATAACTAGGGACCAGCCATGAAAAAATGCAGAGGAAGTAGCCTCCAGAAAGTGAGGGCAGCTATCAGAAAGGAGCTAAAAGGGGCAGAGTGGGAGAGATTATCCAGCTTGACAAAGTAAATAAAGCCAGTAGGACTGAACTACCATGCCCAAGAGGGACAAATAAGACCAAAAGGGATCAAATGAAGCCTCAAACATTGTGACACCTTATAGGTCAGTAGAGACAGTTCAAATTTAATACTGATATAAAAGTCATATTACTTTTAATCAGTGACTGACCTATTCTGATTGATATGGAAAAGGGGTGTGTGTGTGTGTGTGTGTGTGTGTGTTGTGTAACTGTGGCTACTATGTAGAGAATGAAGAGAAAAAGGAATGAGTAGTCAGAAGACAATTTTTCAGAGGTTCTAGTGTCTTAAACTTGACTAGAGGTAGTAAAACTAAAGGACACTGGGCAGGTTTTAGATTTGGTTTGGAAGAGTCAACAGAACCCGAGGATGTGTTTTACATGTTGGATGAAGGAAGGAGATGAAACCAAGATGACTTTGGATTTTTGGCGAGAGCTTCCAGGAGGTGCCATGTATAGAGACTAAAGGGCCTGGAAAGAATCAGATTGAGGGTAAATGAGGTTCAGTCTGAGATGCCTATAGATCGAGAAGCAAAGAATTTGTGTACACTATTCTGACATCAAAAAGATACACCAACAGAGATTCAGAAACTCATCTACTTTATATTCAACTTTGCTCTTGAAACACTCCAAAATATTGAGTATATACAAGTCATAAAACATTATTTTTCCTTTGTTTATTTTTTCAGATTTCAAAACCAATATAATATTAATATATCATTCAAATACACCGAAATACACCAAAGGGACAGAGATGAAATACTCTTAGTTAATACTAACCATTATAGCAGTATAGTGCACAGGGAGAATTTCCAGAAGCAGGTTAAAAAACAGTTTTTAATCGTTTAACCTGTGTTTTTTTTAAAAAAAAAAAAAGTTTAATAGTTGCTAAAATCCTCCCTTATAGTCATTTCTTAAATAACCCAAAAGTATGAATACAAAGTAAATCTATTTTTAACATAACACTCAAGACAACATGAATTATGCATAATTCCAGGCACCTCCAAAGAGGATTTCACTCAAAAATATTTTTAAGATATGATCACACAGTATTTAACACATCCAACACATGGCCTTACAATTTCACCAAGCATCTCATTTAATTATAATATTTCTGGTTGTCATAAATCTATTTCTTAACCCAAATTAATATCTATCTTTTAATGACTTTTCAATTGGGTATTTTTTCTTCATTTTGGAACTTAATAGGTAGCAATTAATTCATATTCATGAGAAAGACTGCCTACTATTTCAAAGGCAATGGACATGTTTTTTATAACTGTTCTTTCTTCAGGCAGAACATTGGCAGCTATTTCTTGTTTCTCAGATGCCCTGATTTCCAGGAATCTCAACCATCTTTGCAATCCTCATTTACAATGCTGCAGCTAGGGCCTCCCTGGTGGCACAAGGCGTTAAGACCCAACACTATGAAGCTATCCGCAGCCACTGCAGCAGGAGTTCCATCCCCATCCCGGGAGCTGACCCACAAGGCTCAGCAGACCTCTCCTGTCTCTCTGGCTACTCCCCTCAGCAGTGTATTTCAGTCAATCCACCTGTTCTGCTCCCCACTCTGTCTCTGGTGAATCCTCTCACCCACCCAGCAGGTCTGGCCTGTACCCCAGCTCTTGTATACATAAATAAGTAAATCTTTTTAATAAAGAAATAGAATGTTCCAGCTAATACACATATCCTTAAAAACGTTATTCCTAGAAGAGACCGTCTGCTGTGACTGACCTAGTGCAGAGTGCTATGTCTACATTACTTCCTTTGATGGGAACAGTAGAGCTGATAGGTTATATTACATCTTTGTGTTTAACAAGTGTATTATATTTGGCTTAAAGTGAACTAATACTATCTTTTTCATATTAATCCTGATTAAATTCAACTGTACACATTACTTATATAGATAAGTACTACTAATTCAATTGTATTTGTCTATCTTCTACGAGAATGTCATAAGAAATCCTGCTAATTACCCATCTTTAATATGTATCATTTATTTAATCTCAATCTATAAATCCAGCAAGTCAAATGCAATCTTGTCAGTATAATCTGTGTTTATTGAAACCATACTGGCTTCTAGCCATTAACAACTGCGAAGTGCCCATAAACCAATTGCTTAGTTGTTCTCAAATTTTCTCAAAAATTGCTAACATCTCCCCAATCTATTAATTTCCCCAGTCGAAAATGGAGACATTAGTCTTTATGTAATCTTTCAACAATTCTAACATTTCACTAAGTGATTCATTAAAATATTATTTGAATTTGAGTACTTTCAACTGGCCACATGCTCTAAGAGCTTTCTTTACATGCCTGTTTCATTTAATCTTCACAAAAAAATCCATGTGTTTGATACCAAGAACCCATTCTTCATAAAGGAAACCATCACTTAGTTAAGGAGCTTGTTGAGGGCCAAACAAGGACTAAGCAGCAGGATGGGCTGGGATTCACACCAGGTCTAGAAGACTTCCTGCTTGTAACTGCTCAGCAGTTATTCATCAGGTAATTCTTGAGTATCTGCCAAGCAGTTGGAATTGTTCCTGGTGCCTCAGGAGATGTGGCAGCACTGACAGAGTCATCAACTTGTAAATGTCCCATCCATACCCTAATAAACTACTAATTATCCACCACTCCTGCTACTTTTCCTCTTTCTTCCTTCTGCAACTAGCTCTAGGGTATTTCACTGCTTATTAGTAACCCTAGAGAATGGGGAAGAGAAAGAACATCTATTTACATAACTGGAGAAATGCTTGAAAATGTTTCCAATACAAAGGCAGTCCATTTTGTAACTGTTATTTCTAATTTTAAAAATTTAGAGCAGAACACTTCTCTTGGCTTATATATAGACTAAAAATTATCTAGAAACTTCATTTATTTATATTCTTCTGATATCCTGTGACCCTATGTAACATACAAAGTTTTAGGCTCTTTACGGGAAGATATTCCTACAACACAGTTAACAACACACAAAAGATGTGTAGGAAAGGTAAAGGCTATAAGGAGAGATTTCTGGTTTGGCATATTTTGAAATCTACCTACACCCATAATTCTTCAATTGCTGCTCTTGTTTCAGCATGTAAATTTGAGAAAATATTTAGAATTATCAATACATTTGTTAAGATTCTTCTCAGAAGTGTTTCCATTCCAGGAAAACCCACTTTGCTTTTCTATTTTAAAAATAATCATAGGAGGTCTCCCAGGTGGCACAGGGGTTAAAATCTCAGCGCTATCAAGCTATATCCAGCCACTGCAGCATGAGTTCAATCCCCAGCCAGGGAGCTGACACACATGGTGCAACAGAACTCTCCTGTGTTGCCCGCTGCTCCCCTCAGCAGTGTATTTCAGTAGATCCACCATTTCAGTAGATCCACCTGTTCTGCTCCCCATTCTGACTCTGATGAATCCTCTTACCCCTACACCTCTGGCCTATACCCCAGTTCTTCTATGCATAAATAAATAATCTTTAATAATAATAATAATATTAAATATCCAAGCATAAACAAGCCCTTGTTGCAAACATCCAATGGTCACTCTGAGTTGCTTTGTATGGACTCCTGTTTTGCATTCCCATGCCCTCTGCCTGGCACCTTCCAAGCTCCTGTAAGTGGACCACAAAAGCATCACCTGATTCTTATCAAAGAGCCTGATCACATAAGGTCAGTAATTCTGTACATTAGGATCCCCTAGTCAACTTTAAAATATATATTAATGCCTGTATCCACTCACCTCACCTCCCCCCCCCCAAAGATTATGATTTAAATGGTATCAGGGGGCCTCCCCGGTGGCGCAGCGGTTGAGCGCTGGGTTGCGAAGCTGCCCGCGGCCTCTGCGGCGCCGGTTCGATCCCCGGCTGCTTCCCGGCCACCGGAGGAGGATCCCACATGGTGCGCAGACCTCTCCTGCCACCCGCTGCTCCCCTCAGCAGTGTGCTTCGGTCCTTCTGCCTGCTCTGCTCCCCGCTCTGGCTCTGGTGAATTCTCTCACCCTCCCGCGCTTCTGACTGTACCCAGTGCATGTATAAACAAAAACAAACAAACAAATAAATAAATAAAATATGCCTCAAAAAAAAAAATAAAAATAAAAAAATAAATAAATGGTATCAGGGAAAGGGGTTGCCTGAGTATTAGAACTTTTAAAAGACCCCCCAAATGATTCTTATATGCAGAACAATTTGGGAATTTCTGACATAGGAAGAATCTTTCTAAATTCTCATTTCTCCATTAGATGGAGTTCTACCTGCTCTTCCCTGGGCTACAACGTGCCACAGAATATCCATCATGGTCCTTTCCAAAGGGAACCAGAGGCCAAACACCAGGAGGCCTCGCTTCTTTACTTCCTTTACTATGCAAGTGGGTTTCAGTGTGTGAACTTTGCAGGGGGAAACAAAAGGCAGTAATTTGGCTTTATCTAAGAATCATATTTCAAAGTTTTAGTTTAAAATTGCCTGAAACATGGAAATCTTCCCCCAATCACATGTGGTATTGTTGACCTAGCTTCTCCAAGTCATTTAGCGCCCTAATATTATTGAAAATGAGGTGGGGGGAAACAAAGTATAAGATAAAAACATTCACACCTAGTATTAGAAACTTCTATAAAATCACCAAGTCTCCAGATCAAAGCTCGAAAGACTAGTTGAGCTTACTAAACATCTGTGTAACAATGCCACAGAAATAGAAGAGAGCTCGTGCAGTTCAGACACATTTGAAAAAACATTAATTATATTTCCTCCAGATAAGCAGTTTCCTATATTCAAGGTCTACTAAGTTCTTTGATGCTCATGCCAGATAACCTTCTTCACAGTATATAGTATTTTAAATTATAGACACTATAATCTCAAAAGATGATCCTTAAGAGTAAGAACACTTGTTTCTCATGTCTTGACTATAAGCATCCTTATCTGAAATAGCCCTAGTTGCCCTTTATCAATCAGCCTATTTTAATTGTCCTGAGAGCCCTCATCACTCTTTTATATTGTCTTGCTAATTTGTTCGCTCATCCCCACCACCAAAATGTGAGCTCCATAATACCACTGATTTCATCTCATTCTGTGCTGTTTTTAGCCTCTAGAACAGTTCACAATCCTTCAGTGGTGTTGGCTGAAGGAATGAATGAGCATTCCAACATCCCCTACCTCTAGGTGAGTACTTCCACATGAAGCAGTTCCGTGCAAGTCACAAATGACTCAAGGACCCTCAAGTTTATAAACATACACACCAAGAGAAATCAGATATTGACCTCATGGGGCTGTTGTGCGAATTCCTGAGAAAACAAACCTTAAGGACTTATCATAGTGTATGGCATATATTAGTAACTCAGAAAAATCCTATCATAGAAATGTGTATGTATGACATATATAGTGGAACAAAAGCAGTAAGAGAAACACTATGATTGTATTTTATCAATCTGCTTTAAAATGTATTTTCTTATTCCTTTCACTACTGCAGAAGATATGAATGTTTTTACCACTTGCTTACAGAAGTAAGAACACCAAAAGGGATATTTCAGAGGAAATGAACCCAAGGTACTAATCTACATTGGCCTCCAACAAGGCCTTTACTGTATCTGTAGTTCATTTCTCTCCTGTAAAATTGGAAAGTGAAGGGATTAGGAAATATGAGGAAAATCAACTAAATTCTGAGCTCTCAAGAGCAACCAGTAAATACATGAAACATCAATATTTAACCTACAATAGCAAATACTGTTTAAAGATTTTCTCATAATTTTTGACTGCATTAGATGAATAACAAAGATACCAACAGTACATTAAATTAGGTCTATGCATTATGTGTATAGCACTCAGCTATATAATCCCAACTTTACAGTTAACAAAAATCCCTTTGAAATTATTTTTGTAGGATTCTCTGCTTATGTGCTATAGGTTATCCTTATAGTCAGATTTTTTTTTTTCCTTGTGTCTACTCTAGAATTTAACAAGTTAGAAAGACATAGACTGGGAAGAAGTTCCCTGGATAAACAGTTTTTCTGTTTGGAAATTCTGAATTATATATGTTTAAAAACTACAATAGGGCCTCCCTGGTGGCACAAGGGGTTAAGCATCACACTATGAAGCAATCCACAGCCTCTGCAGCATGAGTTTGATCCCCCGCTGGCCAGGGAGAAACCCACATGGCACAGCAGACCTCTCCTGTCTCACCCACTGCTCCCCTCAGCAGTGTATTTCAGTCAGTCTGCCTGTTCTTTTCCCCACTCTGTCTCTGGTGGATCCTCTCACTCCCCACAATCTCTGGCCTGTACCCCCGTGCTTGTATACATAAATATTAATCAATCTTTAAAAAAATTACAATAAACAGTGTTGTGAGGTATCCACATGCAGGTTTTTCAACATATGCATCAAATATTTTCAGAAACATGATGCTGTATAATGACTTCATTCCTCTTGCCAACAACTTTACTTCAACAGGGCTCTGTTACAAATGATGAATCAATAAACCACCACTCACTTCTTCTGAAGTGGACTCTTGTCTTTCCCTCCAAGAATATGGAAATATGCCTTTTGCCTGAAGACTTGAAATATGTTTGTCAATTCAGGTGCATTGTTCCTGGGTTTTTAGGTCTGGCCCTGTCCTCAGGCTGGCATTATGAAATCATCTGCCTTGCCAGGGAGAACCACACAGCCAAAGAGTACTATCGTGTGTTCGAGCACCACACTGGGGCATGTGTCCTTATTACTAATGCACAAAGCGTGAAGCGTGGAGGGCTCCTGTCCTCATCTGGAAATTGGGGATGGAGCGGGGATGAGGGCATAATCTGAAGATTTATAAATATCTCTTAACAAAGCCCCAGCTGAGCTGTGTCAGGCCAGCACACTCTCTTCATCTTTCCCTTACAGCTCTTCAATTTGCTTTCCAAACATTTCTTTGTTGCTGTTGGCTGGGGTGCACTTAAAAGAAGCACATCGTTAACCACAAAGAATGCTCACTGTTTTCTGTGATTTCAAATCAGTTCCAAGCACTTCCTCAGTGAACAGCCCAGCAGCAATTACCCTGCTGCTGAAGACTTACTTCTCATGACAGAAAGGCTTCGGTTTTAGAGCAGCCAACAAGCGAGGCTGTAACAAATGATGACATATGTTTCAGCCTCCATTCACTGGCGATTTATGCCCCCCAAAGGAAGCGTGAATCAATTTTTGTGCAAATTCAACAGGCACATCCGACAATGCTGCTCTCTTCTCTAACTCTCACAAACTAGGCATTCATCAACCCGGATTACTTGCCTCAAATGGGGACTCACAGTTGCTAAGTGGCTCGGTGGGGGTGGGATTCCTCTGTGTGGAAAAGGGGCAAAGTACAAGGAAAGGACAAGAATCCATCAAGGAAGTGAGAGCTGAGTTCATTCATTGAGACAAAATAGTGAAGTTAAAAAAAAAAAAAAAAAAACTGCAAAAGGACAGACAGCTTCCAGCCCCAGCCCTAGCAATTCTGTGAGAGACTGTAGAAAGTGGCCTCCAAGGATCCCTGGTAACTTCTCAGGTGCAAAACCATCCAGAACAATTCAGCCCATAGATAACACTGAGACAGGTTTCACTTCGAAATCAAATTTCTCTTTTTTCTTTCCCATTCTGTTCATACCTGGTTCAGGCCATTTGCAGAACTATCTCCAGAGGTAGTCAGAGGGCTACAAAATGGGTCCAACAATGCCTACCAAATGGGTCCAACAATTTTCCCCAATGCCTGGGCTCTGGATATAGTTTTAAGATTGGCTACAGCTGTTTTTGAGAGAATGAATTCAAAATCTGACTTTCCACTCTGCTAGCCTACAAACAAATATCACACTGCCCTCTGGAGGCAGTCTCATTGGGTCTAACCCTGAAATAGTGATTGGCAACCCCTGTATAAACGGGTTGTGGAGGTTTAGAACTCTTTTTCTAGAGGGCTGTGACAGAGAAGGTGTGCTGAAGGGAGTATGAATAGGAATACAGTGGAGAAATTACAAACTGTTCACTAATTTCTGTGAGTGGGGTGTGTGTGCGAGAGAGAAAGAGATGGGGAGGGGAGGGAGACAAACTAAAAGAAGGTGAAAAGTTATCCTTGTCTCCCAGTCTCAGCAGTGTCAAGAGCGAGTAGATAGATGCATGTAGCAGAGAAGTACTCAAGGAAGGCGGGATTGTGGTCAGTGTGGATGAGGGTGGTGGAATCTATTTTCCACCAGTACATTCCAGGAGATACACTACATGATCAAAAGCTGAGTTACAAAGGGCTATCCAGGGTCCAACTGGGCTGCTCAGGATGTTCGCCCTGGACACTCAGTCATTCTGCCGTTAGGAAGCAAACAATTTCCTACAGAGGCCAAGTTCTCACCACAGTACCAGCTCAGTCCAGCCAACAGCCAACACCAACCGCCAGTCAGACAAGTGAGGGAATGAGCCTTCCAATGATTCCATCCATTCACCATGAAGTTGACACCAAATGGAGAGGAAAATCTGTCCCTGGTAAGCTCTACTCAAATTGTTGATTTGTGAACAAAATAAGTGTTTTCACTGTATTAACCCCACTGTGTTCTGGGGTGGTTTGTTATATAACAATACATAACCAAAACAATGGACAAAGTCCCCTCTGACACTGGACCCACTTGTGGCACTGACTAAACTTTGCCTAAAGAGAAATGGAACCCGCCTCCCTAACTTTCATAGATTATTACACTTTGGGTTAATTCTTAACCTTATCTTTTCCTCTTGGCCCCGGATTACATTGTCCAAGGAATATCTCTCAAGTGAAATTGCATGTATATGTATATACATGTTGTGTATACTACCTGGTGCTTTGTGAAAATTTGAATTATGGCCACTATTTAGTAATCAGAAGATTTTATACACAAAGATGCACATGCATTCACACACCTCTAAATTTCTCTTTCCTCAAAAAACAAAACTACTAAAAGATGGGCAAAATTTGATTTGCAAGTCCACTGGACAGTAATTTGCTCACAAAAACTCTGGATTCTTCAGTCCCCTCTACTCAGTTGCATCACATCCTGCCCTTTCCACTCAAGTCCCATTACTCTTTTTTGCTGCCTGGTCTCTATAGATATTTAGGTTTGTGACATCTATTTAGACGTAATTCTCTACCTGATTGGTTGGGATTCATTATTATATTATTGCCCAGGATTTACTATCCTACCAAAAGAAGACTTTAATTAGAAAAAGGAAAGTCATAATGAAAGAAGAAGAAATATCTAAAAGTCAAGTTTTTAATTAAATAAAAAAGGATGAAATAAACAAAGGGGGAAAAGTCAGGAGAATAGGTGGCTGCGATATCAACTTAAGGTGTGGCATATGGTTTTATGCCATCTCCCACTGTCAAGTTTATTGATACTCCAGAAACCAATGCTTTTTGTTTCATTGTTTCATATAAAGTTTGTTCTCACTGAGAGTATGTTATAAGAAATCCAAAGTCTAGTAGCAGAATCACATACACTGTGATAAGGACCCCTACTTAACTTTTGGTTTAGTTGCTGAGAATACCCTTGACATTCCTCTGTATGAAGAATCTCAGATAGTTTCTAGAGGCATGATTCAATTCCAAGTGTGGGGAAATGGAGCCACACAGCTTAGGTGACCCTGCTGCAACTCATACATTACTTTTTATTAGTAGTCTCTGCTGTTTTCATTTTATTAAGGGGATTTTCAAAAAATTCTCTTTCTAATTAGTTGATTTGAATAATTTCATGGTATTTTACAGGTCCTAAAATGTGTAGGATATTTAAGGAAACATAGTACTAAAAGATGTCAGCCAACTAAGAAAATTATTATCCTTCATAAGTGAAAATCTGGATTCCACTTCTTCAGGAATAAAAATGAAAGAAGAAATCCTATTTCTTGCTTATAAAATATATTGAAAATCCCTCCATTGCCAGGCTTATCTGCTAGTGGTATATATTCACTAATGAAGAAAAAGTCTATGGATTAAAATCAATGTGAAGAGCACTTAATTAATTCTTATGCAATCTTTATGAAGAACTACCAGCAATGTGAAAACACTGAAGTTTAACAAAGTCTGTTTGTGGTGGGTCCGGTATGGCATGTTGAAACAGGAGTCTACTCTTGGTTTTTCATTTGATATCAAATTAGTTCAGCTTTCTAGAAACTCTACTCATTTGAAAAACACAATAGTGAGTTATTTTGTAAAGTATGCCTTGTTTTATGACATTACCATAGTAAGATTTTCCAGGCCCCCTTCAACAAAACATGCAAAATAAAAGTACATATTACCTTCCCAATCCTAAAACAAACAAAATGAGTCAAATAGGTATTTAAAAAAGGTATTTTCTAACTCATATCACAGGAGAGTTAAGTTATTCAGCAGGTGAGGCCTGTGTTTGGGGTCAGTTTTTTGGTTTACACATTTAATGTCTGAGATGCTGCAGCAGGAGAAAATTTATACATCAATGGCTTCAGCAGTGTAATCCTCATAAAACTTTATTTTATTGGAGTTGTAGAGTACTTATTTTGGGAGGAAAGGATTTATTTATGAAGAAATAGACAACAGGGTTTTGAACTTTTTATTGTTGTCATTTTCTTTCTAGCCATGTTAAGAGCTCAGTGCCAGAATTAGATTTAAATTTGATAGCATCTCAGTCACAGTGATGTGGAAATTGAACTCAGAAGTCAGGAATAAGATAACTGAGAAATGCACTCTGAAATCCATCCAATACATTGGTTTTAATGTCATCAGAGCCTTAACACAATGCCAGAACAACTAGGAGTTTTCATCTGGATGAACTTTCATTTGGGTAAATTTGCTAAGTTACAAAGAGAGTATATTCACCATGAAGCTATGTCATGTGAAAAGTGTCCAATAGAAAGGTCACGTAAAAGAGATGTCCAGAAAATCTGAACTAATTATTCAGGTCATTTTATATTTTTTTCCTATGCATTAAGGCATATATGAAGAGGCAACATCTCTAATCCAGGCTCCTTCAAAGTGAAGCGACAGCAGTCAAAATAGTTTGTTAGCCATGAAAGTAAGTGACAAGTTTTGCCACATTTAATAGGGGGTTTGCCTAGGAACTCTAGGTTTTGCAGATTTCTAACTGTGGCCTCCTAATGGGCTTCTTGGGGAATTTTCATTCATCTCGCAGAGGCGGTAGCTGACACCTGCCCCACGCCTGAGGCTGCAAAATGCCCAGGATTGGGGAAGTTCTGAGATGTTCGACTCTACACAGCAGACAGAAAAGTGCTAAAGCTGGACCGACACTAACAGCAGCCCTGCTAGGTCCCCAATGCCGGGAGGTCGCTCTCCCGCCCCACCAAGGGATGAAGGGTGAAGAGAATGCGTGTCAAACTTGTACCTGGGGATCCACTAAGTGGGGCGCTGGAGACTGCAAAGTTCAGAGACAGAAAAGTGCCTGGGGCCACCAGCGCTCAGCTCCCCGAGGGCAAAAGTCCCAGCGGGGCATCGGATGCGAGGAGCCGAATGAAGGGCGCCTTAGGCTCTGGGGGGTGCAGAAGGTGATCGCAAAGGGGAGCGCGTGAAGAGCCGGTGTGGCGGGGCCGCGGGTGGCCGGCGTCCAGCAGCAGCGGCCGAGCGCCCGGGGGTCCGGACCGGACGGGGCTCATCAGGCCGACTCCGGGAGGGAAGCGCTTACCTGCAGGTAGGGCCGCCCGTGGGCCACCCCGCCCACGACGATGTCCGCGGAGGCCATGGCCCCGGTGGGCGAGAAGCCGAAGCCCACGTAGCCGGCCGTGCGCACCTCCAGGCGGAAAGCGAGCCCGCCGCCGCGCGGACCCCAGCTCAGCCAGTACCGGCCGTCGGCGTCCAGGAGGGCGCGATGCGGGTAGGTCGGGTCCGCGCCCCCCACCGTCGCGCCGGGGAGCAGCCCCCCCAGCAGGAGCAGCGACCACCAGCGCATCCTCGAGCGCCTCCTGCCCGCCGGCACCTGGGCTCCCGCCGACTGGCGAGGCGGAGACGCTCGAGGGGCGGGAGGACCAGGACCGCCTTCTCGGTCCGCCGCGCGCCCCGCCCGCCCGCCGGGAGGGGCGGCACCAGCCCTCGCTCCCCGCCCCCGGCCACCCGCCCAGCCCGTCGGGCCCGGGTCCTGCCGGCTCTCGCCCGGTCCCGCCCTGCCGGCCCATCCACCTGCCGCCGCGCGCCCGGCGTGGGTCTCTGCGGCCCGGGCTCGGTGGGGAAGGAAGCGAACGGCAGCCCTGGATGGAGTGAGAGGAGCAGGCAGAAGGGGAGAAAAGAGGGCCAGGACAGAGCAGAGGGAGAAGGGAGAGGCTAGCGTCTGGGGCCCCTGTTGGAGAAGTAGTGGTGGGGAGGGGAGGGTTCCCTGGATAATGAGAAACTGGTGAAAGGGGGCAAGAGTAACCCAGCGTAGAAAGGAGGACTTGAGTCCGCAGACAGTCCTGGGAGTGGCAGAGGAAAAGTGAGCTAAACGCCTATCCAGAGCAAGTTTATACATCTTTCTGTTGGCCCTTGAGTGCCAGGAGCTAGTGTGCCCAGGGATGGTAGGACTCACCTTCACTTCTGTCACCCTTTCTCCCTGAGGGGGACCCCCAAATCTGGGAAAGTCTAGTTGCTGGCAGCAAGAGTCAGCACCCTGATGCTTGCCCTCTGCCTGGTTGTTTCTTGATTTGGTTTGGAGAGGACCAGACTACTTTGCCATCAACTGAGTAGGTCAGGCGTGGAGGATCATTGGAGGGTTAGCTTTATCTTGAAATCCACTCTTCCTGATATTTCAAGTTCTGATCACAGTCATGTTTATCAAAAAATGTTTTTGCCTCTACCTTTGACCATATCTTTGTTTTTATTTTTCATGTAAGGTATTTTTTAAATATCACTTGCCATTGATTTATAAAGCTGTATAAATTTCAAGGGTACATATTCACCTCTAAGTGTTTATAAATTCGCCCAATACCAAATCCTTGCCACACTTCAGTCAGATGACATCAACCCCTTCATGGGTGGTGCTTTGGAATCTTTCCCCCAGACCACCCAATGGGAACCCTAACACTTAAGTGTCTGTCTACGTGCTAGTTTTCCTCCAGTAGCCCCTTTAGGTCCAGAACGGCTTCCAGTTTCTCCCAATATCTGAAATATGGACCAGCATGCAATAGGTGCTTAATGAATACTTGTAGGAAAAGTAAATAGATGCATTTCAATATCCTCCTGGAAGAATCTTCTTAACAAAGTTGGACTTTGAGGGGAAAGATTGGCCCCCCAAATGATTAAATGTTCTATGTATTGGAGTTACATTGGGATTGAGGCAAAAATAGAAAAGGCCATATATATATATATATATATATATATATATATACAAAAAACAAAGTTTTAAATGGTTTTTATTATTTCATTAAGTATGATCACTGAGTATTAATTTATTGCCTTTTATTTGCCTGTTTCCAGTATTCCATCTAAAACAGAGTACTCAAGAAATAGCAAAACTAATAAAATAATATTGAGATTTACTTCATAAACAGATCACTACTAGTATAATTCATACTCAAGAGACCCATTTCGCTTTGACTTGAATTACCCCTGTTAATGAAGACAAAAGAGAAAATTTCATTTAAGTGTGTGCTTCATAAGCTGCCTGAGATACCTAGATCAAAACCAACTCCCTACTCTTTTGCAATGAGAACTCAGTTTCCCAATTTAGGTATTAATTACTGTCTAAGTGCTTGTTTTAAATCTGTAAGGGAAACAGGCAGAAGTCACAGTCCATTAAAAACTTGGGATATTAGGAAGAGAGGAATGAAATCAGTGGTAATCATTCTTTAGCGAACTATTGTTTTTATAAAAATGATATTTGATCCTATTTAAAGGCAAATGCAGAAGAATATGACTAGACAAGAGAACTAAAGAAAAATCACTTGAAATTCCTACATTTAAAAATAACTGTTGTATGCATTATGATAGCTTCATTCCAAAACCTTAGAGAACAGCTTTTTGGGGGGTAGGAATTTGCAAAGAAACAGGTAAATTAATTTTGTAAGACTCCACTTGAAATAGAGTGACGCTCAACATGTCAGTTACAGTCACTTTTTAGGTTTCTTCCCTCCACATGTCCTCAAAAGAAACAGAACAGACAAAACTAGAGTTTCAGAGAGATTTTACTTTAGTTCAGAGCACTCAACCAAATTATTCATTCTGAAGATGAATCATTTCCTCACACTTTCCAATCTTTTAAATGTAATGTTTATTTTGCATCTTGACCCACTCTGATACACAGCTTGCAATGAGCCAGTGTGATTGCATTCATGCTGAGCTTCCTCACCTTCAAATCCTCTGCTGAGAAGTTTTATTTATATTTCCACATTTGTCTATTGCAAGGAGGGAAGGAGGAAAGAAAAAGAAGGCTCAAGGGACACTAAAAGCCAATGCAAAGTTACTTATATGATCTAAGATTGTCTGAAATAGGTTTTTATTTAAATACGGCAATTTTGTAATTTTTTTTGGCTACTCATATGTAAGGTACAACAATAACACTAAATATTTATAAAGATCCTGTCTTCCAGGGAGCACAAAGAAAAATATTTTTATAAGAGATTCTAGCAGTTCTCCAACATTCAAATGGGGCATAAAATGAAGTACTTTCTCACCTTTGTCTATTAACTAAGCCTCTTGTGTGTCTAGCTAGGAGTCAGCGAAGGTTGGTCACTGGTTAAACTAAATAATGAGTCAGTAGTGGCAAAAAAGCCAAAAATTAACTTTGGTTTCTTTCTTATTTTTAACTACATAATTTCTCTAACTCTCACCTCATCTCAACAAAAAAAAATTTAATAATTTTAAAGCCACTAGCTCATCACTGTGAAATATTCTTTCAGCAGGGCTGATATTTTTCATGTATGCAAGATGTTCTTCATTTAATAATGGATGGTACTAACGATGGTGCAATGTGAGTGAAGATAAGGACATAATGCACTTACTTTTATTACCAGGAAGATGAAATGGGCTTAATTGAGTTCTTAGGTTTACTTTGAAACTGAGTGCCAGCGGCCATTGAAAATCACTCTTAGGTATTTCCATATAAAAATAACAGCAAGCAGACCAATTTCTCTGTACAAAACCTATATTATAGCATTATCTATAAAGTATGCTCTGAAATAACACTATTTCAACTTTAAAAAAAAGTCATGAAAGAAAAAAAATACTTTTTTTAATCACTAATGATCCTCTGTTCAAATTTCCTTTTAAAGAGAATTATTTATATCAATAATATGGTAGGGGAGAAATTACTTAAAGCGCTTGGTCTTGGTCTATATTTTGTAAAGCAATGTTTACAAAGTCGCTTAGATTTTGATGAGAGCAAAAGTTTCCTAAATTACGTTCTTTATCAAAATGATGTTTATTTAGCTACAAAAAATAACTGTATCCTCACATTTTGACAAATTTCTCTTCTATAGGGATGAAGCAATGGAAGTCCGTGAAGATGAGAGGAGAAGTTAATAGTAAAACATGCTTATTTAGTCCTAGGCTTGTTAGCCTTGGAAGCAAACTTGAGTTCCCTCTAGTTCATGCTCTTATCTTGAAGCTAGGGAAAGTACATCTTAGAGAGAAGAGTGTTGTTAAAAGTCACAAATTTTATTTACTTTTTAAAAAAGATTTATTTTTATTTATTTATGCATATAAAAACTGGGGTGTAGGCCAGAGGTGGGGTGAGGAGAGTATGAGAGGATTCACCAGAGACAGAGTGGGGAGCAGAACAGGCAGATCTACTGAAATCACTTCTGAGGGGAGCAGTGGGTGGGACACAGAGGTCTGCTGTGCCATTTGGGTCAGCAACCTGGCCAGGGATCGAACTCCTGCTGCAGTGACTGCCTATAGCTTCTTAGTGCTGAGGTTTAACCACTTGCGCCACCAGGGAGGCTCAGGTTACAATTTTTAAATAGACAGAAGCGTGAAAGTTGGTTGTCTGACAAAATTAACAGCAATGTCTGGCTCTTTCCAGATCCTCCACGTAACAGTTACTCTTTAGATGACTCATGTGCACCATTGGTGTTGGTTTTGCCAAGTTTGTACTTCCCTAAACATGTTGGGAGAATGAGTAGAGAGGAAGAAGTCATTGTGAATACAGCGACATTCCCCCCAAGATACTCCCTTACTGGCTACACCATCAATTTGGCATTTAAATGCATGTGATTCTACGTGCTTATTCTTCTATGGTCATCAGCTTAAAGTCATGAGCAATGAGTGATGAGCAAGCAGCATCAATTCAAAACTGAATATGAATTTAGCTCCACACTGAGAATGATGAGATGATTCAGTATTACTTGATTCTGAAATTCTACATGTGCTTTTGGGAAAAATTTAAAGAAATCTGTACTATAATGAAAAAAAATAAGGAAGAAATACAAATATAAAAATTTAATTATCCAAAAACTTAATTGAAGTCATTACAATCATTTCCACACCTAATAAAAAAAAAGTTTCCTTTAAATGAAAAAAAAAATGTTAGCAATCATTTTACGTATGAAAAATGTAGATATAAGATATAATCAGGTAATGAGTGTTAAGGCTTTGAAGCTCTCTAATCAATACTTAGTTTCATTCTTTTGGAAATTCCCACATTAAAAACCCAAATTAGAAGTTAAATAAATTAAAGATTTTAACTTAAAAATCAAAGATGACTTTAGCCTTGCATAAATGCAATTTGGTCTTCAAAAGTCATTTTTTCCTTTACTTGATAATTAAACAAAAGATTACAAATTTTAAAGGAGCTGATCAGATTGACTATCAACACTATAAATGACCAGATATTTTCTGTCACCTCACTTAACAGCAGAGTTTACCAAAGAGAGCCTTTCAAAACCCCAGGCCATTACAAAATTAGCCTTCAGAGTGAAACTATCAATAATAAGAGGACCCAGAAGGTTGTGACCAGAAGGTGATTTCTAGAAAGCCCTAAACTTGAGAATATCACTATATTCACAATGCCTTCTTCCTCTCCACTCTTTACCTTTCCAACATGTTTATGGAAGCAATATTTGGTAAAACCAATTCCAACAGTGAGATTAAGACACTGAAAAAATAAAGAATGATTGCTAAGGATGTAAAATGAGTCACATATTGTTAGTTTTTAGGAGTAAAAGCCATTATAGTAGCGATAATGAGAAATCACAATAATAATAATACATTTACTGAGTGCTACAGATATGGTACATGAATTGTATCCTTTAATCTTCGTAGTAGCTCTATGAGGTCAGTAGTGTCTTCCCCCACTGTAGGAAAATAAGGAGAAAAGGTTGCTTTTTAATTTATTTAAGGTCAAAGATAATAGAAGCTTCTCTCAATTTTGAAAGAAGAAATTTCTTATAATATTACATGTTTATTAATACTATAAATTTATATATTTTAGAAAGTTTTTATATCTCATGTCGAACAGCTCTATTGGTATTTTTATTGACTGCACATAAAATTAAAAGCCACAGGATCACAATTTGTTACAGATGTTTGGAACTTTCCTTGACACAAGTTTTTAAAACTTCTTGTGGTTACTGAGTTCTCAGAGGGGTGGTTATATTCTGAAATTGATTATACGGCAATGAGACATATAAAATTTAATGTTTAAAAAGGAATTCATGGTGGAAGACATAATATGAAGAGGGGAAATGAGTTTAAGTGAAATCAAATCAAGTGATAAAATGAATTTCTACACACACACACACACACACACACACACACACACACACACACATAATTACAGTCCTTCAATTATTTCTGTTAGGGCAAATAGTAATTATTTTTTTAAAGATGTATTTATTTATGCATACGAGAACTGTGGTATAGGCCAAAAATGCAGGGATGGTAGTGGTGAGAGGATTCACCAGAGACAGAGTGGGGAACAGAACAGGCAGACTGACTGAAATACACTGCTGAGGGGAGCAGTGGGCAAGTCAGGAGAGGTGTGCTCTGCCATGTGGGTAGCTCCCTGGTGGGCCAGGGTTTGAACTCATGCTGCAGAGGCTGCAGATAGCTTTACAGTGCTGTGCTTAATCCCTTGTGCCACCAGGGAGGCCCGCAAATGGTAATTATTATTCTATTTTTCTCCTTTTTCAGATTTTAGCAAAGAGAGAGCTAGATGTGTTGATTTTTTTTTTTAATTTTATGCAACATAAAGCCAGAATGGATGTCTTGTAAGGAGCAACTTAAAGAAAAATAACTTAGCTCTCATTCTTAAGTATAAAATGAGTGCTAAGAAGTCACAGCAACAAAAATTTATGGAGAAAATTGCAATGATGGCATTTTTTTCAAATTGTGGGTTTATTTTGTGATTCCTAATGACATTTGAGAGTGAAGACCTTAGCTAATTCAGACCATAAGGACTAGCATTAACCAGTTAATAAGTAGGAAATATTTTGAAAACCTAATTTTAAAAAAAGAAAATGTTTTCATTTTCTTAAAACTGACCAAAAAAAGTTTGCTTCTGCTGTTACAAGACTATAAACTCAGAAAAAATATAAGGGAGTCAAAAATATCATGATTTGGTTTATACTCCGGAGGAGTTAAAATATTACTTTTTCATTTCCAGTACTGTTCAAAGAAAATTTTTTTTACTAACATAACCAATATTTTGATCATTTTGATTTGAAAATATTTCAAAAATATTTATATTTTTGAGGTGGGCTTGTCCATATACAGGATATTTAGGATGTTTAGGTATTCTAGGAAAGAGCTTGACCTGACCTGTGTGATCCCTTTCTCGGGTCTCCCACAAAGAAAAATCCAAATGATCTTCCAGAACAGGCCTTTCTGCTCTATTCTGAGGTCTTAAGTCAGTCTTTTAGAAATTTCTGGGTTGATATACTTCCCAAGGAAAAAAAAATAAATGACTCCAAGAAAAGAACACTAATTTTACTTCTTTAATTCACTGTGAGCAAGAACAATCACTAAGTGATAAAGTAATGATATTTGAGGGTGGCTTAGTTAGGAAAACTGAAAAATCCTATCATAGGAATAGCCATTTGATATGAAGAAATTACCTGAAAGTGTTTGCTAAAAGCAGCATGAATTCTGTGTGTTGCTTAGGTAGCTGAGAATGGGAGATGGGAAGCAGGAAAAGCAACAGATTGAGCTCAACCGAAAGAGACAGTAGAAAAAGAGATAAATGATAGGGACCTAGGAGATAGCAAAGAGCAGTTCTGCCAACATCAAACACGAGGCCTCACATCTCCATCATCTCTGCCTCCTCTAGAGAGCCTGTTTCAAGGTAATTCTCCCTCAGTGATGCCCACAGTCTTGATGTCTACTTTGTGGTAGTTCACAATTGAGCTTCTAAAGCAGAAAGGCAGAAACTTGGGATATGCCCACAAAAAAAAAAAAAAAAAACTTAACTACGTTTTCCCAGACAGCTCTGCCCAACTCCCATAATATAGATGAGAAGAAAGAAAAGTTGGTGTGAACAGATGATAGTAGGAGTAGAGCTTATTTAAAGGTCCAACATGAAAAGGAAAGTTAAAATTTAAATGGATATAGGAGATATAGTACCAGATTTGAGGAGTCTTCTGTATGCCTCGAATTTTCGGTTGGAAGAAAGATGCCTTCCTATAGGATAAATTTTAAGTTGAAGAGCACCAGAACTACAAAATCAGAAAGTCTGAGAAACGTGTAGCTTTTATAGAAAAAAAAATTTAAAATAAAGAAGTACTACTCAAATATTTAATAGAAGGAAGTGGTCACAGTATATCTTCTACAATCATTGTTTTATTCAGTCTTTTGTGAATAGTTACTAGGATAAATAGCTTCTTATCTTTTACTGATTATTAAAAATTATTACAGCAGCTGATTTTCATAAGAAATTTTAAACAAACAGGCAAAAGATTTTCTACATGAATTGTGAAGCAAAACTTTCTTAACAAACCATTGTCTTTACACAGCCGTACAAAAGAACACGTCCTTAACTCTGGGATTAATCCTTTTAAGTTTTTTTTTTTCTTTTTCCATTTTTCAATGTGTGAGTTTTTCTTTTAGATTGCATTCCAGGAGTTATCTTACTAATTTATTCATGAATACTTCTAAGGTCCTATTGTGTACCTATACTTCTAATAACTAAAAATATCTTCCTGAATAATAAAAAAAGCTCCCTTAAAAAAAAAAATCTGTCTTGGGCCTCCCAGGTGGTTATGTGCCCCGCTGTGAAGCTGTCCCCCAGGCTCTGCAGTGCCAGTTGATTGCCCGCCGGCCAGGGAGAACCCCACATGGCGCGCAGACCTCTCCTGCCACCCGCTGCTCCCCTCAGCAGTGTCTTCGGTCTGTCTGCCTGTTCTGCTCCCCGCTCTGGCTCTGGTGAGTTCTCTCACCCTCCTGTGCTTCTGACATATACCCCACTTCTTGTATAAAGAAATAAATATTTTTAAAAAATCTGTCTTGTCATTTCTCCAAAGAGGAAATGCAAATGGCCAACAGGCATATGAAAAAAAGTTCAACATCCCTTAAAATCAGGGCAATGCAAATCAAAACCACACTGAGATACCACCTTACACCAGTAAGAATGGCTCATATAAAAAAAAAAAAACAAGCAACAACAAATGTTGGCGAGGATGCAGTGAAAAAGGAACTCTCCTACATTGCTGATGGGAGTGCAAACTGGTCCAACCACTGTGGAAAGCTGTTTGGAGGTTCCTCGGTCTACTAAAAATGGAGTTATCATACGATCTGGCAATTCCACTAGTAGGGATCTACCCAAAGGACACAAAAACAGTGATTCAAAAGAGCACCTGTACACCTATGTTTATTGCAGCACAATTTACAATAGGTAAAACCTGGAAACAACCCAAATGCCCAAAAATAGATGATTGGATCAAGAAGGTGTGGTATATATACACAGTGGAATATTATTCGGCAATCAAAAAAGATAAACTCATGCCTACAGCAACGTGGATGGAGCTACAAGGAATTACGCTCAGTGAAATAAGCCAGAAGGAAAAAGAAAAATACCGGATGGTTTCACTTATAACAGGAATATAAGGGAACCAAATAAGACATCAGTGTAAAAAAATAATAATAACAGTACAAAACACAACAAAGCAAAAACACAATTATAAACCAGAGACCTACTGCAGGGGAGGAGGAGGGAGAGGGATCAGAGGGAGGGAGGGAGGAGCACAGGGGATTGTGGTGATGGTGCATGGGTGCCTTGGGGAAGGAAATTCTATGGGGCCTCATTCTGAGGGGGTGGGGGGAAGCAAATATTGTCAAAAAAAATTTAAAAGTGATAAATTATGTTAAAATAAAAAAACTTGGGCAGGTAAATGATCTTCCTTCTATCAAGTGTTTAATTACAGATTTCATTACAAATTCAAAAAAAAATCTGTCTTGTCATGGAGCTTACATTCTAGTGAATGAAGTAATTCAGTAAACATTAGAAGAATCAAACTATAGGTAGTCAAAAACCTGACCGATTTTTCTCCCTTTGAGATAGAGATATATCAGTTTCTTATTCTGAACTCTGTCAAAAGAAAAAAAAAATAAAATAAGGGCCTCCATTCTCCTAAATAAATCAAGGGTTGAAGTGTTTTGTCCCATGTGGTAAGAATTACCAGAACATAGGGAGTAACTAAAACAAAGTAAAAAATGGGAAGAAGAAGAGTATTTATACAAGGGAGAACTCCATCAAGACACTTTCAGTGGTGCCAAGAAACAAAGTTGAAACCACCCTAAAGAAATAAAGCATCCAAGCACTGCAGAAGCAGATGGAGAGGCACTGTGCTAAGCAGGACTGGAGTATGAGACTTGCAGAGGCCTGATGCATTTCCTTATGCAATAGCTCAAAGCATAGATAATCCAGTTTATCAGTTAACTTATCAGGAAGCAAACTGAGTCAACCAAGTGAGTGTCTGAATGATTAGCTTTGGCAAGTAAATATTCTTATTCCCTCCTGTTTTAAATTCACTCAGATAGCTTTACATAAGCTGATCATTCTTTGGGTCCCACTGTTCCAGCTTCACTTCTGCATTCTGACATTATCCTCCAGACTACCACCTCCACAACATGCACACGTACACACACAAGCGTGCACACACACATCCCCCCATGCTGAGAAAGTGGTAAAATTTCTCTAGAATAAAACCATCAAATGTTAGTCAAGCCACTTATTTCTTCATTGCACATATTCTTCCATGACAAATACATTGTATTTCAGGAAATTGAAATTAACTGTTGCCCTTTGGCGTAAGGGAAAGTTTTAGTTCTTGGGAGAGTTCCAAGATAGCAATTCATTTGTAAGAAAGTTAAATTACCAGTCTATATGGATCTAAGAAATCATTTTGAAATACTTGTTAATTCTGGAAATTTAAAATATGAATGTTTTAATTTTCATTGCTTCTTACTTTTTAAAATTATTTATACATACAAGAAGTGGAGTGTAGTCCAGAGGTTCAGAGGGGTGAGAGGATTCACCAGAGACAGAGTGGGGAGCAGAACAGTCAGATCTACGAAATACACTGCTGAAGGGAGCAATGGGTTAGACAAGAGAGGTCTGCTGCGCTATGTGTGTTGCTCCCTGGCTGAGGATTGAACTCATGCCACAGTGGCTGGCAGTAGTTCTGAGACTTTAACCCCTCTGCCACCAGGGAGGACTTGCTTCTTAATTTTTGATTTACTAAACCATTATCAAATATCTATCCTCAAAAAAAAAAAAAAGAAGAAGAAGGCAAAGGTGTAGTAATAAAAAAGCCCAAGAAGTATTTATGTTTACATTTATCAAGAAAATAGATGCAATTTGCCCTAGGATCAGGAAAGATGTAGTTTCTCTGAGTATAGCCAGATGTTCCATATGACTGTGCGGACGATACACTGTCATTTTGGGGGAGTTTTCTCATCCCCTTATCAATAATCAATTACCAACCATGACCTGAATGATTTTAGTTCTTAGCTTAAAGTCTTCCTAATCAATTAATTTAAATTGTGAAAGCTTTCTGACATACAAAAAAGATATAAAGATGAATACAGCACACATAAATAAAAATGATCTGCTGAACACTGATTTTCATGGTCACCCTCCTGGAACCAACTAACACAAGTTTCTAAAGCTCTAAATTCATGGAACAAAAATAAAAGAAGGGAAGAAAGAACAGCAAACTTTGGAGACCATAAAGCTTATGGATCAATGGTAATCAATTGACTAAAATTGTGAAAAGAAAAATTTAATCTGTCTATTGAGAAAGTCCAGGATAAAGGTGATTTAAATCACAGACTCTCCAAATGACGCTACATTGGGGAACCCTCTGTTTTGGGGATACCTCTATAAGTGAAGGTAATGGAGTGGTGAGGACAATGAAGGAAGGTTGTTTGAAAATTTAGGTGGTAATTGGGCAACCTAATCCCCTCTGTTCTACTCGGTTTTACTCAGGCCAATGCCTCTCATCTATTCCAGTCCCAAACTGAAGATCTATTCTCCAGAAAGAGGAACAAAGCAATTGTATTTGGGAACGAGGAATGGGGATCAGGCAGTACTGAGGGCAGGAGTCCTGCAACAGTAGAGGGAAAGTAAGTGTAGTGTGGAATGTCAGATTACAGTTTGTTCTCCTCTAGCTTCTAGAACACTGAGAGATAACTTAAACCTTCCAAACAGAAGATTCAATGTTGGAGGTCCCTCCAATAAAATTTTTAAGTCAGATCACCATCCATGAAAAACATGACAAGTTGCAGTGGGTTTTAGAACCTCCCACTGACCTCCCCGGTTTTCAGCATGAATGAACTACAGAGAACCAGCAAGCGATCTGAGGAAATCCTCTATTATTCTAAAATGAAAACCAAAGAGAGGAAGCAAACTAACAAATCATCCAAAAAAGGAAATTAGAGGAAATGGAAATGATCCTGAGAAAACAAAAATTTCCAGAGACAAGGGAAAATATTGCATAAAAAATGAGAATCAGATTGGCTCAAACTTTCCAATAGTTGACTGGAAGCCTGAACTCATTACAGCAAAACCATCAAATATTTTAAGGAAAATTATTCCAACGTAAAAATTAAGACCCAGACAAATGACCAATTTAAGATAAGGGTACTGGCAAATAATTTCCAGACTTGCAAAATATCAATGTACTGTATATCAGAAATAATCTGGAGGAAGTAAAGCAAGAAGGAGGAAATGATTATGGAATCAAGAATCATGGGCCTCCCCGGTGGCGCAGCGGTTGAGCGCTTGGTTGCGAAGCTGCCCGCAGCCTCTGCAGCGCAGGTTCAATCCCCGGCTGCTCCACGGCCTCTGGAGGAGGGTCCCGCTCTGGCTCTGGTGAATTCTCTCACCCTCCCGCGCTTCTGACTGTACCCAGGGCTTGTATGTATGTATGTATGTATGTATAAATAAATACTAAACACATAAATGAATAAATAGATAGATAGGTAGATAGATAGATAGATAGATAGATAGATAGATAGATAGATAGATAGATAGATAGATAGATCGATCTTAAAAAAAAAAAGAATCAGGATCTCCGAGAGGGGAGATGAGAGATAGCCGCCACCCCCCCCCCAACACACACACACACAAGAATTAAGCTTAAGAGATCCAAGATTTCTAAGAGATACAAGATGACAACACTGTCATAGAAAGAAATCATTCTGCTAAGCAAAATACTGCAGATTTTCAGAAACATTGAAATAAACAGGGTGCCTAATGTGTTTGGGTTTTAAAAAAGAATTTTTACTTCTTGGAGAGTTTAAGGATAGATATATGCCAAATACCTAGAAACCTAAGCAAACAACACACATAAAGCAAAAATTAAGAATTTTAGCTCTTACATTTAGATCTATCATCCATTTGAATAAATTCTTCTGTATGATGTGAAATAAGTATCTAAATGCTTCCTTTTGCAATCAATAATCCCAGCATTATTTTTTTTAAAGAAGTCTCCTTTCAGCCAAAGGATTGTCTTTAGTATCTTCTTGAATATCAATTGGTCATAAATGTAAGCTTTATTTCCAGACTGTAATTTCTGTTTTTCATTGATCTATGGTTCTATTCCTATGGCAAAAAGCAAGCAAACAAACAAAAAAACCAGTGTCTTGATTATTATAGTTTTATATTACCTTTTAAAATTAGGATTTCTAAGTTTTCCCATTTTTATTTTTCCAATTTGGTTATGCTGTTCTAGTCTTTTGTATTTCCATATATCTTTTAGGATCAGTTTATCATTGTTTGTAATTCTTCTGTTAAGGAGACTTTGGAGGGAATTGCCATCTGAATATGTCTTTCAATAAATAAATATAAAATACATCTCCATTAATTTAGATCTTCAAGAAATTCATTCAGTCAAGTGAGCCCTGTCCTTCATTTTATTAAATTTTAAAAACCAATCTCTTATACATAGCAACATTAGAAAACTCCAGAAAGAAAAATAAGCACAAAGACTTTTAATTTTATTTCTCCTTGCACACTTAGTCAAAATGATCTTTAAATCATTAAATTCCCGCCCATCTGTGTCCTTACAGATGGCTTTTTTCCCTCAATAAACCTGCCCTTTTAAAATGTATCCATTGTCTGTGTCTATGCAAATGTCTTTTTTTTTTTTCAAAAAGGTTGTCTTTCCTATTTTTGTTTTAAAGATTTATTTGTTTATTTATGCAGAAAAGAACTGGGAAGTAAGCCAGAGGTGTGGGGGGTGAGAGGATTCACCAGAGACAGAGTGGGGAACAGAACAGGCAGATTGACCTAAGTACCCTGCTGAGGAAAGCAGTGGGTGAGACAGGAGAGGTCTGTTGCACCAAATGTGGGTTTGCTCCCTGGCTGGAATCAAACTCAGGCTGTAGATAAGATAGTGCTGAGACTTAACCCCTAGGCCACCTGGGAGGCCCAAACATATTTTTTCTTAATTAACTCTAATATGCTTACTACATGCTACTGAACAGGAAACTGCAAATTGTGTCTAGGAAAGAACCCAAGGACCCTAATCACTGAAACTCAACATTGACCTTTACAAAATCCCTAAATTTAAATGAGGAAGATGAACTTGGGACTCTATTTATTTAATGTGTATTTAGTATGTAATATTTATAATGTAATACATAAACAGAGATAGCAGAGTCAGAGGGATGTAGAAATGCACGGGAATGGAAAAAGACTATCAGACAAGATCAGAGACACCCGAGACTGCTAGTCTCTGATATAGGTCTTTCAGTCCCTGCCTCTACCAATCACTAGTCTGAGGGAAGCTCAAGAAGTTTTACCTCAGGGCATCTTTTAAAATACAAAAGAGGGCCTCCCTGGTGGCTCAAAGGTTAAAGTCAGCTATGAAGCTATCACCAGCCACTATGGCATTAGTTTGATTCCCAGCCACGGAGCTAACCCACATGGCGCAGCAGACCTCTCCTGTCTCCCCGTTGCTCCCCTCAGCAGTGTATTTCAGTATATCTGCCTGTTCTGCTTCCCACTCTGTCTACGCTGAATCCTCTCACACCCCTACCCACCTCTGGCCTGTACCCAGTTCTTGTATGCATAAATAAGTATTTTTTAAAATTCTGTTTTTAAAACACAGAATACAAAACTGTTGATTTCTTCACCAAGGGTAGTGGTCATTTACCCATTCAAATTTGCATTCAATAAATCTTGCTCCTACTGCTGTGTTCCTTTCTAAAGTGGAAGTCCTTTAGAAAATGAGTTCCTAGGGCCTCCCTGGTGATGCAGGTGGTTGAGCGCAGTGCTATGAAGCTGTCCGAAGCCTCTGCAGTGTCGGTTCCATCCCTGCCGGCCTCGGAGCAACCCACATGGCAAGCAGACCTCTCCTGTCTCACCTGCTACGCCCCTTAGCAGTGTATTTCGTCGGTCTGCCTGTTCTGTTCCCCGCTCTGTCTCTGGTGAAACTGTTAGGGGGAAAGGATGTTCTGAGCTAATCCCATACAGGCTTTGTGGACTCCACCCCCACTCTAGACCAAAGCCATCAGGACATTGGGAAAGACAAATCCCATCACCACCAAAGGGAAGGTGGCTGGGACCTGAGGGTGGAGTTAAGTAGCCAGGTGTGGTATAAAAACCAAACACGTGTGGGCCTTGGGGGTCGCTCTCTCGCCTCCTGGCTTCGTGGCTCCTGGCTCGCGGCCAGCTCTCAGAGTGCCATTTAGGATTCCAGATTGGCGGATCGGGTAAGACGCATTTAAAACTTTGTCTCCCACTTTTCTCCCTGAGTTGTACATTTCCTCATTTGTAAATAAACCTTTTATTAACCTTTCGCGTGTGCCTGCAGTAGAGTATTGATAAGTCCTTTTAAGCGCTTGGGTGAGGACCCACAGTCAGGCACCCCGTTTTGTATCGGGGCTGCTCTATAACAAATCCTCTCACCCTCCAGCACATCTGGCATGTACCCCGGTTCTTGTATAAATAAATCTTTAAAAAAAAAAAAAAAGAAAATGAGTTCCTAGGACACCTCATTAATTATGCTCCCTTAGTTTTTTCCAAACTGAAAATGATTAATTTGTATCAGCTGATTACATACTAGTTACCCAACCCAATACTCTTGGTTGAACAGTAAAAATGTAAACATGAAATTCAGTTCCTAACTGCACAACCACATTCTGTTTTGCAGTTTTTAAATTCCAAGGTCAGACTAGTAAGACACCTGTATGTATATTGTAGCCTGTTGTGCACAAGATTTAAAATTTTATTCTATATTAGAAAGTCAATAGATTAACTGGGTAACATTTTTAACTGTTTAACATTTAACTGGGTAACAATAGATTAACTGGGTAACAATTTATGTGATTTCTTTGCATATTCTAGATAAAAATTCATAATCATTTTATAACAGGGTGGTCCCCAGGAAAGGGGGAGGTTCCAAGTTCCCTGCGTCACCCAAGGGAAGGTGGAGCTGAGCAGCGAAGAGAAGAAGCTGGAGAGGAGACTGGGGAAGGAAGGAAGCAGGATGGAGAGCCAGAAGAAGGCCAAGAGGAGGTACATGGCACAGAGAGACACATGAAGAAACTGTGCTTGCTTTTTGGTCCTGGCCTGGTTGAAACAGATGTGGGTGAGAGACCTGTGGGGAGGTGACAGTGGCAGTGTCGATCTTGATTTTGATTTTGCTCTTTTTTTCCCAGATTTGTCTGACTGTTTCTGACCCTTCTCTATGGCTCCCCGCTGGAAGATGCTTTAGACTTGTGGCAGGCTTTTGGGCCTTGCTTTGGGCCAACTGTGTTTAACTGGACATTTACCCACTAAGAGATGGGTAACTTCGGGTGCTTGATTTGGAAACTATTCTTTGTCTTCTCTTTGTTGCACAGTAATTGTATTAAAGTTCCTTTCCATTGAAGGTCTTACCCTAGAGTATGTTTTGTCTTGATGCTGTGGATGGCAGAACCTATTTAGAGCAGGAAGGTTTGGGGGCTCTGCCGTGCCCCTCTCCCCGCCCTGTAACAATTTGTTTCTCTACTCCACCTTGTTCCCTAATTATGAACCTACCAAATATCTGTTTCACCTTTGGTGTTAGCTTTTTAAATTATTATTAAGTGGTGAAATGTTTTGGAAGGCAGCTATGCTAACCACTATACCACCAACGCCGCACATTGGTGAAATGTTTTGAACGCAAATATAAAATAAATGAATGATGATCATAGTTTGCTCTGGACTAAGGCTTCTTTTAGAATGTTTACAGTTGTTAAACTTTAGAAAAATGTAATTGTAGGAAAGTAATATGAAGATAGAATAAAGTTTAAGAGTTTGTTGATTTACTTAAATTCATTAAAATCAGCTTATAGTGAATTTTCTAAAATGTAAACATTGTTGATTTTCAAATGTCAAAAGTTGCTCATTTACTTATTTTTTCTTCAAATGGCGCCAAATAGTGTGGTAGTCATCACTGTGTAATTTTGTTTTAAACAAAATCTGAGGCCTCAAACATAAAGTGTCTTTTTTTTTTTTTCTATTCTTCTTTGAAGGTTATATGTTAATAGATTTAAATGGCAAATTTTCTGGTATTTTTTCTTTGTGATTCTTTTTTGGAGATTCTTTTTTTGTGATTCTTTTTTTTGTGATTCTTTTGTGATTCTTCAAATGGAGCCAAATAGTGTGGTAGTCATCACTGTGTAATTTTGTTTTAAACTAAATCTGAGGCTTCAAACATAGTGTCTTTTTTTTTTTTCTATTCTTCTTTGAAGGTTATATGTTAATAGATTTAAATGGCAAATTTTCTGGTATTTTTTCTTTGTGATTCTTATCTAGATTCTTGATATCCGTTATTTATTGCTTTAAAATATGAATGTCAATATTTAGATGTGTTATTTCCTGAGTAGTCAATCAAATATGTTTCTGCCCCTGTGGAATCTCTGTCCTTATTTAACTATCTTTAACTGAATTAAGTTAGATAACAAGTACTGTGGCCCACAAAATAAAACATTTAACTGTATTTTCAGAACTAGGAATAAAGAAATTATCACACCATTTAACATTTCAACTTCTGCTTTAGAGAAAAAAAAACAGATTATTTTATTTGAAACTAATTCTGTGTCAGACTTACCTCGTTCATCCTGCATTAGACTGATTCAAACATAAACATATTTAAGAGCTATAATACCACACAAACATCCTCAGACCCATAAACCAGTTAAAACAAGCTTTCTGATCTACCAATGCGCAGATTATAGGTGAATCTCTTTAAGTGTGATTTGTGTACCCGTAGTTATGTACCTTTACAGGAGCCAAAAAGCATACCTAAAAGGAATTAAAGTGAAGGCAAGCTGACATGACACACAGGATATTAAACTGACATCATCAGACAGGTTTTTACATTAAAAGAAGAGTAACTTGACTCACTGAGGCTTTCCATTGAACCAATAACCATTTTAATTCCTTGGAAACACTCTACTGAAGCTAAGAAAAGAAAATAATCCCTTTCTCTGCTGAACATATAGGGACTTTTCTCAAGTGGGGAAGCATGTTTCACAGAAGAAATTCCTGCTTTGAAATTGTGGAGCCAAGTTCTCCATTTAAGTCAAAGTGTTTGATTCAGTCTTTTTTGCTGTGATGGTGCTCCTGCTGCTGCTGATGATGATGGAAGTAATGGATTCATGCACCCCATGAAGATTCAAACACAGCTAAGCACCAAAAAACACAAAGGATTCCATAAGACAGCACATGTCCACACTTGTCCACACATGTCCACATAAGTGTGAAAGCTCAAGTCATGGAACTCAGGGTGAATCACCTGCTTCCCAAAGGCTGGGAGCTGCATATTCAGAGGCAAGGAGATCACAAAATACCCGCAGGAACGTGTTAAAAGTGGAAAGAAATCTCCATTTATCTAGACTTGTTATCAAGTTAAGTGATTTCCCTAAATATATTAATAGATGGAGATAAGAAAATCCATTCTCTAATTAATCTTAGAGCTTGTTGGTCATGGCCTTCTTTGGGTGAAGAGGGCACAGGTCATGCCCATGTGTATACCAAAGTCTGCATTTGGATTTGGAAGTGGTGTGCATTAGAACATGTCCAGAGACTGATATGCACTTCAATTTCAGAGGGAGTTATTTTGCTTTTTCTTGCTGACTTTCATTTTCATCATCTCAAAATTTGGAAGATGAATAAAGAAAATCAAAAAGGTGTTTCTCCCTTTCTCTGAAAAATAATCTATGAGATTTTTTCTTAGGAAGACTTTAAAAATCAGGCCAATTTAGATTTTGTGAACTATAACTGGTATTTTCTTTTTTTTGTTTTGTTTTTTTTTCTTTTTTCTTTTTTTTTTTTTTTGTGGGACCCTTGCCGGTGGCTGGGGAATGAACCGGTGCTCAACCGCTGTGCCACCAGGAGAGGCCCAACTGGTATTTTCTTTTAAATAAATATTAATGGTCGATGGGTGTTTCAATAGAAAGATAGGAAAAACTTTCCTTTCTGGAGGTTATAAAAATCCTAGTATCTTAATGAACTAAAATAGGGGGGGAAAAAACAGATAATTTTAATATATAATTTATTTATTTGTTTGCTTTTTTATATCCCAAAGGGGGATGGAGGGACATGGCATAGAGAAATAGTCAGTCGTCATGAAAGGAATGTGACTTGGGTAATATTCATACTTTGGCCAAGAATGCACTGGTGAAGGCTTCTGATCCTCTTCAATCCCTGAGGCTTCTTCCAGTGTTAGCTGGGCTGAGCATGAGCATGTCAGAGAAAAAGCAGATGGCATTTAGTTGTTGAACCAGAGCTAGAGCACTACAGCAGGATGTTTCTTAACAACCCCCATTCCCAAATAGTCGAGCAGTGATGTAAAATATGCAGAACAAGAGTATAATACAAACCCAGAAATCTTAACTTTCCTCATAACCATGAGTCACACATTGGAAAGCTGAGGTGCAGAACTATGAAACTGAGGCCAGAGAGCAAGAGACAGCTACAGTGTCAGTGACACAGGAGCCGTAGAGGAGAAGGACCAGCAGTGAGGGAAGATCATGGTCTAGTGTATACAGTAGTGTGGATGTTCAATGAATTTGTTATTTTCAAAGAATCTGTTAAAATACAGATTCCCAGTTCACAAACAGGGATTTCTGATGCTGCAGGCTTCTTTCAGACTCAGAATCCTGCATTTTACACTAACCAGATGTTATTCCAATCCCTGATGTATAGCCAATCATATTTCTTGAAACCCTAGATTAGGGGATCAGAGGCAAAACTCTTTGGTCTTCTGAAAACATGGCTTGTAACATGAATATTTTTCAAGGAGTAGAGATAAGCTTCTTTCCTTATCTTTCCATCTCGTCCATTTCTTTATTTGGGAGGATGCTTGTGGATCCAAATACTCTGAAAGTTGTGAAACTGATACCATGAAGACTTGGCCTACTCTTTGCTGTCTGAGGTAAAACCCCTAACAGGGCAGAATGTTGAGGCAGGTGGAGCCCCCAGCAGACAGAGAGCAACTGCTCAGAGAAGCCCTCAGAAATGCCTGCTCCTTCTTCAAGGACATTTAACTACATAATTTACATTTTTGTAGGCAAAAAGACATACTATATTTCGTTCAGGTTTTTACCTATATCATGTCTTTAATATCATTTCATACTTATATAAAAATTTCATATCTTGCATAATATATAATTGAGCAGTTAGTCAATAATTCAATAACTGCAATCCAGTAGTTACTCCCCTAAGTGGACATAATATGTCACTTCTAAGTTTTTGCAATGACATGGCAATTAACAACTTTAGTCATATATTATCTTTTCATGTTTCCTGGGATAAGTGTCTAGAAGTCTCAGGATACAAGTTGGGATACCAGTCAAATGGCATATGTACTTTATTTAGCCATGACATTAAGATTCACATTCCTTTTAATGTTTAACATACTTTTAAACTGTGACAGCTGATCTAGGAAAATGCAGCATTTTTCCCAAGGAGATATTTCCATTTTTGTTTAAAAAAAATTGCGAGAAAATCCTCTTTGAAAGAATTTGGTTCATAGATTAAGGAATCCAGTTTCAAAGCCCCTGTGACATTACCATAGATTTATAAAGATATTCTTTTTTTTTTTTTTGCCTTCAGAAAATTAGACTGATTCTAGTTTATTTTTTTTTATTTTTTATTTTTTTAGATAATAAATTTTATTGTTATATTCCCCATACAATTGCAGCCCCCCCATTCTGACCCCAATCCCTCCCCTCCCGCCCCCGCCCCCCTAAAAGTATCTCTGGTTCATAGTTTTTTGTTGATTTTGATTTTCACTTTCTTATAGTTATTCATTTTCCTGGTCCCTTATTTAAGTTTTCTAGATTCCTGCTATGAGTGAGACCATCCGGTATTTTTCTTTTTCTTTTTGGCTTATTTCGCTGAGCATGATCCCTTCCAGTGCCATCCATGTTGCTGCAAATTGCATGTGTTTATCTTTTTTGAATGCTGAGTAATATTCCATGGTATATATGTACCACATCTTCTTGATCCAGTCATCTATTTTTGGGCATTTGGGTTGTTTCCAAAGCTTAGCTATTGTAAACAGTGCTGCTATAAACATAGGGGTGCAGGTGTTCTTTGGAATTGATGTTTCTGTGTCCTTTGGGTAAATACCTAGGAGTGGAATTGCTGGATCATATGGAAGCTCTATGTTTAGTAGGTCCAGAAATCTCCACACAGCTCTCCATAGTGGTTGGACCAGTTTGCACTCCCACCAACAGTGCAGAAGAGTTCCTTTTTCTCCACACCCTCGCCAACATTTGTTGTTGCTAGTTTTTTTAATATGTGCCATTCTCACTGGTGTAAGATGGTATCTCATGGTAGTTTTGATTTGCATTTCCCTGATGACAAGTGATGTTGAACATTTTTTCATATGCCTGTTGGCCATTCGCATTTCCTCTTCAGAGAAGTTTCTTTTTAGCTCTTCTGCCCATTTTTTGACTGGATTATTTTCTTTGTTGTTGTTGAGTCTCATCAGCTCTTTGCAGATTTTTGTGATCAGTCCTTTATCATTAGTGTTGGGTGCAAAAATGTTCTCCCAGTTGGTGGGGTTTCTCTTTGTTTTTGTTACTGTCTCTTTTGCTGTGCAGAAGCTCTTTAATTTGATGTAGTCCCAGCTGTTTATCTTTGCCTTCACTATCACTGCTTTGGGTGATGTGTCTGTAAAGATGTCTTTGATGTGCAAATCACGTAGTGTTTCGCCTATATTTCCTAGATTTATAAAGATATTCTTAAACATCTGGGACAGTATGGAGAAAAGTTAATATTTCATGTGCATACACACTTGTATTTTATTTTATATTATTAAATTCACTTCAAGTTTGAAATTTTTATGCCCTATTGGAGAGATTGGGGGGAGGGAGAAGCTGGTCAGATCAGCTGCAGGTGTCCATCATGCTCAATAAATGAATCTTGGCTAAAACTTCATGGTGAATGTGTGTTTGTGATGACAAATGTCCTGTGACAAGGTTCTAAAGCATTGAATTTCAGTCTACAATCAACCAGCCCCTGTTCACACATAGCTCATTGTGAATAGTGATTGAGAAAATAGAACTTAGGAGTCAGATGGTTTGGGTGTAACCTTCTCCACACTTTAGTTAGCTGTGTGATAAGTTAACCTTTCTTAACTTCAGTTTCAATCTATAAAATAATGTCGGTGATAATAGATAATTCACAAGGCTGTTGTGAAGCTTAAATAAGGAAGTACATGAAAAGTTCTCAAAACACTGAATTTTAGCTATTAAAGATGCTGTGTATCCCAGTGACAATTACTGACAATTGCTATAAATAGCACAGGACATTGAACTATAAATAAGCAGAAAAATGTAGAAGCAGAATATGAGCAAGGATTACTTTATCTTCCCCAAAACCCCAAACCTTCAGTGAAATTTGATGTTGCACAACAGTGTCTAAGTAGGGGCTTGAAAAATAAGGTGATGTGGGACCCATGGTGGCACAAGGGGTTAAAGCATCAGCACTACGAAGCAATTTGCAGCTACTGCAGCAAGAGTTTGATCCCCAGCCATGGAGGTGACCCACTTGGTACAGCAGACCTCTCCTGTGGCGCCCACTACTCCCCTCAGCCATGTATTTCAGTCAATCCACCTTTTCTGTTTCCCACTCTGTCTCTGGTGAATCCTCCAGCCCCCCAGCACCTCTGGCCTGTATCCCAGTTCTTGTATGCATAAATAATCTGTAAAAAAAAAAAAAAAAGAAAAAGAAGGTGATGAGACCACATTCAGGTTTTCAAGAAAAAAAACTTAGAAAGCTGGAGCAGTCAGTAGGAATAAAAAACAGGTAACACCAACAGGCACATGAAAAAATGTTCGCCATCACTTATTACCATACTCACACTTGTGAGTATGGTTTACATCAAAAATACTAACAACAAGTATTGGTGGTGGTTTGGAGAAAAAGGAGCTTTCATACACTCTTGGTGGGAATATAAGTTGGTACAATCATTCTGGGAAATAGTATGGGATTTCCCCCCCCCAAAAAAAAAACAACTAAAAAATAGAGCTACTGTATGACCCAGCAATACCACTTCCGGGCATCTATCTGACAAATAAGCAATCATTAATTCAAAGAATTATAATACATACACTTTATCACAACATTATTTACAATAGCTAAGATGTGGAAACAACCTGAGTGCTCATTGAGAAATGATAAAGGAGATATGGCATAGAAACACAGTGAATATTATTGGGTTATAAAAATGATAGAATCTTGCCTTTTGCAGCAGAATGAAAGGGGACTATACAAAGCAAAATAAGGGCCTCCCTGGTGGTGCAAGGGGTAAGTCTCAGCACTATGAAGCTATCCTCAGACACTACAGCACAAGTTTGATCCCCAGGCAGGGAGCTAATACATATGGCACAGCAGACCTCACCTGTCTCGCCTGCTGCTCCCCTCAGCAGTGTATTTCAGTCAATCCGCCTGCTCTGTTCCCCACTCTGTCTCTGGTGAATCTTCTCAATGCCCGCACCTCTGGTCTGTACCCCAGTTCTTGTATGCATAAATACATAAAATTTTTTAAAAAATTTAAAAAGTGAAATAAGTAAAAAAAGACACACATTGGACGATTTAATCTATACGTGCAATGTAGGGAAACAAAGCAGATTAATGGACAAAACAAATAATAATAAACCAGTTGATATAAACAACAGAATAGAGTTTACCAGAGAAGAGTGTGGGGATGGGAGCAAGGGTGAAGGATGTCTAATGACCGGAGGTGGTGGTGCTCTATCAAAGAACTAAAACAATATAAAAGAGGCAACACAAACCAATAAGCAATTGAATTCAAAACCAAGTGCAGAGCAAGAGGTAATAAATATGTATTAGCATCTCAGAAATTGTTGAAACAAACAGAAAAAATGCTAGATTCCCAATATTACCTTGTATGACTCAAGCTACTATATTCAGACATTAATATCCTGGAAAACTGAGGAATATTTAAGTTATGTATAGGTAAATATGGACATGTATTTCTACTATATTTAGAAAATATTCTGGAAGGATATAAAAAGCAGTTAAATACATTTATTGGGAAGGGGAATAACTGGAAACCTTCCATTTTCTACTTTCTATATTCTGACATTGTTTAAAAAATAAGCATAAGCTATCTTTACAAACTTGAAAATAAGTGAAGATATATTCAAGAGCAATACTTTTGTGTTTTGGTAGGAATCATAAAGTGATAATTTAGTTATGGTGATGTTTGGGAGCTATAAACTGTCATTCTCACTCCCTCTGCTGGCTGGCCAAGGGGAGCAATGATGACATTGCATCTTATCTCCTACTCTCTCTAGGAAGCTAGGAATCTAACTACCAATTGACACCACCAATTAACAAACACAGGTGGTCTAAAGACTTTGACCACCTTCCCCTCCAGTGTCCTCTAGTACTCTCCCACTAGCTCACCTCAATGTTTAAAAACTCTTCTACCGCTTGTTTCAATGGAGTTGAGTTCCATCTCTCTCTCCTATTGCAATAATTGCAAATAACATCCTCCACCTAGTGCAATTTTTCTTACATTTTAGTGCTTATTACAAGGGAAAAGGAGCATTGGTTGTCCTTCTAGTTGCATCAGCTATGGAACTGAAGTTAATATTCACTGAAGGGAGTCTTAATGAAAGGAAGTTCTCTGCTTGTTGAAAGGGAAGGACTTAAGGACCAGGTGATAGATCATTAGTGTAACAAAGTATTGTGGTTCAACTATAGTGTTCTCATTTCTTTTGCAATCCTCTAGCTGCACATTGTTAATTAATTTATTTTTTTTAAGATTTATTTTTATTTGTGCATACAAGAAATAGGATATAGGGCAGTGGTGGGGGCTGGTGAGAGGATTCACCAGAGACAGAGTGGGGAACAGAACAGGCAGATCTGTTGAAATACACTACTAAGGGGAGCAGCGGGAGAGACAGGAGAGGTCTGCTGTGCCATGTGGGTCACCTCCCTGGCCGGGCATGGAACTCATGCTGCAGTAGTTGTGGATTGCTTCATAGTGCTAATGCTTAACCCCTTGTGCCACCAGGGCAGCCCCGCATGTTGTAATTTAAATGAAGACAACAACAGTCTTGCTCCAAGTAACTCTGTGTACTACAGTCAGCCCTACATATAGCCTAAGGGGATAGTAGGCTATATCCATCGAAGTTAATGTAAATACACTCAGTGACACTCACATATCACCTAACAACACATTTCTCTGAATGCATCCCCTTTGTTAAGCAACCTATGACTACACCTAACTTTATTGTCTTAAAATATTTCCATTGAAAAGCTATTTGTCCTCTCTCCATTAACTACTTTCTAGGCAGTCTTCAACAGTTTTGAAGAAACTACAAGGGAAAAACGCTAAATATTTGAGAATATGGTGTAATTGATGACGCAAGGAAAAGTACCACATATATATATACAGCAATGTAAATGCTATTCAACAGTTAATATTGTGCCACTGTAGTGTATTGCTTGTCTGTTTCTCCTCAATACTAAATATGTGTCAATAAAATAAGGTCTTCAAAATATTATTTTTAGTAAATAAAAAAAATTACAAATTAAGTTTAGATAATTTGGAAATAGTCTTAAGCAAAGAAACAAAAACTAAATACAAAACACTGAAAGATAACAAATTGAAATTTGTTTCCCTCAGTGAGGGTAATATTTACTCTTACTTTAAGATCTTAATATGACAAATATTTTCCAAGTCATGATTCATCCACACACACAAAAACAGTAAATTTCTCTTTGCTCCATTCTACAGAGATTGAATTGGTTTCAGATTTTAAAAAAAAAGAAGAAAGCCATACTGGAATCATTAAACAGAGCCGTTGGCCTTTTAATTTGCTCTTGGTACAATGATTTTTTTAAAAGGCCATATTGTACTACTTTACAAATCATTAAATAGCTTAAGGGATTAGGAAAGAGCAGATTTTTAAACATTCTTTATTTAGTCAAAAATGACTGGCTCAACCTCAGGCTGGTTCTCAGTGGCACACTACTACAATCTCTTGGAAAATAAGTAGCAAAATGCCTGATCCATGAATCTCGGTGATCCTACATGCCTAAATGTTGAATTTAAATTAAAAATTGTACAGTAGCAAAATAAGACCTGTTCTGCTTGTGTCCATGTGTAACATACTTGGGATTAAACATTGTTCCTTATTAGGTCTATTGAAGCATAAAGCAAGTTTAGAGGAACTTAAATCAAAGCATACTGTTTGCTGTGAAATATTAAATTTGTCTCTGAAATGTTTTCCTTCTCCATCTATATTTTGGAAATTGCAGAAAGACAAATCAATATTTGTGATGTAATCAATACTGAGTTTTTACCCAATATATTAAGCAAGGACTTAAAATACCAGCCAAGCTGATGAACCAACAATGACTACAAAAAGTTGAACACTGATGAATTTCTGCAACATTCTGAAATAAGAAAATCCAGAAAAAAGTAATTTTAATTTCATTATCTATGGGAGTTATGATCTTTTGAAAAAAATAATTTTTATTTAAATTATATATAGACTTGATAGCAAAATCTTTTCAGTATTTGAGACTTCTAAAATTCTCAATCTAGCCCTGGATACAGAAACTCTAAATGCAGAGGGTAAAGGCATCAAAGACGAACTCTAGTACACTTAAAACTATTTATATTGCAAAAGCTTTGCCCTTCTGTAAGAACATGCAGTTTCCCAAACACTAACCTCCCTTTACAAGGTTATGCTTATTAGCTGGGATTTGTAGCTCAATGGCAACACTGTTCATCCTTGGTTCAATTCAGATTGTAATTTCTTTTTAAACTACCTGACCCTTATAATCATATGGTGAGTAGGTCCGATCATTCATCTTCCCGAGGCCAAGTACTTGGTCTGAACACAGAGTCACTTGTGTTTCTGAAACCTCTCAGCATCAGGATGATTGGGGTGAAAACTGTCAATTGAGAAAATTTTGAAAGAGGCCTTTCATACAACATTTTCATTGTCTTGTTCTTTTTCTGGAACTAAAATTCCTGATTGGAAAACTAAAAGTCTTTCTTGATACAGGGATGAAGTTTTAAGAGATGATCTTTGTTTCTAATTAAGTGTGGAAACTATCAACTATTCCATTGTCCCCAGTGTCAGAATTTACTGAATAAGATTTTGTTTTTTCTCAGGGCCCAGAACTTATTAAGCACTCAGCAAATGCTTGTTGAATGAACGAATCAAAGACTCTACCCAACGTGATGTTATTATCTGCACTATCTCTACCATCTGTGATAGTTTTAAAGTACTGCATTAGCATCTGGCTTCACATCTAAAGGACGACATTCCACATGTTGCCCAAATTGGTTTACAGGTTGGAGGAGAGTAAGTCCTGAGCTGACTATTTAGATTGCGTTTCTGCCCATTCTTGAACCAATGACCAAGGCAAAAGAAATGTGACATGTACCATAGTGTTCATCATCTCTGAAGTTAGGACACAGTGGATTCCACCCAAAGCACATGGCTGTAACCCAATAGAGGAAAGAGAATTTTCCAAAGCAAAGTCTGGGTAAGAATTGACTAGGTGGGGTCTCCCTGGTGGTGCAAGGGGTTAAGCAGAGTACTATGAAGCTATCCACAGCCTCTGCAGAACCAGTTTGACCCCTGGCTGGCCAGGGAGCTACCCACATGGCACAGCAGCCCTCTCCTGTCTGGCCCGCTGCACCCCTCAGCAGTGTATTTCGTCAGTCTGCCTGTTCTGTTCCCCACTCTGTCTCTGGTGAATCCTCTCACTGCCCCTACCTCTGGCTTGTATCCCAGTTCTTGTATGCATAAATAAATAAATCTTTAAAAAAAAAAAAGGAATTGAGTAGGTGGCCTGGATGCTCGGTTAGCAATCAAAAAATGATCAATGATCTAATTTCTCCCATCCATGTCCTAACCAAGTGCTTAGTTTCCTAGATGAAAAGAGATCAGATGCCCTCAAGGCATAGACTGACGATGTAATTTCTATTTTCAATATGACTCAGGGAAAAACTAATGACTATAATTTATGTGTTCAAAATTAATCATTGTTTAAAATTGAAGAAAAATTTCTTAAATTTTTTTTTTAATTCTGAAAGTTTTCAGTTACATTTGATACCATGTTCTTATTTATAAGGAAGTGACCCTAAGGAAGAGGAGGCCACTTATAGTTAATGTATCTTCAGTATATATATTTTTTATTTTTTTTTAAGATTTTATTTTATTTATTTCTACAAACACTGGGTACAGTCAGAAGCGCGAGAGGGCGAGAGAATTCACCAGAGGCAGAGCGGAGAGCAGAGCAGAGCAGGCAGACTGACGAAATACACTGCTCAGGGGAGCAGCGGGCGGCAGGAGAGGTCTGCGCGCCATGTTGGACCCTCGCCCAGTGGCCAGGGATCGAACCGGCGTTGCAGAAGCTGCAGGCAGCTTCGCAACCCAGCGCTCAACCGCTGTTCCACCGGGGAGGCCCTCTTCTGTATATTTTCTAAGAAGTATTTTGTTAATTGGATGTCTTAAAATATTCTAACATTTTCCTTCTAAATCTTTTACATATGCATGTGGGAAATATGTAATTTGGGGTGAATTAGCCTTTGTGTATTGATTTAATAAATTTTGTCCATTGTGTTGCTCTAATATTTACTTTGTGTTACCTGAATATTGGGAGAAGTATACAAAATATAGTAAGTTTCTCCATTTTTCTCTGTAATTTTTTTCATTTTGAATTTTTATACTTTGTTTAGGACCATTTAGAATTGCTATTCCTGTCACAATAGTTGAAATTTTTATCATTTTCAGACTTTTAAAATCCCTATTAAGGCTTATCATCTTAGTATTTCTAAGGATTGATACTGATACAGCTATCCTAAGTTGGTATTTTTGCTTGTTGTATTATTTTTCCTAATCCTAGTTTGCCTCTCAATTATCCCTATGCTTTCTGTCTTTTGTAAATCATATATATATATACATATATATAGATTTTAAGATTTATTTATTTATTTATTTATACAAGCACTGGGTACAGTCAGAGCGTGGAGGGTGAGAGATTTCACCAGAGCCAGAGTGGGGAGCAGAACAGGCAGATGGACAAAATACACTGCTGAGGGGAGCAGCAGGGGAAGCAGGAGAGGTCTGCACGTCATGTGGGACCCTCGCCAGAGGCTGAGGATTGAACCGGTGCTGCAGAGGCTGCGAGCAGTGTCGCAGCCCAGCGCTCAACCACTGCGCCACCGGGGAGGCCCTGTAAATCATATATATTGGGAAATGTAAAATAGTTGCCTTTTATCTGATGGGATAGACTATATTTGTTATAACTATTGCTCAATAGTGCTTTCCATTTCTTCGTTTTCTCTTTTATTGAATTTTTTTGTCTGGCAAAGTTGGAATTTTCAAGAAAGTTTCCTAATTTTAGAATATTTTGTTTCTATTTGTTTGGAAGTCATATTTTGTAGTTATTCTGGGATAAACACTGGAAATGTTTTGAATGGATATTCTTGAATGGATATCCTTCAAATTTTCCCATGAATATTTGCTTCAAGAAAGACTTCAATTATTCATTATCTTAACTTTCATCTTAAGGAGAATAAGTTTCTTAGAATAACACATCAATTTTCAAGTGCTCCCTCCTATAATCCCCACACATTTCATCACTTCTGCACCATTTTACTAATTATTTAATTATGCTTTTTAAATTCAAAAAAGCAAATTCTTAAAAAATATAGGCAATAGATATTGACACCTACTATATGGTGACCGGCTTAACTCATTGTTTCTTCTGGCAGCTCACTCCTCCCTTCTAGTTATTTTTTTTTTCCAATTAAGTTTATTGTTATTTTTTTTTCTACTCTAAAATTCATCTTTAGTCTTTTGTTTAAAGATTTATTTATTTATGCATACAAGAACTGGGGTACAGGCCAAAGGTGTGGAGGGTAAGAGGATACACCAGAGACAGAGTGGGGAGTAGAGCAGGTGGATGGACTGAATTACACAACTGAGGAGAGCAGTGGGCTCAACAGGAGAGGTCCTCTGTGCCATGTGGGTAGCTCCCTGGCCAGCCAGGGATCGAACTCCTGCGGATAGCTTCATAGTGCTGCGTCTTAACCCCTTGTGCCACCCAGGGAGGCCCCCATCTTTAATCTTTAAATTGGAAGTCTATTAGTCATAAATCTGCCTTTTGAAGAAAACAAAGGCATGTTTTTATTTTGCCCTTGTTCTTAACAGATAATTTCACTGGTCAATCATTCGGTTATTTTTACTTAGCAACTTCACAATGTCATTTCATGGTTTCAATTGTTGATATTGAAAATCTCCTGTCAATTTGTTGTTCCTTTGTAGGTGGATCTCAGTGAAACTGGCTGCTTTGAGGTTTCTGTGTCTTTGTTGTTCTGAAGTTGACTTCTAAGGAAATGATTTTGGTTTCCCTTGTCATGCTGATACACACAGTTTCTTATATATATGGATTCATATTTTTCATTAGTTTTGACATTTCTCAGCAATCATCTCCATTTTCTATTCTTTATCTCTTAGATATTAGATCTCCTCATTCTCTCCCTAAGGGTTCATATTTTACCATTCATATTTTGATCTCTTTGTATTTGCTGCAATTTGTTATTTCCTCAGCAAATTCCTTTAGCTCTGACTGACGTGTTCTTAAGTCATTCATGGAGTTACAAATTTCAGAAATTGTATTTCATACTCCTTTAAATTCCATTTGGTTCTTTTTAATAATCTGTATTTTTCTTTTTACATATTCATTTTAATTTATAGTTGTTTCTTTAATCATTTCATAATAGAATTCATTTTAAAAAGACACCTTTGCTCTATGGAACAAAACAAAACTCTGCTAAGAGAAAGAAAAAATATGCCACACTGGGAGAAAATATTTGCAAGCACATATCTGACAAAGGACTACTAGTAGACAATACACACACTCACACATTCTCAAATTCAACAGTATAAAAAGAAACAATACGGTTAGGAAAATGGGGAAAGATAAAGAAATATATCAGCAAAGAAGACATAGAGGTACAAATAAGTCTCTGAAAAGATGTTCAACATCAGTAGTTGCTAGTGAAGAACAAATTAAAACACCACCCAGAAAAGCAGTAAAATAGAAATAATAACACTACCAAATGCAGACGAGAAAATGAAGACTCTGGATCACCCAAACATCACTAGTGGGAAGGCAGAATGGTACAGCTACTCTGACTATAATAAGTTTGGCAATTTTTAACAAACTAAACAATCAACTACCATATGGCCCAGAATTTGTGCTGCTGGACATTATCCCAGATTAATAAAGACTATGTTCATATAAAAAACTAGACACAAATGTTTACAACAACCTTATTCATAATAGCCTTAAATTGGTCAAATATGCTTCAGAAGGCAAATGGTTAAACAAATGTGATATATCCTGTTGATATCGAACAAAAAGCAATTACTTAGTCCACCAACAAAATGGACTCATTAGAAAGCAACAAAAAGGCTATTTGGAAAGTGCAGTCGATTCCGTGGGCAGCATCCCCTTATATATCTATGGAGGGGCTTCAGGGTCAAGATGCCTCTTTCCTTCTACTGGGGTGGGTAACATTACTTCTGTCAATGATGTAAGAAATGTTGGGTCCTGTAATTTGTTCATTGCACATGTGTGGGTACTGTCTTCTAGTCTCCTGACTGCATTTATATAAGGTCTCTGAATATTAATTTTTACACTTTCTCCTGTGATCAAGAATCATTTTCCCCCCCAAATCCGATGGCTTTTTGCCCCCTGGCACCAGGAAGGACTTTTCCTGGCTGTGACGTCACAAGTTGGAGGGACAACACACAGATTTGGAAACCTAGTGTTTCAGAGTAACAGAGAGGGTGTAAGAGATATCTCAGACATTTCTTAACTGGAGACTGCACCTTGTCGAAATCATAAATGTGGAGATCTCAAAGTATTTGTGCAGCATCATCTCATTAGGCACATTATTTCTACAAAAGCTTTACAGGCAACAAGTACAGAACTTAACATTAAGTATATAAAGCAGAATTAAAGCAATTTTACAAGCCCAGTTTGTATGATGGGGCTAAACTGGAAGGCAAACTCAAGGCATCTGGCCAATTAGATCAAAAGAATCCAGGATCATTTGGTGCAACTTGTTGTGACAAATACGCTTCTTAATCTCCTGTCAATTAGATATCTACTCTCCCAAAGGCAATTTATTCATGTGCAACAGGTGGTATGCTATCACGTAGATATCTCCTTGCTCAGCAAGAAATGATCAAAGACAATTATTCATAACTATTTTAGCCCATGACTCAAGACATGATTATTGAGTTACTGTTTTGACTGTGGAACTGGCTAATTCTTCTGAGGTTAAGGAAAAGTTTCTCTTTTCAATGCAACAATCAGTTGTTTCCCCTTTTGTAACAGACTGAGAAATGCTGATAAGAGCTTTGTCCAACAATGAAAAGCAAGTAAGAAAATGAAGCAAGAAGCAATGAAAGGGGCCTTCCTGGTGGCGCAGGCGGTGAGCGCGGCGCTTTGAAGCTGTCCGCAGCCTCTGCAGCGCCAGTTCGATCCCCACCAGCCAGCGAGGATCCCACATGGTGCGGCAGACCTCTCCTGCAGCGCCCGCTGCTCCCCTCAGCAGTGTGTTTCTGTCAGTCTGCCTGTTCTGTTCCCCGCTCTGTCTCTGGTGAATCCTCTCACCCTCCCACGCAGCTGGCCTGTACTCCAGCTCTTGTATAAATAAAATAAATCTTTAAAAAAAAAAAGCAGCAATGAAAGGTGTAAAGGTGTACAGCTTTGGTTTGGTCATTTGGGGAAGGTCATCTCCTCAAGTTTGCTGTGCTTCAAATTCCTGGAAATCATTTTCAGGTTACCAGATGGCAGGCCCAGTCAGGATCTGATGCTATCTTCATTATTTGTCCATGAATCCCATGAATTCAAGAGTTTACACCCTAAAGTTTGGCTGCACAAGGGTTTATCAGCAATACTTGATAGAGTCCTTTGCACTGAGGCTGAAAAAGTTTTTCTGAAGGTGTCTTTTCCAATGGATGAAATCTCCCGGTTTCAGGGAGGTTGCTTAAGGTCTTCATCTCCTTGAAGCATCTGTGAAAGGATTGCTCAACCAAAACATTTTTATTGATAGAAGCAATTAGACTTTTGCCATATCTCCTTTAATCAACTGTGGATCAAAAGAGGCAAGGGCCAGGTGCATTGGGCATCCTGTGACTATCTCAAATGGCAAGAGTTTACAAACTCCAGAAAGGGTGGATCTGAGATTTAAAAGGATCACTAGCAACAATTTTAGCCAAGGTATTTGGAGAGTCTCTGTAGACTCATGCTATCACGTATGCTGATTGCATGTGTGCATACTGTTTTCTAGCCTCCTGACTTCATTTAAATAGGGTTTGTGTATATATTTTCATGATCCATACTTTGGGATACTATTCAGCACTGAAAACAGAAGTATTGATATACTTGATACATGCAACGAACTGGATGGACAGAAAACTACCCGAATAATAAAAAATAATTCCCAAAGGTCATATACTAGATATTATTGAAATAACAAAATTATTCCAATGGAGGGCTATGACTATGGTCACCAAGGGTTAAAAAAAAAAGAAATGTAGGATGGGAGCAAATTGTGTGGCTACAAAAGGACAATAGGAGCTATCTTTGTTCTGCAAACTGTTCTGAGTAGAAATGTTCTGTATCTTCACTGTATCAATGTCAATATCCTGGTGGTGATATTGTATTGTAGTTTTGTAAGATGGTGTCACTGATGGAAACTGTGTGAAAGGCACATGAAAGGGGTCTTTGTATTGTTCCTTACAACTGCATATGGACCCAGAGTTACCTGAAAGTTTACTTCAACTGTTAGCATTAACATGTGTTACACTTAAAGAGGACAGCTCTTCATTTGAAATGTTCATGCCATTCCAAAGGAAATCAGTTACCTCCATTCCAGGGCTAAGCAGTGTTTAACATATGAAACTTCTAAATTACTTTTAAAAAAATGTTTGCTCATAAATCAGGACAAGACAGAGACAACAGGGTAGTCCTAATTTAGAACAAATAATGTCATTGCATGCAAGAGATAAGTAATTTAAATGGTATATGATAGTTATCTTATTAAGGTTGGGGATATGCCTCATCACAAACTAATAATTAAATGTTAATTTCATGGCTACCTTTAAGGGGATTAAAGCATTAAATCTAGCACTGGAAAGAGGTCAGATGTGGTCAAGTATGTTAAAACACCCTTAAATGAATATAAAGTGACTACAACATATAGACTAGGTGAAAAATGATATACTACTTTCTACTAAATTATAATTTAGTTTTTAGAATTAGACAAAAAGATGAGCTTTGTCCTGAAAGCTTTTCATGATCAGAAACTTCAGTTATACAAATTACTAAAAGCTTGTATTTCAGGCTTTGGTTAAATCTTTAGTTCCTAGAGATGTGGACATGGTTCTTTTTATCCTGGTTTGACTGTATTTCAGATCTATGATCAGTTGTATGAAACTTTCAAACGGCATTAACAACTGAGACCAGTGTTAGTAAGTCTTCCTTGAGGCTAGTCACATTTCTAAGTTTTCTACCAATGCTAATAGGTTTTGGAGTTAGCAACTACTGTCTAACAGTACTTACTGTAAACACTTAAAAATTTGTACTTTGGGTTGGCCAAAGTGGGAATTAGTGTCCTTTCAAGTTTATTTAAAGACTCAGTTCTGTTATAGCAGACTCCCTCCAAAACAAGTAGGGGTGTTATACATGTAATGACTGCACAGGAAACCTGGTTTTGCCTCCTACCACTCACATTTTAAGCAGAAATGTCATCACTACACAAAACCTAGAGGAATCCCACTCTGAGTAATTAAGTAACCAACCTCTTAAAAACCTGCCAGAAGCAACAGTGTCTAAAAAAATCTAGTGTGCCAGTTATTTAGTTCTATTTCTGCATTTAAAATTAGGATTACTTGTAGAAAAATATTACACAATATTCATGACAACTAAAATTGTCATATTGATACATATTTGAATTATGAGAAAACGGGTTACTGTGAGTTGAGAGTGTTCTTTATTCCCTTATGATACCTCACTTCCCTCCCAAAGTAATTTTTTCCAAGGGACAAGATAGGGTTAAATTTATAACATTTAAAGACTTTTTTTTTCCAGAAGCAAACTTGATGCATTAACTGTGGATTCATTCTGAAGAACCATAGATTTCAAATTTTCCGTAGTTTTCTATTTTCCAGAGCTTCATTGGGAGCAATAATTTCATAAAAGCCCTGTAAAAGTCAGTCCTGGCTATAGGTACCCTAACTACGAATCCAGATGCTGCCAAAACAAGAGGGTTCCTTTGTGGAGACATAAGACCTTTCAAAAGACAATGAATTAAATGCAGTTGCTTGATAAGGGAGAAAGAGTGTAAACAGAAAGCTGATCCTTAAGAGTGACTGGCCCCTAACTGTACAGTGTTACATGATTCCAAGGGTGATGAATCTATTTTCATACAACCCCTTTCTTCCATGGCTCCTTCCTCTCCTCACCATTCCCTTCTTTTAAAGCTCCCAGTGCTTTTCACAAACCAAATGCTAACATGTAAGCTCTCTGATGGCCGGGACCATACTCTTTGGGTTTACTCTTACATTCTCTGTGCCCAGGCATGCAACAGCCTGGCACAAAGTAAGTGCCAAGTCAGGTCAATGTTTACTGAGCAACTAGAGGGAGGAAACTGCTAGGTAACTGGGGTTCCAGTCTCAGTACATAATTCTAGTTTGGAAAACTGATTTATCATTTATAGGGAGTGCTTTAATTTTCCCACCAAAGAACTGCTATTGCTAGAAAAGAAAACTCTGTGAAGTTTTCTGTTTACAGTTGTGGATACTTTGCTTATCAGTGCTTCACTATGCACTGGATTGCCTGTTGACACCGAAACATCACCACCTCCTTCTTCTACAGTGCCTTCTAAATTTTAGGGAAGAAACTACATCACCAAGAATTTCCTTTGCTTTCTTGCCCTGAATCAGAGTGGACAAATAAAAGGCACTTCAGTGAGATACATGACCACAGAGAAAAAGGGAGCGGCACCCCTTCCTCAGAGGTTGCTGCTGGTGGGCTATGGCACACAGCAGACATAGGCTGCACAGCAGCTTCAAGATTTCTTACAGGTCACCTGTTCTGGTGAGGTCAACAGCTGACACAGCTGGTGGCAGCTCAAGAGACTCACTGGCGTCAGTGTCGCGGCTAAGGGAGCTGGAGCTTCCAGCTGTTCCGACTCCCAGTGACTCCCGAGGCTTGAGATTCTCACTAGGGTGATGCAGACATACCTTCCCAGTCCACCATTCTCAGACTAGCAGAAATATCTCAGTCCCTAGGTGGAAACTATTTATGCTTACAACGCCATCAAGTGGCCATTCTCCTGACTGAGTCTTGACAGAAATGTTAGAATAGCTTAAATTAGCATGCAGGGAAAACAAGTTCTCCTAGTCGTGTAAATTTAGTGAGAAAAATGTTATTTCACTGTGTCCAGTGACTCTGGAAAACCTAGCTGTAATGCACAAAGATGACCTTGAATGTTTACAACCAGATAATTTCTTTACTATTTCTCATGTGACAGAATTTTGAGACCACAAATTTTAAATGCCTAGGGAAAATAGTTTTATCACTGTTTAGCTATGTGTGGATAGTAAAGTAGAGATGTCAGGCATTTTGTCAAGGAAATGGCACAGTGTAATGCTCTCCTACTGGAGATTTTCAAGCTGCTCAAATCTTCAGGTGGACTGAAAAGTTCAGGCTTATTTAACTAAATCATGAAAACATATCCCCTGCCCTCCACCCCCATTCCAGGGAAGATGCCTGATGATATCTACTAGTAAGGACTGTTCATCCTATTTTAATAACATAAATGTCATTTAACTCATCATTTATCCAAATAACCTTCTTTATCCTATTCTGAAATTTTATTTTTATTGTAGCCACCTGGTCATGCATACAAGAGTGAATTTTGTCTTTCAAAATACAGCTGAGGTGTGAACCTATTCCCCCAAATAATATACAGTGTGGTAAACCAACGTTACCTCAAAAAAGATATATGAAACAATAAATGTTGAGTAAGTTACCCTTGTAGATCACTCTTCACTATTAAGATGGATGACTTCACAGTTTTTAATCTTTTATTATGACATTTTTTTCTACATGAAGAAACAAATAGAAATTACACCAATGAGAACAACGATTCTGCTCTTTCTTGCTAACCATAGAGCAACTCTGTGGAACAAAAAGGCTTCAACTTTTTCAGATAAAAGTTGTCTAAAAAGATTGGTATTCAAAACATTATTTTTTGTGTACAAAACCTTACCATTTTTAACAAAAGCAGTGAAGACTCTGAAGGATCCAGTAGCTACCTCCTCAAGATGCATTGTTCTCAGTAAACAGTGCAGACACGGCTGGGCACCCACCATGGTCAGCGGGCCTGGGGGCTGCGTCCACGGCCTGCTGTTCTAGCTGAGCTTCATTGTTCCCCATAACTACATTTTTAGGGGTGAGGCCATGCCTACTGAAAAGCAAGCTACATTATGTTTAAATGACAACATTCCTTTACCATCAATCCTTGTGCATAATCAGAACAATTTTACAGTTAATAGTCAAATACTTCAGGCCATACTGGCATTCAGTTTTAGCAAAGAGGCTTGTTAATCTCCGTCATTCAATTCTGTCATTTAGAGCACACTACAATGAACAATATTAATCATTTAATATGTAAATTGCTTCAGTTTGAGACTCAGTTGAACTCAAACTGATTCAGGTGTTGAGTCCTGAGAAGAACTCTAACTTTGTTACGTAGTTGGAAGCTTCACATTTCTAAGTAATTCTAAAACTAAAGGAAAAGTGTTTTAAAAATGTGGTTATTTACCAGGCTTTTCATTTTATTTTTCCTAATGAAGATAACCCTTTTCATTCCAAATATTTTAATAGCTCCTTCAAAATTAATGTTTCTTAAAAGAATGCAAGGCACTAAAGTTCCTATTTTTAATCACTGATCTATGTCTGTTTAAATAATTTACACATTGTTACATTTTAGTGAGTCCCCCACAGCATTCTCCACAGACCTAAGGCAAGAACCCTCCGCCCAGACTTTCTCTTAGGGCAGTGTCTGGGCGAGTTCTGAGGGCAGGTTCACCTCTGCTAAGGAGGTCTAACATATCTGCCTGCAGGGACCAGGGAAAGATCTAAAAGGGCAAAAAAAAAAAAAATTAATTAAAGGTGTTAAAATCACACCCCCAAGTGAACTGCTCTTGTTTTGGAAACTCACTGTGAAACAAACAGAAGTAAACGCATTTGCCTGAATAACAATAAACATTTTATCAAGTTCAACAGTGGCCAAAAATTGAACTAGTTTGTGTCAGTTAATGGGTCCTTTATATAACCCTGTGAAGCTGGCTGTCACCTCAAATGGCGTGTGTTTCTGCGCACTTCCACAGCACAGGCCTTATAGGCTACAATAACCACACAACAGCTGACACCTGTATGAATTCTCCTTGCTCTCACCCATCCTCTTCACTAAAACAATCTAATTCTAGTAACACAAAGTCTCAAAGTTCCTAATCTCTCACAAAAAACGTTCTAGATTGTTTTGCACAAACTATTAAGGACATGCAATGCAGTTCTACTTTATTAGTGGCAAAATCTTTTAAAGACTGACAAAAAGAAAACTTAGTAAACTGGTACTCCAAGAAGATAATCAGTTGAGATTTCAGGCAGCAGAGTGGCAAACTTGTGAGGTAAGTGTCAAGTGTTCGTCCCATGAAGCACGAGTTCTCGTGAAATAGATTTACCCAGACACTTTTAAAATCATCTTTATTTTGGTTGCAAACATACAATTTTCTTAGTTACTTAACATTTTTTTTGTTCCCATTTGAAGTCTCACAGCCATGTAAAACATTGCCTTCACTATCAAACTGCTATATAAGAATATTATAAAATACAAACTATAAACTAAGATAATCCTCTTTACAGTATTCAGTTTAGTGCATTAAAACAACATTGATTAAAAAAGGCAAGTGCGTTAACTGACAAATATCCAATTTCTTTTCTAAAGAAGGATGGCACAAATTAGTATGCAAACTAAACACTAAATTTGTATTAGGTGCTCAAAAGTAGTAATTGTGAGAAAGTTACTTCCCAAAAGTAATTATGACCAAAGATACATACACAACCATTATTTTATAGGACATAATGGAAGGTAATTAATTGTCCCATTATAATAGCTGTGCAAATACACAGCGAAATAATTAAGTTGGAATCTTCAGCATTCTAACACAAAAGGACTTGACCTGTCATACTTTCTCCAAATTACATTAAACATTTAGTAACTACGCATTCCTCAGTAAATGTCAGACTGAAACAGAGCCTATGCAAAAAGAACCTATCCTTAGCATTTTACTAGGCAATCTACAGCAGATGCTTAATATATACACCTCAGGGGTCTGAGATATATTACAATCTTATTCACTGATTTCATTCCAAATAAACAAGGGTTGTAAGAGAAAACAACTGTAAGGGAAAACAATAAAAGTTAAATAGATAATCTGTGCTGCTGTGAATCAGAAAAACAACAAAAAACCACAATCAGATATATTAATTTCCTTTTAAGTTATTGAGACTGAGACTATCTCTTCTGCTGACTCAAATGAAAATTAAATTTGATATTTTAAAATGAAGTAACACAAAATCTGGGTGTATGTTGCACTGTGATGCAAAAACAGAAATACATAGATTACACAGGCCTTTAACTTTAAATTCCAAAATCTAAGTCAACAGGATAAATAAATTACAAATGAAAGGCATATACAATGTGGGCAAGAACCCAACAGTTATCACAGAGCATAGGAGCTATGCTAACAGTAGCATTTCAGAAAAGATCAGGTTAGAAAATACCAGATTTAATTCAAAGGAAACTTCCCCCAAAATAAAGTATGGTAACCATCTTTTACGTAATAGCATTAAAAAAAAAAGATTACAGGAATCTTCCCACATAATTTAGATAGTGTAGTATAACACTGTGCTCCTTCATAATTTTAGCTGCCTTTCACTCCCCATATGATGAGACCAATAACTAAAACTCCGATGACAAGGATAAAAATGATGATGCACAGGGTTTTTCTGGATTTGCGCTGCAGATGCAAAAACAAAAACATATTTACAGATGTAGTGGAGCATCTCTATAGCAACTGAAAATACTTCGGTAAATTTTGAGAGTAAAATCAAGTCATTTATTGTCCTCAACTTTTTTTTTATAATTTTATTTTTAATTGTGCTAAAACACATGCAACACATGCAACATAAAATTTACCACTTAATCCTTTCAGGTGTGCAGTTCATTAGTGTTGGATATATTCATATTATTATGCAACTGATTTTCAAAACCCTTTCATCTTATAAATCTGACACTCTATACCCATAAAACAACTCCTGATTCTTTGATTTCCCTCCTACCCTAATCCATGGGAACTACCATTCCACTTTGTTTCCATGAATTTGACTGCTCTATGTACCTTTCATAAGTGGACTCATACTGTATTTGTCTTTTTTTGGTGACTGGCTTATTTCATTTAGCATAATGTCCTCAAGGTTCTTCCATGTTCTAGCCTGTGTCACAATTTTCTTCCCTTTCGAGACTGAAAATACTCCATTGTCTGTATATACTACATTTAGTTTATCCACTCATCTGTTGATGGATAATTGGGCTGCTTCCACCTTTTAATTATTTTCAATAATTCTGCCATGAAAAATGGTATGAAAATACCTATCCTAGAACCTGGTTTCAATGTCCAAAAGTGGGATTTCTAGATCATATAATAATTCTATTCTTAAATTTTTGATGTCCTCAACTTTTTCAATGTATTTCTTGCTTCTCAAAAATATCAATTCTTATGGCATTACTCTTTCAAAAACATTTTTTTAACTAACTTTTTTTTAACTAAATTAACTTTTTCTAAGGGTGTAGTTGGCTTAAAAAAGATGATGCTGAGAATTAAAATTACTGATATAAGTAATAGACTGTTACCTACATATGAAAACAAAGAACAGTTTAAAAGTTTATACATTTTAAAGTTTTTAATCAAAAAAACGCTTTTTAAGTGAGTTTTCTGCAAATATCAGCAATTATAAATACCTGGCAATTTTTCCTAAAGTAAACTTACTGTTTTCCAATCATTCCCATTCTTTAACAGAATCTGCATTCAAAACCTCAACATACAAATAAAAACCAAAGAGCTAAAAATATGTAATATTCATTTAAAATATAAAGATTGGGGTTTAGTTCCACTCTTCACTCCTGGACTAGGTGTAGATCTCTGTTTCTTTAATGGCTTGTGTGTCTCACAGCAACATGCAGGAATCCTTTTTCTTATAAAGTAAAAAAATTGTGTAATTTTACTTTGTGTCAACTGGAAGTATTCTAAAAATATACAAAGGTATGTTTCTGACTGAAATTACCCTGAAACCATGAATACTTACAGTATTCCACATATTCATCTAACTTTTCAATTGGACAACTCCTTACATTTTAAACACAATTTCTCTAAAGTTTCAATATCAATATGCCAAAATTTTCCCTAGACTCCACTGAGTTTATCTCAGATGTATGTGTAATGTGCCTGTATAAACCACCCCAGATGTGCACTTGGTTTATCTGTGGCCTAGGGTACCCACCTAGTATGGAAGGGGGGTGGCAAGGTTCTGGGTCTGCCATGATAAGAGCATTTATCATCTTCCTTTGTGGGCATGTTTCATCCAATCTATTTAGAAGCACTGTATTTTGCAAGGGGGCAAGCTCAACATAAAGGCTTCCAAAGGGACCCCTGGAAAGCCACTCTCTTCCTAGCACTGTGTTGCAGGACTTTTTCAACATTCCTTCTGGGCTTATATTGTTAAGTGGGGAGAAGCTCCAGATCTGGAGAAAAAGCTTGGGAAGATGGGTTCTTTTCCCCCATGATGGCTGTAGGTTTGCTCTTCCACAGGAAGAAGAAAAGTAAAATTTTGGGATATATCTACCATTTGCCCCAAATCCAAAAGCGTAACAAATAAGATGTAAACCTAGTCACTGATGAATCCTTCTAAACAAAATGTTTGATAGTAAATACTGTTGCCATTTACAGATTGCCCTGTTTGTGTGTGTTCAACTATTCATGAATCTTAAGTATAAATTTGCCTATTACATAGTGAGAGGAACTCTGAGTTGCACATCTGAATCACATGCATAAGGAGTAAACACAAGTTACTGCCAGTGAATACAACTGGCTACAACTTGGTGATCTCTATAAAGCTTCATAGTCTGTATTACTGAATATGCAGTGATTTGTCCAGTAAAAAGTGACACTGACTCTACAGGGAACTTCTAAGGCTATAATATAAGGAGAGCAGCAACTGAAATTATCAAAGGTGGTGACAATATCTTAGATGTTTTACAAAACAGTAACAATATCTGATAACCTAATTACGAGCAACAAAATGTGGAGTTTTAAAAAATCAATGCTATGGTGTTATTTAGGGACTCCCAAAGACACTGATCTTACCCTTGGTTAACACCCAATTCTACGTATTTTAAAATATATTAATAGTTCATAGTCCTAAAATTTGCATAGTACTTTATATACTTTATATTTCACACATACATATAGACTCCCTATATTAACCTGATTGACTTAAGAAGCAAATTCATTCCTGATGAAGGATCTGCTGAATGTTGACCTAAATGTTAACCTAATGGTTAAGGACACTCCAAATTAATACAATTTCCACAGGACGTAAAGACAACTTTCTAGGACAAGGATTTTTGCCTCTTTAGTTCAGAGTATCACTGACAAAAAAAGAAATAAAAGGTAGATGAGAACAGTGAGAAATGGAGGGAGAAGGCTATCAAATAGGCTTCTGGTGGAATATCACAACGGCACTGCAGACCACCAGCTGTCAAAAAAGCCTACAGTTATTTCCTGTTGTCCTCAGGACACTAACACTAAATTTCCTGTCCCTGTGGGTCCTGATTCAAGATTGAAAATAAACAGACTGAACCCAGTTTTAAGTTGCTTGACATATTTCTGATCTACCTTGCACACACACACACACACATACACACACACAGTTAAAAGTCCAAGTTAAAAGATTGGTTATAGCTAATTTTACCTGATAATCCGCTGCCCTTGACAGCTGCTGGTTTGCTTGCTGAACGTGCACCTCTGCATTTTCGACATTGGCTTCTATGCTATCTTTAATATAAAACATTCACACACAAAACTTTTAAACATGGACAAAAGAGTTCAATAAATAACTGTTTTATTCAAGGTGAGATGGTCACTATTTCAAATGTTAACATTAGTAGTATATAGGCAAAGCTGAATTTATTCTTAAGCTAGCTAGAATTCTTCCCTAGACTATTTCTCAGGTGATCCAAACAAAACATAAAAAGTCAAAAAGAATAAGCTTGATTATCTTCATTACAAAACAACTGCGGGTCTACCTGGTAACTGCTGAAAAGTATTGCCACCTAGTATGCATTCTCTGCTGGCCAAGTCAGCGCTAAGCACCAGACAACTTTTATTTAGGGTAAACATAGAACAATAAAAACTCTCATTGCTCAGTGGCCTTGATCAACTAACTTTTGTGCCTAAACCTAGCCCTCCCTGAAGGCCCACACAGCTTTCTCAGACATTGACAGTTTTCCTTCTCATCCTCCTGGAGGCAGGTGAGGCCTGGATGTGGATTAGGAGTCACTTTGCTGCACAAGAGATGGTCTTTTCCTCATTTTTTTAATTTAATTTTTTAATTTTTTAATTTAAATATTTTATTTTATACAATTCTTACATCTTTTTTCATCTTTGCACAATATATGCATTTTCATTTTGGTTATATTCCCCATACAATTGCACCCCCCCCACCCATTTTGACTCTAGTCCTTCTTTTCCCCCCCAGCTCCTCCCTCCCCCCTCCCCCCTAGTATGTCTCTGGTTTATAGTTGCTTGTTGATTTTGATTTTTACTTTGTATTGATAAGTCTTTTTCCTGGTCTCTTATTTAGGTTTTCTAAATTCCTGCTATGAGTGAGACCATCGGGTATTTTATTAAAAGAGCTTCTGCACAGCAAAAGAGACAATAACCAAAACAAAGAGAAACCCCACCGACTGGGAGAACATTTTTGCACACAATACTAATGATAAAGAACTGATCACAAAAATCTGCAAAGAGCTGATGAGACTCAACAAAAACAAAGAAAATAATCCAGTCAAAAAATGGGCAGAAGAGCTAAAAAGAAACTTCTCTGAAGAAGAAATGGAAATGGCCAACAGGCATATGAAAAAATGTTCAAAATCACTTGTAATCAGGGAAATGCAAATCAAATCTTTTCCTCATTTCTAACAAGTCCTGTTTTAAATGTTATGTTAATGAAACTCATCAAATGCTCCTTGGAGTAAACATCCATGGTCTTTTCTTCTTACTCCTTGAACACTTTAGCCTGATTCACTGATGTTCTTTTATGCTTCTGCTATTATACATACTGATTTCAGTATCCAGTTGCTGACTTTCTACTACTCTGGTCTCACAATCCTTTGACCATTCTTTAGTTCTCTGTGCTCTAAATCAGGAGTCAACAAATGTTTTCTGTAAAGATTTTTTGGAACATGTTTTTTCTCTAAATATTTTTATAAATATATTTTTTCTGTATTCTGTAAATATTTACTGTGAACATTTTAAGCTTTGTGGTTCATATGATTTGTCATAAATATGTAAAAATGCCTCTGTTATTCAAAAACTACCACACATAACAAAAATAAACAGACAACTATAAATCAGAAACATTCTGCAGGGGAGGAGGAGGGAGAGGGACAATATGAGGGAGGGAGGAGCACAAGGGACGATGGTGATGGTGCATGGGTGAACTGGTGGTAGAAATTCTATGGGTACTACACCTGAGAAAATAAAGCAAACATTGTAAAAAAAAAAAAAAAAGAACAATGATGTAACATATCTATAAACAAATTATATAGTAAAAAAAAAATACCACATATGACACACAAATGAATGAGGTTGCCCTAAATATTTATAGGACCCATAGGTTAGTCCTCAGACCCCTCTGTCCTCTTGACATGTTTCGTAGGTGATCTCACCTAATATACAATTTTAAATACCACCTACGTGCAGATGACCTCCCAGATTTGTATCCCTAGCAAAGACATCTCCCTGAACAACATGTTCACTTTACCAGTGCCTATCAATCCTTCATTTGGATGCTAACCAGAACCTCAAACTTACCCCAAAGTTAATAATTTATATCCAACCAAACCTGCTTCAATTATGGATTTCCTCATCTCAGAAAACTACAACACTATCATTTTCATGGGCCATCACCAAATTGTAAAGTCAGCCTCAAACTTACTCTCATACCTACATCCAGTCAGCTGGTAGATCCTTTTGCCTTCACATTGAAAAATTATCCATGATTCCATCACTTCTCATCTCTTCCCTACTTCCATCCTGATCCAAAGCAACACAATTTTCCCCTGCATTCCTACAATAGCATTTTAAGTGGTCTCTTTGCTTTGGTCTTTGCCTGTTATTGTCTGTTCTCAACCTAACTGTCAAAGTGAGTCTTTAAAAACCCAATTCAGATTATTATAACACCCCTCTGGACACAGTAGATACTCAATAAATATTTGTTGGATGAATGAATAAATTGGTTTCTAAAATTTTACCCTGTGATCTAGTGGGCCTATTGAAGAAGGTAACATTTGTAAGTAAATGTTATATTGAACGATAGGGCCAACTATTTCAACTGAACATAATTCAGAAATGTATAAATACATTTTTGTGTCTTTAGATATACCCTGAGATATCTTCAACCACACCTTAACTGAATAACTATTACAATGGGAGTCTTAGTCACTGATTGTTTTAGAAGAATTCAAAAAAGAATTTTAGCATGTAAATACTATCACTGAATTAACAATAAAAAATATGAGTGGCTGATCAGGCAAATGTCTACCTGTCCTTATGTAAAAGATAAAAGAGCACACACAATTACAAATAGCACAGGGTTCCCAAGAAGTCCTTGGCATGATGAAAATTAAATTGGGATAAACTTGAAGTCAGACTGAAACTACATGGTTACTTCAGGAGTCAGGGGTAGCAGATCAGGATTAAATCTGGGGTTTCCGGGAAAAAAAAAAAAAAATGGAAGCCAGTCATTTAAACTATTAGTAATCGAAAGTGAGATAAAGAGACAACCAAAGCAGTTATTCTTGCTTGAGAAGCTACCACAGGTAAAGTGCAGGTAGCGTGTTCTCACCTCATGAAACCTCATCAGTAGGCCTTACCTATCACATCTCCTTGCTCATGAATCATCATTCCCAAATCTTTAAATATTTCATTAATATCCATAATATCAGCCTAAGAGGAGAAAACAAAATAAACACATATTATAATAAAAAACTCAGTCTCCACTACACAAAAGGGGAATATAAAAGAACCCCAACCATCACTCATATACAGGTGAGCATGCTCCTAGACATTCATTTTGGAAATAACAGAAAAATCTTTCATTATAAGGATTCCTAAGTAAGGAGACCTTAAGTAATAGTAGCCAGTTCTCTAAAATAGGTTTGCAATGTTACAAATATTAAGGAAGTCTAGAAATGGAAATGTAATAGAGCAGGGTCACAGGTTACTTAGTTTATGGTATACATTCTGATAGTTTTGCTACCACAAGCAATATTTCCTCACAAGAATGCAAAATATTTCTGTTGTGATATATTTTTAGTAAAAGTTTATATATATATATATATCAATCTGACAATCCAAAATAATAAAATGTTCAGCTATAAATTTAAAGTCTCATATTAATCAATTTGAATATGCAATGGAATAGTGCTAAAGCAGTTATAAATTTACTTTTCTTCAATATATGGTAACTACTATTTTGTCTGAATGAAAGGTAAAGTTTAAATATTTTATTCAGGGGTGTGTGGAGCAATATAAATAGTTATCCTGTGCTTTAGTTTCCCCATCTGCAAAATAGCTATGATAATAACACAGTTCACTACTTCATAGAATTTTTATGAGAACTAAATGAGACAGCTATTATAGAGAATTTATCACATAGCACATGGAAGGCCTCGATAAATTTTAGCTATTGTTATGTACTATTAGTCTACTTGCTTGGGATTAAACAGGTTTCATAAAAAATCAGGCTTAATAATCAGGCTTTAGTTTGATGTCAAAACATACTAAAGAAAAACAAAATACTTCTCAGGCCCTTATAAAGTCTTTTATGTAGGTATGGTGTATATCATCTCTAGAACGATGCTCTCTTAACACTAAGATGACCTGAGTTGACTTAACAGAATGAAAATAAAAGGTGTAAGTGGAAGGAAGCATTTTGTTCACTCTAGCACTAATTCTAAAGAGATTATTTTTAAAAAGCCAAAAGGAATTATTCTAATTTACAGGAAACATGCCACTAAATTGATACATTTTTTCAGTCTTCTTTCTTGACCCTGGGCACCCCCAGGATTATCTAAGCATCTTGAAGACAAACTCACGAAGACAGAGCAGCAATCCAACTCTATAATGTAAAGCTTACTTCCAGTTGCCTAATAGAAGACTCTCTCTCATGGATAAGGCGGAGGTCATCCTCTGTAATTTCTTCATCCTGCACCTGCACTTGAGGTTGAGTTTGGCTAATATGAGGGGGAAAAAAAAAAGTCTAGTATTAAAACAAAGGAACTTTCCTCCTATTTAGGAAATACTTACATAGACTAATCTTCAAAGTCAGGGAATTATTCACAAAAATTTCAAAAATATAAAAGAACTATTAATCAAATTTTATTCATGTTTCATTTCAGCGAAATTATTTTTTAGAATTAACATTTAATTATTAGAAACTATATTGTCAAATAGTATCACTTTTATGTTGACAATCCTCATATAGTAATACTTGCGTATATTACTTATCAAGTATTATAGCTATATTGGACTCATATATTTACATATTTTACACTTTATAAGTAATTATTTTGAAATTTTTTTCAAGTTTATTAGTTGTTTTCAATTTATGAATAACTAAGGATATTCATGACATAAAATACAAAAGGCTTTATATTTGTACCAGAGACTGTATCATATAAAAATTATTTGAAAAATTATCTTTTCATCTGTATCATGATTTGTATTTCTTACCTTTCCCAGGATACAAGATTCTTGTCTTTTGAGCTGTCCTCGGGAAAACCACCCTGAATAATTTAGGAACAGAATGGGTTGGGAAAGGCAAAGAGAAAACACACAACACTTACATTTATTCTTAAAATAATTTAAACTGATTTGTGTGTTTGTGTGTGTGTGTACAAAGACAGAGAAAAACTCTTGTTTTAATTTTTTAGGCCAACTGCTTTAAGTAATGATAAAATTATACTCTAAATTGACAAGGAAAGAATATATAATAAATATTATTTGATAGAAACCCATTAGTCTCTAAGAAGTAGGAAACAATTTGTCATAATTTCTAAGGGAATCTCAAAGTGCATAACTCAAAAGTCCATTTAAATTATTCCTCTATCTCCAAGAGGTATTCCTCTATTTTTCAAGAGGTATTCATTTTCAATATTTATGATACATTCTTTTTGTTAATTTTCATACCCTCTCTACACTAGCAGGAACAAAAAGTGACCACCTCAATTTGAATTAAATGTGGCACTACCATTTAGGATTAGTCCTCTAAGCTTTTTTTTTTTAAAAGATTTATTTATTTATTTATACAAGCACTGGGTACAGTCAGAAGCGCGGGAGGGTGAGAGAATTCACCAGAGCCAGAGCAGGGAGCAGAGCAGGCAGAAGGACCGAAGTACACTGCTGAGTGGAGCAGCGGGCGGCAGGAGAGGTCTGCGCGCCATGTGGGACCCTCCTCCGGTGGCCGGGGAGCAGCCGGGGATCGAACCAGCGCTGCAGAGGCTGCGGGCAGCTTCGCAACCCAGCGCTCAACCGCTGCGCCACCGGGGAGGCCCTCTCTAAGCTTTTTTGATATAATGTTTCTATATTTTTATATAATTACAATCTTTTGTGACACAGACAAAAACAGCCACAATGATACTATCATCCTTTTAAAAACTGAGCAGAATAACTTGAAAATACTCAAATATTAATTTTCAAGATCATCATAGATCTTCATGACTTAAAAACATGCCACTGTAGTATTTTAAGTGACCTTAGAGAATATCAAGTTAATTTTTAAAATACTTACAGATACTCTGGAACTGGCTCTAACTCGAGCAACAAAATCCTTCTCCTTGTCAGCAGCCTGCCTCTGGACCTTTTGAAAGTTTGTCAGTGATGTTGTGAATTCAGCCACTAAGCGATCCTTCTGTATTTTCCTTTGACGCTAGAGAAAAGGGGAGAAAAAAACCTACCAAAGTCAAGCTGTGAGGTTCTATAGAATTTGTGCAATTGTTTCACCACTATCTGGCTCTTTATTTAATTCTGAAATTTTCATTCACTCCAACTGCAGAGCCTGACTGGTTAACTCTCAAGAACACTTGACAATATGTTCAAATATTGTGTGTATTTATTTACCTTGAGGAGACAGGCACATAACACTGAATTTCTCACTTAAAATATTCATGCTAAAAACTGGGCCATGGTTTTGAAAATGTTTTACAGTAGCTCCCCACCCCCTTAGGAAAATCATATACTCCTATCTAAGCTGTAACTTCCACTAAGTAAACAAGGAAATAAACATGTGTCCCTAGAAACCTCACATCTTGAAGGAGTGTGCATGCTGTATGCAGTCCTGCAAGGCCAGGAAACAATTATTCAAGAAACATTTTCTGAGCACTTAATTATGGGTCAGGGCAACTGCATGGAAATAATTTTTGCTTTATTGCACCACAGGATACTACCTGGGCAATTAAATATAGTTTTGTGTTCTGTAAACTAATCTCAGATAGAATTTCCCCCTGATTTCCTTTCTAGCCTAACACAGTTCAAAGATCCTACAGTGCATTTGATTTCTTTCACATTCAACACATCAACAATGTATCTTAAAGCTTGATACCTGTTCACTGGGGGTGGTGGGCAGAGATCCAAACTCTTTAATATATTTATCAGTTTCTTTGGCAAGCTGGTTAGTGTACTGCTGCTTCTGTTGCCTATAGTGAGAAAACATGCATTACAGCCAAAGAACTAGCCTATTTCTTTAAATCACAATTCTGTCGCTTTGACCAACCTTGATGAACAGTTTTATAAAAATCACTTTTTAATAGACTGACTTCAAATTTTCCCTATGAAAATAACATTTTCAGGTTCCATTCCTTGATAAATATTGAGCAAATATACATGGGAGGTTCTATACCCACACAGGAGTAAGTGAGATTTGAGAGACAAACATTAACAGTCATTTAGAAAGGAAGATGACACACCCAACTCAAGACTGATGCTTGAGATAGTGGGGGTGTGGAAACTTTTCATCTGTATTCCACAATTGGGAGAGGAGTTGAGCAAGGACAAGGATTTATTGCCTTAAGCCAACCAGTTCCGAGGTTTTAAGGTACATCTGGTCTCTTCTATTTCTCTACCTAGGTATTCATATACTACAGGTACTTAAAAAAAACAACAAAAAAAAAAAAAAAGAGGGGAAGAAGTAATAAGTAACAGTGTAAATTCACTATTATTTAAGTTTGCTGTGGGAAAAAATAGCATTTAATGATACTAAGAAAAAAAGACTTGTTTTAACGTGATGACTTACAAACGATATCAGTACATCTCAAATATAGTCTCTCTCATTTTAAACATGTACATTAAGGATCCTTTAAAATGATGATTATATATACATGAATATGTTTAAGTATAACTATCTGTACTTTATAAGGAAGAATTTTAATATACTTTCATCTATTTACTAAGTACCCTATTTTAATATGTTTTAAAAATTTTTAGAAAAATAGTTAAAAATTCTGAAAGAGGACCTCAATGATGTCTCTCCACTATTAACCTTAGCAAAATACTGTAACTGTTAAGAATTACATGTTTCCTACAGTGTTGTAAACCAATGTTAAAAAAAAAAAGTCATGTTAAACCAATGTTAAAAAAAATCATTTAACTTTATTTTCATAAACAATGGGATACTATTTAGATGTGAGGCATGTACTGCAGGAAAATACAAACTATAGATAAATGTACATCCTTCAAATTCTACTTCATAAAAAAATATAAATTCCTATTACTTCTTTTTTAATATCTTCCTTTTTTCAATTTTTCCTTCTATGGCTAATGTTATTTGGGATATAATGTATACAATATATATATTATTTAAAATTTGCAACTGTAACAGAACTGAAGTAAGAGTTAAGATACAGGGTCAGAATGATGTTGGACAAATTATCAAATCCCTGAGACCTTTTTTCCGTATAAACAAAATGGAAATAAATTTATTGAAATGTATTATATAACTTAATTATATATTTTTTCCTAAACAGAAGCTAATGTTTTCTGAAATTCAAGGATGCAGGTATAAGCTTTGGGGGACAGTTTATATTGGATACCTGCTGGATCTAAACCAAATAAAAATCTGGATTATAGGATTGTAGGATTATACAAGTGAATCACATTCAGGAGCTTAGAATATAATTTCCAAAAGCCACCAAAAACTGCCCATTAAAAAATTATAAAAAGTACAAATGAACCTATTAAAAGAGGCAACTAATGAAGTTTTGCTTTGACAGAATAAGCTAGATATTTTAAACTTAAAAAAAAAAGAAAGAAAAAAAAGGCACCTGCCTCCTCTAGACAGGAGAAGTTACCCAAAAGCTCGGATCTTGGTACAAATAAGGCAGCAGAAAAACCTTATTAGTTTCCCACTGTTTCTCCAGTAAATATAACCCTCTCTACTTGCCTTGCCTGCTTGCTTGTCTGTCTGTCTTCTCTGCCTTCCTGTCTGCTGCCTGCCTTCCTTCTCTCCCTCCTTTTTTCCTTTTTAAATACTTACAATTGTTGCCTCAATTCAGGAGAATCTTGAGGTGTTCCAAGTTGATTCAGAGTCCTCTGTATTTCCACAGCTATTATAAAGGAAAATAAGTTTAACTGTTACACATTTTAAGGCAAAAGAAATATAAGCAATTGGGAAGTTACAAAGATTAAAAAAAACAGATAACTACGGAAAACATTACTTGAGAAGAAAGAAAAAAATGATTTATATCTAATTAGTAATGATAATGGATTAATTTTCAAGAGAAAATTGTGGGAGATGTTAACATGTGAAATCAGAGCAATCTAGGTTATAGATCATCTGCTAAACAACTGGTCTGAACTTTAAAAAATATATATCAATGTCAAAAAATGGTGGGGAGAAAAACAAATGTCAGGAAACTTTCTAAATTAAAGAACTAAAATACTTAAAATACTACTACTGTAAAACACCCAAAAGGCAATGTATGATTTTTGACTACACTCTGAATCAGGAAAAAAGAAAATGCTATTTTAAAAAGTATGAGAACAACTGGAGAAACTTGAATTTGAACTTAAACAAGAGTGAAAAATGTCAACAATTGGCAAACAAACTCATGAGAAGGGTATATTAAAAGTGTGCTGTACTATACTTTTACTTCTCTGTGGATTTAAAATTATAAGCCAGGGGTTTAAAATTTATGCAAAGCTCACAACCCAGAAGTCTATCAGCAAGGAAATAAAAAAAAAAAACAAAAACCTCTTCAGAAAAAGGTCTGACAGCTTTATGCCAGTGTACACACAAATAGTCAATTAGAAAAAAGTTGAGAAAATCCATCCCAAAGAAAAGAACTTTCCTATTTCTAAGAATTAGAGAAAAGTGATCCAACCCACCCATTCTTTTAAATTTAAAATCAGTGGCTTATTTATATAGCTTAAATGGTTTTAAGCCATTACTTATGGGATTAAGGGAATGAGTGTATTCCAAAATGCAGGATAATTTTTGTTCATTCAGGATGATGTAATTACACTGCTCTCAAGTCAAAACTGAAAAATATAAATATTGCAGAAAATTTACAGAGCATACAGTAAATGCTAACCATTCAGACAGGTTGAAAGGATTTATTTTGGGAAGGGGAGCAAATTTTTCTTTTGTACAGTAGAGAAATTTTGTTAGCTCCCTTTAATTTATGGCTACCTGAAATTAGTTACATATTTCTTTCTCAACGTCAACAAATTTTCTTGGATAATCTTGTAGAGGTTTACAGATTTAAAAAAAAAAAGCATGTTGATAAGAAACATTTACTGTGGACCTCTATAGGATATAGGCAGTCACTTATCTCTAGAAGGATCATTGTCTTTTAAAGTCATAGTGAGAAAGATAAATTATTCAATAAATGAAACCAGGAACTGACTAACCATTAAGGTATTAAAATAGAACCTCTCCTAACTCATATGCCAAAATAAATCTATAGTAAATTACTATATATAAAAATGGAAATCATTAAACTGTTACATGAAACTACAAATATGTATTTCTCGTATGCTCTTATTTATGATCTTGGGGGAATAAAATATTATCTAAGTACAATGCAAAACTAAAAACTATGGCAGTAAATATGACAAATTTGACAGCACAATTTTAAATATTAAAAATATGTATATTACAAATACATATAACACGTGTGTATATACATAGAAAATATCGGCAGCATATGATCAGTGATGAATATCCCTAATATAGGAGGAAAAGCTCTTACAAATTGGTAATAGAGAGCAAGCCAATGAAGAATGGACAAAACAAAACAAAAAAAATCCTGAAATTGACAACAAGCAAATAAACATGAGAAATTCAGCTTCACTGATAATCAACTTTGCATGTATTAGACTTGGAAAAACTAAGAAAAATAAGTAGGTCAGAAAGTAATTAGAATAATGAACAAACGCTATCAAAGACTTAGAAACAAAAAGTAGAGACATTTATAAGAAAGGAACAATATCCCTAATATATGAAGAACTAGAAATAATTGAGTAAAGGCCTGATAATCCAGTATAAAATTGGGTTAAGAACAGGAACTTAATAATAGTCATTGAGTGAAATAAAACAATACTGAAATGTATATCAATCTTGGATAGGATACATAATGTATGAGCATTATATAAAATGGATAGGGTTTAGAAGGAGCCTAAATCTGCCAAGTGGTTTTTTTTCCCTGGTTATTTTTTTAAAAAACAGATATATTTAACAACCCCGATTTTTATCCTTTCTCCTTGAGTAAGGGCTTTCATGGGAAGGAAAAGATAATCAGATGTCCTTGAAGGCTCTGCTCTCTTACAAAAACAATAAACAAAAAGCAATACCTTTCCTATATATTGTTTAGACATGCCATCTAAGACACAGGGAGCTGAGAGCAGAGACCCACATATTCTCATTTCACAGGCCCGTCTGGAGGCTGCAAAGAGCAAATCCCCATGATGGCTAGCAGAAGCTTATTCAGATGGTGACTCTAATTACAAATATGCTTCAAAATGTGATGTTCACTAGAACAGGTCACCATAATCTCTGGCATCTTGTATCTATCTGCTAACACAGTAAATGGAGGAATCTGTTTCTTAGTCTTATCTCAGGGTTACAGCCACTCTACCACACTCTACTACAACCCAATTTTGAAGGATACTGACCATCGCCTCCTATAGGACACACTGCTAGTCCAACACACTGCTTACATGTGCTTTTAAGACCACAAATTCAAGTGGCAACATATGCTCTTAAGTGTCTTGGAAGGATATAAGTATGTCAGCAGTAAAAGATAAATTCCATGAAAACACAAGGCTTTGTTTTCTCAATGAATAATCTTGGTCCACTAATGTGCATGGAACACTGGTATACTCCTGTAAGTAAACAACAAACTGATTGTCTTTGCAGTCTCAGATACAAATAGGGAATATTGCTACTCCAACCCATTTTGATGAATGACCCAAAAGGCTGCCAGCTCTGGCTTCCACTTCCAAAAGAAAAGGTTATCCACCTAGTTCTAGCAGTGGTTCAAGCAGCTCTCCAACTTGACTCTAATGACCGGTGGAGCAACAGTAAAGTAAGTGCACATGTGCTATCAGGATGCTATAGGAAAAGCATAGGAGTCCCTTAGAGTCTTACAGCAAAATCAAATTCTTTGGCAAGTCAATGTTATCCTTTTGAGGAGTATCTCCAGTCCTGCTACTGAGTCCTGGATAAAGAGTAAATAATGCCATACAAGGTCACCCAGTGACCTGAGCTGCCCAGTATCAATTAGTAGTTATCTTACTGGTACATCTCCTCCTCCATTTTGTTCTGTCTTTCTGTCAGCCTGCCCTTGCCAAACTCCTAAAATAACTAACTAGTAACGACTGTAGGAGTAAGAGCCACATATGGGCTCACCTACATGGACTTCTCCTTACTCAAAATTATTACTTGCAATTTCTATACCAATTTGCAGCAACAGCAATGAAAAGTATAGTGATATGGTGACATTCTATGTGGGTGTCAGTCAATCACTCAGTGGGCAAGATGATTACGCTTCTCCCATCTTGAAATAGGAAGGATTTTATATTTGCTTAAACAATAGTATAGATTTTGTACGCTTCCTCTACTCCTCTCCCCACACTGCTGACCTTCCTAATCCAAATAGTAGTCACAATCGTGGTACTCCACACACCCATGCTTCTGATCAACAAACTCTCTTTGGAGAAAAAAAACAATTGAACAGACCTTTCAAGGACAAGGGCATTCACTGTTCTATCATTCCTCCATTATCTAGGCACTACTGGGCTTTAGAATGTTTAATGGTCTATTGAGGATTCAATTACGGTGTCACCTGGGAGACATCTTAGGAAGCTGCATAGAATCTCTGCTCTCAAGGAACAGTTAATCTAGGGTGCTGGTTTACTCACAGGCAGAAAGCAAGCTTGCACTTGAGAATTAAAGGGTTAAAGTAAAAAGAAGTATTTCGTGAGACTCACTTATCCACTTACAAATTTTCCTCTATCCCTGGAAGTGATTTAGAAGAAACCACGCAAGTGAGGAATGCAACCAGGCTTCTCCCTGGGTAGAAGCTGAGACTACATCTTGCCTTTAGGGGCCTGGATAGTGTGATGACTGAGTTCAGCATTAAGGTATCCACCAAAACTTCATTAGT